>NW_024513654.1:9713235-10305786 GCF_017590135.1 Pyrgilauda ruficollis | reverse complement strand
GGCCCCAGCGCCGCCGCACCGCGCCCGGCCGGCCCGCCCGGGGGGGGCCCTGGAGGGGTCGGTCCTCGGCCGGAGCCGCCGCTGCCGCCCGGGGACGGCGCTCCCCGGCCACTTTCTCTGGCTCCCTCGTCACTCGCCGTGTTTCCCAGCCGCTGAATTTCATCCCCGCGGAAGCAGGGGCGAGGGTCGCTTGCAGCCCGGCATCCTCCGTGCCGGCCTCTTGCCCTCGCTCACCTCCTTTCTCCCCGAGGAACCTCCTTTGCTCCTTTTCTCCTCTGTCGGTCCTCAAGTGCATCAGTAATCCCTGCTGCGGCTGCTGCTGCGGCTGCACCTGGGAACGGCAGGATCTGCAAGTTATTTCTGCACCGGTAAAGCCATAAGTGAAGAGGAAAAGCCATGTCCAGTACAGGAGAGCAACGTGCCAGGCTGGGTACCAGCCAGCAACTTTTTCCATCGCTGCCGACTGCTGATGAGTGCGAGGGAGAAAGAGCAAGAAGGAGAGCAGGAGCGAGGGAGCCGGGTGCTGCCGATCCAGCCGCCGCGGGGTAAACACGGCGAGAACTCCACGTAAAGTTTCAGACTCTTCTGTGCTAGATGCTGCCGAGGGGTAGAGGAGATTACTTTCTTCCCACCTCTTTTTCCCCCTCTTGTTTCCTTTATCTTCTTTTGCACTTTTTCTTTTTGTCTCTTCCCCCCCCCCCCCCCCCCCTCTTTTTTTTTTTTTTTTTTTTTTTTTTTTTTTCCCAAGACTGGTGTTGCTGATGAGGCTTGTGATGGAAGGCAAAGCCACAACCACACGGGGGAGGAGCTGATTTGAAATCAGAGAGAGAGGGAGAGAGAGAGGAGCAAATCCTGGCTGGTGATTTCTCCCGGCTGCCTCCGTGGAACTCTCCGCTCGCTCCTCTCCCGCTCGCTCTCTCTCTGCTCCCTCTCACTTCGCCGCTTCTGCATCACACTCCTCCCGCAGCCGCCCCGCCAGGCCGCCCCGTGCCTGTGTCGTGAGTGGCTGGTTACTCACTCCCCCTCACGCACACACTCCAGCGACGGACTTACCCCAACTTTCAAACTCGTATCATCCGATCCCTTCCTCCCCTGTGCTTCCCATCAGTTCAAACCCCTAAAGCCTTCTCCCCAGCGTGCTGAAACCTCCGCGCATCCACGGGAAGCAGATGTGCAAAGTGAAGGAACAGTACATGCATATGTGTATATAGTCTTCCCAGAGGAACTGTTTTAATTCGAATAATTAAGTGGCCTTAAAGGTATGAGCAGGCTCTGAAATAACCCTTTTTTTCTCCCTCCTCCCGTGACTGGTGTAAATGCACTGTAGTTGCTCAGAATAGGCACCTGTGCTTGCTTTTACAGAGGGGAGGTCGCATTTCTGCCCTCTGTTCCCTCCCCCGCTTGTGCTTCACTGTACTGTCGCTTACAGTATCTGCCGATGCTTAAATAAATCACTCATGCACGGCAGAGATGTACCCACATAAATGCTGATGGAGACAGGGACAAGCTTTTGGAAATGAAATGACAGCGCTTGGTGGAGAGGGAGATTCCCCTCCAGCTGTTTATCAGCAGAAAAAAACCCCCTTGTTGCTTTAGCTGTCTCTCACGCTTTTAGGACCAGCAATTTCTCCCGCAGGAGCTGTGCCCCCCTCTCGGTATCTGTCCTCCCCGCAGGGGGAGCAGCAGCAGTGGTGGCCGGAGGAGATCACCAAGCGCTGCCTGCAGAGCCGGGTGTCTGCTGGCCACGGGAGCTGCTGGTCCCTGACCGCTGACAGCGCTGCTGGTCACTGCCTGCACCGCAGGACAGGGCCCTGAGCTCTGACAGGCGCTTCCCAATGCCCACGGCCATGAAATCTGGAGGGAATTAAAAGCTGTTCCACTGGAATTTTATTCTCTCCCGGTCTGCCTGCTCTCACTCATTCCCATTTGGTTTACGAGAGAGTTTATTTTTTAATTAATATTTTTAACATTTCCTTCCTGACACAGAAGACCTTATTGATTTTTTTTTTTTTTTTTTTTTTTTTTTTTTTTTTTTTTTTTTGGCAAGGCATTTCAGAAAACGATTTACAGATTTGTTCCACATTCTTCTAGAGATTTCACTCAAATGCTCACTGGTGACACGTCTTGGGATATTAGCACAGGACCAGAGGTGAAGGGAGACTCACAGTAATTCAGGCTGGGCATAACTTCATGCTGCTTACAACAATGATGGATTGTCTGCAATGTAACCACCTGACCTCAGCTAAATCTAGCAATTAACTGCATACCTGTTTCCACATCTCCCAGCTAAATGGTTACTATTAGTTACAGCCTGTCGGGTAATAACAATAATTAACACTCAAGCTTAAACAGCTCCTTCCTTTACTAAGCCCAAAACTCAAAAAGGCCACTTTTGGAGGAAACTGAGTCAAAGTATGATCAGCAGAGCAGTAATGATTGGAAGTGGAGCTGCCTTGTTATCAGCCCAATCCTTTATCTTCTATTCAACAGAATGACCAGGTGGATCTATCCCAGAGGATCGACTAAAAAAGTGTCACCTTCCCAGCACAAGTCCCTTAAGGAGGCTTTAATCTAAAGGAATGAAATTCAGGGATGAGTAGGTGAGACAGAAAAAGAACTTGGAAGAAGGAAATTAGTAAGAGGTCAGAGGAAATTTCTCTTGGGATTATAATAGAGATTTGCGTGTCAATGAGTGGCTAAGGCTAAGGAGAGAAACAATATAGCTGACTCATTTAGGCAGATGATTATCTCTGCATTGTGATGAGTGACCATCGAGTGATAGGGATGTGCCTGGTGGAGCACACCTTATGCAGTGTGAGCACACTACACCTGCAGAGCTCTTCAACAGATTCACAAGAATCAGTCACGGAGAGAAAATACTGGATCCAGCCTGAGGACCACAGACAGATTTTCCAGCATAGACCTTGTTGTGGATGGACACAGGACAGACACATACAGTATGAGCCTTCCCCTGAGCCCTGTTTTCACGAATTATCAGTTTAGGAGATTCTAACAACAGCAGAAATTGCATTGATCCCTTACTTTTAATAAGTAATAATATAGTAGGACTTTTAATGGACCTGTCTTCCCAAAATTTGTCTAATCTGTGTTTATGCTCTTGGTGTCTGAGGCAAGCTGTGATAGTCAAGTTTACAATCTGATTATGTGTACTTCTGAATACTCATGGTCTGCACTTATCTGAGAGAGACATTTTAAATCGCTGTAATCTAATCTTGCTGCCAGCCATCTTTTGCCACAGATGATGTGATGATTGAGCCGTCAGAGATAAGAAACCGAGTCTTTGGCACAAAAGAATAATCCGCTGTCCTTTGATGTAAGGGATAGCTTTCTCAGCTGGGAGCAGGGAACAAGTTCCTGTATTCAGACAAAAAGAAGCTGGTGTGATGTGACTGAACTCCATGGCTGTGCCCACAAGAGAAAGGAAAGGCTGCATTCATTGGTACCCAGACCTGAGGCACCACCTGATCTGATATTTCAGTACCACATGTGCAGCTCCAGCATCTGGTGAGAAGGTGTTTTCCATAAGAGCTGCTACTGGTCAGGAGACTGTTCTGCTTCACATGTCCAGTATTGCCTGGGGAGAGGGGATATGAGCAAGCCACGGGAGCCATGAAACAGGACACAGGTACAAAACATGATACCATGAGAGCAAATTAAAATTGCACGTTTTAGCTGGGCTTTTCAGCTTCTGCCTTTGCCAGGATGAACAGTGGCTGGGGGTTTTCCTCTGCACCAGGAGGAACTACCTCAAAGCCAGAGATTGCACATACACAAGAGTGTTAGGGGAGTTTCTTGTTTCTGGGTTCAGGAAGAATAAGCTGGAATCTCGTGAAGGGAGCCGATGCCATTTCTAGGTATATGTTGCAGTGGAGCAAGCATCTTCCTCAGGATTTATATAGCCTTGAGAAGAGAAGCAGGAACAGCTTGAAACATGGATGAGTACACAAATCTTCACTTGGGACTGGGCAGGTTCTAAGACAGGTGGAAATACGGGCTTGGTCAAGGACATAAATCCTTATGACAGTGATTGCAATAATCTACCATCTGCAGGAATCCTTTCCCCTGGAGTGTTTCATACTTGCAATCAGAGACTACTTGTGAAGAATGTGGTCCTGAGAGGCTTCCTGGCTCCACAGTATTCCTGTCTCCTGAGACATGCTAGACGATGCACCCTGTGTGATGGAAGCACCTCGGGGACTGTGCCAACACTGCCTGTACTGTGATGGAGTAGGAAGGGAGAAAAAGGAATGAAAGAGGATACAGAGAAGGAAACAGAATTGGGTGGGCTTAATCAGCTGAGTTTTTAGTATAAGGCAGGGGCATAATATAGCCTGGCCTTTTGTGAATCCAAATGTCTTTTAGGCAAAGGAGTATAACCTTTCACTAGTAAATATTTATATAATCAGGATTTTTTGAATCTACACTCATTTTAAATAATTACTTTTCTCAGAGAAGGCTATGTAATGAAGGGACACCAAGAAGAACACTGCTCCATTGATTCCTATCAAGCCATGGTGAATGATGAATACTGTAGTTTGACATTACACATAATTCCCCCAAACAAAGTTTCTGTTAAAAAAACAAACAAACAAACAAATCAGGATACAACAGGTCTTGTTGCAGCTTCCCTTGGGGGGAAAAAATTACTTTCAGCTGTAAATATCACAAAAAGTTGAGTGTTTTTTTTGTTTTGATTTGTTTTCTACATAGGGTTTAGATGCTTCATTCTTTAAATAAAATAGGGGCTAATTTTATATATATCAAACCAATTGCTTCCGAGTGCTTCTTGGTTCACTAAATAAATGGAAATTATTTAGCCATATGGCTTATTTTGTAGCAATAGGTAGATAATTGTTACACAGGTGTTATTATAAATAAATCCCATTACTTTTATTGGGGCAATGCATTTGACAAAAAGTGACCAAAATATTTGAAAAAAATCTGTAACTGAAAGAAAACCTCTATCTTTGCACTGAGTTTCATTTCCCTTCCTCAGACTATTTTTGGAAAGGCGATTGAACTATTTATTTTTGACACTAATAATTCCTCAAAATTAATTAACATGAAATTTCTCCTTTGTTATTCCACACAATCAAATGCCAAACCAGTGCTATCCTAAAATTAGGCTGGTGCAGCTTTTAACAAGGGCTCCTATTCATCCGCAAATGTGTTGCGATTTTGCTTTAGTTGCCATAAATATTAACAGCAAGGGCTTTTTGTTCTTGTACTCCCTCTTGCTGCAGCCTGTTGCAAAGACTGAGGTTTCAAGTAATCTCAAGAAAAGTGCAAGAATTTGACACTTTGTAACTGAGAGCCATTTTGCTTTGCTAAATCCTCAGATGGGGAGTTCATACATTCATGTATCTGGCAAGGAGGCTGGGGGCTGAGCAGATTCAGTCAGTGGGATTGCCTTCAAGTACAGGAAGGTGCTCAGCACCAATTCCTGGTTGCAGTTTTCCTCAAATCCTGTTTATATTGAAGTATCTAGTCATGCTTATTAGCCAGCAGCTCTCTTTGAGGACAGTAGGACTTGTCTGGATTTTTTCCTCTGGAAGTTCTGTTATGTAATTCCTCTGTTTCACTTCCATTTCTGGATGCAGAGCATTTTCACACCATCCAACCAACCACTAATGGGAGAGCAAACCTCACACTCATGGTACAGGGTCTGCATTTTACTCTCTGGCTTCAGACCTCCTTCCTGCTCTTACAGCTGCAGATATTCCCTAGGCCAGCTGTGCCAGGTGATAAATCAAGGGTAGATTTGCCATGGCAGGAAGGGAGCATGTTACCCTCTCCAGAGAAGCTCCTATTCCCAGTCAGGTGCTGAAGCAATACTCACATGGCTGCACAATTATCATATCCATGCTGGTGTTGAATCCAGCACTCTTTGCCACAGTCCTGGGACTGAATACTGGTTCTTCTCTTGTGACATCTGCTCCTCTGTGCTGGTCTTGAATTTCACTGTTGCAGTGATCATCTCCCCTTGTGATCTGGACGCATCCATCCATTGCCACCCTGTGCTCCTGAGTGTAGCTCCCCTGTCAGGAATTACCATGGGATTTAGGAGAAGAAAAAAAAAAACAAAAACAAAAACAAAAAAAAAAAAAAAAAACCCAACAACAACAACAACAAAAAAAAAAAACCACTACAGGCCACAGAAGACGGTGGATGAGAAAATCTTCTGCTTGAATTTCCCAGCTGACATTCTCTCTTGATCAGCTTTTGCAGCCTAAGAAACCTGGAAAGCTGCCCTGAAGAGCTGATCTTAGATTCTGCTGGTTTTCATAGTTGGTTGAGTGTAAAGTAGAACTGCAAGAACTGCACTTACATCAGGACTGCACGTACTCAGCTGCTGCTCTGAGCTTGCAGCTGAGGAGAAAACTGAGCTGGAGCTCACAGATAGAATGAGCTGTATTATAACAACTTTGAAACTAGTAAACATTGGCAAAAGGAGGAAGCCTGAGGTGTATCTTGTAGTCAACTCATTCACCACTGCCAACATGAATGATAACCACAGGGATGACCCAGCAATTGTCACATTTCATCCTGACTGTTTTAAAGCAACCCCATAATACCCGAAGGTTTTTGCCATCAATAACTAAAATGTATGCTGTGAACACTTCCAACCACATGAAAGGCAAGAATGCAACCAGGAAAAATGAGAATAAGTTTAGCAAGTTATGCTTGACCAACCTGAAGGTTTTCAGCTACTAAACAGCTGACTATTTTAACACTGGCTCCAGCACAGGCTCATGGTAAACTGAGGATTATGGCAGGTTGGAGCAGTTGACAGAGTTGTGGAAGTTGTTTGCATTGCAAGTGTCAGCAACTGAGAATCAACTGATTAGAAAATGAATGGGTTTGCATTGGGGTTTCTCTTTGCAAATAAGGCAAACTGCATATTCTAATGTAATGCTACTACCAGTGGTGGCACTCACTGCCAAACAAAAATTGGCAACTCTTGTGCTATAACTTCCTAAATTTGGCCATACTAGAAAAACTGGCCATTACCTGACTCGCTCTGTTGTTCCTCTGAGAATGTATCTATTCTATATCTGACTCTCAGCAAGTTCCTTTCTCTTCTTTTTGTTGTGTGGAGATGCAAACTGCAAACTTTCCTTTCCCTGACCAACAGAGGGTCTTCGCAGCTATTCACAATCATTTGCAAGTGGCTTACCTGTGTCCACTGAGTCATTTTCATTCCATCATCTTCTAGTCCTTTCCAGTTCCTCAGGAGAATCATGGCTGCTGGATGTCTCTGATTGTCCTGCAACCTTGCTAATCTGCAATTTGAAGCAGACTGATCAAGTGCAGATAATAGTTTCCTGTGAACAATAAATATCAGTCAGAGCCTGACTAGCCTTCCACAGAGTCAGTATACTTCTGTAACATAAATCTTAAAAGCCTAAAAGGCATAAAAATCATTTGTATTTTCTTCCTTTTTCAGACAATACTGAACTTCAGTCGTCACTGGGGAAGTTCACCTGACATTCTCTCAGCTCTGGGTTTATCTGCATTGACAGGACAATAAAAATTCTTGTCTATCACTCTACTGCCATCACCTTTGGCTTCCACACTTGGTTGTGGAAGAATTTAATGGAGGTAAGAGAATAATGATGAAGAGAAAAAGATTACAGACTTAATGGCGTGTGAATGGTGTTTATAGTTTGTCATTGTTACAGATGGTGTTTTCTTGCTTGTGCACCTTGCTTGATTTCTCTTAGCCAGAAGTGTTGATGAAGTAGAAGTTCAAAGTACAACTAAAGATAAAATTCCTAATAGAAGAAAGAAACCTTTTTACTTTAAACTACCTTTTTACTGCAAGAAAAGTAAAAAATATAAGAAGAAAATACAAACCCTTGAGGCTGATGGAAGATGTGAGTTTGCTCATTGACAGTATTTTATTTCAGAACTGAAAAAATGACCAGAAAAAAAATTTCTGTGAGGCAACTCTGTCCTGCTTCACTGATGCATTGTTTCTTAAGTCATGGTCAGAAATCCTTTACTGGAGACAGTTACATCACTCACAGGTCAACCAGCAGAGCTTTCCATACACACACTCCCACAATACATAATCAGGAGAGAAGGATCTGGCCATCAGTTAAACCTGTTCTCATTAATTCAGCCATTTCTGCCTAAAACAAGGTGGAGGATATTCACATGAATTTTGCTGCTAGATGACAAGCAGTGCAGACATCCACATCTGAACAGCACAGTGCATAGTTAGAGACACCTTCCCCATTGGGGCGTCTGTTTGGAAAGTTAATGTTTTCATAGGATCTCTCTGGCCAGAATCCAAGGCAGATGAAGAAAGGGAAGCTTCCTCTCACCTTTTCTCCCTCCAGCCTGGCAGCTCCTTCAGCAGCTTCTCAGGTCTGTGGCATCCAGCTATGATTTTGTAGCTTTGTGGGACAGGGAGAGATACACCCTCTAAGGAGGGAAGAGGAAACAGTCATGAGAGACAGCTTGTCAGTCCTGCCTTTGGTGAGAAACTTACAGAAGGAAGGAATTGGAATGAGTAGTGGAAAATCAGGAAAAAAAGCAAAGGAAATCTGTATTTCTTTGTTGTCAATCTTTTCATCAAGAATCGTGCAGTTAATTTCAGGCTACGGATGTCATGGGTTTATGTAAGATTATAAACATTCTCCTGTGTTTTTTTTCATTTCTTTTAAAAAAGTAAGAAAAAATAACTAGTCCTATTAACTGTGGAGAATGATATGAAGACAAATCTCCTACTTGCTCTAACTCTAATCTGAAGTGTTCCAACACAAAAAACAAAGCCAAAGCAGTAAAATTAAAATATTCCACTCAAGCATTTGAAAAAGGGTTTCTCTTTTTTTTTTTTTTTTTTTTTTTTTTTTTTTTCCCCTTTAAAAATAGTGTCTGGAGCTATTTTTGCCAGCCACAAAGTATTTTATTTTTTTAATATGTGTTTTTAAAACAAGTAAGTTTATCTGTAGATACATGAAAGGGAAACAATTTTTTTTTTTTGGTATCTGGACAATCTGTTACAATCACCTTGAAATTCATATTAGATTTCTGAATCTCTTTGGTCCCTTTTTTAAACTCCATGTGGCATGGAATTAAAAAAAAATAAATCCATTATTTGTATGATTTAAAGTAATTGAGATGTTTTCCAGAACACCTTGCAATATAAAAATAATTTATTTCCGTAAGTTTGGTACTAGATTTTTTCTTGCTCACAGCTCTTAGCAATTTATCTGGGACATCTGTGGGTGCAGTACCTGAAAGATTAAAGCTCATATACAAATATTTGTTTCTGGTAAATAGGCCACTGATAATGTAATTTTAGGGTTAAACTTGATATTAGGTATAAAAGGACTCTATAAAATAATTTCAAGATAGCTGAAAATTATGTCAGATTTTTATCAAAACCTTGAACAAAAAAGAGAAAGAAATCCCCTCATCATCAATAAAAAACCCTTTCATCTAGAAAAATGAGATTTATTAAATAAGGGTGATGAAAAAACAATAACTCTGTCAGTTTAATACATGTATACGCACAAAGGTCAATAAATAGCCCAAGTAATGGAAGGAACTCATAAGTGATGCTTCTGCTGATTTCCTCGCAAGCATTTCCTGAGATTACATTTATTTTTGTGAGTACTGTTGCTTGGAAAGCTCTGTGTGTTTAATATCTATTCTCACATCAAGAAAGCTTAGGGGGAAAATTCCATTTGCATTTACTTTCATGCAATTAATAATAATTCAGTGTTTGTGCTTTTCTTATGCCAAAACCATGCCTGCCAGTGTTTGCGGCGTACATTAGTCCAAGTCTGAATCACTCTGACTTTCCCCTCTGTTTGAAACAATGTTTGTTCAGAAGATATGAAGTGTACTTCTCTTTTGTCTTCATTCAATCCAGTGTAGTTTTTAACATTTTTATCCAGGCTCCTGGATATTCTGTGTTAAAATGGCTTCAATTTTCCAGTCTGACCAAGTCTCCGTGTGCATTTTGGCTCCTTTATGCCTGATTGCAATCAGTGGGAGTCTCGTCATTGATTTCCATGGAATTTGGATCAAGTTCGTTTGCAGCATAACAGATATGTTTGCTGTCGTGGAATAAGCCAGCTCTCAGAGCAGCAGCATCCAGGGAACTTGAGAGAGCAAGGAATAAATTCAGGGTCTCTGATCTTGCTTGGGAGGAACTTAAGCAAATCCTGGTTTATTAGTGGTGACTGCCCTAAATAACACATCTTGAGTGTCTGCCCTTTAACTGCAGTAAAAGCTTATTTTCTCACTCAGGCTCTCCCAGTAGTCAGCTCATTTTAATATTTTGTATGAAGCCTCTGTCTTCTGGAAGATTTCCTTCTCGTGATTTCAAATACTCACTGACACACTGGGCATTTTGGTGTTTTCAGCATCTGTTGACTCTCTGAGGTTCAAACTCTGAGTCTTTTATAGTTTGGTTCTTTTTTCACTTTCCAAAAGAAGTAAAAAATTAAAAAACAAGGCCTGTATTGGGACCTGGATTGGTTTTTTGTTTTGTTTTGTTTTGTCAGGTAGGTGCGTCATTCTGCACAATCTTATTTCATCTTTGTTGTTGTTGTTTTTGCCAGACAACATAATTATCGTGATTGGTGGGTGGCCAACAAAGTTTTAATTAGATCCAGGGGGATTTGAACAGGACTGTGTATTAAAAAAAAATGCAAAACAACGTTGCTAGAATTATTGTTTTTTATGTTGTGAGGCATTCTCTGTAAAATATGGCATTGCCTCTTTGCATTTCCAGTTCTGCCCTCTCTTCTCCTGCCTTGCTCTTTCCCTTGGTTCACAGGAAATGGTGAACTGGCTTTTACATCCTTACACTGAGCCAACCCTGCCAAGCTGTTGCTGCTAGAAAATGTCCAGCAGCTCAGCCCCTGCCAAACAGAGCCATTGATCCTCCAGCTTGTGCCAGTTCAGAGGAGCACGGGATGCATATCCAGCTTTGTGGAAGGGCTGACAAGTGATTTGGGGCAGGCGATTGGCATGGACATGAGTGAGCAGCACTGAAGGCAGGGAGAGGACTGCACTCAGGAGATCTTTCTGGCTGGTTATAGTTATTAGCTTTTGACTGGAAAATGGCTGTTTTTTATTTATTCAGTAATCTAAAAATACCCTGGTAATGAATTAACCTGAACAGGGGGAGGGGGACAAAAAACCACGCATATTGATTTTCTAAAAGCAGGCAGGAGTGCTGTTATTTTCCAATTAACGTTCAGCATTAGAGAACAATCCAGCTGGAAAGAACCAGCTAAGCAATTCCAAGCTTTTTTCTTTCTGCACTTTTTCTAGTGATATTTTTCTCATTTAACTTCTTAAAATAGAAAGACCCTAATAACAATTTAGGCCATTTCTTTGGCTAATGGGGATTAACTTGTTGAGGCTCCAATGGTGTGGCTATGGAATAACTATGGTACAAATTCAACTGTTCCTGCTGAATCAAAAGGCATGTTCATCTAATAAAGGCTGACCCTGCTCCAGTACTGGAGAAAAGTGTGAGACAAACCATCTGAATGCAGTATTCATGATAAGGAAGCTTTTCTGTGAAACTCAGAGCAGGTCTGGGTTTCTGGTGAGACTGGTGATGAGTTCTAGTCTGATTTTGGCTGAGTCACCCTGTTATTTCCACTTCTCTGTTTTATTCTGTCTGGTGCAGTGAGCATGGCTCTTCCTTCTTATGGCTTAGGATACTCAAGGTTCAACAGTAAACTGTGAGTAAAAATGACATTATCACATCCAGCCCCTTCAAGTCCCCTTTAGTGGCCACTGAGTGCATGTTTACAGCTGAATGCTGTGACCAGGAGCAGCCTCCACCACAAACCCAACAGGCAGCTCAGGGCCACACCACTGGCTCTCCACTGGATGCTGCAGCTCATGTTCAGCACTGATAGCAGGGAAGCAGACTGGAAGCAGGGAAATTACCACTTCCCGAGTAAACACGTGCACACACAGGTCAGCATACATTTGCATAAACTGGGATCCTTGCTTTTTAAACAGGTTTCTGAGGTTCTGTCTGAGTTTTCAAGTTTTCTGTGCTTCCTGAATTTTTATCTTGCTCTCTTGCAAGTTGCCCTTTTCAAATTATTAACTTTTGCAGGGGTGAATTCTACTGAGTTTAAGCAACAGCAGAGATTGCCTGGCCAGCAGCATATGCTGTATTTCCATGTAATTTGTTCCTTTTTTTCCCAAATGCTCCAGGGAATCTGGCTGCAGACAGTCCATATTGGGAATTTACCTGGTAAATAAGTTGTGGAAATAAGTGCTGAAATAGAATTCAGCTTTTATACATCTTGGACTTGGCAAAGCATTTGGAAAAACTACAAGAACCGATTACTACTATACTGAGACAGAAATTTTGCCAGATATTTCTGAACAGTTTTGCATAAATTTTAATATATATGTTCTTATTTAGCAAATGTTTATTTAGCTATCACTGTAGTTTTCCTTTAAGGGTCTAGGAAGGGCCCAGGGAGAGCGACAAAACCACCAGCCTTTGCTGAGGAACTATATGCCCCGCAGCCATAGTGTGTGTTTAGAGTCTGGAGACAAATTTTAGGGCCTGGATTTATTTATAGTGTTTAATAGATGCTTTGATAATTATTTGCATGGGAGTGGAAAACAAATTCTCCAGATTAAAAACCATGAAGAAAGCTTGTTTGGATTAGCGTGATCAACCGAAAGCATCCATTTGATTCTTGTATATATATAATTTACTGAGCTGCAAAATAAACACACTCTACTGTTCCTCTGTTGAAGGCTCCAGCTGTAAATATTTCATTACTTTAAAAATGTATTGCTATTAGATAGGTCTCTTAATATTCAGCAGAATCAAGTTTTAAGAAATAAAAGATAAAAAATAAAATTAAACAAAATAAATTATAATTTCTGTTTCCTGGAGAATCTTTTTTAAACATAAAATTTCAACTGAGTGAAAACTGCTTTTCCACCTGTTGGGTGCCAGCAGAATTGTCCCACAAGTAGGGGTTTTTTATTAGCTTTGAAGGCATAATCAATCCCTGCTCTTATGAGTACAGGTTAATCACATCATGACCTGGTCTGTTTACCCCTGTCCTGCTTGCAGTTCATCATCACCTCTAAGGAAAATAGGTCTGCTCCTCATTATTACACGAGGGGACAAAGACTAGATAAGGAAAAGGGGAAATTCATCAGGCAAATAGAAACATCATCCACAACAGGAGAGAGAAGCAGAACACAGACCCCCTCTGTTCATAAAGTACTGAAAATAGTCACAAGCAGCTTGGGAAAAAAGACTTTTGATAAAGGCTGGGGGGTTTTATGGTACAAAGGTCCCATGGGGCCATTGCAGAAAGACAGGCAGTGACCTGGTGGCACCAGCATTAGAGCTTTTCTTTATACAACCAGGACACTTCTGTGATCTTCCTGCCTTACTTGAAATGGACAAAACCCATGCTTTTGTAGAGGATTTCAGGATGGTTTCTTCCTGACTTTGAAGAAGAAAAAAAGAAGGAATTCTTTGGTGCTTTTCCATTGTAGGGGTGCTTTTTATGGGGAAAAAGTACCCAAAACCCAAAACAACAACAACAACATAAACCCCAACAACAAACAAACAAACACACACACAAAAAAACCCCCAAAAAAACAAAACCAGACAAAAAAAATCCCATAAACCTGAGGTGTTTGGGAAATTGATGGTGTTTGGTGTTGGGGTGGTTCTTTTTATTCAGGAATTTATGGTTTTTGCTGTCAAAATCCTGACACTGTAAGAACAGAATTCAATATGAGTGCATAGATAGATAGGAAGATTTTTCTTCTGTGTGTGATATACCAAAGCCACAAATAATCACACATCTGTAAGGAACTCATTTGCTGCCCACGTAGAACTTTGGCACCAACTGTTCCACTTCTCAGGGATAGATCCCCATAAAACAAACAGTGTGCCTGAACATCATGAAGTACCATTTTTTTTTCAATTTATTATCATGCTTCTTGAAATTCTTAAGGAACCCCAAATAGAACAATGAACAAAGACCACAGTCCCTTCCTATGAAAAGTTACAGTCCAAGTTATCCAAGTGTTAAGAGAATTTAGCCTGTACACCGAGGAGTTGAAAGCCATCCACCACTAAATCAGTGTGAATTACACGGCTGGAACAAAACTTCACACCAAAAAATTGCAGGATTAATCCTACAGATTACATTGTTAGTGTTGGTTGTTTTCAAAACATGTCAACAGACATCCCCTCTTCCTCCACTGAGCATTTAGACAGTAAAACGCATGTGAAAAGTGTTGTTTTGAAGATTTGCACTCTCTCCTGAAGAGAGTTTTCTTTCTATAAGCCCTGAAAACTGTTTTGGTCCTCAGCTATGAATTACCTTTGCAAAGTAAATTTCTTATGTAAGAACAGCTGCATAGGTTAGGGTTTCTAACAGTGACATGAGAGTACTTTTTGTCACTTGAAGAGCCATTGAAAACGCTCATGAAATAGTGACATTTCAAAGCAGGCTTCTTTTTCCAGAAATCTGAAATAACTTCAACCAATTTTACGTCTCATCAAAACTCAAAGGACAGATACTCTGACTGCTGCAATCTGTCTCACTATTTTATTATTTCTTAACAGTATTATAGTGGTTTTGACAAACATGGAGATGTTAAAATAGTTTTTTCGCTTATCAAAATGCATATTGAGTTATAGGAAAAGTTTCATGCTTGCAGAAAATTACATACAATCTTCATGTGCACAATCTGAATCCTCAGTTGGACTAATAACCTGAAAATGAGATAAATTTCCCTCATTTGCTCATGTATGCAAATTAGGCACAGAGCACCTGAACTGAAATTATGAACTGACAATATATATCACATATGGTAGAAGTCATTCAAAATATTAATATATTTATGGAGAATTTAGAGGCCCTGAAAAAGCTGTCAAGAGAACGCCTGCAGTGTTGCTTCCTATGACCATATCAGGTAATTTGTCACCATTTCAGCTACATCCTCTTCACAGCGATGCTCCCTGAAAGTGCTAACATAGAATTCTCAAAATACTGCTGTCAGCCTTCTTGGATTCCTCAGCTGCTGTCTCAAGGGCTGACAGTGCATCACACTGGAGAAAAGTGATGAACAGAGAGGTGTCAATGCTCTGACTGCACTCAAGTTCATGTCCAGCTCACACTCCACCACTTCTCCTCCAGGTTCATTTCCAAGATCGTATTTGTTACTTTCTTCTGTCCTCTACTGTCCTGTCCACTTCCTCACAGCAATAAAGCTGGCCTGGGCAAAGAAGTGGCCTCATGAGCTGGATGAATGCTCACCTTGTTAGTTACCCTGTGGCACTGCAGATGCCAAGGAAGGAAGATAAGCCTTGGACAGTCATGCCGTAATTCTTCTTCAGAACGTTCTAATCTCCAGCACTTTGCCGCTCAAGGACTGCCCAAACCAAACACAATTCATGGATGTGCAATAATTCTGAGTAGATTTCCCTCCATGATTTTCTTGAGTCTGCTTGAATCTGCAAACTACATATCCCCAGTGTCCTGAAGCAAGGAATTTCATAGCTACATCCTGTATGAAAAATTACCTCTTCTCTTGGACATGCCAGTTTCTGACTATTCATGTATCAGATAAGGGACAGAACAGGTGGTCAAACCTTGTCTTACTCTTCAGGAACAAGAAAATTTCTCTATGAAAAGTTATTCACATCTACTAGAATCCAGCCAAGCACTGGCTAAATGTGACATCAAATTAATCAGCATTTCATACACTTCCAGGTGAAAGTTTAAAAAATCCACAGCATTTGTTTTCCACTCCATATCATCCCAATTTCAAGGACATCTATACCCTGTCTTTCTACACAACACTTAGCTAAAGCTTGCCTCATTAGCTCACATGCAAGCCTTCATGCCTCCATAACCTAAATTTCTTTTCTCACCTTCCTCAGATGATATTTCTTACCTCATTGTTGAAGCTCAAATTGATTTACTGCCCCCAAACACAATTCAGATGCTCTACGCTTTCCTGGCCACTTTAAACTCTCCTCAATGGCAACGGGTGTGGAAGTGCTGTTCAGGTCCTTGCATTTAACATCATTTGATTCTTCTCTCTCTGTCCTCCATCTCCCTCACCTCCCCTTATTTGTATTCTCATCAGTGTCACATTAAATGCTGTGGAACACGCTTTTAGGGTAATAACAGGACTGAAGTTTATGAAAAAAAAAGATTGATATCAGCTTCATAAAACTCACGGGAAGCAATATCTTTTCTGTGCCTTGCCATCCCTTTAACTGCAGCTGCCTTCATACATTGTGGAGGGAGAAAAGAGTTTAAAAAAAAAAAAAACAGAGAGAGGAAAAAGGCGATATCTCCAAACAGCATTGGGATTTTGAACCTGGTGTGCCATTAATTTCTTTATCGCTTTAACAGCAAGGAAGTTGCACTTGCTTCTTTGTGTATTTCAGTGGTGTGTTCCTTTCAAGGGCTTGGTAATCTTTTTCCTTAAATGTCAGTAGATTCTGAAACACTCAAGCTTTGTAACCAGTGGTTTATAGCCGTCACACACCGAAAGGGCAGCAGATGAAGAAACTGTCTATTATTGTAAAGAAATTGAATATATGCCAGGTATCAGGATGGAACGAGAAAGGAGGCAGTGAAATCAGGCTGGAGTTTTACACTAAAGCCCAAGCTGGTGGCACCCAGTTCCCCCTGTGAACCTGCAGCATCAGGCTGAATGATGTCCCTCACCTGTTTTATCTGCAAGTTGGTTCTTCTGAATATGAACCCAAAGCCACTTTTGGGCTAGGGTCATACTCACACTGTGCATTACTGGCTTTGACTACAGGATTTGATATGGGATCCACCACTTATTTCAGCACCAATTCCATCAGATCTCACTGCTCCAGAGCAGCACCTGTGTCAAACACAGCCTGCTGCAGCTGCAGGAGGGGAGGGTGGGCTGCAGACCTCACAAAGCTCAAGGACTCTGGCATAGCAATCCCTTTTAGGGTTGTACTCCAGCTAAACAGCGTGAGGCTTTTGAGCAAAACCTCCCTGCTTTTATTCCAAGAGACACTGGAGAGGCAAAAGGAGGCCACAGACCACTCAGCCTTGCAGCACCTGGAGACATTGACCAGGAAATTGCCCATATGCCTTAAAGCAGCATCTCCCATATCCCTGTATCTTTCCAAATCAGTGCCTTAGAAAAACTTTTTTCAAATAATTTCTCTTTCAATGGCCTGTTTTTCTATTCCCAAGTCACAGTTTAACCTTTGGTTTTGCAGGTTGGAAGACTGACACAGATACACTTAAGATGAGGAAAACTTCTTCCATTTATTTTTTTCCCTTTTTTGTTGCAGTCATTTTTTGCAGTTTTTACTCTTGATAGTAGATATTAAATTTGATAAAAAAGTAAAAGCCACTGCATGCAGCTTTTGGCTTCACTGCCTCTAAATATGTGATTCCCCCCGATTTTAATTATTTTTTAAATGCTGCCAATTTAGCAAAACTTGCTAAAATGGACAGATGAGGGGTGGGAGAACCCAAAGAAACAAGCTACCTTGCCAAAACCATCCCACTAATCCCATCAACTAGCCCACGTTTGCCAGAAGCAATTGCAAAACAACAAACAGATCTTTTATTTTTAAAATTGGCCAAATTGTCCTGGCTCCACGTTCCCCAGGTGCCAACAGGCAAATTGCTGTAATACAGCTATCCCAGCAGAGCCATAATTCTTAGCTTAGTAAAGTCAGTGGGAGTTTCTGCACAGGCTTTTCTCGGAGCTCTGGAACAGACCATACAGACACTTAACCCACAGCCCTTCACAGGGATAGGCCAGTAGGTGTCCACTTGTTGCTCAGCATCCCAAGATGGAAAGTAAGGAGATGATTTTGAAATCCCAAGTTCAGGTAAAATATTTGTCCATTTTTTGTCTACATTCTTCTCCCCTCCTCCCTTTTCTCCCCTCCTCCCTTTTTGAAGGTTTTTTTTTCTGTCTGGGGAAAGGGTTTTCCAAATCCACCTCAGCTAGGGGGGTGATGACTGACCAGGCAAAAAGGGAAGGCAGCCAGAAGGTTGCAATGTCAAAAAAATTGGCAGAGAATTAATAGCTCTCAAAGAGCTGTGTTGTCAGATAATCACTGAATGCAGTCACTGAGTACAGGCCTTTCCCTAGTAACTCCAATATCAGGCTCATCAAAGTGTGTTCCTAGTCACAAATGTATAAAAAATCAAGTAATTCTCAGAAAAGTGTTAAATAAACACGTTACCTGTCCTAGAGGACTTTGGAGCATGATTGAAAAGCTTTTACAAAGATCATAGCTTGCCCTGAAAGGGTAATACAGCCACAGCTCTTAAGCTAATCATCCTTTGGGTTGCAGAGCAAAAAGACATTGCAGAGCTGAGTTAACCATCAAAAGAAATAGAGGAAAACAGCCCAAACTGACTGACTAGCCTTTGGGTTCAGACTAGGTCCTTCCTTTCTGAAAAATATTAAAGAATGAAGTATTTCTTCTGCCAGGTAAGAGGACCTCTCAGGGCATAGCAGAGGTTGACCCAGTTGAAATGAAATAATTCTGTAAATACCATGGGTTTGTTACAGGAACCCAGCAATGCCCCAACCCCAAATCAGATCCAAGCTTTGGAGAAGCACGTAAGTAGATTGAATGAACTTTGTTGGTTGGGGAAATATCTCCAAACTGGTGAATTAATACTGCAGACCAGAGGATTATTCACTGGAAGCTAAGGGGATTTTTGGCTGGGTTTATAGCTACTGGATTTAATCTCTAGCATGTGCTGCCTTTGCTCTCCCAGCCCACTACAGCTGCTGGGATTTGGCTCCTTCTCTATTTTACAGTCTAACAGAGTTAGAAGTACAACCAACAGCACTTGAGGAGCTGCTTGTGGCACTTGATAAACAGCTCTGGATGCAGCATTGTTAATGTGTCTGGAGATGTGCAGGGTGAGGGATGCCTCAGGAGTCACCTCTGTCCCCCAGCGTGCTTCCCTCTGCTTGGATATCAGGGCTGCACTCTTCTGGAGTCAGAGGCAGTGGCTGGTAAATAACAAGAAGTATCAAGAGGGAGCAGATGAGGGAAAGAGACACAATTTACTGAATAATAATGCCAGAATTCAATGCACCAGAGCACTTTGATTTAGCTGTCTCAGGGACTGGCAGCCCACAAAGCAGCACTTCACCTGCTAAAGAACATTGCAAATCTGAGTAAGGACAGGGAGAAAGATCATATCCTGGGACATGGAGCAGGCAAATATGTAAACCCTTAGTCTACTGCTTCTCAAAATCATCCTTCTCCTGCCACTGCAGGCCCTTCCATCACTGCTATTTATCTGAAAATGGAGACAGTAAAAACAGCTGTAAGGAAGATGAAGTTTGTTTGGTCTTTGGTTCATTGACAGTGGCCAGACACAGCTGCAGCAATCTCATATTGCTCCCAGCTTGATGGGATAAACATGGGGAGACTTGGAAGCTCAGCAATTCTGAATATGGACAAGAAAATAGATTTCTCAAGGAAAATGTTGAAAATCACTGTAATAGAGGTTCTTTCTATCTAAAAGATGAGTTTTGTCATCCTGAAGCAGTCCCAAATGGCTACCAAAGCACTTGAACCCAGTATGTAGGCATTTAGTTCCAAAGATGGTCAAAAGAGCCTGTAAAAGCAGCACAGACAAATACTTAACACCCAGCTGTTCCCATGAAAGCCTTTGCAAATATTGCAGCTCAACATCAAACTCTACTGACCGCAAGCAATTCTTACTCTAAGACATTTCTACTCCTCACTTCCTGAGGACAGAAACATTCTCAGGCTTTTTACTGTTCTACAAGGAGGCTTGAGCAATTAACTTTGTTTTACCACTCAGTTCAGAGTGGGTGAAGATTTCAGATATAAACTGAAGGAGCATCTGTGGATGCAATGAAAAGCACAGATCCTTTCATGATTCACTCTGCTGACCCTGTTCTCTCTCCCTGTTTCACCTTTCAAAGATATTTCAACTCTGAAATCTATTGTGTTTACTCTTCCTCACCCTATTCCACCCTGGCTTTTAAGGTCCTCTCTGCCCTGATTTTATCTCCAGTGCTGTGCATCACATATGTGCTGTTAGCATTTCCACAGAGGTCACAATTTTTCACCAGCTCATAAGAAAACACATTTTGGTGCAATCCAGTAGCAGCCCAGTTCTACAGATGTAGAATGAACAGGAAAATTGTTTTGGTTCATGTGAAGTTATAAATCACTCCCAGCATCCTACATTTCCATAGCAGAACATCTACATTACTTTTTTGAGCATTGTGTGTGCATATATAGATGTATATATATATGCATATAAACCCCACGCAGATATGACATGTATAGATGGAAGTACACATACACTGTGCATGTTGATATATAAAGTTTCTTTATTGTCTCCCCTGCCTCTCTGATTTTTCAATGTTATCGCTCTTTTTTTCTGATAACAGCATTCAGGAGCTGTGAAAATGGGTATTTTTGATTATAAGGCACTTCACCTTCCCAAACATTACTCTATACAAGACATATGTGTGAAAGTACAGTTGTTTGCACTTTAATAATGATTCCTCTAATTCTGTAGTTGAAGATCTTGAATTCAATTTTGCTTCTGATCCAATACGGATTCATTATGAAGGAAAAAGATAGGAGTTTCTCCTTCCTCTTCCTTTGTAACAGGAGTCCCAGCAGGCACATCATATTTTCTATCCTGCATGCATGGGTTTGACTTACCTGTTTCCTCACAAAACTATGTTGGATCAGCTTGATTATACGTAAATTTCCATATGGAAGGAAAGAAACGCAGAAGAAAATGCTGGAAGCTAACTGCCCTCTGCAAATGTCCATTGATCAACTCAGTTATCTTCATGATCCTAGGATGTTCTGATTTCAGAGTACCATTGCAACATAATAAAAATCAGCTTGCTGCTATTTATTTCTTTATTGCTAGTAACAGTGAGGCACCAACACAGTGCAAGGAGAGGAAATTGTATCTTGATAAAGATTAAAACTGTAATTTGGGATCTTGTTCGAAGACATGGTCTAATTAAAAAAAATTCTATTAAAGAGTTACAGAATGATCTATGTGTCTAGTCATCAGTCAGACATTATTAAAATAGTTCAAGCTATTGTTTGCTATTTTTTCATCCCTGGGAACTTTAAAATGAACAATAGTCAAAAAATAGTCCTAAAATGAAGAAGTGGTCAAAAGTTTTGAAACTCATACAGAGAGAGAGAAAAATAAATATATCTTGGACATCCAGTTTCACTGCATTTTAAAATAAAACATCTCAAAGGTCCTGTGCCACACACACACACACAAAAAGGGTTGGTTTTGTTTGCCCTGATTCTGAAAATATCTCATATCAGCACTAGTTTTTAGGAAATTCTATCTTAGTGTATCAGAAAGATCATGAGGAATTCCTGAGAGGGATCCTGTTTCTCCAGTGCTCCAGGCAAACCTTTGCCTGTTTTGCATGAGGAAAGAAAATCTCAGGCACATAGGTTCCTACATAAAGTCCAATTTGATCTGTGAAAATTCCAGGCAGTGCTGGTCTCACTCTGCCTCTGCTTAAGCATTCTGCAGTAAACAGCCTACATGAAAATTCTCATCTCTCAAACCATAAAGAACACCAGAGGTTATAGCCTCAATATGCAGCTGCTCTGCCTCTCGGCTCAGCCTGTGGACATGGAGCTCTCCAGCCAATTCCCAGCATGGAAGTCAAGTGCCAACACACACTGAGTTACAGAAGTGCTGCAGGAAAGATGATCCTGAAAACTGGGGCTCAAGCCAAAGGAGAGAGCTCGTTTATCCCATTTCTCTTGCTCTCAATTGATCTTCATGACCAAACTGCAGCCTCCAACTTCTGCATTTACTTGGACAGGGAATGTGGGAATTCATCTGTTTGCTGCACTTGATGTGCTGTGATCCTGACGTCTTCTGGCCTGTGGTCACAACTTTAGGCAGAAAAGTCTTTTTTTCTTTCCTTAGTTTGAGGTCAGTAGTGACTTTACTTTCAAATGCTACACCCCTCTGAGGAATTACACACACACACTCACCATGGGCTGCCTCACAGCACCTTCAGCTCTCCACCAAAAAGTAAAAACACCATATAAACAAGCCCCGTAGAAAAGCCTACAAATAAAGCATTGATCAGGAAGAAACTAGAGCATATATTAGAAAATAATCACTTTCTCACCATTTGCTAAATGACACTAATGGAAAGCCTTAAAAAAAAATCTTCAAATGTTGGATGAAATTATGTTTATAGGTTTTTTCCCTCCCTGGAAAACCAGTTTTATTTCCATTAAGTCTGATGTTCCATTTTTTTCCTTTACAAACAGAATAAATAAATATTTTACCAGAGCCTAAAAGCAGAGTTAATTAAAAAGACCAAGATAATTGACAATCCAATAGCAAACTGCTAGTGCAAGCTCTGAAATTTAAATTGGTGTTTAAAATTCTTCCAGGTTTTGCTCATCTTTGATGCCCAAGGGAACAAAAGAAGTTTTTGTTTGGGGAAAATTTATGATTTTGCATGACAATCCCCTTTATTTAGCCTGATTTCCTAAGGAAATAGGATACTTTGTCAAACTGTCTGTCATTCCTCCCTTAATTACTTTTGAACACACTTGCCAATTTCAAACACATTTGAAAGGGAGATAAGTCCCAGGAACAGTGACGTCTTGCAAGTCTCACTGAAGTGCCAGGATAAAGGAGTGAGCTGGGAAGGGGTGGATGCATCAGTGAGGGATGGATGGATGGAGCCTCAGCTGCTGCACACCAGCACGGGCAGGGATCCAGGGAAGCCACAGGCACAGAGAGGACTGGGGTGAGTAAAGGGAGCTGCCGCTGTTCTGCTGGGAGAGGCAACAGATACAAGTGCACACATAACCTAGCTGCTCTGGCTCTGCTGCTTGTGAAATTCACAGTTAGTTTTTCTGATCCCAAATTTCTTTTTTCTTTCTTTTCTTTTTTTTCTTTTCTTTTTTTTTTTTTTTTTTTCTTTTTGCCTCTGAAGTAATTTTTTTTTCATAGATTCAAGATACTGGAAATTTCCACTGAGTCAAGGAAGAAGATAGCCTTTTACTAAATGCCATGCCACATGGAGAAAGACTATTATTGTTTGGGTTTTACTAATATTACTAGTAGTAGTAATACTTTATTATTTCGAAGTCTCCTGTTCATTTTCAACTAAGACATGGTTATTTAAAACAAAAAACCACCATTTTTGAGCAAATCTTTTCAAATCTTTGTTTTTGTTGTTGACCAAACTCAGTTCTGTCTCATCACAAGGTAGTCTGCATTGGTAAATTTGTAAAGTCCTTGCAGAGCAGAGGTTACAGGCAGACAGAGAAGGAATAGCGAGGCAAAATAGCCATGCTGTAGATTCTAAAAAACATACTTACTCATATAGAAAATGACAGGTATATTAGGGGGCAAAAAAGGATTAATTTCTTCAGCTGAAAAGGACCTCACAGTCTATTACCATCAGCTTGTGGAAGCCAGTAGCCATCATGGCAGATGTCTTTTCTTTTCCAGTACTTCAAGAAATTAAACTGTCAGTCTTCATTTCAGCTGGTGGTTTCACCATGACATGATGCTGTGCTTAAGAGGGTTTGAATTCAAAACAATTCCCTTGGCTTCACTGTCTCCCTATATCGGATCGGTATCTCCTGATGAAATCCAGGATATTGCATTCGAGACATCAAGGCAAATGAGGGCTGGCAAGCATGAGGTCCTGTTGTATTTTTGGCAATGAAATACTCCTACTGGAAACCCTGGAGGACATCCAGAGCCTTAAACTCCATTTTATCATCTGGGCTGGGGAACAAGTACATGAAGCAATTCAAGATAAGACCCTCTTCCCTCAGTCAAGACAACGTCACAAGGGACAACTCCCCCCTGCAGTTCTGCATAGTCTGGCAGAGTTACTCTCATGATAAATCTCTCTTCTCTACCTTCTGAGAAAGGCAACAGAAAATGGCTATTTAGAGTGTCATTACAGCACAAACTTACTTCTCTTGGTCTTTCCATCTTTTGCTGTAGCAATTTAACACCGCAGCTGTGCAAACTGTTAGTGACTCTGTGTCCCCAGGGAGTGTAAATTTGAGGGGGAAAGTGAGGACAGCATGAGCTTTCCACATTTGGATGTGGAACACATAATTCAGGTGGCAGTGTGTACTGTGGGATCAAGGAAAATCTTTCCTCCCAATGCTTATGATTTAGTGTTGACTCAGTAAAATTCTCACCAGGCCAAAGACAGGGAAGGTCCCACTGTATTTGACTCTGAGGGAAACATGTCAGTGACCCTCAACACACTTAAAGAATTATTGCCCTCCAGTTGGAAACAGAAATTCACATTTCATAGTTTTCTAGAAAAACATCTGAATTGTTAAGCCCCTACATCAGGACAAGTGGGGATCCATGGGATTTTCCAGCCCTTCTGCCTTTCTAACCTCCTGAAGAAACTCATACACCTTGCCCTGAGTTTTGTTGTGACCCTCCTTCCAAGTCACTCAGAGATGCTTTAAAGGCTGGTGTCAAACACTGAGGCCTCTGAGGATTAAGGGCTGTATAGGCAGAAAAATATTTCTTCCCAGAAATGGTCCCATGCTCTGAAGCGTAAGGATTGATAACCCTTGTAAATTTTCTCTTTCCCTGTGCAACTGCTGGTGTTATTCATATTCATGTAAGTGCCTAATCCTTTCCTGAATTATTTGCCTTATATCAACTTGAGTTCACAAAATAACTTTACAGGTAAGTGCCATTTTCACCCCTAAACTTTCCAGAATGCTCTTGCCAGTGGCTTTTTAGCAAAGTACTGATTTAAGGCTGATGGTTTGCACTTTGAAAACCACAGGCTCACTTCTTATGGAAAAAAAGAGACCAGACAGATCTGATGGCTTACATTCCAGTAACAAAGCTCATTGACCAGGAACAAAAATTACCTGATTGCACAGAAGAACATTCCAGAGCAACTAAGAAACTTTCTTCTAAAGACATTTTAAAAATGCAGTGGAGAAAGTAGTTGGTACTATTAACTCCTCCTGGACATATCCCTCTCTGTCCTGCATACTCCTCATCAGTTGGTTGAAGTAGATGCAAGTATGTTGCTTTTCCTTTAGGGGCTGCCATAGATTTTTCTGCACTTTTAGAGCAAGGAAAGAAGAAATTTTAACTCTTGAAATCACCCTTAGCTCTTCAGACCCTGGAAGAGGAAGGAGTATATCCCACAGCATGACATGTCCTGTTGGACAGCACTCACAGGCTCATCACTTCCCTTCTTGCTTCCACACCCAAAAAACCCTTTAAGCCTGCTCTTACAATTATTTATGCAATCACTGCACAGCAGAACCTCTCATGGGCACAGGCACAACAAGTCATCTGCATTTTGTCATTTGGTCTGTTATAATGATGTTTACCAGCACTGAATTTATTCCAGGGAAAAATGAAACAAATGTAAAGACTTAAGAGAAAGTAGGTTACCATGAAATGAGAGAGTCTGATCACAGCATTTCAGGCAGGTGCAGTGGCTGCTAACCTGAGGGTTTTCAAGGAGTGTAGAGCAGACAGAGATCAGCAGTGTCTCAAGATCTGGTCAGGCACTACTGTCAGACACAATGCCCAGTGGTTTTTTGAAAATTATATATATACACAATATCTTTTTCTTTAAACAAAAAATAGACTATTAAAAATGTGATTTAGGATTGCTTAGGTTAGTTCAGCAGAGATATAAAACCTGGCCTTAAGTAATAAAACCTGACCTTAAGAAGATCAAGGAATTGGCTCCTTTTGAAATTGTTTGACATCTTGAAAAAATAGCTTTATTTTTTAAGAATATATCTACTTAACTTAGAAGATCTATTTTCCTTGTGTTTTAGACTGTGGTTCATTATCTAGTACCCTGGCAGTTCATTTACACTGTGAGAAAAATAAAATCACCAGTGATATGAGCCTGGTAATCCCTTCAGTGTACACTCTGCTATGTTTAAAACTCACATACCCAGGCCCCGTTTTTCCTGAGCAGCACAGCAATAAACCAAAATATGTAGTGTCCTTGGACAAAAATCACTGACAGGAATCAGAAATTCTGTCACTTCATGGATTTATTTCACCCCACAAGTTTCTTATTATTATCCCCTTACTAGTCCTCCTGTTTGCTTTCCTGTTTTCCCAAGCCCTATAACCTGCAGATCTGAAATATCTTCTCCACTTTCTCTGAAGAACATACACTTCATTTATTCTGCTTTACCCACAGCCCAATGCTGTGAGTGGTGGTTTCAGAGTTTGAAGTTCCTTCACTACTTCAAGCAGTTTAACTGGCTTTTCCACTGAGCTCAGCTCCTGTAACATCCAGGAGCCTGTGACTGACCAGCTCAAAGCTGCACCACTGGTGTCCTTCAGCGCTGGAACACTGGCCAACATATTTTGAGATACAGGAGAGAAGAATGAAACCATTTTGCTGCTCAGAAAAAGTAAGGAGATTTCTGTTCTTTCCATTTTTCATCTTTTGTAAGAGTCTGTGAGGGTATTTGCTAGCACTGATTGATTGATCAGCTTCTAGGACTGACATTTTTCTGTGTATCCAATTAAATTTGCACATGCACTGACTTCTAACACCTGCCCTCTTTCTAAGGCTTTCTTCCCTTCTCTGTGGGTAGGTCAGAGAAAGTGAGATTAAGATTATACAGAAGGGGGAAATTAATCCAGGGAGAAAACTGAAGTAATGAAAAAAAATCTCTTTGCAGGGCTATGACAGTTCTTTCTGTAGATATTTTCAGAATCCCAGAAAGTAATTAACTAGCAATGAAAAACAACTTCGGTCTCAACTACTCACCACAGACAGAAAGAACAACATTTAGAGAATTTACACTAATGCAATCACCAACCTAGAATTGCTTTTGCAATTCTCTTTGTGCTTGTTCTAGAAACCAGAGGAAAAAAAATAATTCTATGCTACAATTAAATGTGAATTCATTTGTATTTTTCCTCATCGAGTGTCATAATGAAAGAGAGGAAATTAAATGTAACTTTACCGTTCAATCAGTCAAATCTGACAACCAACAATAAAAGCCATTAATCTAAATTAGCAGCACAAGAAAAAAATGGCACAACCCCATCTCCAGGACTGGATGGAATTGGTACCTATCACTGAGGGCCACCTGATGAATTCTCAGTCACTGTTAATTTGCAAGGATCATTATTGCAATTTACTATTGCACATGATACTTCCTGCTTTCTAGAACAAATTGTCCAAGCACATGTCACCAATTGGAACATGTGTTTAGAAGATGATCAGATCTTTTCATGGGGTAAGTAGTCAGCTCTTGGGAAAAAAAAAAAATAGAAAAGAGCAGTTAATTTTCCATTCCCCTCCCAAAATTCCCAGTGGTTTTTAATGTGCTCTGTCCCCAGTGTCCTGTTGGAAAAGCTTTCCAAGTCATTCTTGCTCCCTTCCCAGAGGTTCTATGGCAGATGGTGACATTCCTGCTGCTCCCTGGCCCATACACCTGGGCTTGTTTCCCATAGGCAAAAGCAGTGTGGGGGCAGAAAGAGAGAGAAACTCTTTGACTTCAGAGGATTCTCCAAGAGCTCCTGCAGCTGCAAGCACCTTAGACCCACTCCAGAGACATCCCATGCAGTTTCTCACTGCAGGATTCTGTCTCTGGTGATCCCAGTCAGGTTTGGGCTGACCCTCAATGAACTGGAAACTCCTCCATGCACTCCAAAAGCTACAGGAGAGATCCAGCAGAACCTTCTCATCCAGCCCTTCACTTTTTCTTCACAAGCAGCACAGACAGCCCTCCCTCTTTAAAAACTCCCCCCTATGCTCCTGTATGAGCTGCTTGTAATGACCCACTCAGGCATGCATTACTCCTTGAAATGCAAACGTAATCATCTAACAGTGCTCAGCCTGATGAAGCACAAAAAATGCTTCCACAAATGTTTATTTGTTTGTTCCTCCACAAGAAAATGTACCGTGGAAATCCTCTTGCAATCTAGGTGACTTGAGTAAAAGGTTAAAGAGCTGTGGTTTTTCAATTTGGTGCCTGTCTGCAGCCTCTGATTCCAAAGAGTATTTGATCTGAAAAATTCAAATCTGCTCCAAAGACCAAACAAACTCACAAAAAAACCCCACAATGAAAACAAACAAGCAAAACCCACAAACAAACAGAAAACCAAAAAGTAAAAATCTAAACAAAAGGAAAGAAAACATATATATATATATATATATTAGTGGATAGATAAGGACCTGAACATTTTCCTCATAGTGAATATAAGCCCCAGTGTTTTATTTAAGTTATGGGGGTCATTCTCTAAGCCTTAGCACTTTAAGGCTTGAGATTAAGGGTTGATTAAGGACAGAGACTGGAGAAGCAACCTTCAACTCTCCACAGTACAGAGTACTTTAGGCCCCTAACACCTGCTTCAGAGCATTAAAGCTCCCTATTACCTGAAACTAAATTAATTGCTCAAGAGAATGTTGTATAACAAAATTTGTAACACTCAGCGCAATTTGTACAACGGGGGAAACTTCTCCTCCTTTTGTAACCAATGAAACCTATCATCCCTGGAATCTGGGAAGTTGTTTGCTGCATCCTGAGTGGATACCTCTCTTAATTTGTGGATGAATTGATGGATCACACATGACTGACTGCTCTTAGAGGAGTGACTGATTTCATGGCAGCCTAGACTCTGGGTGCAGTTATTAATGCTTCGTTAAGCTGGTGCAATGAAAATCATCTTGGGTTTCACACTGAAGCTGTTTATAAAGCCTAGAGAGAAGCAGGCACTTAGAGATTATGATTTATTTGATTTTAAAATATTTCTTCGCCATAGGATGCATAAAACATGTTCACAAAGCGTTGTGTCCTTGGACTCCAGAAGGAGCAGAGGATATCCACTTTAGGAAGCTGTCAATATACCTACAGAGTGCATATTTAGGATGACTATTTAAAGTGTTTTGAGCTAAGGGCCATCACCAAGGCCAGGGTGGTAAAACCCTCGATGAGATGTTCAGTTCCAGACTAGTGTTGGAACTGGTACTCATAGACTGAGGTGTTAATGGTTAGTGGCTCAAAAATTGGTAAGATCACTGAAGGACTTTGCTCACTATGGCAAACTGCTCACCTGCACCCACCAAAACCTGCCCCTGCCCTAGGAATATGCAGCTGTGAATTCCTGTGAGCATGGAGAGGTGCCCAGCTCCCGTATTCACTCAACTGAGCAGCTCTCTGGGCTTCACTCACTGCTGTGACCACATCTCCCAGCTGCAGAGGCACCCAGGGACCACTGAATGCAGACACCTAAAGGAATATCTCTTACCATGGAACTGAATCCTGTTCCAGGAACATAATACTTTCAGAGATGTTACAACGGGCATTATGCCTGTAAATAGGCATCATTAATCCAACTGTTCTAACAGATGCTGTGAAAAATAGGGGCAAAACCTCTGCAGACTTCTGGAGAGAAATTCCACTGGTGCAGACTGTCTGGAACATCTGTGATTTCTGTAATTATTGCCTGTTTTTCCTGCTCAGATGTGCCCATTCCCAGATAAAGCATTTCCAAAATGATAAACAGAGGAATAAAAGGCTGAAAAGACACTTGTTGTTAATTATTTGCATTTAAGGCGGGCTATAATTAGTTTTACAATTGCTAAGGCATTGACAGCAAGCAATTGCTGTCTTCAGTCCATCCATAAACCAGCTTCTCAGTAATTAGAAGAGACCACACATGCCATGGATAACTGCAGCTGTGTAACAACATGGGCTTTACCTTTGCTTTTTGCTTTGTGTACTTATTTGGGGTTTTTTTTCAGTGCTTTATGATTTTCTCCTCTTCCATTGTAGTCAGCATACCTGAGTTCAGAACATCCTTTACTGAAAATAGGAGGGTCGCATTGATTGTAGCATTTAAAAGAGACCATTTGAGAAGACAGCTTAGGAAATTACAGAGAATGTTAAATTAGAATGCAGCCCATTCCCAAAAGCAAGGAAAAAGTCAACACAGCACCAGTTCTAGCAAGGTGACATTCTCCCAAACATCATTAGCTGCAAAGGCATGGATTTAAGTAAGAATCTGATGGACTTCTTTCTTAGGTGGCAGTGTGACGTACATTTGTCTTGGGAAGGAATATACAGACACCTATTTCCTATTCAAGGGAAAAAGTCTAGTCTTCTGAAAGAAGTGCTAACAGTAGCAATTCAGTTCCCAGAACTCTCCCAATGGTGAAGAGGTGCTGGCAGAAGTGGAAATGATGTTAAGATGAACTCACATCTTAACAGTGAATGACTGATAGTCAAAACACAGAGAATGACATTAATAGTATTGTCAAAATACAAAGCAAGTCCATAACTTTGCAGAAGGTAAAGGGTTCTCACTTGTATTTATTTCTTTTCCCCCTGAACAGCTCATAAAAGATGACAAAAATTCTAAATTCTCCTGATTTTGCTTCTCTGTGTGAATCACTGCCATACTCTTAGGGGTCCCTTCTCTTGCTAATTGCTGGAGAGCTAATGGCACAGTGTTACCACCCTCACAGACACATACACAAATGCTTCCCCCACTACCCACAGACATTATGTCATGTCATTTTTATAATACCTACATAATAAAGGAGAAGTGCCCTAGAAATATTCTATTATAAGTATGTCATTTTTATAGATCTGAAAGTTTTATTGTTTTCAAACTTTCACCTCTGCTCCTGCAGATACATGTTTTTTAATAAGTTTGGAGAAATGAATTACAAATCCATGAGAAATATATCTATTTATTAATGCTTCATGGCCTGCTGTCAAAAGACTGGTGTAGACACAAGTTAATAACCTATACATTCTGTTCTGGCAGATTACAGGTTTTTCTTACAAGCGGATTAACACAAAGGCACAATTATCCTTTCAATTGCATTTTTACATATAGCATAGCATAATGTAGAGTTCATCCATGGAATTGCATATTTTTTGTGATGTGTTTAGTGAACCTGGAGATTATAAAGGAACTTGCTGAGGCAGAAGGACACAGGTTAAAAAAAAGGAAGCAAATTTGCCAAAGACACAAATTGAAAAAGCTGGGAATGGATTTCATGTTTCTCCGTTTTTCATTTAGTGTAGTAGCGAGTGCAACATCCTGTTTCCCCTCTTTAAGCATCTTTATGACCACGCCTATGAAAGTTCCCTAATAAAACATCTATTTTATAGATGCAGGTTCTGGTACTCCCACCTTTTGTCTTCTGTGCATGGGTCAACTAATTATACAAAGGGCACAGGCTCTTAATTCTCCCTAGTTTGAGATTAAAGCTTGGGTTTGGTTTATTTTTCAGTTTTCAGGAACACACTCATTCATTCTTCATGGAAAACCCCAAGTTCACAGAACAATGAAAGATCATTTTTATATTGTGTAGGAAAACTACCCTTTTTACAGCCTGCTGGCATATTTCTGTGAAGAGAAATGTATTCTCAGCTTCATGCAAGTATGAATGAAAATATTAGCTCCCTACCTCATGAGCCAGTCTTGCACTGAGGTGGAAAGGCATATCAGTGCTCTGTAATATATGATAAAATAATCTCCTTACAATAAATAGTGGAGGGTGGCTTCTGTCTTGTGGGCAACAATGCTCTGTGAGCTACCTCAGCATGGGGAAGAATAAACTCTGCCCTACATAATTCTCAGCATACAACTGCAACAAACCAGGACAGGCTTAGGAAAAAGCTGGCTGTGGCATATTCCTGCTAGGATAGATGACAGGTGTATCAACTCAACAGAACTGAGTTGGTGGGAGTGAAAATCATGGAGTTCTGCTTTGGGTTGCCAATGGAAGATGTCTCTTACTTCCCTGGAGCCCTCTGGGGATGCAGCTGTCCCTAATGAGGGACTGACAGCTCCCAGGGGCATGGTGGCTGTCCACTGGACTGATACAGGGTGTACAGCCACCCTGCTCCCCTGATGAATCACCTGTTTAAAGATGCATGACTAGAGACCAAAAATACTTGACATAACCTCCAGGCTACAGCTGAGCAGGTAAAAGAAGTTGCATGAGGGACATTCTTTTCTCCATGACGAAAAGTTTTTTTTTTGTTCCCAAATTTTTTCTCCTCATTATTCTGGAAAGTGAAGAGAAGGGGTCGAAAAGTAATAACAAGAAATGGCATCTTCATCTACCTAATCAAATTCACTACACTAAAAAAATCTGTCATTTACTACTGAGTTGGTTACTACTGACTTTTCATGTCTTTTCACAGAGTCACAGTTGGAAGACATCTGCAAGGATCATTGAGTCCAATTCTTAAGTAAATGGCCCATCCAGGGATTGAACCCCTAGTATTGGTGTTATTAAGACCATGCTTTAACCAGCTGAGCTAATCTCAGGGTCAGGTTTTATTCTCCCCACCCCCCGCCAGCTTCATGCTCAGCAGTTCCAGTATATCCAATATTTTTTCTGATACTGACTTTGTCATTTACACTTTCAAGTTTAATTTCTTCCTTTGTTCTCCTCTTTGCTCACTGTCTGCCAAGCTGGAAGACACACAGCCATTTTCCTTTCATTTTTCTCTACTGCTACTTTTCCTTGGATTCCTGCCTCATGTATAAGTTAATACATTTTTTGGTGGTTTTCTTATTGTGTTTTGCCTTTGTACATCAAATCTCCTAACATTTTTGTTTTCATTGATGATGTCCTGTGTTGGGAGTCTTGGCAATAGGTCCGTATTCTTACTATAAGAGATTATATTTTCAAAGGTATTTCAACACAATCAGATCCCAGCTTCACCAGGACAAGGGATATTTCCTTTGAGAACCCTAGCATTGGAAATAACCACAATCAATCCATAGCCCTTTCTACAAAATAGGAATTATTGTTGCCTTTGACCAACAAAGAACGAGATGCAAAGTGCAAAGGTAACTGCTGGAGTAAGCCAGATCATCACAGGATAAAGGTTCACAGTCATCCCTGTGTTCAAATGACCAAAACATGTAGTGCTTATCACCCTTCACCCAAACCAAAAGGCTAAGAGAAAGTTCCTCACTGATTTTGAATCAAGTGAGTAGAAATTCACTCAACTTTTGAATCAAACAAGGAACAAGAAACACTTGTAGCATGCAGAGCATGGGAGGTGTAATTTGGTACAGAGGTCATCCCTGTGTAATTACTGGGATGCAAAACACTTGTAATCAGGAGCCAGTGAGCCCCGTGGCTGGCAAAAACACAGCTGGAATGGATGAAAACAAATCCTCCCACATTCATCTGCCTAAACTAAGTATGTGTAATTGCAAACACTGAAAAATGTTATTTTATGCACAGTAGCCCAAACATAGGATGCCCCAATTCCCAAGTGACAATCTTCAGGTAGATCCTCAGAGATCCTATGGAGAACTGTGACCTCCTATATAGGTCACAAAAGAGGAGGTCCAGCCCAGATTCTCAAAGCCAAATTAAGTATTTTTTTTAGTTTGCTCTTTCTTAAAAATTTCTGGAAAATCTCTTTTTTTTGGGGCAGAAGTAAGGAGCAACACTGTTATTTAAACAGTTATTTTAACAGATGGTTTTCAATTTTGGACTTTTTTTCTGCCAAAAGAAAGGCTCAAATGGTGTGTGAAAAAGAAAAAAAAAAGTCCTAGGTCAACATATCTCTCTGGTCTTGTTTCTCTTGCAGTCCATAGCCAACTTTTGCTGCTCACATTCAGATCTCCTTTTGTGAGCAGAGATTAATCTCATAAATTGAAAGGCAGCTCACAGCACATGTTTCCCACAAGACAGAAGCCCACCATATACTATTTATTGAAAGACAGAAAGAATTATTTTTAATTTGTGAAACTCAACTAGGGAGAAGCAGATATAGCTCTGTTAGCAGAGACTGGTGCCTGCATATTAAAAATACATTAAGATCAATAAATGGATAACTGAAATATCTATTAAAACATTTCCACCTAATATGAAGACATGCATTGCTGTATAATTGAAATACATTTTGTCCATATTTCTACAAGATAAAGAATATAAATGAAAATATAAAGCACAGAATGATATTGCTCACTGTTAATTATCCAGCAAATAGGAGTACTGGATATTTTCTTTTTCTTTTTAAGTGATTTTTGTCTGAGTGTGCACTAGGACATGACTTCAGATTTGCATCTGGAGAATGCAAATCTCTATCAATCCTCTGTCTGGGAAACAGATAGAAGAAGGGAGAACAGGTTCTACCAGCACTTTCCCTCTTGTTTGGAAGGACCTGCTCTTTAGGACTACCATAAAAAATGTTTTACCTTATACTCTACCTATCCTTGTCCTTATTTTCCCATCTTTGCCTCCATGATCCTTCCCGTGTTTTGCTCTCTGAGCCATTAAATTGTAAGCATTTTCTTACTGTCCAGAAACTGGAGCACAATTTCCTTTTAAGCAGATTTGTGATCAGTGCTGGCATAATCAGGAAAATGGAAGCATAAAGTTTCCTGAGCCAAAAATAGAATTGTAAAATATTAATCAGTCTTTTTACTATTTTTAGTTCATAGAGACTAAGTGTAAAGGAAAATATTTAGTAAACTAACATTTTGGGGTATTTGAAATATGAATCAAAATGTAATGCAGACTTTGAAAGTGTCTTGCAACCTTGGAACTGGGCTCATACAGAGACATATTTCTTATGTACAAGCCTTAGGCTCCAGCTCTGCTTCTAAGCTTTGTGACAGGATCCTGCTCTAACCATGCTCAAGATTCAGTCAGAACCATAGAATAACTTCCAAAACATGAAGTCTAATACCAAAAAGACACAGTTTTCTACGCTTTATGCAAGCACCACTTATCTTCAAGGATGGCTCTCTATTCCTGAGGAAACTGGTGGGATACCCTGAGGAAAAAAAAAGGACCAAGAGAAGGGTACACAGCTTTTGGGAATTCTGTTCTTTGCAGAAGGAAGCATGAAAAAATAGAATACAGCTTACCAGCAGCTGTCAGTTTTTCACTGTATCACTCCAGAAAACATGAGGATTAAGGCTGAGAGGGCTACATTTAAATCTGCACCCAAAACATCACCAGAGATGCCAGGACACAAGGGCCAAGACTCAGGAGATTTATTCATTACACAAAAAATTTAACACTTGTGGTGCAGCACTAGCAACCCTCACCTGAGGTGAGTGATTAAAGGGAATCCTTCCTGTCCTGGGGCCCTGGGGAAGCTCTGCAAATCTGCTCCCTGGCATTTGGAGAAATCCACCTTAGAGGAGTTCCCCTCCCAAACAATAATGCTGCCACAGAGCCATCATAAGCTCCCTGCTGAGAGGGGAAATCATGGTTGTTCTGTTGACTTTGGTGGCCAAAGTGGAAGGAAAAAAAAGCAAGAAAGAAGAAATCAGTTTGGCTTTGGGAAGATTTTGATGAGTCAGAGATGTGCTTGCTGCAGACACTGGGATCGAGTTGAGAATACCCTGTCCTTGAAACTTAATTGGCTAAAGTTCAAACTTCTGAATTATTTTGGCATTTCTGCACTTCACATTGCAACATCCTACTCCCTGAGGAGCCCCAGCCCTCGGTGAGATGATGTAAACCACATACATTTTAAGTGCATGGGAAAAAGCTACCATGCAGCAAAACCAGGCCATGCCCACAGAACAGAACGCCTGACACCAGCTGTGCACCTCAGCTGATGGTTCCAGACTTGTTGGTATCTAAATCCTCACTCTTGCCCAGAAAAGATGAGAAAATATTCCAGACCACACCTCAGTGCCACCAGTGTCTGGTGGGTATTGAGTTACACTGATGCTCAGCTGGAGTTAAATCCAGCCCTAATGCTGGGATCTGCTGCACAAGGTGACCTACCAAACTGCCTCACTGAAGTGTCTTCAACGTGCTCTGAAAGCAAGAACAAAAATCATTCACACACACAAAGACAAAAAAGTTTTCTTGCAGTTTCGTGTTATTTTAGCTTGGGATGGAAGAAGAGCTGGCATTAGCCCACGATGCAGTCAGTTGTGGCGAGTACTCAGTTTATGCTCAGAAAATTATGGCAATGCAGCAAACTCTGCATTAGGTTGCAATTAGACTTCATCAACAGCAAGTTAATGCTGTAGCCTCAGTCAATTAGCTGCACAACTAAAACCACTGTAACTTTGCCTGGAGCACAAGCCAGCAGAGCTCAGCGAGCTCAAGAGAGCAGGGTTAAAGGATACCAGTATCTGTGAATATTGCTCAGCACTTCCTTAAATACTCTCATTTAGGAAATCTCAGTCCCAGGTAAAATCCCAAGTCCCTGCTTATCAGTGTCCCATTGCTTTTGGAGGGAGCCACCAACACTCAGAATCCCTAAAATTCAGACAACAACTGTCACAGCCTTAATGTGGATTATAACACTATTTTTACTTTATTTTTTTAAGAGAAAAATAACATTTTAGTCTAACACATTATTTTGTTCTATTTTTTTCTTTCTCCTCCAAGAGAAAATCAAGCAGGCAGAAAGTGAAAGGTCTGGCAATTTATATTGTGAGAATCATAAAAACTGAACATGTTTTCAGGCTTGGTGGTCATAATCTGAGTTTGGCAAAAGTTATATATTTCCTTTTTTTCTTCTTCTTCTTTTTCAATTAATTTTCCACTGAAAATGACTGCTAACATGCAGGGTTTGGGGAGGTTTTTTTTAATTTGGTATTTCAGCTTTCTGGTGCAACAGAATTTTTTGCCACTTTATAAGTTGCAACTGCATCATTGCTGCCATTTATTCCAGGGTCACCACTCTACTCTTTGATAAATAGGGACATGTAGAAGTCCTATTAGTGAATTTAAATTTATGAGCAGGTTTGAGTGACAGATGCTTGCATGTCATGAATACAGGAGCAGTGAGTTTCTAAATACGACGGACTGCATTAGGCATATGGATTTATACTGCATAAGAACTACACAGCCACCAGAGACCTCCCAAAGTAGAGGAATATGTAATGTAAAGTTAGAAATGGAAGTCTGTTTCACAGAAACACAACCTGAAAGAACTTCAGCCACATCAGTTCTTTGATGCTGTGGGTAATCACAGTAAGAATATCAGAATCTATCTTTAAGCTATTTAGGCTTTTCCCTAGAACACTGCAGAAAGCTGTCTGTATACCCATTTCTTTTTGTGGGAATATTTACTTTCAGCTGAAATAACCTGTCTTCCTCCATGTTTAGCCACTGAGATGTAAACTGACAGCAAAGCATGCCAGACGCTCATCAAGGGTAAACCTTGATTTTTGATACATTGCTTTCATGTCCCACTAAAAGGCAGACTGCCCTCAGAAAGCAGATGTCAGCTCATGGCAAAAGGATGCTGAAAGAAACAGATTGGGGCAGGGTGGGAGATGAATAATTACTGGGAGAATAATGAGAGGGACAGGTTTCAAACAAACCTCCAGCCTGTCAACACAGGGCAGAGAAACACTCTCAGTGCCCTCATGTCTCTTCCATGTTTCTGCTGAGGAGGTATTTGGCCAACTCCACCTTTCAGTTCTCGATTTAATCTAGAAAGTAGTGATGGGAACAGTGGTACCACTGGCAAGGTGGATTACCTTTTCCCTAGAAGGTAAATATCTGGGACTGACAGCTTTGGGGAATAAGCCAGATTTTGAAGATGTGTTGTTTCATTTCCAGCTGTGGCTCAGTTAAATCCTCAGTATGAAAAACCAGGATAACAAAAGATGTCTGAGATTTCTTTTTTTCCCCTGGTTGCCATCTTAATGTTGAGATATTTCTCCCTTTATATTTACTACCTTTCTTTTAAATAAGCTAGTAAGGCCTCCCCCCCTTCTCATCTTGGGACATCATTCCAGAAATAAATGGAAGTCACTGCTAGAGGGTTTTACTTTATATGCTGGCTCTATTTCTCTTGGCTCAATTTCATCCCCTGAAGTCAGTGTGGAGAAAAAGATTCATGGATTTTTTAAGGGCAGAAAGGACCCCAGTGATTGTCTAACATGACATGTCTAACACAAGGCATTCACACTACTCATTTTGATTCCATATCCAAGAACCATAATGTTTTTTTTCTTGTCTTTTTTTTTTCCCTTTCAGAAGAGATAAATCCAGTGTTGAATTTAAAACTTCCAATGGTGGGAAATCTACTGCAGCCTTAAGCAAGTTGTTCCAGAGCTTAGTTTGCTCACTATTCAAATTCACACTTTGTTTTTAGTTGGAATTCATTTTGTTTGAACTACCAGTCATTGTTTCACTTTAGTTTGTTACACTGCAGAGCCTTATCAAATTTATTCCTTCTGCCCCTTCCCTTCCCCCACAGATATATTTAGACTGCAATCAGGTCATTCCCTAAGCCTTCTTTGATAACTAAATAGAGTTGCTTGAGTTTTTCACAACAAGGCACGTTTCCCAAGCCTGTAAGCATTCATGTGGTTCTTCTCTGAATCCCTTCCAATTCATCAATATCCATCTAAAGTGTAGACACCAGAACCAAATAGTATTCCAGTAGCAATCTCACCAGTGCCAAATGTAGAGTTAATTTAACCTCACTACCCCTGCTGAGTTCTCTCACATTTAAATGCTCAAAGGTTACTCTAGCTTTTTGAACCATGCTCAGTAAGCATGAAGACTATGGTCCCCAAGATTTCTTTTCTGACACTGCCTTCAAAAGTCATCCATGTTACATATATAACCTATATTATTATTTTTCAGACATATAAATTTCGATTTGGCTCAGCTGAAGCACATGTTATTTGCTTGATTTTTTCAAACAGCCAGATCACTCAGCAATCTGTTCCCTTCCATGCTCCCCCAAGCTCATGTTATTTATAGACTTAATCCATAATTACATTCTGGTTTTTATTTCCAACTTGTGGATATATTTGTTGAATACTGTTTCTCTGATCAGATTCTTGTGGGAAACACAGACATTTGAAAAAAAATCTCTTTCTGTAATTAGATTTTGAGAACTAGGTCTCAATGCATTCAGTGTGTGCCCCATTGGTTTTATATCACTCTAGCTTACAAATACACCATGTATCATTCCAAATGTCTGAAAATCTATTATTGCAACAATATTACACTGATAAAACAGATATAAAATTTCATTTTAAATAATAGCATAAATTCAGTTAAACAATACCCTTTTCACAAAAATGTGTTGATTGGCATTTGTTATTCCCCCTTCATTAACTCTTATTACTATAGTTATATGTCAGACACGCTGTTACTTTCCCAGAATTGATAGTGGGCTGACAAACTTGCAATTACCTAAATCAACCTGTTGTCTTTTTTAAAGTATTGGTACTGTTGTGATTTTATTCAGGTTCTTTGGGATGTCCTCTGCCTCCCTAGAATCAATCAGTATTGATTGTCGTTGATCGCTACTTTTCATTTTCTTAGCTGTAAGCTCTCTTAAAATCTGCTGATTTTAAAGGTTCTCTTTGACACTGTTCCAGACTGTAGTTGCAATGATTTCTTCATCATGATCATCATCTGTCATGGTTTAACCCCAGCCTAAACCCAGCACCACGCCAGCCACTGTGAAGAAAATTCATTCAGCCCTGACCAAAACCAGAACACATCTGATGTTAATATTCATGGACTCTGAAACCCGGGACAGAAAACTTTGCTTTAGTAATATGGAGAAAACTTTATTTCAGTAATTTTGAGAATTCCCAGCAATTTCATATGCTATCATGTTTCTCATGGTTTTGACATAATTTAAAAGAACAATTTTGGTGTTAACATTACATCCGCTGACTACGAATTTCAACATATGTCTCTGTCTCCATTTAACTTGTATATATATAAATTCAAATTTGGTTACTTTCTTTTTCATTCAGAGTAGAGTTGGGTGGTTTTTTAAGCAGAGTAGTGTTTTCCTTGATGTATGTGATTGTAACATTTTGGCACAATTAGTGAAATATTCGTAAACAAGTCCCAGTTATCTTTTACATTTTCCCATTTATAATGTTTTATCTTTTCAAATTTAGCTTATAATTTTTCTGTACCTGAAAATCTGACCTTTTTAAAGCATGAGGTATAAATACAAATTATTTTGAATTTATTCTGTTTGCATTGAAGACAAGATCATGCACACCTTGGTTTCTATACTCCATCAAGTGGAAGTCTTTCTTATCTCCTCTAGGAAAAATTCCTAAACACTATTGACTTGGATTTATATTTTTTGCAGGTACATTTAGGCTGTTTATGTTGATTAGGCCTTCTCTGAAGGGTTCATAGAAATTCTCCACTCAAGTCTACCCACTGGAAAACAGCGATAGTTTTTTTTTAAAGTTAGGCAGGAGCAGTAAGGGGACTATGAAGACACAACAACTCACAAGGAAAGTGGTGTGAGGAAAATTTCAAGCTGCTCGGACTTGAGCAATAATGGGACTGCCACAGAAGGCAGCCCAGAATCAATAGCAAATTTCCTTTTTAATTCCTAGCACTATCTGCCCTGAAATGCGTCTTTTGATGTTTGTTTCAGTATTCTCTGTGGATTTGGCCTATTCTTAGGTTGTTAACTTCAAATTGGTATTTAATCCATTTAAAAATCCATTTCTACCCATGTTAACTTACCCATCAACTATTCAGTTTTGAATGAATCTTGCAAATAAAATGAGATAAAGAAATGAGAAATAGTAATGGTACATTGTTCCAGTCCCTTGTGCTTTTTATTATCGTCTTACAAGAAAAACTTTTATCTCTACACTTTTTTATGTGAGATCTTTTTTGTATTTGAGGACCTGAGATTTTTCTAAAGACTAAAAACTATCAAGAGATACTAAATAATAATGAATGGCACAAAGATGCATTCTTACACACACTAACAATCGGAGAAGGTACATATGTGAGGCTGTGATGGAGTACGTATGCAAAAGGAGGGCATACACCTTAATACAGTCTTTATTCAGTGGTGTACCTTACACAAGAGAAAAAGTTATGTACATGCATGCAAACAGAAATGTGTGTGCACAAATCTGTGATGGAACCACCGAATGCAGAGGGGAAAAAAAAAAAAAATCAAACACCCTCAAGATCCAGAAGCACAGTACTCAATAGCAAAGCCAGACACTGAACTCAGTATTATAAGAACAGGTAATACTAGAATAAATCTCATACACATTGTCAGTGGGTTACATAAATGTGTGAAAGATATTTTATTTCTGTATGAGTTCCTATTTCCTCATAAAAAGGCTTGAAGGTTAGTTAGGAAATACTAGAATTCTGTCCCAGAGATTTGCAAGAGTAAGATAGTTTTTCCTAAATATCAAGAGACAAGGGGTCAGGCTGATGTCCTAATAAGGTTGGGATGACTACAGTGAACTGATAGAGATAGTATTTACCTTCACTAAAAATTGGGAATTATACAATGTTTTTTATTCCCTGAAGTTGGAGAGGAGTTCTTGCTGTAAACTTGGTTGAAAAAAACCTTTGCACTTCTGCTGCACATTGTTGAATGAAATGCAGCTGTAATTAGGTCAAATAAAGTAAAATGTGAGAGACGACCAGAATGTCTACATTGTTCAAGTCAATCTGTTTCCCCAGACTATGCCTGTATTTGTGCTTCACACTTTTGGAGTTTGCTCTTACAACCAGCCACCCATCTAGTGCCCAGCACCGTTCTGCAGAGTCTTGATATTAACAGTGCTCCTGAGACCCCCAAACTTGTTTTGAAGAGGGAAACACTGCCCCCTCCTAGTTAATACCTGCTCTTTCTGCAAACTGTGTAACTTCTGAGTTGCTGAATCCTAATGTGCTCTCTGTGATGTGCAATGATCTTTTCTTTCCATTTTAGTTTCCATATTTCTTCCAGGCCAAGGTGCTTTTATTAATGTAGGAGCAGTGTCTCTGCTTAGGACAGTGAGCAGAGATATAGAGGCACAAATTGATTGTTTCTCTATTAGAAAAAAAAATGGGGATAGGTGTGTCTTTGAATTGTAAGTTACAAAATTGCTTCCTGGTTTTCATATCCTGGACTGATTTTTCACATTTGCTCTAAAGTCCTTGTCCCACAACATTTTCTTGTGTATATCAGTGAAGTTACTTGTACCATGAGGACTTCAGATGAGTCTCAATTTCAAGATTAGAATTTTAATCTGAGTTCCTGCTAAACTAGAGTTTGAAGACCTCTAGTATAGAACTAGAGGCTTTGATACATTATCCTATGAAGTCACAAACCTAGAGAGTCATGGGACTGTGAATTCAAGTTTTTGTGTGGTTTCTGCATCATGAGGTGTAGTGTCTGTCTAGGTGCTGTTCAGTCAGACAGCTCCTAAACTTCATAATCTTAAATGAGCAAGGTCAGCTAAAAGGTTATTGCCATTGTCACTTTACAGAATTAAAGTTCTAAAGATTTTGAATGAGTTGCTGAGCTTCAACAAGTCATCTATGTCAGGATTTGATCACTGATCTGGTACCCTTAGTTGCAAAAGTGCAAAATGCCTCTTTAATGGCCATCCTGGAAACAAACTTAATGAGTGGTGATTACCATAAAAATGTTCATTAAGGTACGTGACTCAAGGCTTAATCAACCTGTAACTGCAAAGTGTTTTAGGTGGCCCAGGCCCCCTGCTCAGATGGTCCTTCACTGCTGATGCTCCTCCGCAGAGGACACAGAATACCTAAATTCTGTTTCTGTTTGCTGGTTCTCATTCCCATTTCACTAAAACAAATTGACATCTGCTCTACTGCAGCTGTCCTTCTGCAAGGGCTGGAGTTTTCAAATGAGAATTCAGGCTTTCACATTCCAGCTAGAGGCACAGGGAAAGAGGAGAAGGTGTTCCTGTCTGTAGAGCTGTTGAAGAGATGGCCTTGGGGTTGATCATCTCTTCACTATCCCTAACAATAGACTTTCCACTCCATTGTGTCACAGTGCAGCCCACCAGTGTAAGGCATGAAGCAGGGAAGGCAGGGAGGTCAGAGGAAGGAAGGCACTTCCACTGAATGATGAGAGAACACTGAAGCAGCAGAATAAGTCTCCAGAATAATAATAATAATTTTAAAAAAGAGTAAGCTAAAAGACAAGCAGGCAGGCTCAAGGACTGTTTACTGTCCAGGAAAAGAGAGGAGTTCTTTTATGCAGCAGAGCAGAACAGGCTGACTAAATTATAACCTTAGCCCCCAGCAGCAATCAAAGAACTAAAGAGGGAAAAAAGGAACTCAGGGGAAAGGAAGGAACATAAAAGAAATAGAAATTCATAAAGAGCCTTTATCAACATGGGAGAGAAAGCATAGAACTTGAAGACTGAAATAAGAAGACAGAAACAAGTTAGAGGAAAATGAGAAATAGATCAAAAAATGATGAGCCCTGGATACATTCAGGGTATTTTTGTAAAAATTCTCAGAAATATTCACAACGTGCACAATATCAGGCTGTGCTGGTCATATGAACTGGAATCACAAAGGAAAAAGTACAAATGAAAGTTCTGATTTTACATATAGTGCTTATTCAAACAACATCATCTTCACACCAATCAGCTCTTTGAAAATTCAGCAAGAGTCTTCCACACCCAGGCTGGGATTTGTCTAGACTGATATGTTTTGGTAAATAAACCAGAAAAAAATTGAAAGTGGAGAAAACATTCAGCAGAAATAAAAATCCCAGACACCTGCAAAATTCATGTAAAACTCCTTTCTCAGCCACCTAGTTAAAAAGAGTCCTGGAGTTTAACATCAACTTTAACTGATCCCTTACCAAATGATTCTGTATGCATACACTGTGAATGTTACCTTAAGAAAAGTTCTCAAGGAAAAGGTCTGTACTAAGTTCCTACTCACCCCCACATTATAAATGGTTCAGTAACAGAAAAAATAACCCCTAATAAGGAGCAATTATCTGAAATATTTCTGAAAGGATGTGGTGAGCCTACTGAAATACATACGCTTGCTGACACAATAAATCATTGATTGTAATGGTCTCTTTGCCCTTAAAATCCTCAAGAGGTATCTCAACAGTTACACACATGACATGAGCTGAATGGAGGGTGGAGATTGTGTCTGGCAGGTACTTGCTTCTATCAGGAATTTGGCTAGTTTTTTAAACTATTTTATGAAGCCCTGTCTCTTTTATGATTGCTAGATTCAGCTCACAATAAAGTCCTGCTAATTAAACTATCTGGCTATAGCAAACCTATAGCTTTGCAGCTCTACTGTCACCATTCATGAACGGAAATTTCAAATATGGCAAAGCATATGATCTTTAACCAACTTTATTCTCTCTTTCACTATTATTTTTTAAAGGAAAACAATAAGTTTCTCTAAAGTCCCACAGAATCCATCATGAGAAGCTGTGAAATGGCATCGTTCCATTTTCAAGGAAAATGTTTTTGGACTCTCCCTCACAGTTCTGCTTCTGCATACCAGAAATGGCACCAGAAAATGTCAAATATGGCAAGTCAATCTCTATACAAAGGGGATGTGACCAGGGGCAGACTAACACCCGATGTAGCTGAGGAGGTGAACTCTCTTTGGGATCTCCACCTCTGGGACAATTAGTGACCCCAGAAGAATCCACACTATTTTTACAAAAGACTCCACAGGTGAAAGGTATGTATGGGATGAAAGGAAACTATATAATTTTATTTATTTTTCACACCATAAAAAATAACCCAGTGCAGATTCCTTCTGGATGCATGTACAAGACTGATAAAACATCAATTAAAAACACACAAAATTGACTAAGAACCAACTCGAATGAATTCCCTCACACCTGCAAAATCAAATTCAACCCTCTCCAACTCCTGGCCTCCAGCAAAAACCTGAATGAGTAGATAGCGTTCACAATATGTCAAGGAGCTTAAAAAATAACTTTGTCAGATCAATAGAATGAGAAAGAAAATCCCAGGACTGAAGTCACCTACTTGGAAGGATTAGTGTACACAGTGGAACCATAACAGAGAGTACTGGGGAGGATATTGAGCTCTTTCACTGTACCTCATGGGACCTGTAGCTGAAATGCCTCAAATGCCTTTGTGAAGAAGCATCTTGAGAATAACACATTATAGGATGCACCTCCAGTGCTTCTGGGAAAAGAAAATTATATATTTGGGGCTTATGAGAGTAGAAACAATTTCTGGAGATGCAGTAAGTGTTGGAGATGTACCCCAGAGGAAAAAGGCTGGAAGGTCTTCGCTCAGGGCAAAATTTTCCTGGTTTAACTATGTGAGATTTTTGGACTTTAAATGTTTTGGGGGAAAAAAAAAATCTTTCTCAACAGACACGTTTTCTGACACTAATGTAGAATTTAACTCAAAACTGAGGATTTAGTTAAAAAAATGACCTTTCTCTTCAGGAAGTTTTTACAGGAATCTTTTGACCAGCTATATGGCTCCTATAGAGCACTTGAAATACAAATAAAAAGGGCAAGGACTTATGCTTCAGCTCTAGATCCCAGCAGGACTGATACAAAAAAAATACAGGAAATATCTCCACTTCTGGGAAAGTCAATAGTAAAGATGCAGACTTCAAAAGAAATCAATAGTATGACAACAGCACTGCAGAACGGACCTGACTGTTAGAAGTGATATCTCTTTGCCTGCTGACACACATGGTATTTTTAATCTAATGATTTCAGCTACCAAGAGTCATGTGCCTCAAAATCATGGTGTGAGTTTAAAAGGAGAAAAGTTGAAGAAAAATATGTTTTGCACTTTGGCATTTCAGGTGCTTTTTGGGTATTGGTGGTTTTTGGTTTGTTTCTTTTTTTAAAATTTTTTTTTTTAAAGAATGTGCCTTGTAGCTTTTTGCTTACAGCTTACAAATTCACTTCCTAATGTGACTATGAGGGGTCAAAACCAACTTCTCTTTCTAATGAAAGTTGCTCTTAGTCATAACAGTATTTCAGGGATGACTGTTAAGAAAAATAACAAAATCAGTGAAGTGAAATACGTTAGGTTTGCAATATTGAATATCTATTACTGCATTCTTTCCTCTTTTTCTATTGTCCATGAGAGTACAAATTCAGGACATTCAATCAAAAAGGCACATATGAAACAGTAGTGTTTAACCTTGGAAATTGTTTTTATTAGACTGTTATTATAGCTTATATGGCTATTTAACCTATTATTTATTCTGCTGCAGTTAGCCCTTTTCTGAAGGAGATGTAAATGACTCTCCAAAGCAAAGCAGTCACCTACAAAATGATCACTGTAGAGCAGTAGATCAGTTTGCAGTAAAATATATTATTCCTGAGAATGTTGTGGGATTGGAGGTCAGTGCTTTCACCAGTCACTGCTAAGAGCTGTTGGGTTTACTCCCCTCAAGCCATGGGCAAGGAGAACATTTCTGTGATGGTCTGATGTATCACTGGGCAAGAACAGCAGAGGAGGATCAGGTCAGTGTGCACTTCTTCACTTCCTGTGGTTAAATTCGCTGTCCAGTACCTATAGCCAAATACTGGCCTCCAGAAAAATGGGAAATGACACAGACCATTTCTGGTTCCAGAACTGAGCCCTAATGGCAAATGAAGGATGGAGAGATGCTGACACGCAGGAGAGGGATCTGCAAAGTGGTTGTGAGAGGCAGTTAAACCTCAGTAACAAGTCCTACATGGATCATAGGATGCCCTGTATGGCCCTAACTGTGGGTTCACTACAGTGAAGGATGACACCTGGTAAAGATCAGGAACATGGGATTCTGGCTGTGGGCTGCCTTCTCTTCTATCCCTCCAGCTGGGCAAGTGGCCTGAAGCCACAAAGGCTGGGATGGCTCCAGCATGAGCATGATTATGAGACTTGTAAACCTCAACATCCTCCTGATTTCTGAACATTTCTTTCAAGGTACATAAAAATCTTGGCATAGTGATATCCATCTCAAGCTGCCATAATGGCCTAGAGGAATACCACATCCTGCCTGGTCTGAAAACTGACTGACTCAACTATACTTAGAATGCTTAGATAATACCTTTAAAACCTGCTTAGATAATACCTTTAAAACCTGTAGTGATCCTTCCTGTTAGACATTTCTTTTCTAAAGCTTCACCTGGATCTCTCTGTCTCAGGAATGTAAGCCCACAAGTCCTCATCCTCACCACAGCAGACAAAGATCAGACTCCTTTCTCTGTTCATCTCCCAGATGTCTCTCAAGATTTCTGTCTTCCCTACGCTATCATTTCCACGCTGCTTCCAAGACCACTAACCACAAAAAAAAAAAAAAAAAAAAAAAAAAAAAAAAAAAAAAAAAAAAAAAAAAAAAAAAAAAAAACCACCAAAAAAAACCACCAAAACCCACCAGATGTCAGGGACTAGCAGTCTGGACTACCCTCACAGAGACCTGTCAGGTCAGTTGGTTGTACTGGGCAGAGACCCAAAGACTTACTTTAATGGATGGGATGTATTTTCTGGTGACTGATTGCTTCCTCAATAAATTAGGCAAACACTTCTCCACTGAATCCAGTGACTGATCGAGGAGCCCTTAAAACAGTAAATCCATTCCACTGTCATTTTTCTGAACAGTAATTGTACTGCTGTAGTCACAGAAAAATACAGAGCTGCCCTTTGCATTGATGACATCCTCATTTAAAACAGAAGTTACAGTTGCTAAAGCAGCACTTTTGTGGACACAGTAAAAAATCATTAGTCTTGGTGTCATTACTGCTGAGGACATGAGGCCAGGCTTGAGGGATGTGCTCAGTCAAGAGTGCAGCATACCATGGAGGTCATACATGAGTAATGTTTAATTTCCTGAGGGCTTTTAAGTGTAAACCTCTTGTGTCCCTCAAAAAATGCAGAGGGTCGATTATTTATGTGTAGGTTCCCTAAGTACTTTCATTTTTGTGTTGTCAGGGACATTAGGAACTAAAAAGACCTGTGGAAATCCCACAGTTAGACAAAAAATGAAGCACCATCTTGGCAGAAAAGAAATGTGAGATATAACCACCAGAGACAGCTAAAAAATCATCTTCTTACCACAAAAAAACAGGTTAAAAAGTGCATTAAACAATCTCAGGAAGCATGCTTTCCTCAACACACCCTTCAAATTATAGGTTTAAACAACTTAATTCAGTACAGTAAAAGAAGAATAACAGGAAATGTATCCCAAAGGTCCTCTCTTCTGTAATAGTTTTCCTTCCTCTTGTCTCCAGTGGTCTTCACTGTTTCTTCTAACAGTCCCCTACCTCTGTGTCTGCCTTGGCTCAGGTTGCATAAAGATTTTTCAAATCCTAATAAAGGGATGTAGTTTGACAGAATTGCAGTGCACTCATATGAAAATACATAAAATTGTACTAATAATTATACAGTAGCCTAATGTTCCCTTCAAGGACCAATTTGCAGACCCTAACCAAAAGTAGAATCCTTTTGTGTCAGACACTACACAAATATATCAGAAAATACAGACCCCATAGCAAAGCTTTAAAAGTCCCTGAAGAGACACACTGTCTGCCACCTGTGCATTCAGGAGATAATTATTTTACCTTGAAAAAGCCACAGAAGTGTCTTTATATTAAAAAAAAATAATAATAAAAGGAAATAATTCAAGAGCAGAAAAATTTTCTATTATTCCTATGGCTAGCAGAAAGCTGAATGACTTTGAGTGCAGTTGGGCTCTCACGAGAGCCACCACTCTACTTGATGGGCAGAGAAAATGAAATCCTTTAATTCAGGGAAGGGAATTTGTGAAGATGAGAGCAGGTACCAAGCCCATTGTGACACTGGAGTGTCCAGCTGAGCATGGGGCAGCACGACCTGACCAGGCTCCATCCTGTACCTGTGTTCCCACACACACTCAGCCTGAGCCTGCCCACTGGGATGGCCAATTACTGCTCTGACAGTACAACTGTAGGTGCCTAATGAGACAGAGGCTCAGCTGAGGTCCCCAGTTCTTGCCACTGCTGAACAAAGCAGGCAGAAGTCGTTCACTTCCCTCCACCCCTGTGGATTTGAGGTGGGTTCAAGCCACGACCGACAAGAAAGCTGAAAGGCACCTGAAGCCATAAGGATCTGCATTTCTGAGAGCCTTGATTAATTAACCTCAAAGCTCTAGTGTTTGCTCTTCTGTGTTCAGGGAGGTTGAATGAGGCAGGGGTTGTAAGGTGTCCCTATGCCTTTGTGCTCATGTAAACACAACTCTCTTTTTTCCTGGTCGTGGTTTCATTAAGCAAAATGCTCACAGTTGGCACCAAAGTGATGTTCTGTTCATCCCCAAATTCAAAGCAGCTATGTGAAGGGCCTGCATCAAGGTGAACATAGGCAAAGTCTACTGTAATAGCTGGTCAGATCCCAGAATTAAACAGAATTCAAGGAGCTCCTTAGGGAGGCAGGAAAATCAGGGTTGGGGAAGTCCTAGAAGAAATGGTTTGAGACGTGTGGACTTTCCCTCAAGGCAATAACCCTTCAGCTGATATTGGCAGACATGATTCTCTCTGGAAATGACAGTGAAACTGCCCTCACTAAGTTCATACTGTCAACATACTTTGAAATGCCTGAGAACCCATAGCAACTTGGTATAGGTGGGGAAACTGAGGTACAAAGACACTGAAGTAAAGCAAGAAATTGAAAACTTTTTTTTCTGAATCCCAAAGTAGTCTTCAGATTTCTCCTATGTCTAGAAAATCCAGGATGCATGGAACAATTACTTCGACTATTGAAGACTAATTCCAATGGGGAAATTGTTCAGCTAATTACACCTCTTGCCTTTGGAATTGTGTCTGGGTACACCAACCTTCCCTTCCTGGCTTAAATAGTTGCCTTCTGTTGTTATGTGCTGCCTTTTCATTTCTGGCAATTCCCTGCTTGTTCTTGTTTTTTAATGGTGAGTTAACTCATGAACCTGAAATGAGCAGAGTGCTAAGTGGGTCAGCCCCCTTCTCTGACAGTAATTTATGATATATTGCCTGGTCCCTGCAGCTTGGTGCTTACTGAGGGTCTGACCCCCATCATCTAGAGTGAGTGTTTCATATTCTCAAGCAGTTTCAGCTCCTACAAAATACCCCTCAATCCACTCAGCAAAGCTGATCTGTGGGGACGGAAGTCACAGCACAAATGTCAGGGACTGAATAATAATCGATAGCTCTGTGGTGAATTGCGTGAAGAAATAATGCCAGATATTTTTAGTAATTACAACTAAATCTCAATTCCTACCACATACATAGATGAAATACATCTGTTTGCACTACGATGTGAAGTTAATCTCATCATTAATAATTCTTCTCGTATTTATCTTAATATTGTTAATTACATGGGACTTGCTGGGTATGACTACAAAAGCGTGTGTAATTTGTCTTTTTTCCAAGAATTTCCAGTGCAATTTACCATTAATTACTTGCTGCTTAATACAACAACCTCCCCCAAAGAATAATTCCAGCATTATTATTGCATCTTAGAACAGTTGCTAAGGCTTTTTATTCTGCATAATATGTCATTACCAAGAAGAGTGAAAAAAACCCTACAGCCATTCTTACATTCTAAATGGTATGCTAATAGACAGCAAAATTTGGATAATTTAACAAGATAAAGGCTGTCCTTGAACTTTACTTATTAATGATAGATCCAATCTTAATTTTAATGATTTATGAGCATGCTTATATAGCATATTCTCCAGCGTGGGCCTTATCCAGTGCTTTGGATAGATTTTCTTTGGCTTTAATGTCCTTTTAATAGGCACTTTATGACCTGAGTGTTAAAAAGGAACATGTTCTGGCCAGAAGCTGCTTTTTATTGCAAAGAGCATTTAGCACATTTCTAGAGGGAGTAGTCCAGCTCTAATGTGGAGAAAGAGCAAGTTGTACAGTGTAAATAGTGCTCAACTTTGATGTCTTTATAGAAGACTTAGACTTGAAGGCTGAGGTCTTTGCAGATTTTAGATGTAGCCATTGCATGATTAAACTGGTGCATGTGATCATGACTGGATTCTGTTCAAAATTAATAGAAGAATTACAAAAAGCAGGTTTATAACAAAAAACTTCCAAAGATTAATTTTGAGAAATCCTAGCTGTGTCTAAAAAAAAAGTAAAGTTGGGTACAAACTGGGAGTGTAGCTCCCTGATGTTCTGGGGTGGGGTGCTGATGGAAAATAATTCTGGTCCCTCGTGCCAGCTTCTTCCCCATAGAAACTGGCATAGAACATGCATAACTATGTCTGGGGAGACAGTGCATGTTCAGGGCACACCCCAGCTTGGATAGAAGCAATTGAAATCGAGACCTTTCTTGAGTCCAAAAATACTGATAAACAAGGTATATTGGAAGATCAGAACCACACTCTTGGAAAACTCACAGAATATCTTCATCTATCTTGAATCTGCAGCTCAAATGAGCAAAGAACCTTCCAGACATCTAGGGTTTTTATGCCCCTCATAAGATACTTACTGAGCAGACACTAACACAGAGAAAAGCCCTTTTTTCTCTCTCTAAATCTGATCTCCGGCTTCAACAGCATCACCAAAACCAACGTACAGAAACTGCAGCGCTGCCAAAAATTAACTAGTGCACAGGATCACAACACCATCACATACAACAGTGCAAGCTTGTTTGCACATTAGCTCTGTTCTCAGCTCTCTGACCTTTTTTTGCACTGGTTCCTCTTCCCTCCATGGAGCAATTGCAAGCAATAATTGTTAGCAGCAATTGAGGCAAATGCAAGAGAGTAGCAAGCAAGCTTAGAGTACTGCTGGGATTCTTTAAGTATTTATCAGACATTGGTACAGCTCCCAGGTTCCTCCAGCTGCAAATTGCCTAAGAAACTGACAACCAAAATAGGAGCTGTCTGTCTGGCCTGTGGTGCATCATGGCTTAATCATGGTTTTTTTATTATTTTCTTTCTGAATTTTTAAACTTTCCTCATAAACCTGGGCACACCTCCCTTCAATCTATGTGGCAGTTTGAATGATCCTAAAATTCAGTGTTGCATTATTAACAGATTGTAAATAAACTCTGAATTTCTGGAAAGGCACCACAATTTCTCTTAACTTCAACATAGTATCCATCCACCCGTGTTACAACTGACTAAAACTCAGAATTTCAAACTGAGTAGACTAAAAGGTTGAAGATTTGAGGTTTTCCAGAAACCAGAAATTTCAAACTTCTTGATAATGCCAAAATGCTTTGTAAAAGTGTTTGCAATGGATTGGATTAGACTAGGCTAACTGAATTGCACATTATTATATCATGAAACTGAAGCACTGCTCCTTAGCCTCTTAGAAATGAAGCACAGAAAAGTCCTGTATAATCAAGACTTGTCTGTGAAATATAGCAGGTTAGTCAGATGCCCATTTCCTCACAGAAAACTTTTCCATTAGAAAAATACTTCAGTAGTACGTGGTTGCTCCCAGAGCAGCAGTTTTTCTGGAACTGAAGATGATTTTGATGAGAAAAGGGTAAAAAGGCATATTTAGTCCTGTAAAACCTGGAGCGAGAAGAGCTGATGACACCATTTTGTTCTGCTTTGGTACTGCCTACTCCAGAATTTCAAATAGTTTACTCAACTTCTATGGAGAAAAATAACCCAAAACTAACAAAGCAAGACTTTAAAAGCAAATGCATTGTGGAGCAAATATCTTGGAAGCATTGGAAACACAAGAGGCTCAAAAACTAGGAGAAACTGAAATGAAACAAAGGGGACTAGACAAATCTTCATTTGTTTTACAGACTCCTGTTGTGTATAACACAATACACCTTACATTTGCCCAAAACTAGCTGTAATACAGGGTAAGTAAATGTGATATATAGACAACTTCTTCCCTCAAAGATGGGAGGGGAAGGTCTTGAATTGTGGCAATGCCCCCCAGACCTCCCCTCCCCCCCCCAAAAAAAAAAAAAAAAAAAAAAAAAAAAAAAAAAAAAAAAAAAAAGAGAGAGAGAAAAAGTAATCTATCTACATGTTGTTAAAATTAGGTTGATATTTGTAAATTTACCAGATGCAGACATCCTGGTACAAAGACACCACTGTCTAGGAACTTTCCCATTGTTTCACAGGAAATATGTCAAAATATATTGGTGGAACCACCCTACTTATGAAGCTCAAAAATTTAAGCTAAATGGGAATATCCAACAGTGTTGCCACTCTGAAAAGATTCTGACATTCAGTTGATCTTATGATGTGAAGTTGATTGCTTCTGACTCCATCCATTAAAGGTCACTGGTTTGTATTCCCCCACTCGCTCTGTCTCACACATGCATGCACACACACTAATATTTTCTCTTATTGTCTGCATATTTTCTGTGCTATAGAGCACAGCCAGACACCAGCTCAGTATATATCAGAGGATATGACACCATTCCCGAGAAGGATTATGCTGAAATGTTGCTATCACTCAGCACTTGTAGCATCTCTGGGTATTAGGTGTTCACTTATCACATTTTTCCTTGGGTCCCGCCAAGTCAGCTGCTATACATCTTGCATCTTCCAAATAGATAAGTCACATGCACTCTGCCAAGCTCTCCTCAGAGGTGCTTTTCCTATGGTAATGCCTTCCACGTGAGCTATCCCATATTTTAGAAGCTGTCCTCTCATTCCAAGGAGCCCCCATGACTGATCATTGAGCTAGTGTCACTTAAAAAGCATCACATGAATTCTTTAATTATTTACAAGAGCCAAATTAGATTTACAATAAGACTGAAAGACTCCTATGCTGATTTCATGAAGTGGGAATGCATGTTCATTAGAAACACATGGATTTCAATTAGTCAAGCTCATATTAGATTGAATTCTGAATCAGAGAGTCTTCTCATAAATATGCTCATGCTGGATATTGTTTCTCTCTGAATATGTGTAATTACAGTTTACGTTGGTGTCTTTTGAGATACAGCAAAGTAGGCAGATGTGTAAAACACACACCTTTTGCTAATGCAGAAGCACCCTGCCTGAGATGCAGTCCTGATCTTTTGTGGAATGTTTTACCTCTGGAGGATGAAATGGAGATTGTCTTTTCGAGCTGCAGGTGGATAATTTTTCAGTCATGCAGTCAGGAAAATCATTGAAAAAGGATAATTACAAGCCATGGACAGATGATGGGGTTTGTTTTCCATCAAAACCAGATACCATATGTCCTTATATTCAAGATCACTAGGCAATTCACTACTTAGTGGTGCTTAGACAGAAAAAGAGCTTTTTTAGTTTAACACAGAAATAACATATTGTGAGGTTCTAAGTTGTGTTAAAATCTACAATGGATGGCTATCTGCAGTGCATAAAATATACATTATTCAGGATCCCAATATCTATTATTCGATGAGCTCACAGACAGTATATTCATTAAAGTCAGCCTTTCCCAGTGTCTCCTAATAAGGAACTTGAAAAATGGCTATCTTGTGGACAGTTCTTTCTATAGATATTTGCTATTGAAATTTTTTACAATAACCATGACCAGGATGGAGCACATACACAAACAGCTAGGATTGATTTGCAGGCAATACAATGAAATGCAGGAATATAAGGCATGATTTCTGATCAGAGTGATGAAATTTTGTTGTTCCAAAGACTTTTCTTTTTTCCCTTATCTAGGCATAAAGTTCATCTATTTCTTTTTGAAGTGTGCCCCATGAAAGTATGCTTTATGCTTTGATGCCTTCTCTGTAGGCTTTCCTATTCTGTTGAAATTTCCCATGTCTGCCAAAAAGCCTGGATGAGCTGAACTGAACTCTGATGTAATTGGCAACATCCAGCTTACACAGAATTGGGTATGTCTTGACATTTTTTGCTGTTTTCACTCAGAGCTTCTGTTTAGGGGACATTCAGATTTAGTGTATGTAATATCTCTGTCCTTGGGAAGAACTTCTTCCCTCCAAGAGCTTGCTATTTACTGATTGCCACCACCAGCTGTGGGGACAGGGATTCATGCTTTTATCAGGATCTGTAGGTTTAGAATATGGGGGAACAGGATTTAATTTCAACACTACCTAGAGAGAGGATAAGTCAGGTACACAAATGCTGGTGAGTTGAGCATGCACGGGGCTGCCAGGTATGAGTTTCTCTCCTGTTAGATATGTTCTTATGGATAGAGGATTTTCTAGGACATCTCAAAAAGTACAGTACACTTGTTTAAGCAACTAAGTCCCTTCTAAGCTTGCTGTAATGGTAACAGGCAACAAGAGAGAGTGAAGTCTAGGGAAGACAGAATCCTGGATTGCCTTATTTCCAGCTGTATAAAATCCAAACTCTGAATAGTCAGAATTTACATCCCATCTCCTAATAATAGAACATCTTACATTGCAAAAATTGTATTAAACCCAAATAAAAAAAATGCAAAGTTTGGAGAAGCCTTTTAATGAAATAGACTTTACAGTCTCTGGTGGCAGAATCTTTTCAGATTCCAACTGCTCTTCGGCACTATTTACATCCAAATATTTGTTTGGCACCTTACAGCAGTTTGAGGCACACCTTGGAGTTGGCTCTGAAAATTTGACTCTGTGTATGGTTCTATAGATGTGTCCTTCAGGTCATATAAATTTAATGCTTTTAAATGTTTTGTTATTGGATATTTCTCTGATTTATGACATCCATTCCAGAGAGACATTTCCTTTAAGACCTTTTTGATCCTCCTGAATGCTGAGGGATAACATTAGAGGACAGAAAGAAGGAGCATTTCTACTAACTACTGAGTATCTTTTGCTGAAAAATTAAAAAGACACAAGAAAATGCTCCTCCCATCAGAGTTCCTTGCTCTCTTGTGTGTGTTTAAAACTCCATACCTTGGTGCTGCTGTTCTATCCCAGACTTAATTCAAGAAGCATTCATATGCTGGTAGTGCAGGTCAGTGTCACATTTTCCCTCTGGTGGAAAGCAAGTGAGCCCAAGGCAACTTCAAAAGCTCTGCTTCTTTCTTAGTGATACATGTGGGCTATGATACCTCTAGCTACATCTTTTTGCTAGCTGAACATGCATCAGCCCACTTTGGGTAGTTTTTATGGATGCAAACAGAAAAATCTAATTTACAGTTGAACAGAAAAGCAATTTTGGGACTATAAATGTTTGAATTATTTCAATTTATCTGGAGACATTCAGGCTTGTCAAGAACCATTGTTCATAAAAGAGCAAACAAGTGCAGCTGGTCTATCACAAGTAAAGTTCAATTCTGCTCTGTTATGGATGAAATAGAGGTATCCCTTTTCAACATCTGCCCTTACAGCACTTAGTACATTGTATTTTTGCTAAGGCTGGTGGTCCTGTCAGATCACTGTGACTAATAAAGCACAAAAATTTTGTCATCCCAGCCTGCCTGCTCTGGCAGCAGCTGCCAGTCCAGGTCACTCATCCTATGGAAAAATGTTTGGCTGTGTTATCTTAACATGCATCCAAATTTCAAGGGAGAAACCAGTTATGAAAAGCTCAGTAAAGCAACAGTTTGAGCTGAAGACAGAGGCTGCATTCTGAGCATTCTGAGGTGCAGCAGAGAGCACTTACTGTTACTCTACTCATGCCCTTCAAGCTCATTACAGTTTTTCCCCTTACACCAAATTTGAGCATACCTCATTCTGTAAGTAGAGGGTAAAGTGACTTGCCAAAGGTCACCTCGGAATTCCCTTCATGCCTTCATATCTGCCTTCATTGTCTTTCTTCCAGTCTTTAGCTTAACATTGCTATTTACCATTATTATCAATTCAGTTTTTCTCTTTGATGTACAGAACTTTTCCCTAAGAGAAAGTTGATTTTCACCAGCTCTGAACTCATCAATGCTCCAACAATTCTATTTGTAATTAAGTACCTCTAGTTTTGAATAGTTCCATCATTTATTCTACATTTCCTTTCTGACTCTCTCTAGAGACTTTAGATTAAACAAATTCCCCTGGAAACAGCTCACATTACTGATTAATGTGAACAGGGTCTCTCCTTTTCCAGCACTTTGTTATTTCATGGATTTTGCCATTAGTTGGAACTGTGGTTGAAATTTTCAAAGCTGTGTTCCTTTTGATGTAGCAAGGGCAGACAAGGCCAGTGGCTGAAGTATAAGCCCATGAAAGCTGAGCACCTGACTAACAGAGGATAGCTGTATTCAGAAAGTCACTGGCCAACTCACTCCTCTCTCCACTCCTCAACAGAGCTGTTAGAAATGAAGAGGAAAATATTAACTTAAAACCAGGTTTAAGCAATATGGAAGGAGTTAGAGTCCTTTTGTTTTTCCAACTAATACTCTCGCGCAGCTTAAAATTATCCTGACAGAAAAACAATCGAGGCAGCTTTTAAACTAATGACACAATCCCATGGATAATTTCCCCTAAATAGCACAGAGATGTGACTGAATGATCCTATATATCATTGTGGGAAGCAATTTTCCTCAATGAGTTCTACCTGCTGGATATTGCAATGCATTACAGAGTGAGTAAAAGCCTTCCTCTGAAATCAGATTCAAACTGGCTTTGGAGCAAAACTTAAACCCTGAGGGTGAGAGAGCCATGATTATATTTAACACCTCCCTTTGATTCACAGGTTCCACAGGTTCCTCCCCACATCTGCAGCTCCTGATGTGAGTTATTCCCACAAGTTGCATGGCTTTCAGACTGTCTTCACAGGTCTTACTGAGTTTAATATGGGCTTTACTTCTGCTTGATATATTGCCTAGCATCTCACAGATGTCTTTACAGTGTTTTCCTGCAACAGTTTCTTAGGTCTTCAGACTGCCACACCTCTTTAAAAGGAAAATTTTTCCCCTCCTTACTGTCCAGCTGAAGGGAGATGATAATGTCCTGGATGATGATTTCATATACTGCAGAACACCACATGCTTGTTTCTATATCTAACTGATATTTTGCCTTCCATTGCAACAATCTGGCCAAGTAGAGGAGAACTGAATAAACCATGACCCGCCTGTCAACTCCCAGAAACTTTTTGTGGGGTTTGTGCTTCTTTTGCCTTGGCCAATTCCTCTGGCTAAATGGACAGATCAGTTGGGCCCAGACTAGGGGATTCACGTCTGTGAGGGCATTCTGCTGCACTACATCCCCTTCAGCAGCATTTACCCCTCTTCTGCCATCGATAGACACGTTTCTTGCAGCTTGGCTGCCCAGAGAAAGTGCTGCATTTCATCTGGGTGTAAAACTCTCCAAACCTTAGGTACAGGGCAGCAATCACTGCTGGATGGTGGTGACTGGGTGCACTTCAAATGGGGTCTTGAAGCAGTGAAGCCTTTTGTGTCACAGTCTGCAAGTGAAGGTGAAAAGGGCGTTCATAAGCCGGCAGCACCAGCGCCAGGGTCACCTCCCTTCTCTGTGGAGCAGCTCTCCTGCAGCACTGACAGGCAGTGCAACAAAGAGACAAAGCATTAAGCAAGATGCTTATTTAAAAAACAAACAAGCAGGACACTGTTTGCATTTCTGTAAGCTGAAACATGAGCAAAAGCTCAGGAGGACAAAGGCAAAAGATAAATACATTGACTTATTTTTTAACAGAAATAAAGATCAGAGCACCAAGAAAGCCAAGCCCAAAGTTCTGAAAGCAGACTTTTCACACAGCACATTTCAATGGATATGGAAAAAAAAAACTTCACGAGCAAGTTTGTGTCTTTTCTGTCCTGCAACCTTCATTCCTGGCCATTCTGTTTGTCACAAATAAGCAGTAATTTATGTTTTGACGACTCGCCCCAGCGAATAGAACCATAAAAACAATCCCCAGCCATTTGTTTGTGTCTATTTTTTTTTTCTGATGCTGGAATTTATTTTAGATGACACTTTCCCCCCCCTTGGCCGAGACAGGATATTTTCTCCATGCCTTTTATCAAACTGACAGGTGATATTGCTTTAAATTGGGCACTGCATCAACAACAAAGGCTTTCTCATTTCAAACCCAAAGTGTCAGTCATGTGAATGAGAACTCATTTTGTCCCTTATTTACTAAATGCAGATTGGGTTTTCAGGAGCTGGGAGTGCAGAAGAGGAAAGGGATGCCCTGGGTGATAATGGGAATGAACGAGAGAGGACAGCAAAAGAACAACACAGCATGAAGCAGGCGGGGACTTATTGTGGGTTGATTAGATGACATCCATCTTCTTGTCTATAAACCATTCCCACAAGCATAGCTTTCAAATTCACTTTGTCCCCTGTCATGGCTCCCTCCCTATAAACAGCATAAAAGGTGACAGGGGACTGCAGGATGTTCCTGATGGAGTTCAGTGCAATGGGGATGTAGCTAAGGGGTTACAGATCAGAGGTGAGCTGTGGTTTGAGACTGAATCCCAGGATTCCCTGATTTCTCATGGATCCAACACACAGTCCTGTGACTCAGGAAGAAGTTTCCTGAAGAATGCAGGGAGATTCCTTGGCTGCTATGATTGCCTGCCTATTTAGTCCTCAATGTCTAGAGGATTCTGAAAGCACATCACCCAGGAAAGATGACAAAAAACGAATCTTGAACCTACACTAATCCAGAAAGTTTCTGGACAGTGCAAATACATATGCCTATTTGTTAAAGTGGGAATATAGGTCACTTCATTTGGAAAAATAGCCTCTCAGAGAACATTGTTTGTCTCAGAAATGTACCAACAATTACCAATTCTGAAATTTTAATATAAAATCTTTTATTTTAATATAAAATGTTGTGATTGTTTCTAAGAGGATGACAACTTTCAGTGAAACCATGAAGCTATAAAAGCTTTGATATCACTGTATTTCAACCAATTACTATCTAGGCTCACTTTTATAATGTTTAAACTTTATATTGACATTACATGTGTGAGCAGCCTGCAGATGCTGAACAGGCAAGGAATTCTGCTGCCTTGGCACACGATCTCCTGCTGCTAGAGCACCAATTAGCCAGAAGGAGGAAGGAGGTTTCACTGTTATAAAAATGGGAGCAGGATTTAAGTACAGCAACTGTCGCTGAAATTTAAGGGAACAGAGGGAGGGAAAGGAGACCTGCCCTTGTGTCATCTTATAGAAGGTGTTATAAAGTTACATCTGTGACAACACACTGCTGGAAACTAGAGACAGATGATCGAAATTCATGCCAAAATCTTCTTAGTGCTCTCTCCCCCCACTTCCCCTGTCTCTAACTGTATAAAAATCCCCTGGATCTGAGAACAGGCAGGACTGCATTTGATTTACAAAGGCAAGCTTTTCCACTTTCTAGTGATCTCAATATTTCCCTGCTCTCTCTTGACAATGTTTATGATGACTGGTACCTATCTCAAGAAGGGCTTTATGAGTCACAGTTTAAGAAAAGCAGCCAGGAGTCATCCATGTGAGAAAGTTTCTGAATAACTCTTGTGGCTCCGCGTGACTGCAGCAGCATCCCATGGTTTGCCCACACAGAGCTGCAGCCCTCAGTGAAATGTTTAGTTCTCCTTCCTGCTCACTGTCCTTACCCAAAACCCCCTCAGTACCAAGCAGAGCCATAGAACATCCCATCCATCATCCTCATTGTTTCCTTCACAAGCTCTCGTACATGTTTTTAAACCAAAAGCCAGGTTTAACTAGATACAATCATTTTATAAAGAATGGAAAACTTACAGTGATTTGATGAGAAAGAAGTGTTAGAAAGCTTTACAGCCTGGAGCATTTCAGATGTGGAGGACAAGGGCAAAGCCTATTGCCAGTTTGGCTGCTGTCAACTCAGAGGCCCTCTGGGGCACAACAAATTCATATAAGTCCTGCCTGTTTCCTGGGACATTTCTCCTTCCGTCTGGGTGTCCATGCCCAGCTGTCCCCACTGCTGAGCAGTGTTCCTGGCTCTGCAGATGTTTAAGGAGAGTCTCTTCTTCCTAACCTGTCATGAAGTCTGTGATCACTTTTCAACTGCTCCTGCAAGATGGGGCAATGTTTCCTTCCCCCAAGGTGCATCTGCCCAGTCACTGTTATTTCTAAGATGTACATCAATATGCAAGCAGAGAGAAAGAAATAAAATGGGTGTGTCTACCATGTAAACCAACAGCAGTCAGTCAGTGTCATTAAAAGGGGCCATCCAGGTGGGAGGAGCAGTGCTGGGGTTAGGATTTTAGTACTTATCCTGCTTGCTGTCACATTCCTGCATCAGTGCTGTGCTCACTCAGACTTTTTTCACTTGAGCACAATTCCCTCAAATTTAGGGAACTTCTGCAGAGGATCTCCCCCTGGAAGAGACCTGATGTCCGTGTCTGTGGCACAACACACAGAAACACATACTCAATATTGACATGCTATTGCTGTGCCTTTCCAGATGGTGGGGAGGTATTTAAGTCAGCAGGGAGATTTTTTTTTTGCTGTCATCACCTGTTTCTGGTTTCTGTGTACTGTTTTCTGATAAGTGCTACTAGAATTTGAAAGCACATGAATATATGAAGCTTGCTGTCTGTTTTCTTAGGTGGAGGTGTATACCTGTCAAGAGCACTATGAGACAGTTCCCATCTTAAAAGTAAGACAAAGTTTGTCACAGTTTTGTTTTAAGGCAAGTAGGAGATTTCACCTAGAAGATCAGGATTGTGTTTAGTTTTTAATCTGAAAGTGAGCCAGAATAGATTTTAGGAGTTCACAGTGACTAAGTGTGAAAATAGGTGAAAGATAATTTCTTAAATTATCTGAATTTAGAATAGATCATGGGAACAAGGAAGGCTCTGTGACTCTGAATAGCCTGTGATATCACATCTTGTTCCACATTAACATCTAGAAAGACTTAGGTATATATACTGTACACAATGTCAAAAGAATCCAAGTTTATTAGATGTCTTGTGTTATAGCAGTGATTGTAAATAATTGAAATACCATGACAGGTAGAGAGATGAAGTCACATGAGAAAAACACAAACCAAAAATTGACCTAGAAAACTAAAAAAACAAATCTGAATACCACGGGAACCCAACAATGCAAAGGATGCAAAGCAGCACTATGCCATCAAACATTTAAAATGGCAAAGCAAAAATAGTTCACCTAATTTAAACCCCAGAGTTTTCCTGTTATGCATAAGAGAGGCACAGAGATGATACATAAGTGCAAGAGCACTGCAGGGCACTCAGCACAATTCAGATTGACTCCTGGAGAGAGCTCTCATCTTCTGGTCAGGCAACTTTCTTTTACCAGGTCTGGAAAAAGTGTGGTCAGAAGTGTAAAGATGAGGGCAGGAATAGCAAATGTGATTTCTGCCCTGAGTTTAATATATGCCATACATTGATCTTGGCCTAGTTTTGGTACACCAAACTGCTATTTAAATTCTACTTTGATCATGTAGCAGCATTGGCTGAGCTGGTGGTTAACCCACTAACTTCTCTTAAATCAAGGTTTCTTGAATTTTAACAGAGCCCTTGGAAGAAACTTACATTTTCCCATGGTACCAACATGGATTAATACTATGTGATCTCCAGGAGTGACCTAGGAGAGGGCACCTCTTCCTGAGGGGCTCATGCCCTGGGGAGCACTGAGCCATTCAGGACAGGAGGGGACTCTTTGTGAGAAGCTTTAAGAGAAAACATGTGCTGCTGTATTAGCTGAGCCAAACCCAGGCCACTTGGCTACTCAGAGTGAGATGGCAGCAGCAAACCATCCTGGCTCTTCCTTCATTTTCCTTTGCTGAGCTCTCACCTCCCACATCCAGTCTGTACCACACCTCACCTCCCACCACAGGGACCCAGAGCCTGAGATCTCCAAGCAAGGAACTGTCTGTCCTGGCCAGCGGAAAAACCGATTCAGATGAAGTCTGAATTCCTCCTGGAATGGCAAAGAAACATCCATGACTATCAAAAATTATCCCAGAGCTAAAATGACTCATTGTTATAAAATTCATCAACACCCACTTCCCTCCTCTTAACGTCTTTCGGACCCTCTTACAAAATGCCAAGGGAAAATGGTTTCTCAGTTAACAAAGTTTCCCATTCAGATTGTGTAGGATTTGGTAACAATAAGTTTTAACATAGTGTTTCCCAACAGTGATTTACATATGCATTCCTGTAACAAACCAGATCATTTTCCATTCAGAGAAGGGCTGCCCTGCACATTCTATTTTACAGGGACTGAACTTTTAAACTAATGTATTTCCACAGGAGCAGAGAAAAGCAGAGTCAGGAAGACACCATTTAATGAGCACAAACCCATTACTGATACTAATCCTCAGGAGAAATACAATAGAATAAGCCTAAATTGGTGCCATTTCTTCAATGATAATGGGGCAATGCTGCTTGACACCAGCTGAAGATCTGATCCTGTTAACCTTCATTGACTCACACAGATGTTGCCCAAAGCATTTAGCTAACTGAAGAAATTAAATGTAGCTAAGATTGGAGGATGAGGATGCAGCTCTTGAGGAACAGGAGGGCAAAGGGAAACTACAGGTAAATTTCTGACTCTCTGAATGACAATGCAGTCCCACTAGGGAGCGTATTCTTCACACTCACAGAGGACAAATTTGGGCTGACTCTCATTGCTGACTTGCACCACAAACCTTTCCAAGTTCTGTGGTCTTTATCCCCTCCTAAACCAAGGCACTGTGTTTCCCTGACATTCCCCAAACAGGACAACAGCTTTGAGCCTCAGCCCCTTACTCTGCAGATGCCAATTTAACAGCCCTGGGCGACTCCTTTGCCATCCTGTAGGACCTGATATATCTCATTCACTTAAAAAATAACCCTAATAGTTAATCACATGTAACCCAAGCAAAAAGCATCTGGATTTTGGGAAGACAAGAGCATACAGTAATCTGTGTTTCTATTAGGTGGTTTGGGTAGAGATTTGAAAAGCCTCCAAAGTATATTCCAACAGCTGCCTCCAGCTTTGATGGAATCTTAGGGGCAGGAAGGCACAAGATGGACACAAATTTCCTTTGGACTGATGCCACATCAGCTGTCACCTGTGCAGCCCATTCTAAATGCCAGCTTGTTCAGTTATAAAGAATGAAAGTGAACTCAGAAATCCAAAATTTTTCTTCAAACACATCTGTAAGGCATCTCTGCCACTGGGAAGCACCCACAACACAAGGATCAAGCTTTCAATGTGCAAAAACTTTCTAAATCAAAACAAACATCTAATTTGATAAGTAAGGGGGAAAAAATGCATGAAATAAGAGCTAAATAAAGTAATAAAAGTGATTTACAAAACCTTTTAAAATACAGAACGTTTGCTGAGGATCATGCAGAAGTAGCAGGACTATGGAAAGACCTGAGGAGGTCTCACAGTATTTAGTAGTTTTCCTATTATTTAACAGCCATTACTGGCAGGGGGTAACACTACCAAAACTACTGTTTCCAGGTGTTTTAACAGAACTCACAGCCTTTTAATATTTTCTTACTTGAGGACTACATCATTGCTAAGTGGACATATCTCAGTATGACCACACAGAAAATCACAACCCCATTAGAACACCCAAGCAAACAGGACTGTGAGGAAACACCAAGAACAGGTAAGCAAAGATTATCATTAATCAGAGATTCTTCTACCATGAAAGTCCTTCTCTCAGTATGATTAGCTAGTGTGCAAGGCATGGTTCCTTTCACACTGAACAGTTTCTTTGTTGGTTGGGTTTTTTTCTTGTTTGTTTTTTTTTTGTTTGGGTGATTTTTTTGTTTGCTTTTATTTTTTACTAACTCCACTGCAAGAGGGGACTGTGTAAGTATTTTTAATAAAAGGCATGTCTCAGAACCAGGTTATCCAAGGGAACGAGGCTTTTTCTAATTTCAGCTTCAGTCTGTAAGCAAATAGCCCCAGTTTAATAAATCTGCTTTATTATGATGGGATTTCTTTTTCCTGCAGAGTCTTGTTTGTGCATCAGGGAGTAACAGCAATAAAATCTCACGTTCCACCAGAAGGAAATATGTTCATAATGTTAGTTAACAACCTGGAAAAATGTTTCCCATGTTGTGAAGGGTGCACCAGTCTGCAGGGTAACCAGAAGGGAAAAAAAAAAGAAAAAAAAGAAGGAAAGAGTCCTTTGGCAATAGCTCCTGTGCTTCCTGACAGGTTTAGTTGGTTTCAAACCTTCCTTTGGTTTAATCTCTTTTCAAAACCAAAATTTGTATTCCAGATTTTGCTGTAACCTCTTGGTCATTAGGATTCTGACACTGATAGCTTTTCTCTTAGAAAAAGTATCCTGCTGAATTAGAATATGAAAATCCAGACCAAGAAGGAACACTGGGACGGAGTGTTGCCCATTTCACCCCTTCTCTTGCTTCCTTCTAAGCTGACCTTTAAGGGCAATTTATTTGCTCTTCTATGGGTAGATAACAAAAGGTCAATGCAACCCTCCCAAGATACAGCTCCCAAAAGTTATTAGCAGGGGAATATTATGAAGGTTTGCTCTGCTACCTGAGAATATTCCTCTTTCACCCACTTTAGATAGTCGGGATTTTCAAGATATCTTGCTGTCTAAAAGGAAGGATCAGGCATATCCAAAGCACCAGCCTACCTCTTGTCTATGTTATGATTCATGGCTTAAATATTTCTATGAAGGAGTTTTGCTCATTATGGCAAAACTGTATAAAGAAATTGTGACACCAAAACCCATCCCACCCTGAACAGGCAGAGTGGAACCTTGGACTGTGAGTTCAGCTGCACGAGGGAACTTGAGAGAAGATAAAGGTGACGCTATTGTTCAATCACCTCAGGTCTATGAAAAAGCACAAAGGGCTCAGGGAGAAGAATGCATCCAAATGAAAGCCAAACTCAGCAGCTGTCCTGAAAATCATCCCTGGCTGGGTTTGGGGTCAGGGAGGCCATAGCCCAAAGGCTTTTCTGCTGAGGTCAGGTTTGCACAGACTTCCCTTCATCAACCAAGAATGGAGAAGGAGAATTTTGGTTGTGTAGCATAACCTCTGGTCAGAGGAGAGAGCACCCATCATCCCTCACACAAACTGGTTCAGCTGTCATCTCCCCACCCCAGGAAGGCCACACCCATGGGACATTCCCACCAGGGGCAGCTCAGGAGGTGCCATAATCCATCAAAGAGCCCCAAATGCTCCCAGACCCATTGCTGAGGCCCTGCAGCAGAGCACTGCACATGATGCAAAGGGATGCAACAGATGCAGAGTCTGCTGCAAGAGATTGTGTCAAACTTGTCCCCCTGTCACCAGGGCAGGTACCTGTGTGTTCCCACCTGCCCCAAATGTATATTGACCCTTTGACTCTCTGGTTTTGGGGGACCCTCACCACCAAGACCAGGTGGAGAGGATCAATGTGACACCACTGGGATCCACAGAGTGGTGATATTTTCTATTTAATCTGTCTCTGTCACTCTCATTCTCTATTTCTTTCCCCCTCTCATATTTATTATTACACAAAATCCACACTATTAACTTTGGCATATGGTCTCATTTGCACCTTAAATTGGGCAGAGGCATTTCTAATAATTTTAATAACTGAATTATAACACCTCTATAGTGCTGGAGGATGACTGATAGCAAAACAGGGACTCTGGATTTATTTGGAATAATGCAGAGAACAGACTTCTGCACACCTTAAAACAGAGAGGAAAACAACTTCATTTGTACAGGCTCAGAGATCATTTGCTTCCAACTGCAATTATTGTTTCCAACAGCACTAATATATTCCTAACCACACAATAATTTTCATGTAACCCTGGAAAAAAAATAATCACTTGAAGACCAGAAATAAGTAGAATCACCAAAGTGTTATTTCATTTCATATATTATTCCATAGTTCTTTGATAGGGAATACTGACATTTTATAGCCACTTAGAGTTGTATTTAGAGCATACACAATTGCATCTTTTGCTGAATTCTGTCACCTGCAGTTTGCATCTATGATTAAGAGAATAATGAGTGATTCAGACTACTTACTATCCAGGGGCTTCACAATCTTGCATATGGAGATGTACAGCTTCATAGCATAAGGAACCTTCTGCAAAGTCTGACTGATATTTCACTTTTCCTTCTCCTGAAAAAAAAGCAGGAGTACACCTGATGGATGCAGCAAGAAACCACCCTCTGAAATACAGCATGAAACAGCTAAAGATAGTCAGGCAGAGAATTAGTAGGTTCAGAATCTCAAATTAGGCATCAGCTGAAGAAGCTTTTTCCTTGTTAACTGCTTTTCATTGTGCAAGTCTTTCCTGATTGCTACAGCTTTTGAAGCAAGATAACAGCATTACAGTCAAGGTTTGCTGGGCCCTTAAGCTGTTGTTCATGTTCCAAACCTAATCAAGTTGTAGATTTTAGACTCTGTTCTCAGTTCTCCTTGCTTTTGAATGCATACAGAATTAGAGATCTCTTGCCCAGTGACTTGCAGTACGTAAAGACTAAAATGATTTATTGAGCCACAAATTTTAAATTGTAATGTTTTTGAAAACCACAATAACATTTTCATACTGGGAGAACAACTTATCTAAAGACATTACATCCACAGATGACAATTACAAAAAAGTCACTATTAGATGAACTCAAACCTTTGCCCTGCAAATGGGAATATGCTTTCTCCAGACTGAAAGGAACACATAAAGACTATCAACTATGAAAAGCACTATTTGATACTTAGGAGTATGAAAATTAGGTGCTAAATTACGCCAAGGTCCAAACCTCAAGAGGAAAAACCCAACCAAGTCAGTAAAGAGTTTCTAAATGTTTTTTTCCAATATATTAATCATGTTTGGATCAAGTCTTCAGATTCATTGTCTAGGCACACAATTAAGGGTTTTGTGGTTGTCTCTGTGCCATGTGAATGGCTGCAGCTCCTTCCGGAAAGCTCTGGCCTCAGCAGAAATGCCATGACCTGGTGGAGCAGAAAGAGGGAAGGAGCAGGGTTTAATTTGACAGAATCCATTACAGTTCTGGAACTCTGTCTGCATTGTGCTTATTGCAGTGCTGTTTCCTGTCAGCTGCTTTTCCCAGATGTACAGCATGCATATGGAGAGAACTGCCTGATGGAGGGCATGGATCCATTGGGAATGTGGGGACTTGGGGCAGTGCTCAAGTGTGTTCCTCAACTCTGGCTCCACCAAGAAGAATACTGCTCTGGAAATGCCAGTACTGCTCTCCAGTGCATACCAGAGGCATAAAAATGCAAGGCAAATTCCCACTAAAGCAGCCTTTCCAGTGCACCAAACAATGCATATGGATCCAGCATAAAATCTGAAATGGACTTAAAGATATGAACCATTTTTGGTTTCTTCTAATCAGGAATGGGGCGAACCTAGTTTATACCAATTCTCTGTACAGGCCCCTTTCAAAAAACTATCTCAATTAATCCAGTTGATTGAAAATCCAGCAAAATTTCTATCCCTTGAAAGAGCAGCGAGGCAAGCTAAAGAATCCCACTGGCTCAAAATAGATTGCTGCATATGTTCATTTTTCTCAAATTTTTCCTGAAGCCCATCTCACAGGCAGAGATTCCCTCGGTTGTTTCTAAGAAGAACAATTTGCTATGGCACAGTCAGCAGCCATGTTTAGGCCAGGACAGATTGTTGGCCAGTGAGTAGGTGTGGGCATGCTGAAAACCATGTTTTTCACCCATATGGCCAACAGATGGGATAGGAGAAACTTTTTTAAAAGAAACACATGTCACTTATGCTATGGCTGCTTGGAACAACAACAGATGATACCAGGCACTTCTCACCAGGTCCTTCATGCCCTCACAGCTTCTTCCACACTACATTTCCATCCTCTTTTCCCTCTGCACCTGTACCAAGCTACAGTTGTTCTCACACACACACAAAGGGGGAAAACAAAAGGGAATAGCAAAAGAGAGCAATGATGTTTTTTGCACACAGTTCTGAAGTTATGTGCAAAATAAAACATTGATTTCACTAAGTTTCCACCATAAAGAACACTGTGATTCTTAGGAAGCATTTAGGTAGATGGTGAATTTGGGCACACCAAGCAAAAACATTGCAAAGTAAGATGTGAATGGAGAGGTGCAATGAACCACACTCAGCTTTTACTTCTAGTGAGTCACCATCTGGTCACTATTGTTTAATTTTATGACCAATAAGGACAATTTTGTTAGATTGAGAAAGACTTGTTAATTCTTACTCCTCACCTCCATAGTTCTCTTTCTCTCTCTGACCCGCCCCATCAAAAAGTAATATTCTGATTTTGCCAATTCAATTCCAAAATCCAAGGCTTCACTTGAAATTCCCTTTTGACACACATCCAGCCAAACATTCCCACTTGCTGGTTATTTAAATAATATAATTGGATCACATTTTCTCAGGCTTCTTCTGTGATTCTACCAGAAATGTGCAGGTCCCCATGGAGCTCTTATCTTTATCAGGGAGAAATAAGAAATAAGTCTGACTTTTCTTACTCTTTTTAGTGTAGTTGAATCTTGGAAATCAGGACTAATCTGTGATTGCTCAGCACTGCTTTCCCTTCAACAGTGATTACATGTTTTCTCAATTTTATTCCTCAAACCTGAACACTGCTATGAGCATGGCCCTCGTTCCCCAAGCCTTCTAGCAATAACACTACCTTTTTTGATTTATACAACATTTCTCTTACAAGATTGCTTAGAATACTTATGGTATCCTGAAATGCACCTGAATACAGGGTGCCTTTTTATTTTTTTACTTTACTTTTTCCCTTAAGTTAAACTCCTAAGTCTTTCCCTTTTCAGTATGCAGCTTTCAACATTCTTTCTCCTGAAATGTACCTTTCTCCTGAAATTCTCCTGAATAATCTTCTTATTTTGCTGTTATCTATATTAAGCTGCTTTCCAAACTGCAGCCATTGGAGTTAATCTAGAATTCAGTTTTTCATATGCCTGTTGCAAGATTTCAATTATTCATTCCTATGTGAGGTGGGGTTTTTGTTTGTTTTTTCTTTTTTTCTTTTTTTCATCATCTGTGACTTGAGAATTTACCTTTTAGCTGCTGACATTCAAGTCATTTACTCAGTCAATAAAACCCTAGGGAGTTCTGCACTGATCTCTGCAGCATTTAATGTTTTCTTTTGTTTTGGCATGTTCCCTTTCTCCGTGAAGTCATACTGTCCCCAAGAAGATTCAAAGAAGCTATTGAACAGAGGGGGGAAAGAAAAGTGAACATCAAAAAGAGGAAATCAATAGCTATGCATGGTTATTTGCTTGATGTTTTCATACCACCCCCTGGTTCTCCAACCAGGAATAGGTTAAGCCAGTATCAGACTGACATTTCTTTCCTTTATGCCATGGCATCAGCTCTCAGCAAGCTGATTTAAGGAGCCACAGAACCTATTCACACTTTTGTAAGTCAACCTACTGCACTTTGCGTTCCCACCTCCCACTGGCACCCAGTAATTGGGATGCTGAATTCTGGTTCACCCTGGTTATGAGAGGAAACAGGTCTGCTGCAACTGAACTTGAACTGACTCGCTGAGTTGGGCTGTGCTGAGAGCATCCTTGGGGGCTGTTGCTGTCTCTGCTCACATCCACAGATGCAGCAAATTGATAACTTGTAATTATGAGAAAACCAGTTCCAGCTCAGACTGCACCACCGCTGTGGCATCTTTTGTTAAAACATTTGCTTTAGCCTAAAAGAAACAACCCTTGAATGCACAAACCCACTCAATGGACAGTGCCACAGAAGCCTCAACAATCCCATGGCGGAGCCAGAACCGTATCTCAAGAGAAAACTACCTGATCCATGTATTTAATTGGGAGAATCTGTGCAACATGGTACTCCACATTCAAAGAACAGTGAAGGCTTTTGGATACAGATCCAACAGACAGCAGAAAAGAATGTGTCTGTAACTGTGTGGTATTAGTCTAAATGCAACTATGATTTTTTTTTTTTTTTTTCCTGACAAAACTATAACACACTGAGTGTGCTCCATTGCTTGAAGGCAATGTCTAAGCAGGTCAACACAACCACAGCCTGTCTTATACTGAGATAACACTGCAATGTATTGAAATACAGCAGTGTATTTCATATGTTCAGAATCTAGAAGCAGACAAGCAAAAATAGCAGCTCCCTTTCTGTATTAGTACGAATCCCGTTCAAAGACATCCAAACCCTTATGAGTTCCCTTGTGTACTCCTAATATAGAAAGTCATAATAAAAATATGAAGATATAAAAAGTTGTAGCACAAATTCAAAATGGTATACCAATCAAGATGGAGAAAAAAGTATTTTACTGCAATATCTCAAAGCTCATTTATTCTTCCTCTCCTAGAAGTTATAAATATTTCTTTTTTATTTTAACTGGTGTAGCTGAATTCTACTGAATTGCCATTCAATAAAAAGTTGCTTTCTTGATAGCAAAAAGGTATGCTACACCCTTCATTTCCAAAAATGTCAAGTCCGTAAACCAAATTTTCCATTTTTACTGTTGTCTGTAACTTCTTTTGTCCTTTGTTCCTCCTGGAAAGTGCAGTCCCAGGCAGTCAGGGTGGGCCACAGAAGCGTTCCTGTGATGCCTTGTCTCTGTGACACACGTGGTACTGCTGGTTTTGGAAACTGCTGTTCCTCTACTGAAACTCACTGATGATTCAGCCATGCTCTCAAGGAGCTCTCTTTTTTTGGCACAACATGTGCTTTTTCCATACAGAAGACGGATACATAGACTCTTCAACCATGGAGTAACACACAAAGGTTTCCAGTCTTCCTTACCCACATTTGGAACCTTTACATATGTGGCTGTGGTTTGGTAGAGAGGGGGAAAAGAAGAGGAGAAAGCTTCTGATTTCCAGAATAACAGAATTTTCTTAATATTTGTCTCAGATGCATCACAGGATCAAGAAACAGACATAAAGTGAAGGAATGACATGTTTAGATGAGAATATAGCAAGTGTGAGATAAGCACGTCAATTAATCATAGCAGGATATTAAAAAAGTTGTCAGCATAGCAATAACCACTGCATATTTACAGAAACATTTTCATTATCAGTGATTTGGATTTAACCCTTGGCCTGGTGAAGCAAAACTCCACCTAGCAAAGATGTATCCCAGGCTTGGATTTAGTGGCAAAGGTCCCTTATTGGTGTCAGCAGTTGCCTCTCTGACTCTTAATAGCAGTTTTCTGTCCAGCCAAGGCACAAGGTAGAAGGATGGGCTCAATTCACCCTGCAGTTTTCCTCCACATGTTGACAGTCATTTTCCTCAATCCTTGAAGATTAGGATGACTGAATGTTTTCTGTGCTGGCCAAATATCCTTAAGAAACTCACTAGACCACATATTTCAAGGCTTGATATGCTGCTTAGTCTCTGAGTAAATGTGTTTCATAGCTCTGGAAGAATGTCTTTTTTTTTTTTTTTTTTTTTTTTTTTTTTTTTTTTTTTTTTGCTGCTGGTATCTGAAGCAAACCAATAGATCTGATGACTCCACATCCTTAAAGGGACACAGACCAAGGTCAGTGCCATCTCCCTCAACTGCAACTCAAGCGAGCAATTTTCACTAGGGGGTTGCTCTTCATGTTTGCAGATGCTTCTGATTGTACACAGCTACGGTCATTTTTCTGATTGGAGTGAAGCAATGCAATGAAAAATGTAGTGAAATATGCTGAAAGACACAGCACGTGGCTGGAAGGGCATAAATTAGCAGTGGTGATTTTGGAGTGGGATGGGAGATTGGTGCAGTCCAAAGAGCAGCGAGTGTGCACGCAGTAATGGCATATACCGCCCCCATGAGCTAACTACATGCCTCTTTTCTGGAGTTTCCCTTGGCCTGAAACAAGATTTCCCAAAGAATGTAGATCTCTGCCTGCCTATCAACATCTACCATAATTGAAATTTCCAGGCTGGTTTATGGTCTAGCAGCAAACAGGACAGAAGTGGGAAAGTCACTTCGCTTACCACAGGCAGTCATGATCCTTATTTCAAGTTATTCCTTAGTTCTGAGTCAAATCAAGTGAGCCATCTCGAGAGAGATGATTCATAACCCTACAAATTTCAGGTATTGTACTCCATTATTGATACAACTCATAGATCCTAAAAAAGCACAGGAAATTCAAGTCATTCATAATTTAAGTACCGAGCAAGGTAATACTGTGAAAGTAAGTGCCTAAGCTCCCAGCCTGGTAAATGGAGAGAAACACTTTCAAATGTCTCTTGGAGCAAGTCTTGCCTACCAAAACCTCTTACTTCCCACTGCTTTACCTACCCATCTTTTGTGGGCTGTGTGACTTACTTCACCTCCTCCTGAGATACAAAGCAACTTAGCTTTTCAAAAGCAGCAATTAACAACAACTCTCATCCCAGGCTGATCAGATGTGTCCATTTGGCTCTTGGTGGCATTCAGCTTGAGCTAGACAACAGCACAGCCTCTGTATTGCATCCATCTATCATGGGCTGTGCAGAGCAGAAGGCGCAGACTGATGGGTGTCTCAGGAGCTGCTGTGGGAACATGAGACCTGCATCCCTTAATTCCTCTTAATGTGCTGTACTCTTCCACAGATTAGTGAAAAATGAAGTGATGCTACAGCTCTCTTACTTGAGAATCAATGAGGATACTTGGCAATGGTGTCCCCGATGGAGCAAGAACATTTGTAATGTCAAGGATGAAATATTTAAGCTCCCATGGAAGGCACTTCAGAAACAATCTTCTATTTACTCAATCTTATCCAGATTTCCCTCTGACTTTACAGACTGAGATATGAGCCTAAGTGATGTCCTAAAACACTTCTCATTGGATATTTATTCCTTCCAAATCCAATTCCACCAACAACAGGGCTTCACAGCACTTTGTTTTCTTCAGGGTGACTGGTAAATTGGGAGAAAAGAAGCTCATGTGCATACTTATTACATCCATATAAATATTAAGTAAGTACATGTGTGTGTATGTGTGCTGAGTAAAAAAAAAAAAAAAAAAAAAAAAGCACCTTAAATTATATTTGCTTCTAACAAGGGAGTCCCATCCAGGCTTCTATTTAGCATGCATTCATGAATTTTTAAAAAATTGAATTAATTATACCTTCATGGATTTTAATTTTTCCCTTCCCACAAATCTTCTATTATATATCCTGAGTTATTTGTTGCTTCCAAACCAGGAAAATACTCACTGCTTGAACTAGTTAAAAAACTTTCTTATGTTCACATGGCACCAACACGGCTTTGAAAAACTATATTAGAGGTTTATTTTATTACTTCTCCAAGTAATATTGATAGTATGATGCATATTACAGGAGATTCTTTTGTGCCAGTGAAATTTGGATAAACCGGAAAATCAAGGCTTAAAGAGAAGAATAGTTTGAGATTTTTCCTAATGAGGGCAGGGATACATCAGAGCAAAGAAAGAGTAAAGAGAGTAAGCTGGCTATCTCAGGACAAAATGATACTGAAGGGAGCAACCATCTATCCTCTGTATGATAGCTTTAAATAACTCTTTAAAACGAGGATGAGCAAGCTTGGGAGAGTCTGGTATAAACACCAGATTTGCTTCAAGGCAAAAGGGAAAAGTTTTAGAGGCTTCATGCAATGTCTGATTATGATATCATATGCATCTGTTGAATTAGCCATTTTTTAATATAAAGGGTCCTAAATTATTAACTTTTTCTAAAGTGATATTTGATGGGAAAAGTAATATCCGTATGAAGTATTAAGTGTTCCTTATGAAAGAGCTGTATAAATCTGACAGCGCATAATAATTATGCTGTCAAATATAGAAGATTCAATTTTCCCTGATCTATCTAGACCACCAAATTTCAGAGACTATCATCAGGACACTAAGATTTATTTTGTCTCCAAAGGCACAGAAGATGCTTTTGTTTAAAACACACATCTAACAGTTTTTTGGTTTTTTTTTTTTTTTTTTCTGGTGCAGCTGGTTAGGTTTTGATTGATGGCTCTCTGATCACAAGCAGGGAAATGTTAAGGTATTTATTCATTCTTGTGTTATCACCTTGCCCAAGAGAAAGGATGTTTGCGGTTTGCAGCAGACAGACAAGAATTCCTTCACAGTATGCATCCACTTGCAGCATGAAGATCCCCAGGCATCTCTGGGCTGTCCCCCCACAAGACCCCTGCAGGCAATTTGATTCCTTCATTTGAAGTGAGAAGCCTTTTCTTCCTGCAATAATGTGTTCAGGTGTTGACAGAGTTTAACCTTTAAAGTAAAATTTAGCTGAGTCATGTCCTGCTTACTGAAAGAGAATGAGGACAACTGAAATCCCAAGTTCTTTGTTGCCTTTTCCTGACTAAGGGGTTAACGTGTCCATCTCCAAAACTCCAAATTAGACACAGACAGATGCACTTTTATCAAGGACTGCCTAACCAGGTTCTAGATGAGTTACAGTAGCTATGGGAACTATAAATTTAAATTGTCTTGGATTTCTGCATGTTAATTTTTAGCCAGAACGTTGCATTACAGGAAGTTTTTTCCATTAACTCTTTTAAGAAGTTTTCCAAATCATTAATTAATTTCTATCATTTATATCAAAATTTAATTCCTTTTCCTTAAAGCTCTGTCTAGAAGATTTTACTTTGTAAATGTCTTCCACACAACAGAGTAGTAACTTACAATCTCTTCTGAGCCATCAAGGAGAAGAAAGGGACATGTGTTTAAGCACTGGTACAAGGATTCATTCTGATATGAATCTGCATCATCAGTTTTAGTTCAGCAGAGCTGAATTTCACTACCCTATCGTTGGCCCTGATTCTGGACATTACCAGGCTAGTATTGCTAATACCTCCATAAAATTAGAAGGATCTGGTAGGCTCCAATCAAAATTTTCTCCTAGTACATGTTTAGGACAATAAAAGCATAAGTCAGTTCTGTAAGTGGGAAGAGATTTCAGAGAAGAAATGGCAGAAAGTCAATCTCTTCAGAAACTGCTCTTGAAGGACAATCTCCTCCTTACTTTCCCTAAAGACAGTTCAATTTCAATAGCCAGAGAAATCTCAGATCCTCCCAGGTTATTTACCATTTCTGAGACTACAAGGGCAAATTTGTAATGAAATGCCTTCCATACCCACTGCTTCCTCACCCTCTATTTGCCTTGCAGCCAAATTCTCATTGTACATAATGTTCAAAACACATATCTCTCACTAATATCACAAATTATATCAAATAAAAAGACATTATTCACATTTTAATTTCATGTTCAGGTAAATTTAATAAACCATCTCCCTAAGATGACAGTTTGTGGGGCATTAAGGAGACTGAATTAATCTACTTCCTGCAGAGTAAAACCACTTAAGTATGGGTACGTCATGTCAGCGTTTACAAAACCCTGTCAAATTGTCAGTTCCACTAATAACTTGACAAAACAATTTATGTTTCTGGAAGTTAATAATAGGGGTTTTGGATCTTCAAATTACACTTATTTAGATAAAAAATTAGCAAGATTAAACTCTCCAAACTTGCCTTCAGACTTATTTAACAAAAGTTGCAGTTTTCTAAACAATTACAATAATGGCTATTCCTTCTTTCATAGTAATTCACATAGCAATTGCCATTTCACTAACAATAGTTGCTATTAACAACAATAAATGGTGGGGGATTTTTTTCATTCCTTCCAAATGCAAGACCATTATGAAAGCATGATAGGAGACCCTTTATTGCCAAAATCTGTATAGCTGGAAGGTCAAAATTTTCAACAGACAATATTTTAAGACAGGAGAAGTGTAGTGTCCATATTAGAAGTCTGTTGCTAGAAGGCAGTATCTAAGACTGCATCTGCAGTAAAACATCTTGTTAAAACAGAGTTAATTGCCTGATCAACCCCACTTTCAGAGTTTTAATTTACATCACAACATTGCCTTGGAACATGTGAATTCAATTCCTTTAGCATGAAACCAAACCACTACAGCTGCTAATAGGCTTTCAGCTTATGGGATAACATTAAATTGATCCAAAGTAAATCTCCCTGAAATTACTGCAAATTCCACATACCTTTTCAGCAACAATTCACTCTATAGATCCACCCTTGTTTTAGCTGCCTAGAGAACAGCTCCAAACACACAGCAGCTAAACACACATCAGGCTGGGCTTGTTGCAGGTGTAAGTCTGGGGGAAAATGCTGGAAATTTTGTTGGCTGATGAAAACTCCTTGAAACAGTGCCAGGGCAGCCTTCATCCATGAGTATTTAAAGGGTCAATGGCTTCCTGACTAAAATATTTTTTTACATCTGCCAAGGGATGTGAGAAATTCCTATGGGGCAGGTTCTCCAACCTGAGTCTCCATCCAATCCCTGCATCAGGGCAGACCCCAAACCTGCATTTGGATGAGCAACATGAGTGAAACAGCAGCTCAGCAGGGATGCTCCCTGCCCTAGCAGGTTTCCCCACTCCTGTCAGCCACAGACAGTGGACAGTCTTTCTTATGAATGGTCTTAATGTTAACAGAGGGAAAGTGCATGTGGTTTGCCAGCACAAAAGAGAGACGTCAAAAGTTAAATAGATGCTGAGACTTGGTAGAAAACTTGTACAGCATTAATTTTAGCGACACTTCTGCTGAAATATCATATCTTGAAGGCGGGTGAGGTGTGCCTCCTTTTTAATTACTATTCTTGATGACAATAGAAAGAAAAAGAAAAGAGCTCTGCGGCTCAGAAGTTCATCTCTCCCTGCTGCTTGCTTTCCTACCTGAAATCAATCATGTTTGATTCCAATTACCCTCCTAGAAACTAATTGTGACAATACCAGGGGAAAGAATACACTTTTCATTAAAATCTCGTGCTGAAATTAAAGTAACTTGGTTTCTTTTCTGATATTGTCATTTATCCTTGAGATGACTTGTAGCTGATGAGAAAATTATTTTTTTCTTCTTCTTCTCTGTATTTCTCTTCAAAATTGTTATTCCCATCTGAAACTTTCTTTACCAAGGTTTGATTTGCCAGTCAGGGCCTTTCTGTCCTTTACCCCCTCCTCCAGGAGGTGACAGATGATATCCATAAGTGAGATGCTCAAAGAAGTTCCACCACTATAAAAGCTGGTAATGGAGTGGAGAGTCAGACGTGGTATTTTAATTATTTGCTAAAATGCTGCAAAGAGTCTAGACCTGTGACAGGAAATGGCAGATCTGGCTGAGAAATACATGAATTGCCAAGCCACAAAATTCCCATTTTTCTACAAATGCACCCTGTGTGATAATTATTAAACATACTGAGCCCTCCCATCCGTAAGCAGAGCTCTCTATAATGGGCATGTTTTTAAAGTTATCTGTGAGGCTAAAGTACATCTTTATGTCTGGGAGGATAATAGGATAAACTTCTTTTCCATTGTAGATAAAGAAGATGTGTTTTAAACTTGCCCAAGGGAAATTTCCAGCTGGCCAATTACTTCTGGTAAAGATCCCCTCTACAAAATGGTATTTCTCTAGGGTCAGCAGGCTATCAAATGTGTTTTCTAAAGACCAAAAGTATGTAATTACTGAAAAGGACTTCTGGACCTTGCTGGCAGTTAGTGTTGTTAAAATTGACCATTTTTGGGGTAGCATATTAACAGAAACAGATGGACTGGCTCCCAATATCTCATTATCAGAAGAGGTGCCAGTGCTTGTTGTCTTTCCACTTGGAAAAAAAAAAAGAATATTAACAACAAAAAAAGCAAACTCCCTTTCACAAAGAAAGAAAGTCTAAAATATACTGATGGGACTATTCTGTCTGGGACTTGGCAGCAGATGCCAGCTTGTGGGTAGAAGAGGACAGAGGAAAAAGAAAGAGACATATTTATAACCCATTGTGTTGTGAACCATCATCAAAAGCTTGCTTGTAAATATTTTCAATTACAGTAGTGTCTTTAATAGCCTCAACTTCTTCAGAGTTAGATTTCTTACTGCTACGGCTACACATTGTCCAAAGGAGATCTGAATTGCAAAGTTTTCCAGCCAGAGGGTATCTCATGAGGTCTGCCAAGGCAGCAGATGTAACCAGAATGTAACCAATTTTTATTTTTTTTTTTTTTTACTATTCTAACATTTTCTTCATAGCATTTTTGACCATAGCAGGAAATTCTCATGCAGACTAGTTCAAGGGCCTGCCTCAGGTAAGCCAGAATTTAGTTTTCTCTGACTACTCTCTCAGAATTGTATGGCAGCAAATGAAAGGACTGAGTCCCTTTTCCCTGTCATCCCATCTTTAGGATTGCTGGGATTTGATTCCTTATAAAAATTAAAAAATTAGGCACTATAGTCATCTGGTGAACAAAAGGCAAAAGGTACCAAAAATTCCTAAGTGCACTAACAGCTGAACACTGATGCAGCAGACATGTTCCATATGCTGCTTCCTGCAGGCACAGAGTGGAGAGGGAATAGCTAAAAGCATCCCTTTAACCCACCTAAACCTCTCACATTCACAGAACAAGCTGAGGGACCTCTTTCAATGTTCATGCCTGACTTCAGCACAAATTCCTCTCCGTAGAAAACAGTGGCTACACTGACTGCCTGGGAGGTGGATGCTGATTGTTAAGTGATGATTGTGTATTCTTTAACTCTTATGTATCACATACAACTTCCCCATCCATCCCACCATCATAGGCTTCCCAGGCTGCCAAGATATTTAAGTCAGAACTACAGTTTGTAAACATTTCCCACTCTCTTTCTTTCAAGCAAAAATAGATTAAAAGATGGAGCAACATCTGGGACTCATTTTTGTTCTTTGACAAATAAAATTTTAACTTCGTGGGGGATGGAAAAGAGAAAGAAATAATATTTTGGATGTCCTTTCCTAGAGATCAGAAGTTACCTTTCATTGGGAAGAAAAACCCTATTCTTTGGGAGGGGAAAGGAGTGATACGATGCCTTTGAAAATTTGGGGATTTTCCCCTTAAAGTCCTTGTTTTATAATTTCCAATTACAAGATTTCCAGCTGCATTCAAGGCAGGAGAAAAGCCAAACATCATACAGAATGTAGCTTTCTATTCTAAAGCTGTGCAGTCACCATCATCAAATGCTCTGGATATATTTTGCCCTTTCAAATCCCTTTTGGGTTTCCCAGAAAGGCCAAGCTACTTTCAAGATGAAAAATGTTGAGAAGTTTATGAAAGAATTTAAGCGATAAGCCTGCTTGTGATTCCAGGGGAGTGGAACCCTGTGAAACCCCAAAGTCTCTTCTGGTCCTAGTTTTACACCTTCCTATGGAAATACCTTGTTCTCTGTAAACTTAGTGGGATTCAGAAGAATTTGTCTCCAAGGTCAGGAAATGCCCATCAGGCTGAGAGAGATATCCAGGGAATGGACCTGGATATATTACATATATTGATATATTGAGATCCTTCTTAGCCAGTTAAGGTGATTATAAACATATATTACAACTCTAATGAGCTTTAGTCATCTGGGAAGTGTCACAACAACACACAGGCTCAGATTATAACTGAGAAATGGAGTGTATACTGTATGTAAGTATACATACACAGCAAAGAGGAGGGAAAGAAAGAAAACCACCCCAAACTATGCATTAGCTAATCCTACTACCTGAGGGTGTAAAGTAAATTTCATCAAAAACTACTGTAAAAACAGGTGTGAAGAGCAAATGCATCAATGCAGAGAGTGCCTGTACTGTTTTATCCCACCTTGGCTTGTACAGACAAGACTGGGTTCAGAGATGCTCCTCCTGTGCCCAGGGCAGCTGTGTGCTGCTGATCCTCTGACAGCGTTGTGATGGGGAGTAGATATGCTGGAAGAACCAAAGAAAGGAAAAATCTTTCACTCCAAGGCCTTTTTGAGCAGACCTCCATTCCAGTTAGATGAAGCTGGAGAGAATTCATTTGTTAGACATTAATTTTTTCCACCTCATGACCATTTAGACAGAGCTTTACATTAATACATGCTTCATTATATACAATGCAGTTCAATTTGCTATATGAAGAAATAGCAAAATAACTCAAAATGAGCCAAGGATGAAGAATTATCTCTTCTGACCAATTCAAGGACTCCTGACCAACACTTTAGTGCCACTTTGGAATCATTGTCTGCAGTTTGGATAAATCATAGCACCTGTTGCCTCAGTGGAGGAAAAAGGCACAGAAAATGCTGGGAATTGTGCCATTCCTTGGCTGCTTCTCTGTTCTTCAGTTGCTACAAATTTGGCCCCAAACCTTTGTTTGATAGAAATTACTTCCTTTCTCTCTTCTACCTTTTTGTTTCTCTTTTCTCTCTGAAGATGAAGCTGCAATAGGTGTTATTTGTGAAATTACAGGTTCGCTGGGATGGGAAAGCCAACCCTAATAACAATCCTTCAAGAGCAGACATGCTGATCAAATCCACACTGTTAAAAAACAAATGTTACTTGCACATGGGAGCAATTTCTGAGGCTGTAAATGGGGAAAGATACCTGGAGAAAATTGAGTTTAATTTGTCAAGGGAGTTATTTGTGACTTTCTTCCTGTCCATGCCAGCTGGGCAGTACTTGCTGCATCAGTTGCTGAACACAAAGTACTGCCATCAAAAATTCATGGATGCTATTGTTTCTTTCTTTTCCTTTTTTTCATTTTTTTCTGGCACCTACAGCTCTTCCTCCACCACTAACCTTCTGAGTCTCAAGGCTTCTTTCACCACCTTTTTGGCACCAGCAGCTGGGGCACTGCTGCCAAAGAACACTGGATTTATACAGGTGTGCTGGCTGGGTGTGCCAGCACAGACTCAAGTTGATCACACCTTGTAAAGTGGAGTCCAGGGATTCATCTGCAGGCAGCATTAGCTGAACACACACCCCAAATCCTCTTCTTATGCAGAGAAAAGGTGGGCTGGTGACTCATCAGGGTGTCTCAGGTGTTTGCATCTCACCTTTCAGATCACTGCTACTTACTGGGGAGCATCATTAATCTGCTCCGGGCACTTGATGGGAGATTCTCATAAGCAGATGCAGGACAGAGAAAGCTTCCATCATACTCCATGGGACTCAGACCCCTCAGTCATCTTTTGAAAACAGTCATCTACTTTTCAATCTGTCTGACAAGCTACCTTATACCCATCTTTCAAAGGATGTCGTTGCCAGGTTGTTGGAGCTCTGGAAAGCAATGTGGTCTTTGCTCAGCACACTTTGCACAAACTCCAAACTGTGAGCAGGGCTAGAAACTCTCATTTTATACAATTTAAATTGATTCCACAGCCTCAGACTCCAGCTGAGGATTTAAGACAAACTCCAAATTTTACAGTCTTGTGATAGTATCATGAGAGCTGGATCCATTAAAGATGACAACCATCCCAAGATGTAAGCAAGGACTAGAATAAAGGCTGGAAGAAGCTTTGAGCTTTACTGTGGAAAATCATAGAGAAAAGATTTTAAGGAGTTTTATTGATAGGAGGGTTGTAAAAGGAAGGCAGTAATTCCCTTTGTCAGCAGATTCAGACAGTGAACTGAGATATTCCTTTGCTTGTTCAAACTCTTCTGTCTTAGTTGCAACCTGTCTGCAGAGGAGGCTCTTCTCCTACCATTTCCCCACTGAAATTTTACCTTGGGAATTGGTAACACAGCTTTCATATCACCACAATTGGAATCCTGAGTTCTGCTGCCTGGCTTCCAAATTACTGTGACAGAGTAGTGACAGCTGACAATTCCCTGCCTTTTAAAATGCCTCAGTCCTAGTCAATGAAAGTCAAACAAGTAGAAAATGTGTGAAGATCTGATTTCTCAGACTGATTATATATACATTTATGTGTGTGTAAGCTCCAGGCCCTTCGTGTTTAATCAAGTACAGTATTAAGTGAGTTAATGAAAAAAGGAGTGGTTATCTTCTGCTAATGTAATAGATCATTTGGGGAAACAGAAGTATTGTGATTACATTGAGGGACTTAGAATATGATCCTTGCTGCCAAAACAGAGGAAAGAGCAAGACAAAGCTACTCTACTAATTCAGAATCACTGGAGATAAGACATAGGAGAATTTAGTTCTATTCATTGTACCATTACATGGCTTTCCAATGAAAATAAACCACTTTATTTTCCATCAGAAATGGCAACAATCTATTGGCCAGAACTAGGACTGAATTTAGCCTTGTTCCTGAGCTCTGAGCTGGCAGACCCATCTGTGTCCCTTACTTTACTTTCTTCCAAGCTTGGATGTTTCAGCACCACCACAGCACAGTGGCACAATGGAAAACAGATGCTTAGTTTTCTGAAGGGAGAAGAGAATACCAGTCACTTCCCCAAGATGGAGACAAGCCTGGGAAAGCATTTCTAGAAAGCTCCATTTCTAGGTTAGTTTAATACTTGGAGGGACTGGGGAGAGGGTGAAGAAGAATTAAAATGAGCAATCAAAGAGCAAACGTTTCTGTGGGAAATGGTAGATATCAAGTGTGAGTATGTATTTTCCAGGGATGAGGTATTTATTTATTTAATCCAGCAATGTCAAGAAAATAGATCAGATGCTATAACAGCTGGCAGATGAAGAACAAGATGTTCCAGGAGCCAGCACTAATGAGTTCACAGATAATCTCACACTGGCTGGCACTGAGCTCCCCAAGTTGACAGAAGCACTGGCATCACTACACTAAGACTCAAAGAGAAGTGAGGAAGTTATTTAAGGAAAAACAGTGGTGCAGTCACAATGTTGTGCATCATCAACAGCGTTCAACATGCAAACCATGGAAGTATTTCTCACAGCCAGTCCTCTTTATGTCAGAAGCTATTAAGACTCAAAACTGTAACTGCAGAGGTTCCCCGGCCCTGTGCCTGATACCAGCTGCTACAATGAAAACAGTATTTTCAGAAGAGTTTTCTTTCCATTTCAGGACCAAATAAGTGACCAGATTTTTAGCACCCTTTTATTTGGGCGCATATAAAGAGTCAAGGCCTTCCAAAGGTCAGAGAAAGTAAAACAGACACGCACAAAAAGGAACAAAACCAAACCAAAACCAACCCTGTAAGACCTGCCAAAACTGCAGCCAAATCTATCAGTATTCTGGAAGCTCAACTATCAACTTAAACGTAAATATAATGACTAAAGATCTCTCATTGTCTAGCCTGGGGAATTTCTCCCCTCAGGCTCCCTTTTCTCCCAACTAGCATTGCCTAATTCTGCTTCTGTTTGAAACAAGAGAGCTGTTGGGTTTGTGACAGAACCACTTTAAAAGGAAATTAGACATCTTTGGAAAGCTGAGCGCATATCACTCTTTAAATGCAAGATGTTCCAAGATGCTACCTCTTACTTCCAGAGCACTCCCACTGGCAAGCAAGCTTTGCATTTGATTGACACCTAGCTAGCATTAAATAGGCCAAGGCACTAACAAAATTCATGAATTTACAAAGCAAAGTAAAAGCTGTATGATTTTTTTTTTTTTTTTGCTAGATATGGGGTTTTCATTCTGGTTTGATGCCTTACTTAATTTTAAATGAACAGAAATTTTTATACATGTGTCTATTTAGTTGAAAGGCAGGCTATGAAGATTGCAGAGGTATCAGTAGTTGATTGTAGAAATTTATTTATTCACAGCACAAATCCCACTAGGAGATGCAATCTATTTGCCAAAAAATCCTTTAAGCAGCCGTATCAAGCCACAGCTGCTCAAGAGGGGAAATTTGCAACACTTAACTACTTCAATCTAATTTCCAAAATCCCCACTATCTACACTCATTAAAGCCCAAGAGCATGGATTTTGTATAATTGATCTTGGTGCTGTAGGATACCTAAGTAGAGGAATACATTTCTCTTTTGGCTTCATGTCTGAAAAATAGATGCTGCTTTGTTGGTAATGAGAGGAGTGAAGCAATTCCTGGGATAACTGGCACAAAATTGTCTCAGCATCACAACCATAACAAGCCTCCAAAGGTAGATGCAGGCAGAGCAGATACAGACAGGAAGAAAAGGCTATTTAATAAAATATGGATGCTCAAGGAATAGGCTGGAGTTTAATTTCTCCTATCGTGGTTTTCCTAGAGCACAGTAAGACATTAGGAAAGCCCAGAAGCTAAGACTGTGCTGAGCACTTGCAGCACCTTTGGGATGTGACTGGCAGTCGGTGCCACTGCAGATGTTGCTCTAAATACAAAATCAAAATGAAAGCTCCAGCAAGGAGAGCTAAGGGCCAGCCCATCTAATAACATCCTGCACTGCTGAGCTTGCTGCTCTAAGGATCAGGGCTCATCCTCTTCACTCTGCACTTCCCTCATCCTACAACTAAGAGGTTTCACTCAAAACTTCATACAGTACCCTCTGCTTTAGTGACATGACTCTTCTTCATTTTCTTGACATTATTGAGCTACAAATATCATGTGCAAATTGGATGTGGTTTGACTTTAACTTTTTAATTCCTGAAGTTTGCATATCAGACACTCTCATCCTGTGTAATTCTATCCATTCTATAGATACTTCCAAAAATACTCTGAGGATCTCCTTCAGTTTTTGGATCTAAATAGCTTTCAGGGTTGTTTGCTAATATTAATTTACAGGAAGTCACAATGTAACTCTAAATTCAGGTACAAAAAATTTATCCTGATTCTCACCTAGGGTTGTGGGAATTCGTCTTACAAGAGAAACAAAATTAGGGAAGCACTGTGACTGGACATGACTTTGAGGTATCAGTTGTTCTATTCCCTGATCATATTAAAAAACTAAAATTAATAATTTTAATCAAACAATTAATCTAACCCTGTCTTTACCAACTCCAGTGAAGTTTCCATAATTCATATACCTGTGTCTCTTTAGATGCTGGGATCACTTCTTTGGTCACCCTTAGCACTGTTTTCAGTTTTCCCTAATATTTCTCAATTTCAAGCCTACAAGCAGAGGAAGCATTAGAGCTGATGGTTTTTTTAATACACTACATTAGTTTCTCTGCATTTAGGTAAAAGATCTCTGTAGTTTCTGAAGTGTTTTATTACTCCTTCCTGTTGTTTGGTAACACCATGGACCTTAATCCTCAACTCCTATGTCATACTTGCATTTTCTCACAGGCTTTTTTCTTGCACACAATTCCTCTGATTCATGAAGTTCATTTTGAATTCTTCTCAGTGTCTGTGGCATCTGTAGACTTTCTGGGTTTGGTATAAGTGAGCTATACTGCCTACATCACAGAGATGCTAATAAAATAATGATTTATTTTAATTTATTAATAAATTACAGATAAAGTAATGAGCACTACCAGTCCTAAGGTAGCTCCCAGTGTAACACATTCTTCCAATTTGAAGAGTACCAGAGTACCACTAGCAGGTACTCTATGAGAGCAATTTTCCAATAAGTAACTTGTTCACTTTGCATAAGTTTCATTTGGAATATTTTTCCTAGGCTGCTTCTTTGAACGATATAGGGAGCCTGCTTGTTTGCAGGGAGCAGAATTCTTATTTCAAAGTGTTTAATAAAAGAGTGGTTTGTGTTTTCACCTAATCAGGTAGGCACCATGCATGTATCATCCTTAACCTTAATAGGTTCCAAAGATCAAAGGTGCCTTCCCTCCTGCTTCCTCTCACAAGGAAAAGATGTGATAGCAGAGCATAGGGAGGTGGTGGAAAAGCCATCAGGAATGTGCTGTACTGATACAGCAACTAGAACAGATGTTTCTCCATCTATCAGAAAAACACAGCTGCTCTGAAAATAAATTACAGACTTTTCACAGACTAAAAAGAGATTTACAGCACAAAAAGCCCCACATCATTCAGCTGCAACCATAGAGACAGGAGACTAATTAGAGCAAATCTAGAGCAGATTTTCCCTTTTGCAAAACAAGAAGTGCTCACATCACTTGCAAACAAACTGGTCTTGGTACGTGCTCCATATTATCCTGGGGTCCTGGCTCCCTCAACGCAGTGGCTCTGGTGAGAACTGTGGATATAAGTGTCATTATCTCTAAGCAAGCATTACTAATTGCATAATTAAGGATTTGGTATATTTTTTCCTAAAAATTCATTGCTTTCTAACCATCCCTCCCCCCCTCTGAATGTGGTGATATTCTACAGCCATATGGTGCTGTATCACAGCTCTGTGAACATATTCTATATGAAGATTTAGGTAATAACACAGCTAAGTATTCCTCACCATGCAGGACAATCCTTTTTAATCATCCACTGGGACTTTTTCCCGTAATGTTCCACACATTTATCTTATTCAAGTAAAATACAGATGGCTGAAAGATACCCAGAAATAAAAGGTCACATTTAGGAAGCAAGAAATATTGCCTTTCCCCCCAAGAACAATAGAGCATCTAGTAAACCCTTAGTAATGAAGAAACAATAAATTTGTGCCAGTATACACTGGCCTTATGAGAGGGAAAAGTAAAATTACTGCCATCTGACTTGGTGACACAATCCCCAGCTAGAGGAAGCTTTTGCCTGGTTGCTCATTATCATTCTTTAGCTTCAGTGGAAGATGAATTGTGAACAAGCGGAAGGTCCAGATTCAAATCCATCATTCACCAGCCGCTTTTCTGAACCAAAATCATTAGGTTGCCATCAGGATTTGTCAGCACTTGCCAGCTGGTCTGGATGTCCAGTTGGTTTTTTTGGGAGTCATTCCACAAAACACTGCCTTTGCCCTCCTGCTCTGCTCCACGTGTCCTGACAGGCTGGTATCAACTGTCTCTGAACATTTGTGCAAACACTTGTTTTTGAGGGGACTTTCCCCTCACACCTTGCAGAAAAATGGGAAAAAACCTAATTTGTAGGTGGCCAAACCCTCTGGCTCTGTGTGCCACTGCATGCTGCAGTACACAGAGGAGCAGGCACTGTGTGCCTGGCTCTGCCAGAGCAAAGCTGCCCATTTGTAAGTTGGGATGTGATTTGAGTTACTGTAGAAACTTCCCAAGTGAATTAAGCATTGTAGATATAAAATATAAATCCATACAGAAGAAAAGCAACTGGAAGAAAAAAAATTCTTTTTACCCTCACCTAGAAAAACAGATGGATGTATTGGAAGCAGCCTGTGGGAGTTAGTCACTGTCTCAAGCTAATAATGAGAAATCTTCTAGGCCCATCAGAAAAAAAGCTCTGCAAAAAGGAAGATGCCATCAGCAGAATTCCTTGTCCACAGTTAGTTGTCCTACTACCTTGTCTTTCCCAAGCTAAAAGGAATTTCACCTGGTGGAAGAAAAATGTTTTGTTTATATCTTTGTCCATATGTAGTCAGATATGACGAAATTGTAACAGATTTCTAGGGAAGACAAGCTTTCCAAGAATAAAGCAAGCAATCATAACAGTGGCATTTTCTTCACGTTATGTAGTCTTTTGTAGTAGCTTTAAGGCTTGATTCAGTGAACTACTAAGGCACACACTGCTTGTGTACAGCATTTTCATTTCCTTGACTTTCGCCAAGGATTTACTGCTCTCTGGAAGACCAAGTTATTGGAAAGAGAGTTACCTAGGGTGGGAACAGCTGTTCATTTCATCAGAGAATTATCCTTCCTGAAATATCTTCAGCTGTATTCATCCTAATTTAGCTATCACATGGTGCATGATAGTCAATGAGATACTCCCCAGCTTTAGAAATAGGTTTTTACACTTGATCTCTGTCCACATATTTGTTTCATGCATTAGACCACCAAGATGTCTACTAATGAACAACAGAAAGGACACACACAGTTTTTCAGGAGAAGAAAACATACAAAATCCTTCATGATCAGACTCCCTGCCAGGCTTTGGGAATCCCATTGCACTTGAAAAGTAGTGAAATCATCCCAGTTTCCCAGGGCTGTGTGTAATTTTCAGTTGATACATCAGTCTCATTAGTTTATTACGTCTTCCAATTTTTAAAATTGGTCTGAATACTAAAATTCTCTGCATGAATGAGTTTCCCTATTGATACATCAGTCTCATTAGTTTATTATGTCTCTGCATGAATGAATTTCCCTGACCTCCTTCCTCAGCCTTCACTGTGGCTGCCAAACCAGTCTCTGTCAGTTTGCTCTATCTTATCCTCCTGGTAGACCCTACCTGCAGCTGTTTAAGCCCCTGTGCTTTCTCCTCAAGGAGCCACCAGGTTCAGCATGGGACTCCAAAAAACATCTCACCAGAACTTTGTAAGCTGCAGTGGTTTGCTTTATGTCACTGCCTTCTGCCATAGAATTCAGTTTTTTCTGTCTTCATTGGAAATTGCTTATCTTGATAGGCTCAAGGTTCCTATTTGTGTCGTCTGAAATTCTGCAAGGTGAGGTCTCAGAGTCATCCTGTGCCCAACTAACCCATTTGCTTTTCCTCCTCTTTCATCTCCTCTGCAGGGTTCCCACACAAATGAGAAAAATCTTATGATTAGTCCCACAATGTCAAAACTTGCCCTTTATCATCTTGAATTTCATTCCATGTCTATTACCTCCCTGGAGGTCACTGAGTTCATTTGAACAATATCACAATGCTTCTCTCTACTGTTGTCTCCAAATTTTGTACCATCAGCAAATTCCTGCAGCACCAAAGCACCTAATGTAAACACTACACAAAACTGAGTGTAAAACCAGTCTTTAGGTAACTTGAATAGGAGGCTATTTCCAGTCCAAACTTTTTCCATTTAATATTCTCTTCATTCAGTTATTTCATTTTTCAACACTATCTTCTTTTTAACACATAAGTATTCATGTAGTCCTACATCAAATACTTTAATGAAGAAGAAAAATTAGATCGGCTTTTTGTTTGTATAGAGGCATGTTTGTATAAAAAAATTACATTTGCATAGTATGAACCAAATTTTATCAAACATAGGTTGTGTCTTTTTCCAATTGCTATTTAAGTCCAGGCTTTTATTTCTTTATTTTTTCTTCCAAATATGTTCCAAGCCTATATACACAGTGTGTGTCAGTTCAGGTAGCCAGATATTTCTTTCAGTGTCAATGGCTGTGCCATTCATAAAAGGGAATATCTAGTCTACACCAATTTCAGTAACTACTCATAATTTCTATTTTATCTATTATGAGGATGGTTGATGCTTCTTCATGGTATGATCTTGTATTTACACCACATTATAGTAATTCAGTAAAGAGTAAGGTGAGTTTGATTGTTTGGTTTGTTTTTTTGTTTTTGTTTTTTGTTTTTTTGAATGAGGATTGAAGTGGCTTGAAATATATCTCCCTAATTTCTGCAGTGGAATTCAGTGCCTTGTGGAATTTTTGTCTCTTCCTACTTTTGGGAGAATAGGATAGATTTGCTAATTAAAAAAAAAAAATCAAAACAAAGAAGACACAAAGATAACAAAGTCTTGAATTAGTGCAAATTAATACAATCTCCAATGATCTGAGTAGTTTAATTTTTTTCTCAAACACACTGTAATCAAAAAAATAGTGTAGATTTTTGTTCATGCTTTATTTCTGTTATTTTATGTTCTATTATTCTACATTAGAGTTTCCATAGGAAAAAAGCATATTTACATTCAATGGAATATTTATCCAATAGAATAAACAAAAATCCCAAACTAATGTATATTCTTCAGTCTGGGAATCAAGACAAATCAAAAAACTACAATATGGAAAAATTATATTACAGGAACAATGGGAGCTCAATAAAAATGCATAAGTAATTTCAAAGGTAGCAAAGAAGCAACTTATTTTGGACAGGGAATCTCTTCTCATTCAGATAAAACAAGCCTACACTTTCAGTGTGTCTCTGCTATTGTATCATGAATTATTCCATGGCTTATGACCATGTGAAGATTTCCATACCAAACAGCTACATCTGCATATGTTCAACAGAACTTTGCAGAAATTATTTTTCAAGTAGTTTTATTGGTAGCAACAGGCTTGTGAATAGAAAGTATCCTGGGACTTCAAGTAGAAAATATTTCAGATTTGTCCTTCATTTTATGTAAAAAGTAAAATTATGACTCAAAACCACAGTGCATCCATGGTGAGGCTCCCATGATGAAATTAAAAAGATAACAGCAAGCAAATCAGAGACATCTAACCTGGTTTTAAAAGCAATAAAAATAAATCCTCATCTCCACAAAGGAAGTGGCCTAAAAGATAACCTGCCTCGAAGATGACCTTCAAAGGGTGAAAAGAAACCAAACCTGAGAATAAGTGCAAGTGCTGAATGTCCCCAGTAAGCAAGAACTGCAGAGGTAATTCTACAGAGAGATTAGTATAAAAAGCCTTAAACAACTGTTTATAGTCCTTGCTGGATAGTTCCTGATTTACCATTTTTACCCAGGAAAGCACCAAACAGCTGAGGTAAATTACATTTAATCTTGATGTGGAGAGATTCATAAAGCTCTAGAGTTTAAAAGAGAATGTTGTAAAATGTTCATATAACTTACCAGCACAGTGCTCTTGTGATATGCCTGTGTGGAGTTTCTGTACAGCTTAAGTGTCTGTCATGCAAATTAAAATGGTCATTTGAAGAGAGATAACAGAACTGATGTGCAAGTGCCTCCTGATTGCTGATGCCAGCCTTTGGTAGACTTTGTGAATTTAGACAATGCCAGGCTGTTCTCTAAAGGTTTTGAATTTAAAGTAAAAGAGTAATCACAGAAGGGAGCAGAAAAGTCTACCTAAAATTTGGCTTTGACACTGAGAACTTCATACATGTATATACATACACACATGCACATGTGTAGATGTATATATTTACACATATAAATGTCTTGTTTCCTCTCCTCAATAACTTTGAATCCTTTAAATGAAACATTTAAATACAGCACTGAACAAAATAGCAGCTGAGAACATGAGAAATAGAAAAGGAGGGACACTGATACCAAAAGCACAATATAAGTGAATAGGTTATTGCAGGCTAAGGTAAACTGCAGGCATTTCTTTCATCCTCCAGATCTCTCTTTTGTTTGGCCGGCTAAAGATATATTCTTAAAATATCATAAAAACTTCCCCTCCAACTGTCTATGTGATCCATGCTCTCATTGAACTATTCAGCTGGGTTAAAGAGTGGGACATTTTCCAGGGACATTACTGCTGTTTCAGAAACAGGGTTCCTTTCTTTGCTGAGTCCTTTTTCATTTTTCTTCTAGCACAGAGAGCCAGGAGAAAAAGATCAACATGAAGACAACTCATTTTTTCCTTCAGTTACTTATAAGAAAGGCCTGGATGAATTGTTATCTTTGAAGCTACTACTGTGGAATGGATATCTTATAATTAGAGATTGATAATATCCACAGGCTGAGACAATGGGTTGATGTGTGCTTTACAAATAGGCAAAAAGCAGGTTGATCTAATGTTTTGTATTCATAGAGTAAGTTCTTCTGCCCTCTCTAGGAAAGGGCAGGGAGGTACAATGAGAGGATCTGACCCTCAAAATGGCTTACAGAATTGCCAGTCCCCTCAATTACCCTGCTCACATATGGGGAGCTCAAAGAAATATAACACATAATAATATGATTTTCTCTCATTCAGTCGAGGAAGATCATTATCTCCGGAGTTAATGGTACAATATTTAACCCAGCAGAGTGTATTTAGAGTTGCTATTAAACAACAATATTGAACTAAGCAATAACCAGCCCTTGTCTGAGCTGTTTATGATTCTATGGATACATTATATGCATCACCAGCTTTCTCTTCTGGCATCTGTAAACTCTTCTGACTGGTTAAATGCTCCAGCATTGACACCAGAAGCAGCAATCACTACATGCCGATTCACTGCTAATGAAGGAAACAGATCCAAGACCTAGGGTCACCTTCCTTTATCCACAATGCATTCTAATTTTCCTAAAACAAGGCTTATCTGGTAGGAAGAGAGGAGGAGGGGGAGGGACGAGAGTTCTGCTGGTCTCCTTGTACTGCTCTGAAAGGAAAGCAAGATAAACAGATAATCATTTCTCTGACTCAAATGTATGTGAGATCTCCCATGGTACTTATGCCAGCAAAGGCAGGAAAAATTGAAGTGTGCAAAGAAGAGCCTCAGTGCTTCTTTATCTTGAGTCAAGCCACGCTGTGTGCAAGCCACTGCTAGAGGCTTCTATCTACATTTTACCATCACTTTTTTCAACTCTTAACACCTTGTGCTACAAAACAGATGATAGAAGACTCATCAGGTAAATCTCCTGCCCAAAAAGGAAAACAACTGCACTTCTGTGTCCCTTCACATTGCTGCCAAGGGACAGCACTGGCAGGCAAGCTGGTTGCCAGTACAGCCTTGTCTAGTGGGCTCTCCCATCACTGTTCTGTCTTCCTTGTAATTTGAGAATATCAAAATCTTGAAGTGTGTGGCTAAAAACCCCAGATTGCTACTTCTGCAAGCTAGAGAGGTACAAAACTTGAAGGAACACACATGGATATGCAGTTTAGATGGGCTCCCAAATGGTGTAGGAATTATTTTCCTTCCTTAGTTTCCCCTCTAGCTCAGGTAAAGCTGTCCTTTTTCCCTTCCTGTTTCTGGAATGCATGTTGTCAGGTTGGGGTAAACACCAGTCACGCTCACCATGCAGGCAGCCATATTTCAGGAGGAAGGGCGGACGATATTCCTTCGTCACGAACTTCCACATATACAAACAAATCAATATAGAAATGAGTCAAGAGTTCAGGAACACATATATTAGTGCTAAGCTGACAAGCATTAGCACAGAAAACTTGCTTTTAATTCTCTCCCCTTCCTTGTCTCACCATAAACAGCCCCAGTTCCACCCACAACCCAATCCTTCACAGCAGTGATTAAAGTGAGAGAGCATTCCTTGAGCAACCTACGGCAGGAGGTACCATGGAAATGGCAGATGATGGAATCTCAACTGTCATCCTCCTAATGAAAGGCTGCACTGATGACAAACACAGGCAAATTCATTATGAAAATGAGTGTTTATTCCTGATACGGGTGCTAAATAGATCCTTTGTTTTACCTCATCTCCTTTTCCCTGCCCTAGAAAGCTCCAGGCTCTACACATCATCTGCAACAGGGCAGAACCTTCACTGGCAGATACTGTGGAGTAAAGATAGTTGATTCGTGTGGAAGAAGATAACTTTCATCATCATTGCACTGAGGCCAGAGATAGGAGCCTGTGGAGAAGGGAAAAAGCCATTGAAATAAATACTAGATCTAGAGGGAGAGGACAGTGCAAGGAAGGTCTGGGAGTCAAAAAGCCAGTGATGATCCTGCAGCCTCAAAGTCTTGATATTATTAATGGCAACACTTCACCTAGGAATTCCTCTACTCAGCTCAGCACTTGTAGAGTGGTTAAAAAGAAAGAAATTAGAAAGAAATCTCCTTGCAATTTAAACACTGCAGGCAATGGAAAACCTTCTTCTTCCTCTGAGCAGTCAGCCAATGTTGTTAATTACCTCTGCTGTTAAGAAAATAAATTAATCCAAAATTTAAGGAAAAAAAATATCTTATTTTCATTTTTTAATTCATATAGTTTCAATTTCCAGGTACTGTTTCTTGTTATGCTTTTGTCTAAAATTAATGAGCACCTTCCCATCCCTGCACTTTGTGCTAGATATCCCCACTGGAGATAGTTAAAGAATGTGATGAGGTTACCTTTTAACCTTATTATAGACAGAGGCAGCAAAATCTCTCCTGTGATGCCTCCCCATTCACTCCTTAATGTTGAACTTTAGGGGCCACTTCTACACGTGAGGAAGCAATTTATTCTCTTTGACAATGCAGGGCTCTCTTGGGGGTTCTGCAATAAGTGCAGAAACGGTGGCTGTTCAGAGATCTGCAATACAGGCGAGGGCTGAAACCACCTTCTCTATTTTATTTACCTCAACATTTAACTTGTTGAAACAACTTTTCTGTGCTCAGGTTAAAAAAACCTTTTAGCCTGCACAGGAAGATCCATGCCTCAGCTCTCACATCTCTTGGCCAGGCGTTGCTTTCAGCATTAGATGAAAGAAAACGAACTTTGGAAATTATGTGAAGGGAGAGTGAAAGTGCAGGGGACACAAGGCAAGAAGGGGTCAGCTGCAAACCTTGACACCTAGGTTTCTTTTCCTCCTTTTATGATCACAAGGATACCTGGATTAAAAAATCCAAAAAGTGCACAGGATCAACCCATAAAATTAAGCATATAAAATATTGTCAGAGGAATGTAAACTGGCAGTCTCATTAATTTTAAGTAAGTTTACAATGTAGAATTATGTCCTTAGCCTGAGTACCAGATTGCACTGGATAATGTGAATACCAAACACATCAGAGGGTGAAATTAGCTTAGTGAGTTGTTTGGTTGTTTTTTCCCTTCCTATTTTTCATTTTCTCTAACCTTCCCTCTAGGTAAACTATTTTTTTCAATTTCTTTTTTTTTTTTTTAAATCTCTCCAACATTTTCCTGTTTGCACTGTGACTGAGTTTTATTAAGGGTTCAGAAAACAGAGATGTAAAGACAGGTTGGTAAAAAATCTTGGAGTACTTCTGCGAAGAATTTCCTATTTTTTCAGCTTTTTTTTTTTTTGAGCTATCCATATTACATCTGCCCACAAGATATTTTTTAGCTACTAGAAGCAGCAAGCACCTTTAATGCAATGTTTTTGTTTGATTCTAGAGCTCCTTATGGACAGAAGAGAATCTGCTTTAATTCTGTGGTGATTTAAGGGCATGAGCCCCATCAACTGTGAAAGGAAATTAGCTGTCTGTTGTAACTTTTGCAGCTTCACCTACTCCCAAAGAAAGACATTGCTGTACCTGGGTACACCAGCAGGAGCCTTTTCACTAAAACAGGGTGAAGCAATTTAAAACCAAATAAAGGAGCAAATAATACCCATGCATGAATTTCTGCAGACTTGTAGCATTCCATCCTGTTACATGGAATAGCACCATGTCCTGTGACCAGCTGTCTGTTAAATATCTGACCTAAACAAGTTGCTCCACAATAATAACGCAGATGCTTCTGTGGTGAATCACTGCAAAGTCCACCCAACAGTACTGGGCCAAGCAGTGGAATTCAGGACAAAAAGACATAAAATTCTCCAAAGCAGAGTAGCTAACTCCTAGCCCTTGCACCTCTTCAGAGAGACATGGGTTTCTTAAACACACCAAAGGTAGGATTCACACATCACTGAAGCCTCTATAAAACCATATAAAAATTATGCATCCAATATCTGTAACCTGGCATCAAATTTCCCTCTAAAACAGGGACATAAAATAGGTGGATGGAACAGGCATGTGATTTTCATAGGGCAGAAAAGGATCCCAGCTAACAAACATGCTCTAGAGACACATATTTTTGTTTGTTTAAATTACAAGCATAAATCTGCATTGTTGTCAATTTTTTTACATCTCACACTGACTTCTTATCCTGTGAGAGGGATTTTACTAAAAAAAGAGTCATATGACTATCAAGTAGTTAACACAAATTTTAGAACAAACACTCCACAAGCATGCTATACTCTCCCTTTCCCAAGAACAAATGCTTAATCATGGATATCAATCCATCAAGTCATTATAGTCCCTAATACTGTGCTAAGAAACCATAGCTAAAAGGAAGAAAATTAATTATTTTAGTACTTTGTGACTTATACAAAACGTTCCAAAGCTAATATTGTGGGGGAAAACTTCACAACTGCTTCAATATGTCTCTCCACAATTCTTAATAAAATTTCAAGTGAAGGCACAGGATAGGAAGTCCTTAGTCGTGTCTGTGATCTTGATTGGCATTGATTTCTCGTCCAGCTGAGAGCTGTTCATTTCCACAGGGAATACCTATTTTTGCAGGAGTAGGAATGACATCAATCCAAGAAAGCAAATTAAGCTAAAATTAGGCATTTTTTTTAGCTTGTTTCTGAAAAACGCAGTAATTGACAGGAGCATTACTCATCACAGCATCTGAGGAGAAAGTCTCCTGAGAGCAATCCTTTTTCTTGCTCCTTCTCAAAAATGCACATATGTTTCCTTTCATTTTTTCCTGTGGGCATAAGGCATCAAAAAGGAACAGAGCTTCTTAGACATGTTCACAGTTTAAATGCACTGTACACTTGGATATGAAATCATTAGTTCCAAGTAATGGTAAGCAGGCTGTGCACATCCATAGATGGTAAGTGATAGAACGTGGTGAATTGCTTTGGAGCCATTTCCAGGAGGAAAGAAACAATTTAATGGACACTCCAGGATTATGCACAAATATGCAGATGTGAAAGAGCAAGTCAATGCAACCCAGGCACATTGTACTGATGTAATGTCTCCTGCAACGCTGGTGTCACAAAGCCAATTTCATGAGCTAACAGGAGACAGAGCCTGACCTGAAAGTGTAATTAACACTGAGGGTTAACCCAAATTAAACCAAAAGATTTTCAATGAGTCTTGGCATATTTTTCATCCAGCTCCTCACAAACGTTTAGCTGCCACCTGGGTGCAACCATGGATAATTCCCATAATGATCCTGGACCTCAGAAACTAAAGGCAGGCTTTGGATGGAGTCCACTGGGCTCTGAAACAATTAACCACAACTCGATGGAAGAAAAGGAATAACAAATCTGTCCTGGCTCAACTGTGCAGCGCATGGTTTATTTGCAGAAAGCACTCACTTTTCCCAGTGAATGAGAGGAACCTGTGAGCTGTTATGTATCAACTGAACATTTCAATTCGTCTGGAAGTCAGAAGGGATTAGCAGCTATACCTCCACCCTCAACCTGTACATGGCTTGCAATTAGATGGAGTAGATACACAGGGTGTGTGCAGTTCTTGGCATTTGTGATCTTCCCAAGCACTGATTGCAGGGTGAAAATCCAAATAATCCAAGAGTTTAACGGGACCACTGCCCTCCCCGCCATTTATTTTATTATTCAGTTATTTCATTCATATTTGTCCTATTCTGACTCTTCCAGCTATGCAGATAAAATAATTCAATTCCTTGGATTGAGCAACAAACCAATAAAAGGCCTAATTTTGCAGATACTTCATATTCCAGTGACAAAAGATCTGTAGAACTTAATCTAATGTCTTGGTTTCTCCTTTGACCTCAACTCATCCAGCTGCTCATCCTTCCATTCTACAAGGCTTGCACTCCCTGAGGGGCTGGGAAGATGCAAATAATAAACAAATCACTAACAAAATATCAGGTTTTGGCTCACACTCTGCCCTCATCTGTACTGGTGTGGATTGTGCCAGTTTGAATCTGACACCTCAGTAACTTCACAAACTGAGGCTCAAAGGCAGAGGGACTCACCCACGGCAGACAGACTGACAAATAAATGCAGTTGGGTTTATAGATGTGGGGTTCAATGAACTGCTTCATCTGGCCTGCTCTGTACCTGTGTAAAGTTAAGCATTCTAGTAAGCTGTTAATTTTCAGGGTGTAAAAGGGAAGTTTATGGAGAAATATAAAACAAAAAACTGCCACATTTTAAGACCTCACAAAAAGATAATCCAGAACAAATTTGCTTCTTGTTTAATCAAACAATTAAGGCTTCCAATATCCAAGATCAGATACTCTCTGATTGATAGCAACACAATTTCCTGATTCTTATGGGGGAATAATTTAAATTTCTTTAATTAAATATATAAATATATATTTATACTGTACAATAATTTTTCATTCTTTCTATTAGCCATTATTCTATCCCATCCCAGAATGAGAACCTACAAATCATCAGAGCCATTCAGATACCAATATTTAACATTCCTGTTGATTCCTCTGCAAAGTTTATCTTGTCTTTGTGAAAGAAGCCTGAAGCCCAGCTATTAATCAGGCTCCTGGGTTTTTTTTAATGATGCAATGAAGCAACCATTTTGATTCAAGGAAACAAGAGCTTCCTAGTTAGGATTCACTGAGATATATAATCAAGTTGGTTTATTCAGGAGAGGATCCATATTCAATCACAGTATATCCATATTGCCTTTACACCAACATCAGTAGGACTAAGCAGTCATTACAAAAATCAAACTTAATTTAAGAGGAGAAAATTTACACAATTTAATTTGACAAGGGAGTGATTATATTCTTATGAAGATGCAACTGCTTTTTGAGATCAGTGCATATTTGGAGAACACAATTAAGCTTTCAGTCCTTTGACAAACCCCACAGGGTAGCACTGGTGCAACACCAGTAAACCCCACTACCAAAGAGAAAAACTGCTGCATTGCAGTCACTTCTAATGTAAGGGTCCTACTACACCCTGGGTGATAAAATCAGTGCTGCTGCAGGATGGAGTTCAGCTGTGAAGCACATTGCCACCCTGCTGCACAGGAGCAGAGAGCACTGCTGGAAAGAGAGCTTAATGATTTGTGCTAACAGTTAACAAGCTGGACACCTTTATTCTGAGCACACTAACATCTCAGGCATGAGGAAAATTCAAACCACTGTATTATTCCCCAGTACTCATATTTAATGCCAGACTGCAAGCTGTTGAAAGGCAAGCCCTGTTACTGATCCCTAGGTGTGTGATCTGACCAGATCCACCCTCCACAGCCTGCTCGCTTCCTAAACACTCTCCTGGAGGCTGCTGCTAGAAGCAGCAATTAGGGTTGATTGAGATTAAATTTGTTATGCAGACATCTATGTAAGAAAAACTGAACTAAAAGCATTAACTCTATTTATTCAGGTAAATGAACAGCCATTTGTGACACCCAGTATTGGTAATGCCAACAAACCTGGCTCCAAGCCAGTGACTTAGGAAGATGTCTCTACATCCTGAACATAATGTTCTTAGTTTGAGGGAGAAAAGGATGAGATGACAAACAATTGCACTCTTCTCTTTGTTATCAGTAGGCATCAATTTAAAGAGTGATTAATTGAGAATTCCACCTTATTCATTATCCATCTACTATTATTTCACTTGCCTCAAGTAAGGCATGTGTTTTTCTCCTCAGCCTTCTCATAATTCACATGTTCTCTTGTGGTTGTCTGACCAGTCTCCACTTTACTGGCTCAAGACCCTTGATAAAAATCACAGGCAAAGCTGGTTTGCAGCACAGAAAAGAGTTAAGGGTCCCACAGACAGTTTAATAAAGGTAGTGTCATTTTCAATTATACAACACAAACACTCCAGTAAATTCTACGTCACATCACCAAGGAAACTCACTGCAATAATTCAATCAAAGCAAAAGAGAGGATTTCTACAACAATTTAATAATAACAATGTGTTCTTCTCTGTTGCCCTTTATCCAAGGATATCAGTGTTTTTCACCAATATTAATTCATTCTCTAAACACAACCTCAGAGTATAATTTCACAAAATTAATTGAGTATGACATTGCTACGAATCCCTAACTGTTGATACCTTGCCACCTCTCTGCAAAGCAAGAAAACTCCCCATGAGCATTCCTATATCATATGTTAAGAAATTTCTTTCACCACCTCCTGACTTTTTGGACACAACAAATGTAAAAATTAAGGAAGTATAATATTCTTGCACCTACTTTGCATTTCATCCAAATTCTCTTTTATGGTCCCCAGTAAGAAGTGTGCCAGCCTGGAATACATAAAGCCAAGAATTACAAAGGCTGGTGGGTAATGAAGGACATAAATAGTTGGATTCTTTTATAACCCTGCCTCTTACCTTACCAATCTGCATGCAGAGCTTCTGTAATGACATAAAACAATGAATCAGGGTCCCCATCCAAAGTGTTATGGTCAGAGAGAGAAATGGCATCATAATGGTCAGCAAGGGAACAGAGCCCCAGGCTCATGAGATCTTTCCTCTACCCCCAGACATGTTCCAGCTCATGTCCAGCAGAGCACATTTTCCTGATTCACAACTCAGTTTCCCTGTTCAGGAAAACAAACTTATTCTGTTTGCTGCAGGGCAAGTGCACAGGGTGAATCTGTCCTGTGCTTTCACATCCTGGCACAGGACACAAAGAAAGGATTGCCCAGGACCTTTAGGAACTGAGAGTACCACAACCAATGGTTGCAGCTAATATTTTTATTTCTGCCTTTTCCTCTAACTTATTTTACTTTCGTTCTTGTCTCTCTATTCTCACATAGGTCAACTTGACCTATGTTCAGGTCATTGCAAGTCTCTTTATCGACTGTATCTCCAGTGAAGATTCATCCTCCCAGTTTTCTAAATGTTAGTGCTCTCTCTTGTCTTGCCAAACAGAAATTTTTAACAGATATAAATCCTTATGTGTTTAAGGAGACATAGCAGGGGGGAAATGGGGGGTGGGGGGGTGGAATTGCATATTTTGCCTGAATGAAAGGAGTAACCTCCTGCACACAGTTTGGGAACATTGCCCTAAAACCAGTGAAGGAAGAGAAGCAGAACATGCAAGCTATAACTCAGATTTTAATGAGACAACTGTGATTTCAGGCACAGAAATAACTATTGATTTGATCATCATTGATAAGGTAAAGATGCAACTTCTTCCCTTCCTACCCAATCCCTATAGCCCATCACCTTTCAGAACCATGACACACACAAATAACACAGAGCCAAAATGTCACAGCAGACACAAAGAGTGGTTTAGGACAGAGGTTGTCCTTTGTTTGCACAAGAAATACAAACCTTCCAACTTATTCCTCAGCTGTAGGACATTTAATCCACACCAACACTTGCTGTCACCTGGGGTTGCTTAGTATTTACTCAATGCTAGCTGTGGATCACCAGGAACAGACACAGCCCTCCTGCTTTTAATCAGTGCTAGTTTCTAAGAAAATCATGATGGATCAAAAAAAAAAAGACTTTTTAGTTTGGTGTTCTGTGCCTAGCTCCATCCCACAGCAGATGCAGAAGTGAGAGTGCAAGCAGAATTCATATCCCCAAAAAATGGCCCCAGAAATTTGTGGATCCGAGCTTCCCAGAGCAAGAATTGAGGTTTTTGGGATAATCTCCTATAATGGATTCTTGTTTTATAAACAGCCCCTTGCATTTCTGAATCTCTTGGAAGAGAGACTATACTGTAAACTCCTGAAATGGGTTTGATATCACAGCATACACAGAAGGACCACTTCTGGTTTGCTGGGAATGTGTCAGCCAGCTTCACCTGCTCACAGCTTGCCTCCAATGGTCTTGCAGTGCATAAGCTGAGGTCTGTTAAGAGATGCATTTGTGCAGTCTGGTGGTTGGTCTCCCCTCACAGCGTGCAATGTGATTTTTGGGGAACTCCGCAGTTTCTAGTACATCTCCTAACCCATTAGAGAACCCAAGAGCGTTTGCAGTTGTATATTTTTCCCATTACTTCACATCACAACTCAATAAAAGAGAAGAGGTACGCAGCAGGGCAGAAAACCCCATTTCTCTCTGCAGAGTGACATTAGTTTTGTTTATTTTATTCCCTTGATAACTCAAGCTGGAGAGTGGAAAAGGGAGCAGAAGTGCTTCTGCACTGCAGACACACTTTTCTTCCCACTTGCTGCCTCACAGAGTGATTCTGGCCCAAGGACCAGGAGCAGCCCCTCACTCCTGCACCTTCTCTGAAAGGTCTGAGCAGCAACATGTGCCTTGAGGTGATTTCCACTCACTCACCCAGCTGACTCCTTATTTTGTCAAAGACCATTACCAAAACCCACTTAGAGGGAATGAAGCTGATTTCCAGCACCATTGCATTTTTCTAACTTCTCTTTTGGCAAAATTTCATGGTCTTCTTCCCGCTCTGAACCTCAATGGCTTTTGCAGGCAGTGTGGCTGCGTTTCTCCGTAGAGGCAACAAACTAAATCATGACAAATAAGAAACTTTGACTGCCAGATGCTGGTATAAGGTAAGAGCAGTGCTGCTGTTCCTTAGGACTCCAGGGAGATCTCACTACAGGAAAGTTTTTAGAGAAATGAGACTGCAGAGCTGTGAAGCTGTCAGTGCTGGACTAAAGAGCAGTGCACAACACTCAGACAGATTTAAAATCTGGTAGTGAAACTTGTGCTCAAATCCTGGATCAAAAGTGGGCAGAGCCAAAAATAAAAATAAAATAATCCCTCTTCTGAAAGGGCAGTTTCCTTATGATTAACTGGGGGTCTATTACTTGTGTCTGGTCTTTCCTCCTAGAGTCTACATACTGCATATTTATCTCCAATTGCTTGCACTTTATAGCATGCATATATTTTAGGAGTAATAAAACCTACCTACTTCAAAACTTATGGAAAATAGCTGAGATATAAAAAATATTTATAAAATTACTAAAATATACTCAGATCAGACTAATTCTGATTGTCTTTTACAACAATATATATATATATATACAAACACACATACACATACCTATATAAACTTCAGCAGAAATAATATTTCCAGCAATCCAGTTTATTCTAAATTTTGTGAAAATCCTAAATTAGACTGGGCTTGAATGCTAGCAATAGCAATGAGCAATTTCTCAGAGGGTTTGGCCTTATACTAAGCTACACTGGTAATAATAATGCCTGAATCCAGAGGCTCGTTTACATGGTCTGCTGCCTCCTTGCATGAACTATTGACCATCTGTGTAAGAGTTTCCTGGGAAATGAATTGAACTCAAACATGTGAGGCTCTCATACCAGTAATACTGGGGGAAAAAAGTTCTGCTTTTCCCCCAGAATCAAAGGCTTAATAAAAATAACTCAATTTGAACTAGCCTCTGTTGCCAGGAGCTACAGAGGGGGGAAATGAATACAGAGAGATTTCTAAGGTAGTAATTTCATTTACAAAGAGGTTTCAAGAGAAGAAAATGCATGAGAACAGGAATAAAGAATGAAATTCAGTGAATGATAGATACTAACACATGAAAAAGACTATAAAGCCACTGAAGTCACAAACATCCCAGGTGTGAATTTGTGGAACCATATCCTAATTTCTGAGGTCTCTTTTGACATCCACCGTGTCTCACAAGCACAGTGCCTATTCAAACTGTGATAAAGTATGCTCACACTCTGTGTGCAGGCAAGGCTGGGAGTTAAAGGCTTTATGAGTTTTTTATTAAACTCTGAGAGCATGCTTCAAAGACATGGCTCTCCAATGAACTGTGAATTCAACATGATTTACACTGTGCTTTCCATGAGCTGTGAACATGCACACAGTTTTTGCAGTTTGGCTAAAAAACATTAATTCAATAAAGAATATTAAAGGAGCGACTTCCCATCCCCAGAACAGCCTTGCAGGTGAAACTTCGGGAGGTTTGGGTCATTGCAGACTTCTAATCCTGTTAAATTGATTACATACAAAAGTGTCAACATTTTTGCATGAAGACATTCAAGACTGAGTGATTAATTTCCATTTATTTATCATCCTTAACACACTGATACAAACAGTGGAGGCAGATGAAGATGCTCTGACTCCCTGGCTGTTTGCTGTACTGTCCTGGGGGCAGTGGTCTCCAGGATAGGAGCCAAGAGAGATGGCAGAGTGGCAGTGCCTTGAACTGACTAGATTTAATAATATTTTACTCTCAACCTTCACACTTTCCCTCTTCTCAAATGCATTCAACAATCTTTCAGACGAGTTTAATCCAATCAATTCCAAATCACTTTCAAATTTATATCAGTGCAACTTTGCATCTAGGAAAACCTTTGATGAGCTCTTTACTGGGGCCTTGACTCTACAAGCTCTCAAGTATACTCTTCATTTTAAGCACATTCCTCAAACCTATTGATCTCAATTCCTCTTCAATGGATTATAAACATGTACTTAAAGCTGGAGACCTATATCAGTGCTTGCTTAATACAAATTTGTCAATTCTGAAGTGGACTAGATTTAGATACACTAAAAATGAAGCTAATCCTTTAATATTCTCTTCATTTGCATAGACTTCTCACAGGCTCATTATTAAACATATTTGAAAGCTTTTCTGTACTGCAAACCAAGGCACTGCAATAGAAACAAGCCTGAAATGGTAGATTGGATGGCCAGATAAGATCTCCTACTCCATGTCTCCCATGTGACAGCCATGAATTGAATCTGCTTTGCCCACGAGAGTCACTGGTGTGTGATCCCTCCCCATCTTTGCCCCAGCCCATGAGCCTTCCATTACATCTTCTGTTCCCCATCCAGCTGAGGAGGGGAGTCCTACACCAGCTTTGGTGGGCACCTGCTGTCCAGCCAGGGTCAACACACCACAGTGTTTCAGTATTTGATCTTTTACATTGGCTGCTTTTACTCGTATCTTTTCTAAACTATCACATTCTTCTCACAGTTCTTCATGGAGGAGTCTTTTGCCATGCTTGATCTTTTACTCAGACTTTTCTGAATCCCCTGTTAAGTCAGCCATATCCTTCCCAAAAAGGAATGACCAGTACCTTATACAACAACAGGACTGCAGTGCTGATTTTCTTAATGGCCCTATTCTTTAATAGAAGCTGGCCTTAAAAGCACGTTTTTGTTTTTTAATTTTACCAAATCACCAATAACCTAATAGACAAAAATACCCAGAGCAACAAATGTACAACATTACAGCAGAATGCATCAATTTCATTTCAGAGAGCAAAAGAAAATAGCAGCAGTGGAACATTAGATGTGTTGCACAGGAGGGGAAGGTGATGGTGTAGGAGGATTTATTGCTATTGATCTATTTATTTATTTTTACTTTTGTTACCATGACCTGGTTATAAGTCACTGATTCTGAGACTGAACATTTGAAGGAAGGAGACTTACTTGGTTGATATGGCAAATATATATTATTCTAAGTATAACTCCCCTTGTGATTACTTGTCAACATCAGTTAGTGCTCAAAAATGGATGCTCTGGAATTGCCAGAGTGAAGGAAATGCTTTCAAAAAACCCAGAGAGCAAAATAAGGAAGGATTAGTTTCTGCCTCTCCTAATGCAAGAATTAGAGGGTATCATGACATTTCCAGGCAATGAGTTCAGAGCAGCCAGAACTTCATCAAGTGACTCTGAGTTAAACTTTGGAACTCCTTTCTGCAGGCTATGGATCACACCAAATTGTTACACTGCTTCACATTTGGAGGAAAAAAAATAAATCTTTAAAGAATTATTAAACACAGATGCCATCTCTAGCTCAGGAAATTCCCAAACCACAAGTCTCTGGCTCTGGGAACATCTACAAGAAAAGCACAGCATAATTTTTCTGCTCTTAAGGTCTTATTATAAACATATGTGGAGATATATATGCTAGTAACTACTGCCAAAAGCAACATAAAGGTCTAAGCAGTCATTGGCTTCACTCAGTGTGACTCTTCCTATTATTTATGCATTACAGCAGAGAGGACTTGAATCCTGGGAGAGGTTTCTCTTTATTCCTCATCTTTTCCCACTACTACTGTCATTGATATTGCTATCACTTTTGCTATTAATCACACCATTATTATGAATCACAACAGTCTTTGACGTACTGTCTTTCATTTCTATTAATAATTTTGCTGTATCTCATTTCAAATAACATATGTCAGGCAAGGACTGTACAGAACTGTTGTGTTCACCCATGAATATTCACATAAAAATCTCCACAAAGCTTATAATTTTTATAGGCCAAGTACATAAGCTGGGTCTATATGTGCTTGTAAACACAAAGGGGAGGCACGTGAAAAAGTGGTGCCATTTACCTGAGGTGTTATATTGGGTTTTTCCAGTCCCAGTCAAATGACAGCGCTGCCAGAGGCCAAAACATTTTATATCATGACCTTGGCTTACCCCTGATTCCCCTCTGACATCTTGACTTGGACTGAGCTTTAGGATGAAGGATGCATGTGACTGCCTCTTTTCTAGTCCCTGGTTTCCAGAAGGTAAAAGAATGAAGCCAGAGGGTAATGGAAATAGAATGAATTCATTCATTGAAGCTACAGAGGTGAGTAAAAAAGTGCCAGTGGACACCCTTCAAGCACAGGGAGAGTCACGTTTAGCTTCAGTGCAGAGAGGCTGAGGAAAAGCTCCAAAATAATTTCTGTGAAAAACTGCACATTTAGCTTACACATCTTCCTCCAGACCATGCAACCAAGCTTCTCCTCTGTTGTCAGCATCCTCTGTGAGCTATTACTGACCATGGTCTCATCCTCACGCAAAGTATTTTCATTCATTTTTATTTGTTGGGGTTTTTTGAGTTTCTTTTTTTTGTTGTTGTTGTTCTTAATTCTAAACTTGCAAAGAATTAAACCTGGCCACAGCTGAGATCATCTGACCACGTCACATCAGAGTGGGGCTTGGGTTGAGTGTAACTGGGTCACCCTGCAGTGCTCACACTGCAGAATGAGCACCATGTCCTGCCACACCAATCAATCTTTTCTTCAGCATTAAAGAAGTCAGGGCTGAGCATCAAGTCAGAGTTTCAATCAAGATTTACTGCTTTGGCATTTTGCTTCACAGGCTGACAAGTGGGCTTGAACACATTTCAATATGCTGATTCTTCTTTATAAAAGCAATTACAAGCAGAGAAGCACAGAACCTCAACTGCTGGAAAAGCTCAATTGAATTTCTGATTTAGTAAGAAGTGGTTAGCACCATTAATGAGAGCTACCAAGTACTCTGCTTGCTTTGCTCTTACAGGACTCTAAAAGAACCCTGACTTAGAACAAGGGAAGACATTTTCTTTTTATTTATTATTTTTACCTGGAATCACCTCATTATAATACTCAAGACCAAATCATGAGAATTCATTTTCCATTGATAAAAAAATAGTTATTATTAACAACTTATAGTATTGCAGATGTACCAGCCATCTTCATATCAACCAATGAATATATGAAGGCTATTTCAGTTTGAATTAGAATGATTTTTATTCCATTGTCCTTGGCTGATAGGCCATTTACTCCAGTGCATTATCTTTGGTAATGCTGAATTCAATTACAGACATCCATAAACAAACAGCATTATTATAATTTGCTTCCTTGATAGTACCATGTGTTTTAAACTCAGCAGAGATTTTGAAGGATAAGGAATAGGCAGATGGTGCTGTTCCACAGAACCTCCTTTAGGGTTAATGAAGGAAGGCTGAATTCAGCTGTGGGACACCAATGAGCAAAGCTGTAGTAACCCATTTTCACACCTATGTGTTTCCCCCAGGCCCAGCTTACTGTCTGCCATTTCAGCTGTGCTTTTCCCAGCCTTCTTGTGGCTTCTCTGAGCTGCCACCCACCCATTCTGGACCTACAGGTCATCAGTCTCATGCTTCTATTGCATTCTTCTTCCTACACATCTGGTGATGCTTCTAAATGAGGCAGCTGTGCCCTATTCCAGTAAGGCTTGTGTGGCCTTTAATTATTTTGGCCACAATGCTACAGCAAAGTGCCCCAGAGCCAAAGGGATGAGCTGCTATACTTAGTCACACACAGATCTCTGGCTGTGCCTGTTCTGAGTCACACTGCCTGTGGGTCTGGTGTAGGAGGAGCTGAGGATAAGAACTGTCACATCTTCACTGACAGATCCCATCAGCACCTCAGCTGACCTTGGCCTCCTGCTTGTAGCAATGGGAGAGCACGTGTGACCTCCACTCTGCACAAAGGTGGCATCCAGGGTGTGAATGAAGGAGAGAGAGAGGAAACATTGTCGGACTTATTTTCATGAGCAAAAATATTCTCCACTTCTCCCTGCATTCAACTAAACCTCCTCCACATTAGTTATTCCATGGCATCCCTGTTATAATGGTTGACAAGTTGACTCAAGGCATATAAATCCCTAAGGGAATATTGTTTTTAAGGGAAAAGAAAAAAGGAACCCATCTTAATGGCATTCCTGCATGCATATCAATAAAAGAACTTCAGCAATCACTTCCTGGGTATAATTACATTCATCTGCATCCGTGACTAAGTGACCTGTCAAAGTGTCAAAGAATCTAGTTTGGAAATGAAATTCCCCACTCATAACAACAGCCCATGTTAACACCTGCACTTCTAGTTTCATTTTAGCTGTACAGAAATTGTCTAGGCTTGCTGTTAAGCCACATCTGCAGTACAGAGCTGCAAAGGTGTCTATCCTAAGCATGTAAGATCAAGTCCTAGCGTGACAATATTAAATCTGAGTTAACATCCTTAGAGGATTTGAGGAAAGCCAGGTTAATAAAAATGCTCTAAAAAGGGTTAAATTTCACTTGGCATGGGAAGAAAGTCATGTACTAGCATGCTGGAATAAGCAGAAAAAAATCTTCTTCCATTATTGAAGAGTTATAATTATCGTGCTGGCAGCAAGAATTTTTTTTACACAGGCCAATACATGATGGTCAAGGGCCATAAATTGCAAATTAAGCTAATTTCCCAAGTTAACCTCAATGAATTAAGAATCACTTCTTCCACCTCCATGACACCACTTGACATCTCCCTGGGTAAATGCCACTGATCTGTGGCAGTGACCAGTGAATCCTAAATGGGATTCTTTCACTTTGTCAAATGTGAGTTCTGCTACTGAATGGACAATGGAGGAGAAAGAATGTGAGGAGCAGACAGCAGGACATTATAGAGAATAATGTTAGAAGCTTGATCTAAGAGAGATGATTTGGTGTTTTTCAGAACTTAGTCCTGATCCAAACTACAAGTCTTAGGGGTGTCCTATACTCTTAGAAAGCACCACTCCTGGGGACTTGGAGCACCAATTATTAGCTTCTTTCTAGTTTTCCTTCATCTCCGTGGTGAGCCACTGGTATCCAGAAATCCATTGAAGATATTTATTTTTGAAATCAGGCCCATTGAGGCACTGTGAGTGCATGACCTAGAGGTTCTGCCATGCCCTCCCCTGGACTCCTAAACAGACCAAGAACTGACATTGCCTGTGGGGCATCTCACAGGCTCAGTAAACAAGCTGGCTGCATTCAGATCTTATTTCTCAATAACCCATGTAACCTGAAGATGCCTTGAAAACTCTCACTGTGACCCACAGCTGGGAAAGTAGGAACATCCCTGTCAGAGAACAAATGCACTTGGAAGAACCTAGCATAGCCACATAAATAATTTTAGCCTGGGCTCAGCATACCCCTTATAATAGGTTCATTTTCACACTACATCATTTCCCAGCCAGATTGCAGATATATACTTCACCCCCTGTTCCAGGCAGAGAAGAAATTTTGCTCAAGACCTATAACAAATGGCCAGTCAGAAATGGCAAGCCAAGGAGAAAAAATTACTGACCGATGTGCAGGAAAGAGCATCTTCATAAAATATAGCTAGGTTGGGCTGATTCTGAGCACATGATATCATGTAAAGGGACATAAAATTGCTTTCTGCATTAAGTAGAGAGACCAGGGATTGTTGCAGCACTTAAAAAGCTCTCCACCACTTTCTGGTGTGATGTGAGCAGGGAACAAACTTCTGCCCATGTAAGCCCAGCTTGATAGTAAAAGAATTTAGTTTATGTCCGTGGCTGCAGCTCTCTCAGCCTTAGTTACAAATTAGGATGAGGTGAAGGAACAGAGGATGTCTTCTGCCTCAAAGCCAACTGAACTTATGCTTCTAAAAATATTTGCTTTGCTGAAACCTGGAGATGACAAAGTTATTATCACACTGAACTATTTTTGGTCACAATGTCAGGTTTGATAAAACCAAACCATGTGTGTGATGATCTAGTTAACACCGTAAGTACCTACTGAATTACTCTGAAGGGTATTTTCTGTGGTATGATTTTTTTAGACACCTTTTTTTTTCTCTTTTTCAGAGTGACATTTTTTTAAAATATCCTTTCATTTTATTTCTAAAAGCTGAACAGATAGCTGGAGTATTTCACTTCTGTTAGAACTGAAGTTTTTTTGGTTGTAAGTGACATTTATATTCACCACTTTACCTCATCCATTGAAATCCCTTTATCAAAAAAAAAAAAAAAAAAAAAAAAATTACCTAATTTTGAATGTGGCATGGAACAGAAGGTGTTTTGTATTCAGATCTTTTTGCAACAGGCCCTTTACAATAAAGTCACTGATATTTCCTTTCTTGCAGGAGGTTTTGTGCAGGTATTTTTTTCTTAATCCAAAAGCAACCACAGCTTCATCATGGTTCCTCAATGACTATTCTGCACAGTTTAATATGACAGTTGTTGCTTCTAGCTCTGCCTTGCTGCTGTCTCACTGCTGTGCCCCTCTCAGAGATGCCATGACCTACACAGATTACCCTGCAGAAATTCACACCACACCCATTTCCCACTTCAGCTCATGTTTCGTTTAAGTAGTGGATCTTCTAAATTAACACCAGCTTTGCCTGTGAAAAGTTTCAAACATATCAGGTTTCAAGGATAGAGCCATAATTAATTTGAGAATTGAAAGTGTTAAAAAGAAAATAAATATTTTTTTAAAGTAGTATCTCATTTATAATAATTTAATCAAGACAACACCACCTTCAGTTATTTCTCTGGCATTCAACAGGCACTGTAGACTGGATGCTACAATCTATTTAATGAACTCTATGTGGTTTTTTCAAGGGATCTCTGATCACTAAAATAATGAAGGCTGATATAACTGGATGAGCAGGCCAAACTAAGAATCTGCTTGCCTTTTGATAGACAAGCTGAGAAGAGCACCCCTATTAATTAATTACTGATAAGACTCTGAAAAGCCTTAGATAAAATTAATTAAAAAGAAAATCAACTGAAGTCTCCACAATGAGAAGCAGAAGGTGAAGGACAGGACCCAGCATATGGAGAGGTCAGATCAGCTGGTGAGTTATGGTTAATGAGGGGCAAGAGAGCATGTGTGCCATGATTTGGGATGCTACTATTGTGATAACTGCAGGATTTTTCAGACATCAATATTACGTAATATTATAATGGTTTTACCCGGTGCTAGGTAGAGCTAAGACAGATGAAGCAAAGAACAATAAACATTAAATTCTATTAAGGTAACTGAACTATTGCTCAGAAACACGATATTATCAATCAGCTAAAAATCATCTGATTGTACTAATTTAAATATAACTGCTGTAGTTATGATGCACCTGAATGTCAAGGCCTGGTCATGCTACTGCTGCTGGGTAGTGAGATTCCACCATTGTAACAGCAATAAATCCTTACATTACAGGAAGGAGAAGACAGCTGGAGAGTTTTCTTCTTGACCACAGTTTACAAAGGTCTAATTCCTCTTTTTATTAAGTATTATCTTCTCCATCCACAATACCCAGAGATATGGTAGAGAGTTGGGGCTGCTCAGCCTGGAGAAGAGAAGGCTTTATGATGATTTTATGGCACCTTTCAGTACCTAAAAGGGCCCTAAAGGAAGGCTGGAGAGAGACTTTTGCTTTTTACTACTGCAGGAGCATGTAGGGGTAGGACACAGGGGGATGGCTTTAAGCTGAGAGTATGTTTAGACTGGATATTACAAAGAAATCCTTTACTGTGAGGGTGGTGAGCAACTGGAGCTGGTTGCTCAGAGATAATGTAGAGGTGTCCAAGGCCAGGCTGAACAGGGCTCTGAGAAACCTGGTCAAGTGGAAGGTGTACCTGCCCTTGGCAGGAGGGTTGGAAGAAGATTTTAAAGGTCCTTTCCAACCCAGACCATTCTTTGATTTGCCACAACTTGACATTCTTTTGTCACTCTAGTTGTATTAAAGACACCACTGCAGTTCCACTCATAATTGCCAATTATGCCTGCATGACTGCAGGTTGGCTGAGTGTAATTCTGTGGTGTGTTCTGAAGGGCATGGGAATTTAAAACTGAAGTTATATTTTTTTTCTGCTTTGAGTTTAGTTGTGACTTGAATTACAAAAATTCACAAGAGCAGGTAACACGAGGAGGTTGCACAGTCCAGAAGAGGACTCTTCAGCTTTACATAACTAGTACTTTGAAGAGAAGAAAGTTATAATTCTGAGTTTGGATTTATGAGGTCAAGAGGTTTCTGGTTCTTGAAAAGGATAGAGTGATTCATTAGAGTATCAGAAAACTATACAAGGGTTTTGTGAAAGGCAGAATGTAGTCAAGGAGGGAACAAACTGTTTCTTGGGAAACCAGAGGCAGGTATTCATCACTTTCACGCAAAGAACCTTGACTTCTTGCTCCTCTTCCCTTACCCTGCAGCTCTATTCTTCTACTTGTCTACTGAAGCCATGACTTCTTCCCTCATATGTGACCTGACAGCCTCTTTTTAAACCAGCTTCTCTCTATTTTCTACATAAATGCCATAAATGAGCATATTCTACTAGCCATTATCCAGCACATCAGGTTAAGGGCAGCCTATTACCTATTTATGACTGATTTTCAAGACCACAAGAAAAACTCCAGGTACCAATAAGCAGACCCATGTCTTTCATTTTCCAGGTGTTCAAGATTGAATAAAATGATTAATGGTCTGGTTCTACTTAACATTGTGTGAACCTCTATTGGCAATTACCATGCTCAAGCAAACCCTTTATTGCAGAGGGTGTGCATGAATGGTTCTGCAGGCATTCTGCACAGAGCATCATTCCCTCTTTTGAATCCACACTTCTTTATGTCAATGTACATAAAACCATACTTCCATGAAAGAACTGGTGGAAGCATACAGAAAGAGTCAGGACCATACATTCACAAGACAATATTTGCCTGTGAATACAGACAACTGCTCAAGAGAGTCACACTCACCTGCAGGTGCACACCTGGCTGCACATATTCTGATGCAAACATATTCACACACAAGCCACAGTCAAATGCAGTCACAGCTGCACATGAAAACACCAAAAAAGCTACACTGTGCTCCTTTTATAAAGCCAGAAATAGTCACATCATAGGACTTGTACTGTCCAACTGAACCACACTTGAATTTCAACCCATTCCAGTTCACACTTGAATTTCTCACCACAGTAAATCCTTTTCAAGGCTGTGAGACATGAGCAATGAAGACAACAATGTCAATGATATAAAATTAATAGTGCAAAATGGCAATAAAGTGGGAAAATCCCAGCATTGCCCATAAAAGCATATTAGCCTGACCTGTATTTACTCTTCTTTTCTTGAAGAATTATCATGTTTCTCAAAGCTTATGGGAAACACTAACAGTAATGAAGCAGAAAAATGATTAATGTTAAAACTTTAGGGTGATCCGTAGATGGCTGTAAACTTGTCCCTCTTTGTTGCTCACATACTTTTGATGAGCTTGCAAAGTTTTAAACCTCCTAAATTTTAGACAGGGCAGTTTTATTTCTTTCAAGCTACAGTGGAAATAATTTCCTTATCTATCATTTAGAATGGTTTAATACTTTCATTAATCCACACATCATAAAGCAGCAAGTGACTTTTTTTATACGTGACTTTTTTCCAATCACTCATTGTGCCTCCCAGCAAAAAGGGCTGGTTTTTTGCCGATTTTGAAGTTAAACTTAAGGCCAGTATCTCCACAGTCCAGGCTTGTTGTGAAGGCAGTGATTTAAAGGCAGACAGAACAGATGCCATCCCTGCTCTGTCTTTCACAGACAGATTGCTGGCCTTGGACAGCTCTGGGGACTGCTGACCTGCCAGCAAGGAAGCATTGTCCTGTCACCTTTGATGGAAGCCACATCAGACTCTGGTTAGAGTAACAGTGGGCTTGTTAGCCACAGGAACCAGGCACCCTCTTACCCACACCTGTGCCCTTGACTCTAGATGCAGTGTCCTCACAAGCAAAGCATCTCAAAAACTCACTGACAGAACTGAGGGGTGGGTGGGGACAAACAATTGAGATGGAGCTGCCTGAAAACACAGTTGGTGTGGGCTCCCAGCAATTCAGTCCCAGCTCTAATCGGTGGTGTAGGTAATAATCATGTTCCCAACTAACTCTTCCTCTTATTAGGATGAGGGTTTTATTTTCCATCCAGTCATTCCATAAAACTCTGCCTGAAAGACAGATTTTTAACAAAGCCTTTTGTTGTCCTTAAAAAAAAAAAAAAAAAAAAAAAAAAAAAAAAAAAAAAAAAGCTCTATCTTCACCAGGTATCAACTGAGCCATGAATCTCATGATTTCAAGAGCTGTTGAGTTGCTCAACTTCTACTTTCTCTACTTTTTTTCGTTTGTCAGACAGCAATTTTCCCATACTCTGGGCTTTGACAGCCCAAGAGCTGATCAATGATTTAATAGACAGAACCTTGTTATTAATGTCTTGCAATGGTATCAGTTTAAGCCTAGATCTATAGAGCATCAGGGCTTAAGCACTTACCACAGCACAAGTTATCAAGCATCCCCAGTAATGTCAATAGGATTTTGGCCAGCTCTCTTAATGCACCCAAGAGCTGGCTCAACACTTCTCAGAAACATATGAAAATTCAATTTACCACTCTATGGATGAGCTGTAGAAGGGCACAGCTCCCATGAAAAGTGTAAAGGAGAAGCTCAAGTGTTGGGCTTGCGTGCACCTGTAGACACCACAGGATAAAAGAGAGCACAAAACCTGCAGGGAATGGCCCTCTCCCCAACAGCAGATCTTACCCCACACATCAGCCTCTGCCACAGGACAATCAAACTTTCTTTTGCCACACTTTGCAGATGAATACCCAGTCTTGGCCTAAATTAATACCTGACCTTGGCTGCCCTTATTGTGATTGGTATCAAGTCAAGATTAGGCCCATAACTGTGGGATGTTTCTCCTAAAATGAGGTATAACAGAGTCAATACTACTACTTTTAGCATATGAGTGTGGGGGAAGTGGCACAGGCAGCTCCCTGCATTCTTCACCTGTATACTGACTGTGCTGTGTTTTGGCAGTGTCTCAGTAGGAACAAGAAAAGGGGATGAGAAAAATGGGATGAGGAACAAGGCTATTTCCCTTAATGCCTCTGACAAACCCAGGCCTTAACATCACACACACACTGAACTGGAGGTCAGGTTTTCTAGACCACTTCTCTGAATCTAAGTGCCCAAGAGCTGACCTTCCTACTCAGCCTAAAATTCCCAGGGGCTGCACATTTCTCCACAGAGGCTCTCTGGCTTGGACACCTATTACCCTTCTAAGTACAACAAATTTCCCATTTCACAAGGTAAAAGAAACTCTATTTAAATTCATTTGGTAGTTTAGCTGGGTATTGCCATCCTGTACCCCCTTGCCTTTCTGCTACCATTTCCAAAGATTTAAGATGTAGATACAACAGCCTGTTCCCAAAAATATCAAGAAAAAAATTCCAAAACCAAACCAGAGTCTATTTGGGGGTACATGGAACCTGTGATAAATGTTCATGAGTCATTTATGTTAAAGAACAAGCATCTTTTGGAACCACCAGCCATCCCAAAGAACCCTGGGAGGTGTCCAGACTGTTGGCCCATTTGTGTGCCATATTTAGAAGTTCACTAATTTGGGTCTTCCATTACATTAGTTTGTGAATATTTGATGCAAGAGACGATCTCCAGCCAAGTGAAGAACCAGCTCCATTCTGCCTAACTTCCAGAGTTTTGGTGGAATTGCAAGCAAAGGTAGAAGGGAGCCACATACTTTTAATGTGCTATTGGAATACTTCTCCACTTCCCTTCCAAGTAAGTTCAAAGCATTTGTCAGTGGCAGCCAATATTATTCCTTTTCCAAAAGGTCTACTCAGTATGTCAGCTGCATTATTAGCAAGACAAATCCATCCACATAGGTCATAAATATAATATTTTTTCCCAACATTATTCCCGTTCTGATAAATTTCTCATTTGTTATTTCAGTTCACTACAACACTTTCTTTTTCTTTTTTAAACATGAACTAGAATATGTCTTATTTGTTTTTCATGAATAAGAGAGGTGGTTTTTTAATATTCATCCCTGGTATGATAATTTGGAGAAGAGCACAGAGATGAAAAATTGTTTCTTTCCTTAGAAGTACTGGAGGGAATAACTATCATTACAAAATGTTGGTAAAAATTAGCTTTTCTACCACCCACACTAAAATTTAGGAAACCTTGGTGAAAGTCATAAACACAGAAGGTAAATTTTTTCAATTTAGCTTTTGCTGAAACGCTGCAGGGACGAGAAAGATAAGGCCACATCCATTCTGTGAGGCGAGTTGCCAGTTTAGCACTTCCTATTGTTTGCTTTTCAAATGGTTCACCACACTCCCAATGCTGTCCCAGATCTCCCAGATGTCCCACCCCACATCCAGTGACCCCACTCACCACTGATGGGCTTTCAACCCTCAGACCCCTCCTTGTGGGGCAAACTCCTCCTCACGAATTCAGAGCAACAGGAGCTCCTGGTACTGCAGCACTCCACATACTCTGATTTATAATGGTTCACAAAAACAACAACCACAACAACAAAAAAAAAAAAAAAAAAAAAAAAAAAAAAAAAACAAACAAAAAACCAAACAAACACAAAAACCGAACAAAAAAAAAAAAAAAATAAAAAACCCACCAAACAAAAGCAAGCCACAAATCACAGAGCAATTAATAATATGCTTGTTTCAGGTCTGAAGGTCTGTCAGGATCTCAAAATACCATTTAGTGAGCTGAAACTGAGGCAGTGAAAGTGAGGACCAGCACTGAGACCAGAGTAATCATGCTAAACTCAAGCTGCTTCTACAGTACTGCTGAGCATGGCAATGATCTTTCCACTTGGTGCAAAACATGCATATCTTCCAGCACCATCTCGTGTCATGCAAATTTAATCTGGCACCAACTTGAACTGCTGACTAGCAATTAAGATTATCAGAGCATTTTGCAATAAAATGCTTTACCTGAAAATCCACCAAAATCTTTATCATCCTTACAGGATAACTAGTCCATTTTGAAGTAATTTTTTTAATGTTTAAGAACTTTTCTAACCCTGCACTGTAGTGAAGGTAAAACCTTTCAAGGTCTTTGTCAAAACATTTCTCTTCAGATTGCAATTCCATCTGTTTTATTTTGCTCTCTCTTACTGCTTCCACACTTCCCTCAACATGCAGATCCCCTCCTGGATAAAAGGTTTCCAAGCAGTTTTTCAGCCTTGACAAAAACAGTGGGTCTTTTTTCCCATAAAATTGAACAGAATGTTTCACATGCCTTTAGAAATAAAACAAATTATTTAATAGAAAAAAAGGCTTAGTAATTCATACTCTTGTTTGAATATTTCTCCTAATTCTCAGGGACAAAACTACATGAGTAAAAGGTCCTTTTCCAGATGCGTGTCTATAAATATATACATAAAATAACCACAGAGGCACATGTGAACACACATCTACATCTTCAGTAACACAGAGCAATACCTGGCCACTGGCTTTCATGTGTGATTAATTTCTGACATCAATATTGGTTTCTATAGGATTTGACAAATGTATCACAGCACTAGTTATCACACTCCAAAGTGGGGCTGAATTTGGCAGCTTTCTTCCCTACCTGTCACCAAGCCAGGGACCTCTTTGTCTAGAGAGATGCTTCAGGCCAGTTCTCAGGTCTGGCTTGGCCCACATCTGATGTGTTCTTGGGTGTGGTTCACCCTACATCTCATGCTGGGCTGGGCAGGAATAAAAGCAAACTAATTTCCCGAAAGGATGGCTGGGAAAATTCTTTGCTGACTGCCAGAGCAGTCTCTTCCAGAGAAAAAGAAACCTCCAGGTACAGCTCTTCTTTTTGAGCCTCCAAGACAATGCAGAGGATAGACAAGCCATTCCAGGAATTATCCATAAGAATCTATTTTAGGTAAGGGAAAGAACTGCCTGGACAGATTTGCCCCATAGATAAAAATCTATTTCCTGAGCACAGGAAAGTGCCCAGGGCTAAAGACCTTCAGTCTTAACCCAGAAAATATATGAAAATAAATGAAAAGCACCCCCACTGGTGCCAGAGATCTTCAGTTCAGCTATTGCTTCTATCTCCAGCAGCGTAACCTGACAGAACAACTTTCTCCTACCCACCCTTGTCCCCTTTTGGTGCACATTTCCCTTCAGAACATTCATAACAGAAAATCCATGAGTAGCTAAGCAGTTGCTTTTGATCACTAAAGTTAGATGAGACAAATCCCACCCAGAGAGAGTAAACAATTTGTCAAGGAGGCAGAGCTGAGGCTCAGCAGGCACCTGCATCCAACCCTCCCCTCTCTCTGCCTCACCTACTTCCCTGTGCCACCCCCATTTGGTTTATCACCTCAGGCTGTGAGGGGTCACCCTGCCAGCCCTGAGCACTGCCCAGGTCTGCTCCCTGCAGCAGCCACAGCAGGGCCATTCCCCAGGGCCACCCACACTCCCCTTATTCCCACATTCCTCTCTCTCTGCTCTGCCAGCTGCGCCCATCTCCACACAAGAGCAAGTCTTGGCAACAGCTTTTCACTTAGTAATTGTCATAGGTTTTACCCCAATCTTACATTTGAAACTAATGAAGGTTCAAATCTATTTAGAATGGAAAACAAAATTCTATATTAACTCACATTTGGCTCAGGCACTTGGAAATATGTAACTACTTAATGCATATTTAGACATAGTTTATAGCATCAAGGTATGCCCATTTAACATGATGAAGTTGCAATCCAGCAGTAGAGTTGAGATTAGAAACTGGCAAAAGTGAAGCAGAGATTGATTTAAAGGGGTTTTTCATTGAACCATAACCTCACCACATGGCATTTTCTTCTGTGGTGTCTTTTTAAGTAGCTTTTGCCCATGTATCACTTCTGCTCCAATGTATCTTCTCTTAAGTGACAGGTGTGTACAACCTATACTGCAATTACTGAAAGACTGCACAAATATATAATTCTGGTTTGGAGATTAGCCACAGTTCTATTTATAGTCTGTCCACAGGCACAGAAAATATTGAATAGTGTTAATAAGAGTGGGAGACCTTTTGAAAGACTGGAAGGATAGAGCATCACAGGAAAACTAAAAAACATTCCTGAAAACTTCAAAGTCTCTGGTGGTTGTAAGGACAAGGTTTTCACATGATAAACTAGAAAAGCTGTATAAAACTGATTTCAAGAAGTTAATCACATGAAACTGGTTTAAAGGTTGTTTGATTTTTAGAGTAAAATAAGCCGAACAATCATTACTGCTTTGGAAATTTTTGTGTTAAGACCTTAACTCAAAGAATTTGTGGCATCCTCTGAAATGTTAACAACATATATCAGCACAATCTGGTAGGCAAGAACTGCATTTGATGCAAGCAATGGAACAAAAAGATGATTCCCAAATGGTCTGGTCATGGAAAGAGAAAGATCTTTATATCATCTGAGTCTAAAGAAAGAAATAGACAAAACAACACCTTGTATAAAGAAAGAATTAAAAGGAAACCATTCAAGAGGTAGGGAATAATCAATTTCCAAACAAGGAAAAAGGTATCTCCAATAAAGCCAGATTAGCATTTGATATGTTGAGTTTTACATAGTGTGACTGAATTACTTGATAATACAGCAATTACACACTTCCAGTTAAAAACAAATCAGCAATTACAAGTCAGCTGCAATTAAATCCCCACAATAGACTTGGTGTGAAAAGGAGGAAAATTAATCAAAAGATAAAAGTGGCATAATTCAATACAGAAAAAAAAATCTACAGTAAAAAAATCAATCAGAAAAAAGGACACAATCATGATTTTCATAAATTACACTGTGACCTTTCAGAGAACTGCAAGATGAAAGACAGAAAGTGATGTCATTGTCACTTAGGCAAAATGATTTCTAACATCATTTCAAAGAGCTACGCAGTCTCTTTATGACAGTTAAACAAAAGAACACTCAAAAGTCATGTACATCTGAAAGACTGATTTCTCCTTGGGGCAGAATGGGTTCCAAAGGCACAAAAATTGCATACAACAGTTTGGAAGAAGGATATCTGGGATTCTGATGGTCTGTAATAATAGGTTTTTTTCTGTAAATTCCACTCATTGCCTTTCTGGAATTATCCAAGTTTCCTCCATTCTTCTATTCCAAAACCACCTGAAGAGGCATAGATGACCTGTGACCTGCTATGGTTCATGCCTTATGAGTCTGTGTGTCTCTATGTCACTTCTGGTACATGATATTTGAAAGGCAATCCACCAAGCCTGTTAAATACAACATCACCAGCATGGACTGGGGAGAGAATCTGAAGGGCAAAAGTGAGAAAACTCATAGGTTGAGATAAAGATAGTTTAATAGGCAAAGCAAAGCAAAATGAGGAATTCAACCCCAACCTCCCACCAGCACACCAGCGTTCAGCCTTCCCCAGGAGAGCAGGGCTCCATGGCACATAGTGTTTACTTGGGAAGACAAATGCCATAATTCTAAACTTTTCCACACCTTTCTCCTTCTCCCGCTCTCTTTATATTCTGAGCATGATGTCACATGTTGTGGGACATCCCTTTGGTGACTTGCAGTCTGCTGTCCCAGCTATCCCTCCCAGCTACATGTGCACCCCCAGGCTCCTTGCTGGTGGGGGATGTGAAAAGCAGAAAAGGCTGGGATGCCTGTGCAAGCCCTGCTCAGCATAACAAAAACATCCCTTTGTTATCAGCACTCTTTTGGTCACAATCCAAAACATTGCTCCGTGCAAGCTACCATACAGAACACTGAATTTAGCCCAGCCAAAAGCAGTGAATAGCTGCACTTTCTGAAGGAAGTAAGCTGCAAGGAAGAAAAGTTAACATTTCTCTGCAGTTTGTTCTGATGAAAATGACTGAACACACCACACTGACCGTAGCTGCTCCCAGTACACCAGGCAGGACCAGGCAGGCTGCAAAGTTCCCCCTTTGCACTCCCCGTGTCACTGCAGCTCTGCAGGCTTTGAGCCAGCTCCTGCCAAGGCCAAGGGTAATTCAGTCTCCACATCCAATTCCCAGCCTCTGGCTGAGCATATCAACAGACATTACTATCAGCTGTAAGGTCAGGTTCCAAGATGTGGTGATTAGGAATAGGAGTCACACCTGAGACGTCACCCAGGAGCTATCAGAGGGTAAAGACTTGGTGGAGTCTCTCAAGATATTCCCAGCCCAAGGCAGGTTCAATGGCAGTCACCCACATCTGAATTACAAACCTCGAGAGCCAATCTGTCCATCAAGCAGGGAAAATATTGAACAGGAGAGAAGGAGAAAGATGAACTCTTCATCAGAGTCAGTATGGGAGGAGAGGAGTAGCTGTCAACAAAGCTCCTGGGGAGCAAAACAGCTTAATGGAACAACTGCCCAAGCCAAATAGGAAAATGGGCCTTGTAGCTGACACGGGATTCAGTTGCATTGAACATGAAAAATACCATTAGTGCTTGCATTGAAGTGAATAATTATATAGCTGCTCTTTTGAGGGACACAAGGGATCCTCAGGCTGCACGTCTGACTCCAGACTTGTATCTTCACTTGGTGCCAGAACGATTATTTTTGCGTTCCAGGCTGTAATTCCTCTTGATTATACAGAGCTTCTTTCCAATCAGCTTGAAAACAAACTGATGACTTTTTGATTGTGCTAAGGATATATTTTGACACATTTTGTGCAGAAATCTTCAGCTGGAAATCAGGAATAACTCTAACTTTTTACAACATATATAATAGAATAGTATTATATACTACTAATATGAAGAAAAAAAGCATGTTTATTCGAGTGGAAGATGATTTTTGTATCAACCATGTGCTGCTGAACACATACTTGCTTTGATCTTTTTTTGTGCCACAGATATTAACAATATTATAAAAAAAAAAAAGGAAATAAGGAAAGATTAATAATTTATCAGAGATTAGCTGAATATTTTCCCCCTCCTTTGTGTATAAGCAGCTTGGCAACAAAGATAACTTCAGGATCAATCTTACCCTTATTTTCTATTATGTTCTTCCTGTTGTTCCCAAACAAGATTAATTTTGTTTTATGCAAGTCACCAAACAGTCTTCACAAAAATAGGATTTTGAATTTTTTTCTCTCTCTCTCCTTCTCTCCCTCACTTTTTATTTTATTTAACTTGTGTTAATAAAACTGAAGTAGCTAGTAAAATTCAATTTAGAATTATTTCCACCTGGAAAGGTTTAGACACTTTCCCCCACCTCTTTTCACAATGGAGTTATTTCTTACTCAAAACAGTTAGAAAGTAGATCTTTTATGCAACAGTTTTGTAAAGCAAACATTCTGGAAAGGACCTAAAGAAAGAAAAGTGTTGTATTTCTGGCATAAATCATCTCAGTAAAATAGTAACGGATATTCTTGAGCAAATTCCCTTCTGTTTTATTCATTCATGGACTTAATTCACGATGAACAAGACATCATGAGCAATTTCTGTACTTTTTGTAGGTCTTTTTTTTTCTCTCGGAGAATGTTAAAGATTTTTTCATTTTATATTTAAGGCATCTTGCAAAGATTAAAAAAAAATGTTATTGATATAGAAAATGGGAATTTTTATTTACCTGTGATAGTATTCATCATGAAAATGAACAAGAGGAGAAGGTTGGGATTTTTTTTAGTTTGGGGATTTTTTAAATTTTTTTGATGTTCACCATATTTTCTCACTTCACTCATGGCTGACTACAAAACTAGGATAATATCTTTCACTTATTGGTGACCTTCTGAATTTTAAAGTTGCATGGATTTTCATATCTGCAATTTCAGTTCTCTATTATTTTAGTTTCCTGTTCTAATTCCCAAGTTTCTTGCTGCTCCACTGAACACAGCACTGTCTGGAGCATGTCTATATGCTAGAAAAATACTTTTCATTTAAATAGCCATCATTTGAATACTATACCTAAGCTATGGTAATGTAAGAGTAGCTCCAAAACATTTACAAGGAGAAGGAAGAACTGGTTTGAATTTTTCCAGCAAAAATACAGCTGGTACTGGGTTTATCTGAAGACAATTATCTCTCTGGCACAAAACAAGAGTGCATTACAACCATGGGCAAAAAACTAGAGGAAAAGGATATGGCCACAATGATTAAGACATTGCAGTCAAGGTACTTAACGACTTCATGGGAGCAGCTCCAAAATCATGGATATTGACCCACAGGTCACTGATTTTCCACTGAGATTACTCATAGTCCAAAATTCCAGATGAAGTATTGACAAAATAATTTCTTATTCTTTTGCTGTCATTTCTTCCTCCCACCCCGGAGCTGCAGGTCAGGAGTTATCCTGTATCCAAAGGCATTTTAAGCATCAAAAGGAAGCAGCCTCTGACCTGGACTGGGTATAGTAGTTTTGGGAGCAACCAGGAATAAATCTGACTAGGAATTTAGTGCTGAGCAGAATCACCCTGACAGAAGAGCTTCTCTGGACAAAATGCCAACTCAGCATGAGTAGGAACAAGTTCATTTCATTGAAACTTTCGGTGAAAACAAAAAATCAAAAGGCTATTGAAGCATTTAATTCTGAGGCAGTCAAAATATTTTGTATCAGTAAGACAAATTGCTTTTTTTGAATGCAATATAATAAAGGCAAATTACATTTCCCATCAGATAAAGAACCCCCAACACTTGCAGGAATGCTTCCATTTCACAAAAAAAGCCCCAGTTTCTGCATCTCTTCAGTGCAGAAAGGAACCACACTTTTAACTCTCTGGCTGCCCTGCTAAGTGGACTCTCCTCATCTGTTTGGCTGTAATGTAATAAAAATTAATCTGGAGGTCTGACAAGGCAAAGTTGGAAAATGAAGGAGTCCAGGTTTTACTGCAACAACTGCAGGTATTTTCTGATCCCACCCAAATCAGAAATACTGGCAAAAGACTTCTCCATTGTTTTGGGGTATTTTATCTTTTAAGTCCACAGAAGTGCAGGGAAGTAGAGAAAAAGGACAGAAGAGATTTACTGCAGCTTTGAACAGACATGCACAGCTCACATCTTCAGGTGATAGAAAGACGGAGGGGGAGTAAACCTCTCCATAAATGTATATGCAGCCTGCACTGTCTACATAAGGGCTTTGATTCATATCCAGACATCAGGAATTGATCTTCTCTTTGCTAAAAGGACAGGACAGATACTTCAATGAGGTCATGTATAAGAAATCATTACTCCCAGGAAGTCTAAGAAGTATTACTGCTAACACATTGAAAAGCCCTGGAAAAATTACAAATGTTGAAATTATTCTACTGTCAACTTCATCAGAATTCAATGCAAAGCCATCTTAAGAGTATTGAGAGTAGAAATGCATGCTGAGTGTAGATCTGACATTGGTTTCTGTTTATTTTAGTATTACAGACAAAGTATTCTCTTTGCTAATGGGGAAAATAACCTTTTTTTTTTTTTTTTTTTACTTCAGTCAAGGAAATTTCTTTTTATTTCCAAAAAAGAAGAGAATCTAGAAAGAGAATCACACAATCAGGTAGAGCTGTCAGCAACATATGGCTTTGAGCTGGAAAAGGGAGGTTATTTCTGAACTTGTGAAGATGGGAGAATGTCTTTTATCAAGATAAAATAAAAAACTTGTTTTGAAAACTTTACAATATTTCATCTGGGTTCAAACAAAAGCTGCTGATGACAGACACAAAGAATTTACATCTTCAGAGCTAGGTATGGGAACTGCAAAGTGAGCAAGAGAGCTCTTGGCTCTGAGTAATTCAACATAACCCCTTCCTCTCCAAAGGCTTGCCCAAGTGTCCTTCCTAGTTACAGCATGCTTCAGAAAAGAGCCTTCCTTTCTCTGCACATTTTTCAATGCTTTTTGGACACTCTTATTTAGAGCTTTTCTGACAGAAGTGGGGAGAGAGCCAAGCTGCTCACTAGGACTGGGAGGTATTCCCTTGTGATGTTGTTGTGTGCTCCTGTGTTTCTCAAATCCAGTGGTTGCTCTGATGATTCTCAAGCGAATTTAAGAACCTCATTTCAGTTAAAAAATGAGCCTTAAAAATTCAGATGGTTCAGAAAGGTGTTCAAAATGCTGTTTACCTATCGAAGTCAATCCCAGATTCCAAATACTCAGATCATATCCAGAGAAATTATTACCAGACCCTGGCATATCCATCTTAAGAAAATTATCTGGCATTTTCTTCTAATGAACCCTGTGAATGTTTTATACCAGGCATAGAAAGCAAAATAAAAATAGTCACCTGAGACTGGTATCTAAATAACAGAGCAGAAAAGAGTACTGGACAAAAAATGTTTTGAATATTTCAGAAACACTTGTAAAGCTGCTCAGGAGGTGAAGATTTATAAGCACATTGACTGCAAGTGAACTTTTCTGCAGATAAATGATGAGCTCACCTTCTCCACAGGCTTTCAGCATTTGCATTAGGATACAGGAGCAGACTATTAAATTTGCAGCTGTAACCACTCCTGGAAATGATCCTATGACAAATCTTAAAGAACTCATAGTAATGCTTCATTAACTAATAGTAAAAGATACCAAAGTGAAATTTTGGGCAATGTAGTGGTTAAAAACACCAGTGAATACAGCTGTCACCCCCATAGCTCAGTCTACCAGCATCACACCTTTCTAAGGATGCTCCTAGCCAAGCTCCCCAAGGTTTTGAGCATAGGACCAAACAAAATACACTTTTTTTTTCCCCCTCAAGCACAAACACATTTGACCAGTGCTCTTATTTTATACTCTTTTCCAGCATATGAGTGTGGCTCATTTGCTGCAGTCTTCTGCACCAGGCAGCTGTCTATTAACCCACAGCCAGAGCTGATACAGCACAGAGAACACTCGAGTTATTGGAAAAGGCTTCCAAATGCATTCCAGTGAGTACTGGGATCTTCCTTTACAATAAAAAGAAAACAGGGACACTCCTGTAATAAAACATCTTAGATATGGAGTCGGACCTCAAATGAACTTGCATGCAACGTGGCATTATTATAGCAGGGAAGAAGATCACATCAGCCTTCTAGTTTGGCTGCCTCTCTTGAAAGTGCTTCAGTGGGAACAAATTTAAACATTGAACATTTCCCCAGACTTTTATGAATCTGTAGGAGTAATTTTATTTCCTTTCTCTCCATTTCTGTTGCTCTCTCGTTCTGGTGTGCTGGCTCCCACCAAACAATTTCACCTGACATTTGCTTGCAGATTGTAGCCTGCCATGGCCATGTCAGAGATTTTGAGTTGAAATACATTTTATTTATTCTTTTCCTAAGAGCATTAAAACTAAAATAGGGGTCAAACTTAAGGCCTTCTAACCAGGTTTTGAGAAATGTTCCAGCAGGGGTGGGGATTTGGATTGTGTTCTTAAGGAAAAAGAGGTATCCATTGTAGCTCTTTTTCTGGGCAGTACTCAGAAATCAAATCCTCTGAGCTTTCCCCTCCAGCTCAAGGGAGCTAAGGACTCCCAGCTAAGGATATATCTTACTAGTTTTACCAGTGTGACATTTGCACTCTCATTTATAAAAACACATCTCCTACATTTCATTTAGGTTACCTGAAAGGGTTTTCCTGTGTTTATTATAATTATTTAAGTTCCTAGAGAGAGAATAAAGCAACAAAAATCAAAGGAGGAAAATAAAATAAATCAAATCTTTCACCTTTCACAGTGCTCCTGCATTTGGCAATAATTTTCATCAAGTAACAAAGAAAAACAAATATTTCCTTTTAAGAGTTGGCACTAACCAATGGAAAACTTTCAATAAAGAATAGATGCTTATTCCAAATCAACCCAGATTGTATGGCAGAGCCAAATTTTACATTTTCCCTCCATCCCTTTTTATTTCAGTTACCATTAGCATGAAAATAATGGCTGTTTCTTAGGGAGCTACTAATGCCTTCTAGAAACTCTTGAGAAACATACAATTTAAAGGCAATTTTCCTGATATGGCATATAGGTATTTCCCCCTTTTCTTTTTAAATGTTTTATAAATGGAAAGGTTTTATTGAAAGAGGATCTCTGTTCTCCAGGAGCTTTTTGAATCCTGCTGTTTATGTTTAACCTGGAGTCATGATAATCCCCTTCATTTTTCTTTAATTTGTCATTTCATCTTTTCTATTTTAATAAAATCAGAGTAACACACAGCGTGCTCTGTGGTAGCATCTGACTTAATGCAGTAAGCAATTATAAACCTCACAGTGGCTTGCAGCTAAACTTTTACATATTCAGTTAGCAGCAGCCCCAGCTTGGCGTGCGATGCTCCGAGCTCGGGCTCAGGCAGTGCTGGCAGAGCTGCACACACCAAAATGCTCCTTCTAATCATGTGTGTCACGGGTCCCTGCTGCTATTAGCATAGCAAAGGTGGCTGCTGATGCAGGAACCACAGTGAAAATGAGACCAGTGAGAGCAAGGGGTTGCCAAGGCACTCAATAATTCTCCCCAGCAGCAGGATGAGGTTTGCTTTGCCTGTGAAGGAATGTTGTATGATCAGATGATTAAGTCCACTCTAAGTTCTTGTTCCTATGCCATATTCACATATAAAGTGTTTTCAGACTCTCTTCTCACAGCACTTGGGTATAACCAAAACCCAGGGGTGCCCTCCCAGCACTGCCCCGTCTCCTTACACAGCCCCAGCAGCATCACGTACTCCCAATTCTGCAGTGAGTTCCTTGTGCAGGAACAGCCACTAGGGAGCTCTTTTTGCAACTTGCCCCAGCTTTCTGTGCCAAAATCTGGGGAATAGCAATAACAGCACAAACACAGGAAACCACCCCAAATAATACAGTTGTTTCTGAGGTGCTGTGCGTGCCACAGCGTAGTAAGAACATTGTTACCAGGCTCACGAGTCCAAGCAGCTATTCTTTTTACTACAGCAGCCAGAGGAAAAGAAATACATTACTCAGTGAAGGGTGTTAATATAGCCAGAAAGCCTATAAATAGGAGAAAAGTGGAATCAGCTTGTTTTCTTGGGCAGGTTGAGCTAACATTTCAGAGCACCCAGAAAGAATGACTGGGAAGCTCAGGGGATTTTCTGTTAGGGGTTGTCTAGACTGTGAGAAACTCCTGTGATTTCACAATGAAAATTTTATTTACAGAAACTCTCTTTGTTGCTCTATTTGTGTGAGCTTCAAATGTAAAAAGTCTTTTTCTTTCTTTTGTGCTTGGTTCTTTCCACAAAATGTATGCTGAGATTAGGTTCTCAAATGCTCTGAGCACAAGTTTTTCAGACAATACTTTAGTTCTGGGTTGTTGGCAGTCTTTGAAGGGAGACTTGTGCCTGTCAGAGCTTAGATTTTGGTTCAGTTGCTGGGTCTTTTTAATCACTGCAGTTTCTATGCTATCCAACAGGCACTCTTCCAGTCTAGATGAAAATGCAAATAATACAAAGCAGCTTCTCACTACAGGCTTTAAAGCAGAAGGGAAGAAAACATGTATCAAAAATTTCACTGGAATCTCAGTAGCTTGCGGTATGTAAGTATTAAATTTGACCAAATGTCTGAAGTTAATCAGAATGCTTGCTGTAATGCTGGGTAGTTATGCCCTGATGTCCCCATGACCATTATACTGCACCTCACATTTTAATAACTTTTCTGACAATGAGGGCTATGCAATGCTGATCTTCAAGTGCTGAGTTATGTGGTATTTAGATATCAGAGAAAGAAAACCCTTTCTGTTAACACACAGAAAAAGCACTGATGTAGACAGAAAGCTATTTAGCAGTAAAAAAAGCAAAACAAAACAGCCCCACAAAAACTGCCCCTTCCCTGGGTTTTCTCCTGTGAACAATAAAAAATGGCAGGTTTTGTGTTTTGTACAGGGAGTGGGGAAGGAATAAATGTTGTGCTGTTGTCAGAGTGAAAGACTGAATACTGGTGAAAAATTCTGACATTTCACCCCCCAATTAATTAATAAAAATAACATTGTAACACTTATAAAACACTCATAACAATGAACCAAAGGGTACTTCTGTTTAGTGTGACTTGTATTAGAACACTAAAAGCAATAGTGTTTATTTGGAGCAGAGATGGCTGAGAAATTGCAAGCAGAATTAAGAAATGCATTTCTGCAAAGCTCAGATAAACCCTCTGTCCACCATGGCTAAGCTTCCTTTGCCCAAAGAAATCTCCTCAGGGACGTTGGTCATCAGTTCTTATTGGCCTGGCTATTGTGTAATTGTTATTTTCATGCTCTACCTGTGTGAAATTAGTTTGTTCTCATCCACCTTAGCTCAGCTGACACTTGGGCATCTTGGCACAGCTCTATTCAATGGCTGAATAGAGAATGATACCTCACTCTTTCCAAAGAGCTCACTGCCCCATGCTGTGGGAAAAATGTTTTCTCCTTCATATTCTGTCTCCCTCTGCTGATGCTCTTAAATTAAAAACATGCTCTCAGAAGGACAGAAATTATTAACTAGTAGAAACAAATATTTCTCAGAAATTACTAAATAGAAAAACAAACATATCAAAATGTCCTGCTCAGCCATGTTGTGCATCATTCTGGGTATCATTTAACCAAAGAGAGAACATGAAAATCCCTGGTTAGAAAAAATAGGTATGTGGCAAAATTAATTGCAAATGGGCTGTGAAGCATGTAAAATTAGTGCAGTTGTGTTGGAAAAATATTTACAAAAATTGCCTAGAGTCAGGGTCTAGTGAGTGCTGACAAAGAAAACAGTTGCTGCCTCAATAGGCCTGGAGGCCAGAAAGAGGGCTAGATGAAAGAATGCAGCTGTATTTGGCCCTCTGAAATAAATTAGGAGAAGGAGAAGCAAGGCATTATATGAGCTCTTGCTCATGTGACCCTTATTTCAGTGGAAATTAAATATGCAATGAATGTTTTATGCATGAAGAAAGAAAGTTTGGAAAATGCCTTTTTCAAATCCACAGTCTACTTTGGGTAATCTCACATCTAGGGAGAAGTGAGATTGAAAGCACCAAAGGGAGGGCAACCGGACTCAGTTCATATCATGAAAAATGCTCCAATTTGCTCGATTTTCAAAGTGTATAAAAAGTCAGGAGAGAGGAACACTCAGATAATACAGATCAGGATGTGTTTTCCTTTTTCCCCACCTGGTTTTCAACTCTAAATTTCCTTCCCATCTGAGCTGCCTCTCCTTCTTTCTCACACTTTGCCCAGAGCTGTCAATATCTGAGCATCTTCTCTCCATGTCTTTGCCTTTCTTCTCTCCCTGTCTCAGCACATGGGAAACGCAGTAAACTAAAAGGAAACACCAATTCCTTCACTTACAGCACAAATCACTTGTACAAAACACCCCTGAGGCCCCAGATCACAAAAGGACAAAACATACATATTGTATGTAGCAAAAACAAGGAAATATTTGAATGTTTGGGGCTTCCAGGTGAAGAGCAGCAGTTGCTGATAAATTCACTGGTTAAAGTTCTTGTATATTGTTGATTTTTCTGCATAATTCTCTGTCGCCTCATGGTTGGATTTTTAGACCTTTATTGGAAACAAGTAGAATCTCTTCACAAGCAGGGGTTAAGATGACTCTGCAGGCAAGCTCTGGTTTCCCTCCCCTTCCTAAATTATATCAGGGAAATTCACTTATTTTCTTGGCTGTAAACTCAGCAGGATAAAGATCAGTATCGTTCTCACCACAGGTTTGAAACAAGTCTAGTCTGCATGAACAAAAAAGAAAGGAAAATAGAAATACCAAAGCAGATAACAGTGATACAATGGGACAAGAGCTCGTTCCTCTGTGAAGTTTCAGTCCGGGACAACAACTTGGGCAGGAAGTGTCTGTGAGCCACCAGCACTTCAAATTTTACAGGCCAAGATAAAATGATTCCTTTGTGATGCAAATGCCTCTCAAACAGAGATAGGCCAGCTGATATATTAATGCCAGTAGGGAAAATTAATCGGACAAGTTCATTGAGACCAGAGTTTCATCCTGCATTTCCATCTTGACTGATCAGCACAGTGCAGCTTAAGCCTGTGAGTAACATCACACACTGGTTCTCAACATAAGCTTCTTAAATGTATAGTTCTCTAGAATAAATATTAAAAAAAAACCTCAAAAATCACTGGAAGAGTCTTTTCTTCTCTTACATATCAATAACAAAATTTTGTTGGATTAATTCAATGGTCTGTATAGCTGCTGGGATACAGGAAGTCTTTATAAACCAGTAAATGTTTAGTATCAGTTCTATACCTCAAATAATAGAAAACAGCAATATAGACTTTCTTTTCTTAACAGCTTTCTGACCTTCTGACTGCAATTCCCACTCTGAGTGACTGTAGTTCAGGAAAATCATGTATTCTGAAGAGGCTGGTGGCAGCAGAGAATCTCATCAATTTTAATCCCTGAAAGGTTCACGGGGTTTGAGCCTGGCAACAAAATGTTGCAGAACATGGCTGAGCAAAACAGATCTGCTCCCTCCTGACACCAGTAACAGAGATCAGCACCCCCTGCCCCACATGGCCTTTGCCTCTGGATTCTGGAAGAGGAGCAGGAGAACAATTTGGCTGAATGCGGAGATGCCATGTGTAAAGGTAGGTACCAAATATGACACACCAAGTGGCAGCTCCCAGGGTGGAAGGGACAAAAGTCTGCTCTTTTTAAATGAAGGTGTAGCAGTAGGAAAGCTGAACTTCTGAATCTTTTCTGTCTCTGGGGAGTGAAGGGTAAGGCAGGGACTGATGCTTTTTTCTCCCTTTTATCTGTGTAGTTTTGCTGCAGGAACCATGATGAAAAGCAAACCCAGTTCTTGCCCAGCTCTTCAGCATTCTGAGACAAAACAGGGTCCAGACCTGTCACTCCCCAACTGAAATGGAGTTGTGGGAATGAATTGCCATTTGTAATAAACCAAAGTTTGGTTCCAGTCCTGCAAACTCAAATCCTTCCTGTTCACAAGCTTTGTCCTGGGGACCCCTGAACAAATGCAAAGGAGTCTCTGTTAGAACAGCCTCTTGGATCCTTGTTATTAATATGACAACCTTTCACTTTTGCATGTTCCTTAATCTCATTTTCCACGCCCAAAAATATGTGAATTCATTTAATAAAGCACTATACTTAAGTAAAAAGGCCAAATGCTCCCACAAGGAAGACAGAATAATAAGCAATACATAATTCCACACTACAACTCTACAATCTCTATAAATATATTACATACGTACTTCTCCAAAGCTTGTTGAAGACATTTGACTGTACAGAGAAAGCAGATTTTATTTTGCTACTCTGACCCACAGCATTTAACACTATTTAAAAGAAAACCAAATGTTGATGGCCTTTTCCAGTAGAAATGTGGCATGTTGGTCCAGGCATGCTGATGCTTAGCACAACATGAACAATAAGGAGGCATCTGGGTGCATGTTCCTGCTGCCCCAAAAATTCTTGCATAGGCTAAAGGGTTGCCTTACTGTGCTAGTACCCCCTTAAAGCAAGGCTGTTTACTCCAGGTTCTTGCTGCAGAGCAGAGAAGCACCTGCACTGCTACAGCAGCTCTCTGTTTACACCTCTCCCTGTTTGCACATCACTGGAGACATCAGCATTGTCCTGAGCTGGCAGTTCTTTGAAAGCCTGTGGAAGCAGCTATAAGGAGAGGTATTGATTAAGGGAGACACCAAGTCCTCATCCATACCTTACAAGTAAATAGGGAAAAAAGCATTGCTAAATCTGTAGTCTAATTATAGCTGGAAACAACTAAGGGCGAGTGGCCACGTGGAGAATTATTAAGCTGTGAGTAGCAATACGAGCAAGCAGGAGGAAGCCACAGATAACTGAATGGGTAATAGCCCTTCAGCAGACTGTAGGGAACACAGTAAAGTTGAGATATTTGCTCCTACAGTAACAGAAATTCAGATTTTATTTACTTTGTGGCCCACAGGTCTGTTTTCTTTACCCAGATCACACTAGGTGGGTATAATTCAGTATTCCTGCATTCTTCCTTTGAATAGCATGGTGTGAACATAACTAGAACATATTTTTGTGGATATACATTCTTCCTACTCTTCTTTAGAGAAGGGTCTCACCTCAACTGATGAGGTTGTATACGTATTACAAACATCATTACATGTCAAAGATCAGGGGCTGAAAATTTGTCCTGTGTTCTCTCTCCCAGTATTCCACTGACTGAACTCTAGAAAGTATATTTTAAATTATAACCCTCCTTTTTATTTCCTACAGATACAGTCCTTCTTCCACAAGAAATCTCCTTTGGACAGGAGTTCAGTGGTAGATGTAATACATCAGATGGGAAGCTTGATGTATATCAGCAGCAGACCTAAGAGGCTGAGACTGTGGAGCCATCAGGAAGGAACATAATGTGAAATTGCTTGTACATGCTGTTCTTCTGCTTGCTGGAAAAGCTCTGTTCTTGTGACACTTCAGGGGATTAAGCTGATGAGTGTGCTATGCAACCAGGAACTAATGCTGGTTAAAAGAACCTTTCTGAAACTTTTTTTCCTTAGGTTTTTTTTTTTTTTTTCCCCAGACTTGTGACCTCTCATCCAAAGTTCAAGCTCTTGTTGTCTCTTTAAATGGAATGTGAAAACACAAATAGCACATGTATCAGCTTCATCGTGGAGAGTTGTGTCTGTAGGGAATGGGAGAAGTGATGAGGGGGAAGCTGCTTGTTTCCAGGCTGAAATATAGCTGCTGACAAATCTCTCTTACTGCCTGCCTGTTTTTCATTATTCTTGGAGACTGCATCCTGCCTCAGCAGAGCAGGAGCACTGGAGTGGGTCTGAGACCCAGAGCTCTTCTTTGGTGGCTTTGGGTAGGTCATCTCTCCTGTGGTTCCTGTCAGCACTGCTCAGAGCCATCTTCCCCCAGTCCTCAGTTAAGCAAACACAGCTCTTGGAGAACAGTGCTCTCACTCATTTTCTTCAGATGACTAAACTGCTGTCCTCAGATGAACATTCCCAGGATATCAGCTGATAATACAGCTTTTGATTCGGTCACCCACATAAAATTGTTCAGTTGAAGGCTGGATTTTTACCACAGTCACAAGAGACAGAGCTCAGTCTTATCTGCTCTGCTGGGCAACCAGTGAGCACAGTTGCTTTTAAAACTTGTAGCACTGAACTTTCATGAGCTTGTAAAGCAAAAACTTTGTGTTCTGGAACAACTGCTTCTCATGCAGAAGAAAAGATCCCCACTCTTTCAAATGTGCTGCATAGAGCATTTGGTATAGTTGTGGTTCTACAGAAGAAGGAGCATCGAATTAGTTAAGAGAGACTCTTCTTAACCTGGCTCAAAAGAATGAAAATAACCATTGACTGGATATCTGAATGCTTTATTCTGGAGGGAAGATCAGAGACCTAGTCATCCTCTTTTAAAACAGTCAAAGTTAGGAATTACTTTCTTTTGGCAATTGTTCTAAGGAAGGCAGTAGATACTGCAAAGTGACAAATACACTGGCATAAACAGTGAGAAATTATGTTGGTGGATCATTTTTACCACCAGTACATGTAATCTTACTCCACACAGAAAGCAAGATCAGGCCATTTGAAATGCCAGTATAGCTTGAGCTAACCTGTTTACTCATTTTCAGAGCTTGAAGTCAGTGAAATAGTTAACAAAGTTGCTAGATCTGTTGCATTGGATCCAGGACAGTTGGCATCTCCCTTAGAACTATTGATTGTGGGTTTTTGGCAGCAGCTGGAAGGTTTGCTGTGCCACCTCCCTGGCTAAACACTGAGGACCTCATCTGTAGAAGATGCCAGCCTGCCTGGGTACAACTTGTCCATAGATTTTAAGAGTGTGAGAGGACAGCCACACAGCAACAGCAGCAGCTTGCTTGAGCTCTGACATCTTTACTGATGACTTTCCAGCTTGGGTACTGTGATTCCTGCCATGCACAGGGAGAAGACGCATGTGAGCCGCAGGTCACTCCAAATCCTGATCTGTGCAGCTCCTCTCAGCAGGATGCACAAAACTGAATCCTGGCCCCTGAAAACACAAGTGCTGAACAAGGAATAATTAATAACTTCTGCCACAGGATGGCAGATTTGGAGATGGTTTGCATTGATGCAGGCACGTGTCACTTGGCCTGGGGGGTCAGACTTGCTGTTTCTGTAGGTAGGCTGGGGCACAGTGACAGCAGCCATTTGCTTCCACTGCCCTCCCTTCCCCCAAAGCAATTACCAAACTCCCAAGTCTCTGTCAGAGGGAGGAACAAGAGATCAGGTCCCAGCTGTTCTGCCGCCCCAAAGAGCTGCCCCATGCTGGGGCTGTGCCCAGCCCCTGCTGGATCCAACTAAATGGCACAAGTCCTTCCCACTGCCAGTCTCAGAAAGACAGCATCTGAATTTTAAGTACTGTAAGACTCAGTTGGCTTTCCCCATCAAATTGCCATTTTATGGGATAGTCTGAAACTTAAATACAATGAACTTTATTGCCAATCTGACATTTATCTGCAATGTATATTTACTGCCTGGAGAGCGAGGGCGAGTGGTGTGTTTTCTGCTCTGTCAAACAAGGAAAAGATACAGCAGGACTCTCCCCATTACCTCCACTAAAAAGAATCAGATTTATTTACCTTGACTTGAGAGAGTTGTTTTCACAGGATGTCTCTGTACTTTTACAAGCTGTGTGAGATCTACCCTGTTCTTAATAAGGTATAAATACATCCTTCCTCTTTGACTGTAAGACCCTGTACAGGGTGGGAAAGCTGAAAAAAAGGAGGATGTTTGTTATATTGCAAGCTTTCTACAATACCAGTCTAATGAGATAATGTGTTTATTTATTATAACAATAAACACAGCTGTAAAATGGACCATAAAAAATAATAGATGACTCACAGATTTCTATACCCAACATGTCAGCTGTAATTGGGGAATAAATTAAATGATCCATCTGCTTGCCACCTTCTACACTTTTTTCCCCTAGTATCCTCAATATTTAAAAACAGTCAGCATTATTTATATTAATTACTCACTAACAACAGCAACAACAAAAACTCTGCGAGGAAATTGATTGGCCTTGTAATATAATTCCCCAGCCACATCACACTCACACATGCACTGTAGTCTTTCCCTTACACTTAAATTTAATGAGTATGATGGACTTGCTTTTCTTTATTAATAGTTTTCACTTTATCATGCCAATACTATTGAGTCTTCTCTTTATTAGTGTCTTGGAGACAGTGCTAGCAATGATACATCATATAAAAGGTTGAGAGACAGTTCAATCCATTAGGCTGGGAAAGAAAGCTTCATCTCCTTTCCAAGAGCAGCAGCTCCAGAATACAGAACTCTGACACTGTCCAAAAAATTGGAATAATATCAGCTGGAAATTCCAACAAAGGTGAATTGTTTGGGATAAAAGACCTTATACAATTAATGTTTCCTTTCTCAAATGTGTGTAAATCTATAGAGGCAAATACTGGCATTTGTATAAACAGGATAGGAGACAGAAACTGATACACAGCCGGATCCAGACTTGATGCAAAGAGAACATGAATTTTTGTCATGTCCTTGCCCAATGTTAGACTCATCAGGGAATGGTGCCATTGCTTTGGGGAACCTTAATTGATCAGTGACAAGTTAAGTAATTGCCATCAAGTCTCTTCATTCTTTAGACTGTACATTAAATCTGGAATTACTGCAATATTAGTTTAGGAGCTGACTAAGAAAAAGAGGTACTATGATGTAAAAAAGCTGTTTTGGAAATTCCTTTCTCTTTTTAACCTAAGTGTAAAGAAGTCATATCTGGTGCAGAAGATTAAAGTCTTGAAACTTTGGGATTCTGTGTTGTAGAAAATCCAGCCTTAAATGTTTCTGTAGTAGCTGTTGATTACAAAAGACTAAATAGCAAAGAATATTTAACAGGATAGTAGGGTTTTCCACTAGCTTAACCATAAACTGTATCCTAGGATGTCTGGACACTGAATTGTGTCCAAACTTTCTTCTACATCCAACTTTTTTTTGGGTATTTCAACCTAACAGCATTGAAAACTTCATTAATACTTTAGTCCTCCTGCCATTATTGAAAATATCCAAACTATGCAAACATTTACCGTGAGCATAATAACACAATATAATAATGTAGAAATCATTTAAACCACATCATTAAAAGAATGAAAACATGAATATATTTTCAGGTAAAATTTACTCCAATAACTTTTTAAACAAATTGTGTATCATTTATTTGGCATATGGTCAGCTCTACCTTTCTCAACATTGGCTCTAAAGTTTAGAGTTTAAAATTGTCCACAGTAAGGATAAGGATTAGTAAGAATATCCATTAAAATTGCACAGATATCTACCAACATAATGAGCTTTTCTGAACCATGCACATTTCTGCCTCCAACTTTCAAATACCTTCACCTTACACCTTCTACAGGCAAAAAAAATTAATGTTGCCTGTTATATTGAATGGACTCTTTTAAAATGTGTTCTCCCTGTTTTCTGTAACATCTTTGTGCCTTCTGACAGATCCTTCTATACAGCTGAAAGTTAAATAGTGGAAAGGATGGAATATTTTGAAGTTGGGGCTTTTCTCCTTGGTGGGCTGTTTGGATGCTTTTTTTGGCAGAAAATCTTTCAGAAAATCTCTCAAACAAAGAAGGCAGCAGAATGTTCAGCCCTCACCAAAAGGGTTTGAAGTGCAACACACAGAAGGTGCATCTGCAGTGAGCAGTGCTTTAGCTGCCAGCAATAACACCTCAGTGAGGGGAATTCTGCTTACAAGCTGCTTTGCCTAAATAAAAGAAGATGGTGGGCAGTTGTATTTCAAAACCAGTCAACAGATTTTCCATCTACTTTCAATTTTCATTCTCCTCTCATTCCTCTCTCCCAGAGTACATGAAGTACCCTACTGCAGGCACCCTGTGTGAGCATGTCATTGATTCACAAGGGCAAAGCTACTTTTTCTAGTTAGAAATTAAAAAGGTTTCAGTGCCTGTGGTGGCTGGTTATAGAGGTTATTGCTAGTTAGTGCTATTATGGGATTTCGCTTTCTCTATTTTCCATTTAGTCCATTTCCTATTATTATTCCAAAGGGTGCAATAATAAAACAGCACTCAGGATGAGACAGAAAATCTGAATAATAGATATTATATTATTTTCTGAAAAAGAAAAAGGAATATGGGTCCTGGTAACAACTTAGTGTGACATTTTTATCAAAAATAATGGAGGGGATATCTCAGTTTTTGTTCTGCATCCATCATTTCACCAGCTGCAGTAAGAACCCATAATTCTTAAAGAGTTTTACTTTGTGGTTAGCAAGTTGCAAGAGTCTTCTAAACAAATTCACCTCTGGTGTAATTGCATGGACAGGTACAGAATTGTCCAGGAGGGAATCTGATGGATCCTTCATTTGTAGATAATTTTTTCTAGCTGTTTTTCTTGGAGGATTTCTCAGCTAGAAACTAGCACAGAAAAACACCTTTATTAATAACACGTCAGATCCTAGCAAGACAAAACACGTCACAGGTTAGAGAAAGAAAAGCCATCTCCTCCCTGCACTTGTTTTTTACAAACTGGGACCATTCAAGACTGTTTTCCAGTCTGATGTAAGGTGAAAACTGCATTTATAAAGGGCAATACAGTGCAATTAGTGCATTAACTGTGTTAGACCAGTAAGTTCATCTTTCCCAAGTCAAGGTGTCTTGTTTCAGAGAAGCTCTGCAAGCTCAGCACAGTTCTCTGGAACAATCTGACAGTACCTACCTGTAATTATCTAACATCACCCTGGGAAGATTTTTCTCATCCTCCAACATCTTGCTTTGGCTACAGATGTATCTTGGTTCTCATGGTTTCCAGTTTTATTCCTCACTGATATCTTTCAATAAAGATTCATATTGTAATTTGGGGTTGGTTTTTTTTCATTTTCACAGAGGTCAGGAATGAATACTGGATGCTGACCAACAGTTTTGCTTTTGAAGTCTTTGAAACACTGTCACCATGATTTCCTCTAATTGTGGACATGCTGGTATCCATCATCTCCTTGTTTCTCACTTAAAGGAAAACTTGGGCTTTTCCACAACACTTCTGCAGCATAACAAATCTCCATGTTGCCACTTGGATAATCAATACTGATCAATCTTGTTATCAAAAAGTATAGAATAATGGGCATATACAACATTATCTTCCCACTCATGAAATGCATCTATATCTAGGGCAGGGACATTATAGCTGTTTTAATTGTTCTGAGCAGATGCAGGAAGAAGAATTTTGCAGTATATATTTAGCTGCAAAGGAAGAATCTGAGAGAACACCCCATCATATCCTGAATCCTGCTCATAGAGCAAAACTTAATCTACAGCATTAACTTCTGTGTGCAGATATTTTGAAGTCTTTAACATCTGCAAGAATTCAGAACTTAATATTTCATGCGTGTTCTGAATTATGTATTCTCACTCTGAGACATTGACTGAAACACAGAGAGTTTCACCAGCTGTATAAATCATCCAAGTGCCACTGGGAAAAGTCTGTTCTACTAGTGAAGCCCTACTCCATGAGGTGTGGAAGAATGGGCTAAATGTTCTCCCTGTTTGTGGCTGATCTCACACAGCCTCACAATGAAGAAAGTCTGGAGAAAAGTGTGCAGGAGACCATCAAGAGAGCATCCACATGGGAAGTGAGAAACAACTTCTCTCCATAATTAAATTGCTATTGACAAATCTTTCCCACACACCCAAAAGGACAAAAAAGAGGAAGAAGTGTCAGGCACTACAAGGAGTGAGGATATTTCTTCAATTCTGAAAATGAACAGGGTTATTTTTTCCAGATGTAAAAATCAGACAAAACCACCACTGATGATTTACAACAGTTTTTCTTTCTGTATAGAATGGAATCTTTATATTTTAACAATATTATTGTTGTGTTATGAGCACAGTTCAGATTCCCTAAACAAAGTCTCACTGTCTATTGTATCAGTTATGACAGACCAGATTTTTTTCACCAGCTTCCTTTTGGTTTCAGTAGTATCATGTCTAGATATGATTTCGTTTAGGGCTGTGCAATGCAGGATTTTCTAGATATATCACTGATGAAAAAAGACGTCAGCAAGTGGGTAGACAAATGCTTAACTAACTTGAAAGGCAGCCCTGTTAATTCCTAGGGCTGTTGGAAAACCTTCCTAAAGAAGCAAGTAATGCATCCATGCCAGAGAAGCTCAGCAACCAAGATTCAGCCATGTTGCAGCAGGCAAATAAACTGGCTTATTCAAATTAAGTGAAAAGGAGAACAAAGCAGTCCCTGAGAGCAAGAAGCATTGTGTGGTATTTACAGCAGCTGTGGCTGTATCTAAATTCACATGGATTAGAGAGAGCAGTTGGTAGTTACAATATCCCATTTGGGGGCAGCCTAAGCAGTAAGCCAAGTTCACAGATAGCATTGCGCAACTTAATTAATGTTTTTCCAGATGATGGACATGGCTGTTAGGCCCATTCTCCCCCACTGGAGTAAACAGGTACAGGTGCACTCATAGCCCATCACGTTACATCTTTCTGCACAGCCACTCTCCAGCCATCTCATCCCTTCCTTGCTTTATCCATGGCCTGGCACACCTGCACATGCAAGTGTCTGCACGGCGAGCTGGGTGAGCTGCAAGGTACCAGGTGCAAAACTGGAAAAATGCAAGCACAGAGTGCTAAACAGGAACTAAACAAAGACCTTGAAAATTCTTTATACCAGGAGCTTTGCTGGCAACAATAATTATAATACATGTAATAGCCTTTCTGGAGTAAGGTTGATGCCCACATGTGGGGACCATCCAAGTCATAGTGTTTGGGTAAGGATCCTTGAGCCATTTAACTCTCCATGCCATCAGGGAGGTATGTTGAATTTACTTATTCCTTCTAGTGTAAGAAAATATGTATTAATTTTGTATTTATTTTACCCTTAACATAATTTATTTGAGCAACAGGGTGGGAGACTTTGGATAGTGAGTGTCTGCAACTTCCTTTGGTAAATATTCATCATAGAGAATTTTTCTATCATGTAAAAATAACTGATGATTTTTTAAAGCTGTGGTTAGCCAATCAGTGCTCTGAAAAATTCATGCCTGACTGCTGCTTCTTTTTGGTTTTATTGTTAATTTCTTATACACGAGTTTTTAATTTTTACTTTTGTTTTTTTAGATTTCTTTGAATCCAAAACAAGAACACCTGCTGTGTTACCATGCCAATCTGACTTACAGAGAGGGATGAATGTCAGCATGTGATGAGCTTTCATTTATAGCCTAATAGCACTCTACTTCCAGAGACTTTATCAGCTGAAGCTTACATTCAGGACCAAGAACCCGTGCTGTACAAATCAATGAAGCATTTTCTGTGGCTGATAGTAGCAGGCAGAAGTGCCTCAATATTGGCCTGTCAGAGTTGGGTGTAGTAAAGACAAAGAAAATATGTGTAAGGTCAGCTTGCTCTTTTACCAAATAAGGTAAAATCAATCTGTGAATGGCCTAATATTAAGTGTTTTGGCCATTGTGACAGATGACATTGGATAAAAAATTTGAAGTCCAACAAAATGACTTTTCTACCAGCTCCTCAATAAGCCTCATAGGTGACCACAATGATCCTCCAAAATGGGAGGAGAAACCCAGAAGAACTGAGGAGAAAGTGAGAACTTGGAAGACAGTGAGCAGATATGTTCTTGAAAATGTAACAAGGAATCAGAGTGGAGGCAGGATCAGGCAGACAAGGGTCAGATGCTGGGCCATGGAAATGGCTCATGCCTTTGGGATAAAAGGCAGAAAACAAATGATGCCTGGGAAAGATGGTACAGTTACAGTACATGAGTTAGCCACTCTAAACAAAATGTGTAGAATAAAATTACATCTTTCAAAAGCCTTAGAAAAAAAGGCTTCAAAACCTGAGGTGCAAGGTCAGAACACTTTAAGCCAGAAGAAGGTATTGTTAGACACTTCAAAGTATTTCACCCTGCTGAATGCTAGGCAATACCATTAACTTGCATTTCAGACTTAGAAATAAGAGAAGAAATTAAATTCAGACAGCTAAATGAAATTTTAGTATAATGTACTATAGCAATGCAAAAATCACCTTTGGGTAGTTGAGGCTGCAGAAATTCTGCAGTGATGGGTCAAAGCCCAGGATAATATTTCTGAGGGTCCCAGAAGCAGTGGACTGTTCTGTATGTAGCTTTCATTATTTTTATTGAGTATCCCCACCCTTTCAACCCCCAAATATTTTCTAATGTCAGAAGGGACAGCATGATCACGGCCTTCAGAACGCTGTAGGTTCAGCTGTGTGTTTCTGCACACTAAAAAAGTATCCCAGTACATTTTCTGAGTCATAATTTTCACTGTTTCTATCCCAGCATCTCCAAAAGCACAAAAATACACGGTTTGTCTCTCCCCAGGGAAAATTGCTTTGTCTGCACATCTTGGCTGGAGTCCAGTGGAAATTTCAGCTGCAGATGAAGATTCCAGGGAGGTACCAACCTCAGCCTGAGCCACACATCCCTGTTCCCTTCAACAGCAGAAAGGGAGGTGTGGCCTCCATCACTACTGCTTTATTTGTGTCCTTGTCATTACCCAACACTCTGCTCAGACACAGACTTAACCTCTGTTGCAATTAGGCTCAAGAATGCTGCTCCAATTACATTGCTGATTTCTCTTTGATGGCCTGTTCACTCAGCTATTCAAAAGGTCTCTGCTAACAGGAGGACACTCTACCTTGCATGACATTAATAAATCTTTCATCAGTACATTTCAGATTCATTGCAGTTACAAGCAAAGTTCTTTGAACTCATGTTGTGCTGTTTGATGTATCTTTTAAGGATGCTCACAGCATAGAGGCCAGAACTGGGACAGGCTCCTGAAAGATGCAGATACAAACCCTAGTTTTGTACTATCTGCTTAATCTTTGAGGATGTTGATTAAGGCTGGAAGCAGAATATCAGTTCTAACATGCCTCCAAAGGTTTCAGATCCAACCTCCAACTTTGCAGCATGGTCTGTCTCATCATTCAGCCTTAGAAAAAACCAGGCATATAAGACAAGAGCATGCCCAGAATTTGTTGTTGGCTACATGTAGAAAAAAAATCTAGAAGAGATAATTGTCTAGCATATTATTTGATAAGTATCTGCTTGTGGCACTGAGAAATGTCTTTTATTAGGTGAAAACTATTTTAATTTTTTAAAATTTTTATCTTTTAATGTGAATGTAAAGTGATTTAAAATGACTGATAGATTAGGTCTTCATAAATTAGTAGGAGACTGATTACTGAGGAGTATCAAATTGCTAAGTGCGATTAGGCATTAACTCCGTATCCAATTCCCTGAGAAAAGCAAAGCAATCCTTCCCTGTTTAGAACTCCTTAACCACAAAAATATATAAAGAAACTGCCCAACCCATGTCCCCCAAAAAAGTTACACTGAAAATAATTCCGCCAACCTCACAGCCATGGGAACAAGTTCATGGCCTGGGACAGACAGAAGGGTTGGGTTTGTTTTCCTGTATTTCGTTGAAATTTACTGAGAATGCCACCAAACGACAGCACAAATCATAATGTCATTTTGATCTAGATGGAGGCTTTCTGCAACAACAGTCTCTCATCACAAGCACCAATGATCCACTCCTTTATCCATTTGATTCTTATTCAAGGTAATTTTTGCACCAGAACTCAGAGTTTGAAGTTCTGATTAGATGGGTCTTTCATGGTGTGCTTACATCCCCTTTTTTTGGCATGGGTGTGTGACATATTTATCCTGGATAATTGCCCTGCTTTTCTTCCTTTTATAATGCCTTTGTACAGATATCAATCTCTGATTCCTTTTCTGTGCTGTACACCTCACACTATCTAGATAAAACCAAAATCCTCTTTTACCTGTCAGCATGTATCCATTGTTGAGAGATGAAGAGCTAGCTCTATTTTTTGGGAGCAGAATGCAGCTCTGTGGTAAATGGAGTGTCTGAGGGGGAACAGGGAATGCTACCACTATTTATTATTGTCATTTTTAATTATATCTCTATAGTATAGATGATATATACTATAATTATGTGTTTATCTTTCCATAATCAGTATGTTTGTTATAATTTCTTTATGAAGTACACGTTAACTTCAGATGCAGATGTAAACTTCCTGACAAAAGGACTGCTTAGCTAAAAAATAACTGAGTCTCACTGGGTATTTGGGACAAGGCTATCACATAAAACTGTTCTTAGCTAAGTGACCTGGGACTGCTGGGACCAACCACCTGGCAAAGCCCCCAGAGGCACTACCCACCAAGGGGTACCTTGGGGGTGACACTCAAAGACACGGGAGCACTGAAGAACTCACATGGCTTCTCTCATACCCCTGCTCCTCAGTAGGACAAAACCTCTGGAGGAGTGAGATCAGGTATAAGCAGCAGTAGTTTTGACCTTAAACCTTGGTCTTCAAGGGCATTTCTCATTTGGAGCAGAAATTATGCCAGAGGCTTAACGTATAGATTGCTCTTGACAGAACTCAAGCCTCTGCTTAACTAACAGCTTGAAATGTCCCCAGTGATTGCTGCATGTAACTTGAAAATTTTTGACTTCTTGGGAAAACTAATGAAAGTGAGGGTATGGATATGTAAACACATTTTTGCAGCCAAAATAATTTTCAGCCTTGTGGGTTTTGCATTTTTGTGCAAGCGACAGAGACAGATGAAGAAAAAGGGAAGGTTGACTGAATTCTGCCAATAACCAAATATATTCAAGCAGCCAATAAGGTTCCCATACCTTACTGATAAAATGGCCTTCCATTGTTTATTAAAGCACGTGCTGAAGATGCAGCATTTTAAATCCTGCCTTCAGAAAGCTGCTGACCCCCTTGGGAAGCATTTCACCACCCTTCAGCCTCACTCAGGCTAGAGAAGGGAAATGAAACTGAGCTATAACACTCCCTTGCTGGAAAGAGTAACTCTCCATGGACTATTTGATAGTGGAGGCAACCCTGGCACTGTTACAGGTGTGCACAGGCATTTTGTGAGGTCTGGGGGAGACTGAGATTGTTTTCAGGCATTTTGATTGTTGGCAGCTGCCTTTCACTTGTTTGAAAGACATCTCCGTTACTTTTATTCACAGCCTTTAAGAGAACCTATGCCAGATCTCTGCCTGAGGCCGACCCTCAGTCTCCTCAGACGCCACCAAAAACTCTTGGGATTAGGCTATGAAAAAACAACTGTAACCAGCAGCCTGCAGGGGCAGGAGCGCCAAGAGAAGTAGGTTTGGCTGTGGTAACTGAGGTGGAGACACCAAACCATCCACTAGCTGCAGTATGCTGCAGTACACGGGCCAACAGAGAGCAGGGCAGTGCAAAACTGCCCCTCAGCCCACGCTGGGAACGCTTCTCTGGGAAAACACCAGGAAACAGTCAAGGTCAGGCTGGACAGGGCTATGAGCAGCCTGATGTAACTGAAGATGTCCCTGCTTATTTCAAGGGGGTTGGACCAGATGGCTTTTATCCTAACCCAAAGTATTCTATGATTATGCTGAATTACTATTTGTACAGCCAGGCACACACAAGACATTTTCCCAGACATGCAAAACACCTCCAGGGTTTTCTGCTCCAAGGAATGTGACATGTCTCTTGGAAGCAATCCTTGCTCACGTTGGTTAATCTTGCTCAGCACCTTGTTTATGTCTTCACCATATGCTCACAGTCTGCTTGCAGAATCTCCGTGGCTCTTTGTAATCTCTATTACCCTTCTTCTTTTCCAGAGGCTGTTTATTAGCTTTTAAATTTTAAAGTTTCTTCTCTTGCACCTGGTACACTCCTCTCCTTTGCTTCCCCAGGACCACTCAGGCTCCCACAAGCTCTTCAGAGCCACATTTCTGTCATCAAACCTGCAGCTTTGCTTACTGGGACTCAGCTGTTCGCCTGCTCTTTTTCACTATCAACACCTTAAACTTGAACACTCCCCACCAGCTCTCTTGCAGACACTAATTTAAATTTATTTTTGTGTTCTTCTAATGCCTTACATTTCTCACCTTGTTTCAGTCCTCACCTCTTTCTTCACTTTGTTCAATTGCCCGTTGTTAGACTACGGGATTCCTCCTTTCCTTATCCCCCAGCTTCCATTCCTCCCCTTCACTAGAAGTTAGACTGTTGTCCTCCACCTTGGTTTTCTCCTTGTGGCTACTGGCCAGAGCTCCAACTGTACCATAATCTCTCTTTCACTTTTCCTCCAGATATCTTCCTCATGAATATTCACTCATGTTTCAGCAGTGATGTAAAGATGCTGTCTCCATAATGTCTACACATCTGTGGCAGGATCCACCTTTGGCTTCCTATTAGCTTCACATTAGCCCAAACCACTTTTGGGTTTAATGGTGCTATATCACATATTTCCTGAAAATTGTTTGTCCTCAAAATTTTCAACATGCTTACAAGCCTTACTTCTTGTAGCAATTATAGCTGAGACAAATGCATTCTTTACATTCCTTCCTGCCAAAAAAAAAAAAAAAAAAAAAAAAAAAAATCACAGCTGCTTCATTTTTCTACCAACCACCAAGGCAAGACTTTGATTTCCCAAGATTAGGCTGCTCCTTGTATTTCCTGACATCACTGCCCTGGGCATCCTGCATTGATGCGGCAGCAAGAGCTCCTGCTAAATTCCGAGGGAGCCATCAAATCCCTGTCCCTCTGTGCACACCCCTGGGCCAAGAGGGACGTGACAAGTTCCAGCTTTGTGCAGGAAAGCGGCAGAGAAGCAGCAGGACACGGCTGGCAGCTGGGGCACACGCTGCTAAGGCAAGGAGGGAATCGTTTAATGGGATTAGCACACAGAGGAGAAAAGAGGCAAGAAAGTACCAGACTTACAGAGAAATCCTTGTACCAGGAAAAGCTTTCCCTGCTTTTTGCGTGAATGTTGCTGAGGGTAACAAAAAAAAAAGTACAAGAGAGCAGTGTTTTGCAGGTGAACAGGCTAGATTTAGACCAGCACAAAGTACAATCAATCAATTTTTGTGCTAGCAGCAGTGCTCGAAAAGTGCAGAGCGTAACTGAACTTATTTTGCTTGTTTTATAGACTTTTAACAGGCTTTTCAGAGCATCTGGCAGAATGGAATATGGCACATTTTATCACAATTCATCATTCTTAAGGAACTGATCAAGCTTACAGCAAGCTGATGGGTGGGCTATGAGAGTGAGGGGGGGTACTTCATGACAGCACATTGCACAATTGCTTTGCCTCATTATCTTTTAAATATATACTAAATGTCTGGAATATAGAAATAAATATTTACAACTGTAAATATACCAAATATCTGAGGCCATAAGGAACCCAGTTCCAAGGAGGAGGCTAGATCATGCTACTTCTGGATCCACTAAAGTCCATAGAGGTGATGTGAAGTCACAAGAGATGAAGATGAGCTCTACCTGAATATTCATAGTATTGAGTGTAGGATCCAAAGTCAGTAACTTTGTTTTACATGAACAGATAATAGAAACCACTACATTGTATATTTTCTACAGCAAAACACATTAAGGGGGTAATTTAACATACCTGGATAATATTAATGAGAACTCTATGAATTTTTTTTAAGAAATAGAAGCTTATTGGGACCATCTCTGCAGTTTCTGTTGCATAAACACACTCATTTGTGCTATGTAAAACTAATATAAATAGGTTGCCAGATGCTAAACTGATATAAAAGAGTGGAAAAATCTGACCTAATGTTGTTTTGTACCTACACTGCACTCTGCACTGATGTAAATGAGAACACAAGACACCAGGCAAGTGAAAAAAGGAGGATAATGTTTTAGTTTGGAATACAAAGCTGTGATGTGTCCTGCTCCAACACTTCCTTTCATTTACTTGGGAGTCCTGCTGCATCTCTCAGTGGGGATGGAATTAACACATTTCAAAGCCTTCATCTTGTTTTTCTGTTTTGTTTTTTTTTGGGGGGTTTTTTTGCTGAACAATAAAAGTTTCCCATGATGCCTTTTTTTTTTTTTTTTTTTTTTTTTTTTTTTTTTTTTTTGCTGAACAATAAGAAAGTTTCCCATGATGCAAAGCTTTCAATACAGGAATAAACCTACATTCTTCACCTCGTCTTCAGCCCCAGTCTGCACCCCCTGAAATTATTTTTGTTACCTATACCCTGATAAAATGCCTGCTCCCATTGGGAAGTTCTATTTTGTAACTTGAATGTCCATTAATATGCACCAAAATTATGAAAAAGGGAAGTGTAAAAGTGACAAAATATTTCCAGAGAAGCATAAAGAGTATTTCTGGCTAATAAAGACATTTTTTACCAGCCAGAGGACAGTCTAACAAGGACTGATGACAAGAAGTTTACAATAAGCTGATAAATTCTAGAAAAAGTAAGTTCCTAACTAGTCTGCATTTTATGAAGTTTTTCTGAATAAAAACAGCCCTTGACTGAAAATTAATTTTTTTAAGAAAACATCTTATGGGTCTCAGTATAGCAGTAAATTGGTGACTTTCTGCAATAGGAATCACATAGAATCCAACCTACAGATTCACAAGAGAAAGATCAAAAGACATCTCTGTTTTCTTATTGAAATATCTCAGGCCACCCAATTATCCAGCCCTGAGTCCAATAACTTGTATTTAACTAAAGCATTCTTTGTCTCAGATTAAAGCTTGTCTGCTATAAAAGCTCTCAGACTTTGCTGTAAAATCTGAAGAGACTTTGTCTCTATCCCTTCCCTTGTACTTTGTTCCAGTAGTTAATCACCATTACCATGTATTCTGAAAAGCTTCTTTTGAGTCTTAATTCAACTTCAGCCTTTGTTTCTTGAGGTGCATCTCTCCTTCAGGCAAAAGAGGTTCTTAATATCTCCTATTTTTTTTTTCCTATGTGAATGCAGTTTTTAAAAAGCACAAACAAATCTCCACCTACTCAGGAACACAGGGAAGGGAGCAGATAAAGCTTTTAATCAGCTGCAGCTTGTATCCATCTTACTGAAATTCATGCAGCACACAAACTTTTCTGCTCTTTTTTTACAAAACAATTCACTTTTCCAAGTAGAGTTGCTGATACACCAATCACAACTTTCAGTATTTGAAACCATCAATATTCTTGTCTAAATAAAATACGCTTTACAGTCTCTAAAGTTTTCTTCAAACTTCCGAGTGTTGTTCTTGCTTAACCTTTGTCTGAGGTGAAGAAGGGACATCTTTCTTATCAGACTTCCCATCCACTTGCAAGCATTTCTGTTCATGTCACTCAAAAAGAGAATGCTAGGTTTTATTCCCTGATTCTTTCACTTCAAAATGATTTCTTATCATGAACTCCCTAAACTTTAGCAAAAATCTACTTTAATTGTGGGCAATTATATTCCTGTTTTTTCAGTATTTATTGCCTGAAAATGTAGTATATCCCTTCCACCAGTGTACCTGTGAGCCAATGGGGTTAGCTAAGCAGACCAATTACTTGAGCTGCTATTTCATTTCAGCTACCAGCTCACCATATTTGGCTTGTTTTGTTTTTAATATCAGTCCAACACTAGCTCTGTCTTTCCCGTCTGCAGTTTCCCTAGCCAGCTAAAGTTAATTACACACTAAGATCAGGTAGACAGATGCTCCTCTGTTATAATATTTTTTTTTCCAACTCCTAGACTCTGTCTCTGCTATCAGATAGAAAATATTCTCTAAAAGAAATTGCCTAACATTCTCATTTTATTCATGGATTAGAAAGTTCTTCATCTTTGTGTGATAAACTCATCACTTGCATTTTCCCAGCTACCAGACAAAAGTTGTCTTTGAAAAAACTTGGCTTTCTCTGCACCAAAAAACATGTTATTATCTCTCTCTACCAACAAGAGTAATATCTTTTGCAGGGATTTTCATACCTAATATAACTGACAAGGAAATATTCTGTAAGACTTACAAGCATAGATTTTTCTCTAATATTTGTAGCTTCCTCTTACTTTTTTTTTCACATCACAATTTCCCAGGGTTATTGATTGCCATCTGTTTCCCTTTTTCAATGTTAGCTATAAATTGCTTTGAAAAAAAAAAATTAACTGCCTCCCCTGCACATTAAACTAGAATGAGCTTTTAGCCAAAGTCATTGTTTTTCCTGATTTGTCGGTTTCTAAAATTAAAAAAGCTCTTGATTTGCCTTCTCATTCTTTTTTCTAGTCCTTCAAATGGTTCAGCTTTCTTCCTCTTCAAATGGTTCAGCTAATGATTATCCTTTTACCTGGTGAAGCTGAGCTTTCTTTGCGGCCTTCTATCTGTGTGTCTCTTTGCAATTATTACCTCTGCCTCCTGTTTGTTCTGTGGGTGTGGGGGGCCAAGAGTTCTGCTCTGTGACCAGCCCCAGCTTCCAGCCCAATGGGTCACCTCCATCCAGTGCTGTTAAACCCAGACTACAATCACTTGGTTCCTTGTAATATTAGAAAATTGTTTTGACTTTTTTGTCAAATGATGTCCTGGCATGGTGAGGGCTGCCCTGTGCATCTCCAGGTGAAGGCACAGTGCTTCTCTCCACCCAAGCACAGAATTGTGTCTGCTGAGTGGATCCCATGGATTTTACTTACTCTGGCACTAACCTCTGTTCTCCTCGTATCAGATTTTGGATATGGGGGCAGAAATCATCTGGAAAGTGTTTGAGTCTTCAGGTTGTAGCAAGAGATGATTACTAAAGATTCACTAAAGAGAATTATGTGTGAAACAAAAAAAGTGCGAACATCAGAAGATACATGCTGGTCCTACTCTGCTTAGTGACATACAGCATTGTTTGATATTAATCTTTCACTGCCATTCCTAATAGACAACTTAAAACTAAGCTGCACCTTATTATCTGCTCAGTTTTCTTAATTTGAATAATTTCCTTCAACCACTTCAAAATTGATGGACTTTGATCAAATTCCAAAAAAAATAAAAATGCTTAAGTGTGAATTACAAAGGCTTTTGGATTTGTTTTTGGGTTTTTTTTTCTCTTTTACTAAAATCTTCAAACATTGCTTGTTTTTTTTAACAGCCTTCCTAAAAGAAAAGATGTGATGAACACAGTGGCTAATAAATTCAAATGACATCAATTGATCTCCACATGTTGATGTCACCAATATTCCTATGAATGCCATGGTTGAAATTTTAGTTCCATTAAGGATCATTAGTTTCTTGAATGCATTCATTATTCAAAACCACTTGCTAGTTAGTTTCTGCATATAATTCCACCTCTGGAACTTGTTGGGGGTGTGTGTCTTCTTTACTCACTTAACATTAAAATGTCCTTCCTGCCTTTGATAAGACAAAACTTTCACTGATTTGAGCAGAGATTAATTCTCTTCTCTAAATACCTGCTCTCAGACTAGCATCTCTTCAGGTTTTCAACACTTAAAATGAGTTGTGAGTTAATTTGGGCAATCCCTCACACTGATTAACAAGACATTAATTTTGTTTCATTATTCACTCAGCTCTTTGGTAAAACCAGGAAATCTCTTCCACCATCCCTCACACTTTAAGAATTAATTTTCCAAAATATTTCCTTTTTAATCACAGTTTCTATTTTTAAAAAGACAATATTATTATTAGTTCAGAAGTTTTAGTAGATGAGAATTTCACCAACTGCATTTCTGACCTTTATATAAATGTTACCTGTGTAATGTGCTATATTTTCAAAATTATTTCCCTTAGATCATAAAAGAAATGTCAAAATTTTTCTGTTATCTAGTGGGTCATATTATGTTCTTGTTAATAAAAAACCTATGAAATAACTTTGTTCCTCAGTAGTTACACTCAGCATTGCAGGCAGCATAAGAGAGAGCAAAATTGAGATAGGTGAACTTCTTTGGAGAAATTATTTATTGCGCTTTGCAGTTCATTGGTTTTTCACACTTACAGTTTTCATGAAATTGGTTATTTCTGCTTTTTAACAAATCACCAAAATGCAGTAAGGCTTTTTTAAATAAAGGAAAAAAACAAAACAAAACAAACAAACTTTTCAGTATCTGTTGTGTGAATGCAATTTAAATGAAAAGACAGATGTTTGCAAATCATCAAATCTACCTGCATTCATTTTCTTTCTAGATTAGAAACACAAAAAACAGAATCAGAAGATTAATCTCTTCCTTGATTAATGCTCCTGGAGTTATACCAGTGTAAATTTTACATTCCCATCTCATTTGAAAACAAAAACTTCATAAATTTTTTCTGAATGTACACTGACTAAGCATGAGTTTAAAAACCTAAAATAGTCTAAACTTGTCATTTGAATTTCTTTATCTGTGAGGGCGCCGTACAGGCCCAGCCACGCAGCTCTGGGGCAGCCTGAGGATGATCCCACTTCAATGAGCTGTGACTAACCTCTGCTTTTCCATGGCACCAGGGGCAATAGGAGCAGTGTCCTCATGGCAACCTCAACCATCCTGTCCTGGCCAGCCAGGGCTGTGTTTACTGGCAGAGAGTCCTGTGGGTCCTGTGTGAGGGGAAACATGCATTTCAACATGGCTGTTTCCTCACAAGCTGTTATGAATTTGGTTGTTTATTTTGCTGCTTGTATATCTTCAGAAAAGCAATTGGTTGATTGTTTTATTTTTAAATTCCAAAATGTAAAGAAAATGGGGTGGAGGAATAACTGGGTCATATAAGCCATTTAGTTTGAAAGTTCCCATCACAAAACATTCTCTTCACACAGGAAAACTGAAATTATTTGGTTTTGGTATTTTTTTTCTGAGCAAAAGCTAAGGCATTTGTCAGTCAATCATCCTAAAGGTTTGGGGCAGGGGGGAATATCTTTGTTTCTTTTCTTTGAAATTCTGGAAAACAGGGAGCTGATTTTAACCACACCAGTATTGAATATCAGTCCAGAATTGCACCAAGAAAGGGAGCAGTGTTTTGAACTTCTTTCCTTCAAAACTGAGGGGAAAGAGTTTTTGGCAAGACTTTCTCAGCTGCAACTGGAGGCTCTGGAGAGCACACACAGACATCTAGTGGAGATCCAGAGGGCCAAAACAGGGACACATCATGCACAGACCCATGGTGGTTCACAGAATTCACAGAACCACTGGGTTGGAAGAGATCTCAAAGATCATCAAGTCCAACCCCTGCCCCAACACCTCAACTAAACCATGACACTGAGTGCCACATCCAGTCTTTTTTTAAACATATCCAGGGATGGTGACTCCACCACATCCCCAGGCAAACCATTCCAGAACTTTATCGCTCTTTCTGTAAAAAACTTTTTCCTAATATCCAACCTATATTTCCCTTGATGCAGCTTGGTTCCCCCAGCCACCCCACACCCTCATGGCCATGGGGCTGAGAGCCAGCCCAAGGCACATCAAGACACCTGACTGCACAGGGAAAGGCAGTCCCATGCCTGGAGACAGTTCTGTGCCCCTTTCCCAGGGCTCCTTTATTCCTCTCCTTCCAAACTATGGACACACCATGAGAAACTGTGGTGCCATCTTATTGCAAAGGTTTCATACCTTCTTGGTGATTTCTCATGGGCAGCTCCTCACAGCACTGATTCCTCCTCCTTCTTCTCAGCACAGCCAACAAACTCCAAGCTCTACCTCAACCAGCCAACCTGCTCTTTTACAATGCCCATCCTAATCAGATCTAACTGTGGCCTATTAAGGGCAGTCCTGTTCCTAATTCTTGATAATTAGCACAGCTGTAACTCCTTAGGGGTGAGATTACCTTCATCACTATCTCTATTTTCTTGCTTTCCACAATTCTCCCTTTTCTTTTAATTACAAAGTTGCAGTTTCTCTAGATTTATAGTTCCAGGATATTGACCCAAACTTAAATTACATATCATCAGAAACCCTTACACTTATACTTCTGAAATATTTACCCAAACGTACATTACATATCATTAGCACAAACCTGCATGAAGTCCCTTAATATAAACATCCCATCAGCCAAAGGTTTATCATAACCTTTCAGAAGCTTTTGAAGTTTCCCTGTTACTGATTTTTCATATCAGGAGTCAAAATGAAGCTGCTGTTTTACAGATTTGACCAAAATCAGGTTGTTTAAAGCTTACAAGGCAATGATTAAGTAAGAAACAAAGTCAAATTCAGCTCAAGACTGCATATATTTATGTCCTGCCATAGCATTTGGAAACCATTTAGACAAATTCAAACTCACACATTTGGAATAAAGGTAAGTAAGGACTCTAAAAAGAAAATATAGCTGTCAGAGTATTGTTTTTCATACTGCCCCTTAGTTTCTGAAAGATGAGTTCAAAGCAAAACTGAGAAGGAGAAAGAGGATTTTTCACGAAAGACTTCATCAATCAAAACTGAATTGGAAGACCTTCCTCTGCTTTATTCTCTTTTGTCTCAAAGCCTTATGAGTGTTTAGTCCTAGCAAAACTTTTCATAACCTTGAACTTATTCTGTAAGAAATCAAAGCCTAGTAAAATATCCCAAACAAATTAAATGTAGCCAACACTTTGACATGCAAAATGAATTTCAGTTTTGCCCCACTGTGATCTTATGTTTCATTATTATTGAGAATGTCATCAGTATTTTGCCTGCTGGGAGCATATTTTTTCCTCTTTTTCAGTCATACTCAAAGTCTCTTACTCTTTATTTTACTCTTCTAGCAGCAGACGCTGGTGAGGAGGTGGGGAATGAGATTTTCCCAATAAATTGGTGCTTTTTGCAGAGTGTTTCTGTATGGGTAAGAGTCATAGGAGGGCTTACAGTGAGGTGAGCACCTGCCACTTACAATGACCTGCTTTGAACAAGATCTTCCTGTATAACAAATATTTATAAATACAAATGAGTCTAACTGGTTAGAAAGCAGCATAGTCCCTTCTAAAATGAAATATTGGTCATTTGCAAAGACCCAAATCCTGCCTCAAGTCCACGGGAGCTTCTCCACTGACATTAGCATTAAAAAAATGAAGCACAGCTTTTGCCTGATGTTGGGGATCCAGACAGAGATGACCAAGGCACATAAAAGGCTGATGACTCTTTTTTCTCAACAGAGTTAGAAAACTTACTTAATCTTTATCTAGAAGTCATGGACTTTCTTGGCTCTCAGAGGCCTATCTTTTCTTACTTTGTGTTTTAGTAATTTAAAGACTCAATAGGGTAACATCTTAACACAGAGAGGGAGATTATCTTTAGGTAACCTTTGACTGAAGAGGAAGAGATATTTGCTTTGCTATCTTAATAGGCTGCATAATTTGATGCACAGAGACTTGATTTGTGTGATTTGTGACAAATTGCATGGAGTTGTCACTATTCTCTCGGTCTGCAAATATCCCTCCTAGGCTTCCATTCCTTGTATTTTAAAGTAATGTATTTATTTGCATTAAAGTAAAGCATTACACTACATATAAGACATGTATTATTTGGTCTCTGTCTAAAATTCATTAATTTAATACATGTATTCATCTCACAGTCATTTACTAGAAAGCAAATAAAAATCAGCATGAACAAGACAAAATTTCAGCTTTTGTATTCTAGCAAATATTTACTGTGAAAGCAGTTGAACTGTTTGCATATCTTTTGAGTCAGACATCACCAGCTTGGATCTGCTATTCCACAATCCAGGCAGTATCTATCCTAAGCAGAAATGACCTTCAGCAGAGTCCCACAGTGGAACCTCTGGTTTCTACCACCTTCTGTATCGGTTACAATCCCAAACTATGAAATGCAAATTCTTGTACCTGTAGCATGTTTCCTCATATCTCTGTGAGTTATTATACTGTAGGCAATGTTCATTCAAACACAATAAATCTCCACTGAGTTGGAATTTAATATACTCCACTGCCTCGAAGTACTGTAGGTATAAATATCCTGGAGTCCTTGTGCTGCCCCTGCAGAAAGCACAGTGCTGGTGGAACACAGCTACAAAACTAAGAAAGGTTTTAAAACAGAAATAATAACCCAAATTAACTGTGGTGTGAATATTATAAAACACTAAGAACCAGCTTTGCCAGTACCACCTCTTCACTGGTTACATACAATTAACTTGTTTTCTGTACAAGGTGCCTCATTCAGCAGCTGTTGTGATGTTTACAAGTGTTAAGACTGGAGGAAAGGAGCATGGTTTGGGCTTTGGCTCAGCAGAGCCTGGATCTGTTCCCAGCCACTCCAGCATCTTGGCACTCCTACCAGGTCAGTAAGTGCTGTCTCTGTGGCTGCCTCAGAGCCAAGTTTACATGACTTTTGTTCTTCCATGGTGACAAGAAGCAGCCACATCTTGAATCAGTGACAGGAGTATCCCAGCTGGACACCTTTGGTCCCACCAGCCAAAAGATCATGCTCTTCTTAGAACTTGGCAGTTAGAGTGGGGTTTGGTTCAAGTTTAATTTAAGGCATGAACTCTGTTTAAGATCTACTTCAGCCATTCTGACACCATGCACCTCTGAACTCTACACTGGTAGGATTCAAAGACAGAGACATAAATTAGGGAGAATTTCTTCAAACTTCTGCATGGCCAGAAAAATTCCAAGACCTGAGTTCTCAGAATCTTTTATGATTCTGTGAAAATGGAATCAAGCATCTCAATAGAAATAGTGAACCATATCAGTGGGATCCATCAAACTGTATTGTTGCTTAATTCCCCCAAATTCAGGAGCAGAATTTCCTTTTCACACTCATGAGGGAACTTGCAGAGGCAGCATAGAGTAGACCAGAGACTCTCAGCAGATGATGTCAGCCATGGGCCAAAGGACGCTGCCACAGCTGTAGTGGTGCATTGGTTCAGACAAAAAGGAGCAAAGGGTTGAGATAATGAAACTCATTTCACACTGGTCCCTAAAAATACCTTAAGGGGAAGGGAAAATCATGAAGGAAGGAATCATTACATTTCTACTCAGAAAAAGGAGATTTTTTAAATGACACTTTAACTTCAGAGTTGAAATTTCCTGCATTACAAGTACCACTGGGATTTCCCTGCACTGACATTGAGAGATGCCCTGTTCATTCATAGTCAAAACAGGATGACTCAACTTTGTACAGTCTGAATGTCAGAACTCCCTGTGCAGATGCAACTCATTATCACAAAAGAGCCTTTTTGTCTGTAGATCTTATGTCAATTAGGGAAGTGGTTTTACTACCAGGAAAATAATGATTTTGGCTGCACAATTTCTATCTCCACTACCAGAACTTTGCCACTGTAAATAACTAACCTGACTTTGTAGTGAAGAGTGGTCCTCAGTGAGCCATTCATTAAGAGAGAGACACTTTGGAGACAAATAATCTACAATACTGATTAGTGACCACCAACACAATGAGTTTGTAGAGCCGTCTGTTTTCCATATCCATCCATTGCCTACATTAATTATATTATCTCTGATCTTGCAACTGAATAACAGAAGCAGATATTCACTCTGGAACAATTAAGTTTTATTTTCCCTTTTATTTGCCAGACTATAAAGAGGATAAATTCCTTTGTGTCATAAGGAAGTAGAGGCTGCACTCAGAATAGGGTGTGCATTTATTCAGCCATGAGTTGAATAGAGGCATGGTTCAGGAAGAAATCTTTCTTGTGAAGGGCTGTTGTGAGTCAGCTTCTGGAATTTCCCCATCCAGGAAATGTCTTTGGATAAGATAGAGTTTGGTCACACATATGCTTGGCATAATGGAGAGGATTGTTCTGCCTCATCCAGATTTGTGCATAAACCCACATTTAAACCCATTCCACCTCTCAGTTTACCAGAATTTAAATGTGAGACATAACACTGTCTATTTAAAAAACTGAGAAAAAGGGAGAATAGAAACTCCTTTCAGGACATGAACTTAAATTGCCACAGGGAATTTTCTGCTAAGCAAACAGCTTTTCTAGTAAACTGGATCTGATGATTCAGCAGTTGCTGGGAAGGGGCCTTTCAGCAGGGAAAACTGTGGGAAAGGTCGTTTGAGCAGTCTTGCCTATGGGTGGCACTGAAGGTAATGGTCCCATTTTCTGAGGGTTTGTGAAATGGTCCAACAAGCAGTGTCAGCCTTCCTTAACCCAGTGAATTGTTTCTGATCTAGAGGCTAACCCCAAGCCCAGGGTGAGAGGGGAACTCTTTCCTACACCATCTTTGAGGAAAAAGTCTCTTTCTGATAACCTACCTCTACCTGAAGATAAAATCTTCTCCAGGCATCTTCCCTGAGGAATTCACAATTCCCTATAGTTCATTTTCATCCCAGCTGTTTCCTGCTTTGTCTGCAAATCAGACAAATTGGAGCTGTATAAATCCCATCACATATCTGTGTTCTATTAGATTACGAGTAGACAGACTTTAGCAAATAAAAAGAAACCTCAGACTCCTTCCTTTCAAACCCCATATATTTGGCAATATGCCTCACACCTTAAAATGACAGCAGTAAGATGCATTACAAAGGAGAAAAACTGGAAATCATCTCCCTCCACCCTGCTGTTAATCAAGAACAGATCATATTTCCAGGTCTGGCACTGACAGTTCTTTGGACTCCGTGATCTCCATTACAGAGGCAGTTTCAGTTCTCCAGTCCTTATGAAAATCCCTAAACCTATACAGTTCAAGAAAACAAAGTCCTTAAAATCCAGGTTTTAAAGCTCCACATGTCTGATCTTTGACAGAAAGGTGCGTGGATGTGTCTTGGAAAGGAAATGCAGGAATCTATGTAAGATTAGACTGAATACTAAAGAGAAACTGAGAAGATGATCCCTGGCAAGGGGACAGAGGGATTAATACCTCATGAACTTGTTCATCAAGTTCATGAACTTTTTCTTCCTTGTGAGCATATCAGCCAAGTTGCTCATGCTGCTACTCATGCTTTACAGCCAAGGAAATTAAAAACAAGAGACCCTGTCTATCCATATTACTACATTGCTTGTATTGCATGATGTCTGGGTAATGCTGAGGTCTGGGTCATTGCTATCATGAATTGAAAATAAAGACAGACAAACAAACACACAATCCACACACACAGTTTGTAAGACTGAGTCTGGTTGTCTATTTGAATTCAGAGTACCTGCCCTGTCTGTCTGTATTCCTTATTCATTGTAGCAGGAAGCATTTTTTTCAGGGCCTTAATCTGTACAGACCACAGCTATGGGCTGCTGATCACTGATTGCTTTCCATTCCTTCAGTCACTTCAGAGAGAGACTAATTATCCCATGACTGCTTTGAAAGATGTTCACTCTGCTCCTTTCTTGAAGATCCTTCAGAAGGAGGTGACAGTGACCAATCCCCCATTCAAAGATTCCACTAGTCTTACAACATTTTACCCTGAAAGCACTTGCTCCCTTTTTGCCCAGTGCAGACATTTTTACATTCTGAAGTTGTTCATAAATTATCTATGTGTTTTCAAGCTGTCAGGAAGCCAGAGCAGCTGTGCAACTCCAACTGAAGGACTTATGTACCCTGCAGATCCTCTGTCATGGTCAGTGTAGCAGTGGGTGACGAAACACCACACATCTCTGAGTCCAGGCTCACCTGTCAATTGTGCTACATGTTTTGGAGTCAGAAGGAAACAGCTTTTCTCTACTCAGCTGGCATCAGTTGTCATGGCAGAGTGTAAAAGTGAATCCTGTTTGTGATCTTACTTCATCATAGACCTTTATTTTCCAAGAGATTCAGCAAAGGGTGTACAGCTGCTGGGCAGCTTGGCAGGCTGTGGTTTTGTTTTCTCAATGCACCCTGCAGAGCCCTTTGGGGCCACAAGCAGCCTGGGTCCCTGTCCTGGATGAGTGTGAGGAAAAGCTCAGCAAAACCCTGATTCTGCTTTCTCGTGGCTGTCCCCACCAAGCACAGTGAACATCAATGCACATCAGCTCAGCAGTGTAATAGCTGCTGCCTCACTGAATAGAGACCACAATCCCCACCAGATGTTCATCATGGTGCCTTGGTAGATAATATATTGGGGAAGGTTCATTTGTGACGGGTTTACTGCAAACTTCATCAGCCCCAAATGCTACAGCTCTAACAAGGGAAATTAAGGTCTTGCTGCAATCTCATACTCCCAGGTCGTGGTTGAAACGGAAGAGTGGATTGCTGTGTTCAGTTGTAATTTCTGTCCCAGTTTAAGCACTGGCAGTTGTCAGCATGATCATAAAAGGATAGGCATCGTTGTAAGAAAAATATGGATGGGAACAGAAAAATAGCAGATATACAAGAGTAACTTGTTAGATGTAAAAATCAAAATGACTTTACAAGGAATTTATGCCTGCTCAAACAAGGTAGTAACAGACTGGAATGTAGTCCAGTATAAAATCAGATTCCATGGGCACCTCACAGAGTGTGTGATAACCTCTACTGCACCACATTTTGTACTGTCTCCATACTACATGGAAGAATTGCCTTTTTCTGTCTTCCTCTCATGGGGCTTTGACTCAGTGCAGTCACACCTGAGTGACTTTGAGCCCAGTCCTGTAGTAGCTAGAGTGTCTCCAGGAAGAGTACTGGCTCCCAGTACTGAGGAAAGTACTGAGCTCTTCTTGGAACAGCAACACCTCAGAACAAAGTCCTAGCCAGAGTGAGAAATATCTCTCAGATGCAGTGGGAAAAATGTACTTACCCAAACTGAGAGAGGCCTGGGGCACAGAGGTGGCTATTCACCACCTGAGCTGCTGGTCTCTAATATGTGGGCTGTGCTAGGTGACCTTGTTATGTTCCAAAACATCACAGTACACCTTATCCACTTGGAATGGTGCTCAAATGGTAAGGGGTCCAAATCATATTTCTTAATATCTCATACTAGCAGGTACTTTCAATGGAAAACAGAGTTGGGAAAAGCTCTCAAAAATCTACAGAAGGGTCATTTTGGCATGGGAGAGGTTAACAGACAGACTGACTCCATATAAACTTATTATCCACATAAATGTCCAATCTTTCTTTCTGAATCTTACCAAGGACTTGGCCTTAAGAGCTTCCTGTGCTATTTGGGTTGATTCTGCTATTATCAGAATCAATTTGCTCATTACCAAAAGTACATCTAAGTACATTAAGGGCCAGATTCTTGGCTGGTACGAATTCATCTCCTTTCCAGCTAGTGAGACTGCAATGTTACACCCCTACAAAGTGAATACAAACTGCTACTAAATCAGAATGTTTGCAATTTTCAGACTAATGGAAAACCAGGGTTAGTAGCGATGTAATTTCTTTCACATTATCTCCCCATAATTGGTGAACTAGCCTGAGTAAAACCAGAGCTGATACGATGACTTGGAATTTGGCGGGACTGAAGGATTTGCTTTGTTACAGTTTATAACAGCATCAAAATTTCTTATCCCAAACACTTTATAATATATGTCATCTTTTACATCTGTTTTTGGGAGAAGGAGAGTTTGCAACTGCCAAAGGTTTAATAAGTCACAACAGGAGAAATAAAATGTTGGGGGTTTTTTTCCCCAGATTGTATAGAAGTAAGGGACACACCAAAATTGTGCAGCATGTTTTCTTGTTGGTAACTTCAATTTAAGTTGCTTGCTGTGCCAAGCCTGGATGCAGAAACCCCTGGGAGGGCAGTGACTCATCACACCAGTTGGGAAAAATATCAATTACCCCACATACTGCTGTGCATGCTGCAACACTCCTGAGCCTGGAGACAGAGCGTGGCACTATTTCCAGAACATACATCTTCTCAAGGATTTTGGAACCGTAAGGCAATTTCTTAGGGAAAATTTAGTTAAAAATTATTCATGCTAGCATAAATAAACGAATTCCAGAGGACTATTAAATGAAAGAAAAAAATAAAAAAGGAGATTACTAAAATTATGGGTTCTCCCCTTTCTAAATTTCATTTGAAGACAGGATAAGAATGTTGAATGTCTCTCATAAAGAGCATAGTTCATTGGCATGTATCCTTTTTCCTTTAAGCAGGACAGGAATGTGCTGCCTCTCCCCACAGCCTGATGGAGCTCAGACCAGAGTCTTGATTCACTCATTTTTGCAGCCTGAGAGATGGCTGAACGCATTTCCACTGCCTCTCATGAATATCAAGGAGGCTGAAATTTTGTCTCTGATTTATTTGTTCAGATGTCTGAAAATACTTTGTAAATGTTCTTATCTATGAATGCAGGTGTGTGTGTAAGGACTAGGTCAGTGTGTAAAAATGTGGACAGAAAACTGTATGGCAATTATTCAGCATTAAATACCACACTTTTCTCACCATGGGGCTTCCTCCACAATGAGTTATTTTTAAAGAATGTGAGTAAAGATGAAAGCTCCCATGGTGAAGCTATCAAAATGTCTTGATATAAAGTCAGTGGCTGTCCCTTTGAACAACCCAAACAATTGACTTGAGGAATAAAATTCTAGACAAAGAGAAAAAAAAAAAGAGAAAAACAGAGATGCTCCTGCCTACAGTGTCACTGGAGGCTGTATGTACATAATGTAGGCAATGTAATAACTAAAAGATTTCATCAAAGCAGGTCCTACTACTTGAAATAAGTTCAAAAGGGATCAAATTAGGTTTTTAACCCTATAAAATGGCCTTATGCCTCAGCCAAATGAAAGCTGAGACAGGTGTACAAATGTCAGCGGTGTTAAGGAGACAATTATTTCACACTTGCAGCCTTGAAATCAGTGGGTTTCTTGATGAGTTGCAAATAAAGATGTCATAGCATGTAAATAGATTTCATGTTTTTCTTGAAAAACATGCACAGAATTTTCAGAGCTAGTATAGACCTCTAAGCAGAGCTACATGTGCAGTAGAAGTCCTGTTGTTTATGATAAAAAAAGGTACCAGTATTGCTAAGTTTTTATTCCAGATTAAGTTCAGGTAATGAAGCTTAACTCCTGCTTATTTAGTCTCTACAGGTTATAGCTACTTCTCACTCTGTAGATGAATTTAGAGCTTAGCCAGGCAGCAAAAGTCCATCTGGTGGAAAACAGATGAACCCTCTGAATAGTTCCATTGCTTTATCATGCCACTTATAAAGACAAATTATTAAAATGCATCAATATCAGTCTTTAACTAAGGGATATCTGCCAGGGATTTAGTCAACTTTTGTTAGTTGATAACATTGTCTTTGTGATAAGGGGAATAAATGAGTTTATTCAAACAAATTGTGCGTGACTGTGTGTCTGTGTCCATGTATGTCAGTGTTTATCACACATGCATACCCATTAAAATTCTGTCATCACAAGGTAGCTACTGGTTTTGTTCTTTGCTTAGTTTTTAGAACCTTTGCTGGTTTTCATTTTGTTCCTGAGCCTTGATATGTGGTTGCCTCTGTGTTTGGATCAACTTCAGCTCTGTGTACATCAAAAGAAACATCCTTACACAAAAGGTACTTTGATTGATTGATTGATTGATTGACTCACTGTCTGTCTGCCTCAACAAGTCTCCTTCACTTTGCAATCCAAAATTTTTGGTTTAGGACAGATGAGAAAGATGATTTTGCAGGCCTCAGTGTCTTACATAGGTAGAACCCAGCAATTAGAAACTAAATGCCACAAATCCCATGTCAACACTCACACCACTAAATAACTTAAATACAGACTACAAACCCTTGCACTCTATATTTACTGGGAAGAAAGAAAAAAATATTCTTTATCTCCAGGGAAAACATCCTGTTATGTTTCCCCACATGCAGGACAATATTCTGGGCCTCATTTCCTAGCCCTGCAGTTAAGAGAAGAAAGGCATATTGATTTGAGTGCAGAAGGTTTGTTTTGGCCAGCAGAGTTGGGGATGAAGGAAACAAACATCACAGTGCTTGAGGAGGAAAATTGCTCCCAGTACTATGCATTTATAGAGGATTTGGACAATGAGAGGCCAATGCTTCAGTAAATTCCTGAGGACTAGATTTCCCCAAATCTCTTAATTCCAATATTTAGTAGCCTAAAGAAAGCCCTGGCATGAGGACATTTCTCTGCTCATATTCATGAAGCCTAGATTGAACCCTGTCTGATGGGGTAGGAGGGGAGGGAAGGCAAAAGTCCTCCAGAGGTTTCCTTCTCTCCACCTAAAGTAAAGAGAGCTGATTGCTGGGCTGTGTCCATTGGGGCCTCAAGGGCAATGGCAGAGAACAGCCCCTATCAGATGAAGGAAAATGAGACCAAAAAAAAAGAAAATACCTGGTTCTTTGAAAACCCCAAACTCAAGGAAATTGCCCCTGTACTACAAGTAGTTATTCCTTTTACCTCACATGTATCTTCATAAGTAAAACACTCAGCTCTTCTTTGGCACCAGTAACTTGCATTTGTTCTTTTTCCCTGTATATATAATATCCAACTGGTTTATTCACTGGGGTTTCCATAAATTTTCATCAGTGTGTTGTTTCATTCCACACAACCTCTTTTGCTGGCTCTCTCTTTTTACTTCCCCCTCCTTTTCATATGCAGGGTCTTTCTTTAACGCCTCAGTATTAAAAAGCTCTATGCCTTCTTTGTGCATATGGAGTCAAAGTTCCAGTCCCTCTCCTCGTTATTGGTATTTTCTGCACAGCGATAGAGAGGGGCTTTTTATGAGCTTTTGTTATAGAATCCCAGTAGCAAACACACAGTGAAACTGGAGATGGATCTTCTCGCACGTGGATGTGCCCACACACACAAACACACAACCTAGACCTGCAGAGGTGTCATGGGTAGTACATCCAAGATCCCATCCACTGGAATACCCCTCACACTGCAATATCCATATGATGCTCATCACAGGTAGGTACAATATATATATAACATACAAAGCATGGAATTGCTGTAGATACTGAGTCAGAAATCCCTTCACGTGTCCAGCAGAGCCCATTGCAACAGAGGAGTTCAATTCCCTGCACTGGCACCACTCTGACACTTTCCTGGCCTCTTTCCCAAGAGTTCCCAGACAAGTCTGACTCCCTCATCTAATGTCTAAATTCTCTCCTCATACTCTTAGCTTTTGGTAAGCCTAGCCTTCATCTATACTATCCAAGACTGTACCTTTGAGCAATCTGACCAAAGCAAACACTCCCTGCAGCCAAGAGGGGAGGGAGAGGAACTTCCAGAGTGAATCAGTGAGATGTGCCCGATGCAGTATGCACAGATTGACTTTACAGCACTTGAACTCCATGAATGCAAATCATCTCAAAAAATCCGTGAAGGAAAGAGCATGTAAAACTGCCCTTGCTCTTTCTCCTTCTTTCCTTTCACTTTATCCTGTCAGCACCGCATATATCAAACTAGAGCTCTGGGTTTTAACTAGGCTTTACTGTTTCATTCTGCTTCATGAATTTTTCAGTGTTTACACTTATGCTTAATATAATAAGATTGATAATGCAGCTGCCTGATAGATTCTCATCCAGGCTTCTCAGCTAGAGAGATTCTTATTCTTTCTTCCTAATTTCTGTAATATCCAAAAGTTCATTTTCACCTTTTGCATCTTGATGCTTTTTTTCATCTTTCACCTATTCATCTCCCAAAACAATGTCTTCAAGGTAACAACATTTACCCAGTGGATTTATATGGCTGGGGTGTGATATGCTGCCTGTTCTGCTGCAGCCAGGTCACTGCTTCCCACCCACAGGGAAATTGGTGGAGCAGGTGGAGGAGCTCACCCTGAGGAGCTCTGTGAGCTGCAGTGCCACTGCAGTATATCAACTGTGTTGTCCCAACAGAGGGGGATGGCCAAAGTCCCACTGGCTTTCACTTGTGAGTGCATTAAAAAAAAAAAAAAAGAAAAACAACAAAACAACAACAACAAAAAAAAAAAAGCAAAAACCAAAACCAAAAACAAACCAAAAACAAACCAAAAAAAAAAAACCCCAAAAATGAAAAGAAAATTAAGAAGCAGCAGAAAAGAGAGGGATTAGTAAATATATAAGTGATTTACAACCCAGAAAACTGCATGCTTTGCATCTTTCAGCCTTATGTACAAAAGCAATGGTCAATGAAAACGACTGGCAGCAAAATTAAAACAATATATAAAAGGTAGTAAGTCTTTAAGCAGCATATATTGACTTTACTGCATGGGAAATCAATGAGATGCACAGTTTAGTGGGATTAGGAAGGGGAACAGGATGTTCACATAATCAAAGTGCAGAATAAGCAGCAGAAGGATGTCAGATGCAGTACTTTAGAGCTCAGAGTCCTTTCACACCCCTCACCAACATACACTTCTCCCCCTCCCTTCCCTACTCCCCCTTCCTTCCCTCCCTTCCCTACTCCCTCCCTTGCTCCCTCTAGAGAAGCTCTACCTGGTTCTTAATTAAAAAGAAAAAAAAAAAAAAAACATACACACACACAAAATATCCAACACACACACAAAATAAATGCCCAATAAAATAAGCTCAAACCACAGCTCATTGATGAGATATTTTTAATGCCCCAGCTCTTAAACTGGCAAAAGTACTTGCACACTGGCCCAACCCTCAGTATCTTAGGAATCTCCTGTATGTCAGCGCAACTTGTCACTCAGTGAATGATAAATACATGTTTAAATGAAGTGCTGCCCAAGAGGCCTTAAAGTAAGGAGATTTCAGCTGCCTTTATTCAAGGAAGCTCATGACTTTTGCATGGTCACTATTCCTGCGAGACATCCCAATTAAAAATAACACAGATGAACACTTGGATCTGGGATCTTTTCAATATTTTATGGCTCAAACAAAGCCCTTGTTCTTCTTGCCAACAACACACCTGTCACAGCAATACTCTAGGTGTGTGAGAACTGATTTTTTAAAACTTTTTAGGGCCCAGAAACTATGGAGGGTTTTTCCCCCTGATTTAGTCATTATCACTTCAAGATGTATGTTGCTTCCTGGTTTAAATGATAGGATTGAGACCAAGATTTTAAAAAGTTTTAAAAGTTTAACAACACTGAGCTTGTTTTCATAATGTCATTAAAGTCTTTAAAAATTTTCAAGGGAAGACAGGTGGAGATATGGATTCTTCATCTGTAAAGAACTAGGAAAATGTCCTGGATAAAGATCAGCAATTGGCTCTGGAAGGTGTCTTGTTACCATTGGTACCTGCACTGCATGTCCTGCATTGCACAGTGCTACAAGGTTTGTCAATGATGAAACAAAACCTCTCCTAAATCCTTTCCTAAGCCAATCCCACCACCACTAAATTCACCTCTTCCTGGGGCCAAGAACAGCTACTTTTCCTTTGGAGAAGAGAAGGTAGTCCATGAACTGACTGCAAACAACAAATAGGAAAAAGATAAAGATACTGCCATGCACCACGTGAGAAAAGATGGAAGGAAATGAAACATATGGAGACACAAAGCTTGCTTTTATTTGGTTGCAAAGGAAAATCTCTGACTCTGATGTGTAAGACAGCTCATGTTTTCACTCAATTTTATTTAGGGGTTGTGCAGTTTTATTTTTATCCTTCAAAAAGTCTGATGGGCTGCATATGACTAACACAGCAGCAGATGACTTTGCTTCTCAATGTCATGGTCATGTCAGGGACTGATTTAAAGAGCTCAGTAAAACTGCAGGCAAAATGTTTGGTGATCCTCAGATAAGTATTGGTGTATACATAAACATTCCATGATGCTTAAAGTAAAAAACAAACAAACCCTGATTAAAATATGCAGGAGTTTTAATTCAAATTTTTATCTCTGTATTTATTCTTGTCACAGTAAACTTGTAAAAGCAGCTTAAGCTGTGCTTTTATAGATTATATCTGATTGCTGATATTTTCTAATAAGTTGGAGGATAATTGGAGCTGTCGCCTATTATTATTAATCACACCCTTGGGTAAATGTTTGACAATAGAAATGTAGGGCAAATTAAAAAACATTAAAATTGCAACCCCAACACTTTCTTGTCACTGCTGTTAATGATGGCATCACTTCTAATCTAGTCATTTGGGTCTCCAAATATTTACAGTGTTTGCTTTAGCCTGCAACAAGAAAGCTTGCTCTCCTACTGGAGTAAGAAAAGTTGAAAAAAAGAAAAAAAAAATTTAAGCTGTCCTCGTGTGTCATTGTTGTTGATGGATAATGATTTGTCACTGGAACATTTTTTTAATGTTTCCAATCCTAATATGATGCATGTCAAGTATCAGGTTCTTGTGGGGGAAAAAGTAAACTCTTTCATAAAATTCAGAATTCTTCGTACACCCTAACTTCATATCATCTTTATTTTCTTAATTCAGTCTTATTTTTAAACTGTCAGTTTCATGCCAATACAAAAAGAAAAAAAAGGTTTTGGGTCTGTGTAAGCACCTTTCAGCAATAACAAAAACGTCTCTGTCTTATCAACCCTGTGTTCAGCACAAATCCAAAACACATCCCCATACCAGCCACTGGGAAGAAAATCAACTCTGCTCCAGCCAAACCCAGCACAACACCTTACTTAACTCACAGGACATGTGCCCAGGGATTCTCAGATCCTGTCACCAGCCCCACCACATCTGACAGTGCGGCACAGCCTGGATTGCTCAGAAAGAAAGAGCTCAGATTTCAGATCCACAGCCCAGTCCAGCATCGGTTTCTGCAAGACACTGGCCATGTGCTGCAGGGAGGGGTGGCTGTGCCATGCTCTGCTCCTCCCTGGCTGGGGCACAGTGGCAGCCCTGCAGCACACAGGCCACAGCTGAGTAACCCTCAGGGCAACTCTGCTGCTCCACAGGGAACAGGTTATGCCCCACTCACACTCTGCCTAGTCCTCATATTTCCAGTTGCGCATTGTTCCCATGTAGGTCACGCCTGAATCACACAGCTCCCAAGCTCACAAAACAAAAACAGGCCTAACCTCATGGTGTGCAGCACAGGAACACTGCTGTCTTCTCCAGTGCAAGATCTGGCCCAGCCCATGCTGGATATGCCAATCCATAAACCCTTTCCTTCAGCTGGTAGCTGCCAGGTGTCAGCTCAGCATCAGCTTTCACAGGCACAGGGGATGCTATGGCCTCCTCACCTGTCACTTTCCCCACCCCAGCCCTCTGCTGAACACTGAAGTAATTTCCCCGTTTTCAACATTCAGGTAACGAACATGTGCAAAATTCAGACTAGTTAAATCTAACATTTTCGTTGTAAATGTCTTCTTGCCCCGGTGCCTCTGTTCCCTTAAAGCAGAGAGGTTTGCAACCTGATTTCTGTAGGTCTTGCCCTTCCTCATCCCTTCCCTTTCCAATACTAAAGAAGGCCACAGCACTTTCTATTGCAGGAAGCTGTAGTTAAAAGCAATGGTTGCCTTCTCAGTGTGTGTTTCTGCTAGAAAGACTTAACTGCTCTCTGGGGCCAGTTTTTTGCAGTGGTGCATATGTATTACTTGTAGTACGAGCAGACCTGGCCAAGCATAGCCTTCCCTGCTGTTAGCTTTCTGTTTGCATTATGACTTCATTTACTGCTGAAATTAAACCTCTCTGTGTGTGTATGCATGTGAGTTGTGATTTCCCTGGGAATATTACCAGGGGCTGAAATTCAAGTGTAACTGTGGAAAGCATTAACTTTCTCAAAACTCCTTTTTCCTTTTCCTTCTCATCCCCTTATCAAGTTCAAATAGTAATCACAAGCAGCATCTCTTCCTTCCCCCACACGGTGCATGTCCCAATTCACAGCAGGCCTGCTCCAAAGTCAGTTGAAAGACACCCAAGGATGTGCACATCCTCTCATTTGGGACTGCCTATGAGAGATGGAAGCTGAGATTGATACATGCTGCTGCTGCTATCACACTCATGGCTGCAGCCAACTTTGTGGGGGGATGCATGAGGCAAGTACAGAAGCATCAGAGTGATCCACCTGCAATTCTTCCAATCTGCAAGAGAAAAAAATTAATAGCCAGGTGTAATGGAGAGGGTACATGGACCTGATGCAAAGACACAGTCATGAATCCTGAAAAGCAGCAGAAAGAAAATGCAAAGCATCAGCTGAATAATATCAGGGAATCCTGAAGATTTAAACCAACATTTTTTGTTTTGGCTTAAACATTTTTAAGCCAAAATTTTTTGATGTGGATGCTGGGCCTCACCTCCACACTGTCAGCTTTGCACTGGAGTTACTGAGCCTTGCTGCCATCAGGTCCTTACTTGCTGGAGTAACTGGGCTTCACATCAGTCCTTCACTTTCTAACACTGTCCCCTATTTTGATAGCAAAAAAGGAAATTATCATAGAATCCTAGAATGGTTCGGGCTGGAAGGGACCTTTTGAGGTCATTTAGTCCAACCCCCAGCAACGAGCAGGGACATCTTCAGCCAGATCAGGTTGCTCATTACCATACATGTGGACACTTGGACACCCAGCCTGACTGTCAGTCCTCCTCATCATCTCCAGGAGATGTTTTGGATGGTTCTTAAGCTAGCAGTGGAAATGAATTTGGCTGATACACAGCATGGCACAAATTACAAAGCCTATACTGCAAAAGACCCAGCTGAAAGCAATGTTAGAGTGAAGATCAGCTTGCCCTTCTCCCTCCAGGAAATGTGAGTCCATGCAATACCCAGGAGCTCATTTTGGTGCAGGTCCCCTCATTCCAAATATTGAGAAGAAAACAGGGCAACCTGACCCAGGGCCTGTGAAGCTCCATTTGGATTTGAGAAGCTAAAGGCTCAATCACTTCTGCTCTGCAGTCTTTTTAAGTGGAAATAAAATTACTTCCCTTCCCCCTCTCTATTTAAGGGAATTAATGATGTTTTCTGTCCTGCCTATCTAAAGAGAGCAAATAATTGGAAAAGAATTGATCTTTTGAAGCAACAACGTCAGCACAGCCTTCTTTCCCCCCACCCCTTCTACCTAATTCCTACTTTGGCAGAAGAAAGGTTTATGAAGGAAATTAGTTTCACCATTTGCATACACCAATATATTTAGCTGGTGGCTGTGCAGGTCCAATTAACTCAACTAACAATATGGGTGAAATTAGGTTATTGGATTATACTTGTAGCCAATTAGAGTTGCCACGGTTGAATTACTCCCTTTCTTAACCTTATTTAAAGTTAAGAAAACATGTTGATGGTGAGACTAGACAGTTTTGCTCCCTCTGGCTCCAAAAACAAAATATTTCTATTTCCCCACAAAATACCTTAGAATCCAAGACATTGTGCATATGGACATAGATGTGTTTTATGATCAGACACAGCTAAACTTGTGTATTTGGTCAGGTCAGAACTGATGTATGAAGGTAAACTGAGCCTATTTGTTGTGCTTGTCTGGGCTTCTTCCATGGAAAGCAAAACTGGAAGGTGCACCTACTGTACCCCAATCCCAAATGGGCTCTCCCTGCACAGAACCTGAGGCAGGGCTAGTGTGTATTTCAGCTCCTTAATGTCAAACACTCCGTGGATCCCCTACTGATGCAATGCGAACATTTCTTCATGTTTTCTTAACAAAATACACTTCTTTTCACCTCCTGTAAATGGTAAAGGCCATTTGGGTTCACAAATCCATTTATCTCTCAAAGGGAGACTTTCCTGATTAAACTAAAGTCCAACCCATTTTCAAGTGCTTGCAAAGGAGACAAACTTTCTCTTTCAGGTCTTGGGTCTATCTGTTCCATATTTCTGACAAGGATTTTGTATTGCTCCACAAAACCTCTTCAACATCAAAGCGTATTTCATGGGTTCTGCTTAGAAAAGGCCACAGAACATGAGCTCCACAAAAGAAAGCTCTCTCCAGAGAGAAGCTGAAAGCTTTTGGTCCTGTGCAGTGGTGGTGGTGATTTCACAAAATAAATTGGTCATTTGAAAAGGGGAAACAAACTTTTTGATCAGAGGAACTGGTTCATGGATGAAAAAACAAACTGTACATTGTACTGTAATGTGGAATTTTGAGGAATCTATGAACTATTTTAGAGTAAAGTGTATTAAATTTGCTTCAAAAGGGAAAACTTCAGTGTGTCTTAAAATGGACCAAACATCTATTTTTGTTAAAAGCATAACCAAGCCTTTCAGTGCCTTTCAGAATGAGCAAATTAGCTGAAAGTGTCACAAATGGAGGAAAACTATCAATGCTTTTAAAGTGTATGCCACTCTTGTTCAGCAAATGCTGGCACTTTCTTTTCCAAAAAGAAAAAAACAACAAACTATTTTCACTCAGGTCTGTTGGAGGCTGTGTATGCAATTGTGCAGGAGAAAAGTGCCTATTGGCCCTCCCCAGGAGCTGCCCATGAGGATGATACCTCAGTTGTGGCTGTCCTGACTGAGGATGAAAGTATCCAGGACTGAGGGTGCAGGGGAACCCCCACCATTCCCGTGCTTCCCTTGGACAAGCCTTTCCTCATCTGCCTGCAGAAAGGACAGACTTTAGGCTGCGCAGCCAGAGCTCAGAAAGGTGCTCGATATCCCGGATCAGCCCAGCAGTGCCAGCCCCTGCCACGGTCTGTCCTTGCCAGCAGGAGCCCGGGGCTCTGTGCCCGTGAATCAGCCCACTCAGGCTCCGTCCCCTCAGAGCAGTGCCCCAGCCAGTGACGGACAGGGCCACCAGCAAGGCCACGTTCCCCCCTTCCCCTCCACACAAGGCCATTGTCCTCCACAGATGCTAATGGACTGGGAAGCTTCCTGAGACACAAAGCCTCTCATTGTCCCTGGGAAGTGCTTTTGCTTGTCCTTCTCTTTCAGCTGGACCCAACAACACACCAGTTACTTCCCAGACATAATGCTGCCCTTTGTGCCCTTTTGCTGGAATGCTCTAATGGGGACAGGCCCAGAGCGTGAAATGAAGGGATTGTTTTAGCTGAATTGCCAGGCATTCTGGAGAAGGCCAGGGGCTCCAAGAAGGTGCCAGTCCTTTCAGAGCTTCACTGGTTAACTCCTCTCATCTCCCTTCTCTTCCAAAGCCTTACCCTCTTCTTCCAACCTCCAGTTACAATACAGAGCTTAATCCTGTACCTAATGCACCTCCTGCATGCCTCTGGGCTTCCATGGATGTGACCTTTTCATGTCCAAACTACAGAAACCTGTGATTTCTGTGCAAACTGGGTAGTCTATTAAATTTTTCCCACTCAGTGGGAGCTTCTGCATTGATGAGGGGACAAAAGCCTCTCTCCTCCTAGTGTTTGAAGTTCTCAGTGCTCCTGGGGCTGCCAGAACCACTGCCCTATCAAACTGTTATGTCCTCCCAGCAAGGAGGAGATCCACAACACACCATGGATCTAGACAAATCCTGCTGTAATATAAGAGCATGCTCTGTATATAAATAATGAATGAGGGTGCTGCTCCTGGGAGTAATTCTGCTCCCTTGATAAGTGAAATGGCTCCAGTGTGATTCAGGGCAAGGAAGAGCACAATCAACCATCCATCTGAAGTACTGACACACAGCACATTAATGGGCTAATTGCTTGATTCTGTCTCCTAGAGGTTATCTAAAGAGAACAGCAAGGACACCAGAGAACCCCTTTATTAACTGTTGTTAATAAACAACAGTTTATTAATCACTCACAGTAATGGGTCCTGCAAGAGAATAAAGACAGTGGAAAATAATCAGTTTTTTTTTCTAAAACCTGACTTGATTCAGCTCAGCTTCATGGGTGCAAGATATGGTCTTGTGTCCAAATTCAGGTACAGTTTATGGAGATTTTCTCTTTTGCAAAACCCAGCAGTAATAACGCTTGTACTTTCAGTGTTCAGCTGATCACTATTTTGGGGGGAAGAAAAGGAGAAAAGGAAGGTAAAAAGAATTTCATTCACTGTTTTCCCAACATCCCCAACCTGACTCCTTAAAAGAAAGCCTGAAAGAAGTAGCATGGTCTTCCAACTGACCTTGGGAACTACAGCAAGCCTGGGATGCTCTCTCCTGCTATTACACTGTCCAAAAAATGCATGTTTTGAGCTTCTTGAAAGCACAGAGACAGACTTTGTTTTTAACCTCTGCCCAACAGGAAATGTAGTATGAAAACAGGAGAGTTGGAAAGGTCTGTAAGAGGAAGAGTGGAAGGTACATTTGAAGTCTTCTGTGGTTGCCCTTGCCCAACACGTGGCACAGGCTCCTGTGTGCTGCCTCCAAGCTCAGCTGAAAGGCACATATATTCTTTTATGAGATGATCTCAGAAGTGAAACACATCACACTTGAACTGTAACACAACTTTTCATTAGTGTTAGAAAGACTTGGTAAAAGTCAGATGGGAGAGTGACTGAAAGTGGGCACACAGAAAATAGACATCTGGGTCTGCTTTTCTAAGCCTCATCTGCTGTGAATTAAGTCCCAGTTTTAGTCCTGCACAGCATTAAGCTACTGAAGTATTGAATGGGTCTGTGAAGGAATAATAGGAAGTCAGGGGTAGTGAAAGTTTAATATCCCCCTGCAAGACTAAATGGGACTGTTTATTTCTTACTGTGATTTATACTGCTCCCTTATGTTGGCACTCACACATCATAGGCAAAAAAAAAAAAGAGAGAGATTAATAGGAATATAAGACTAAACTAGAAAACATTTCAGTGGACTTTCAAATGCCTCCTTTATATAAAGTTGCAAGGAGTGACTTACTGAACAGAACAAGTTTTTAACCTTATATATATAGAGTTTTGTTTTTTTTCATTCTGTAATCTTCAAGTGTGTCATCCAAGCTGTTTTTCCTGCAATAATAACAAGGGTGGTGAACAGCTGGAATCCCACATCTCTAGTTCCTTGGACCCTGCAGGATGATAACATTTACCAGCATCTTGCTGCTTTTCCCAGAATCTGAATTGAATTTCTGTATAAGAAACAGAGTGCACTGATGGGCAGGTCAGGACCTCTCTTGACCACCACACCCTAATGAGTTGTTAGAGGTAAACATCTGTGTTCTGAGGTGAGCCTGGTCTTGAGCAATGTAGCACCACTCACAGCTGTGAAGCTGTCATGTTTTTTGTCCCAGGAATACCAAGATGACATTCATATGCAAAATAATCTCTTAATCTTTGTGTGGGAAAATTACATATGGACAACTGTATTCATAACATCATCAACATCCATGTGCATTGAAGCAAAATTGAAGTTGTGGTGTCACGCCTTCTAAAGGAGATCAGGCCTGAGCTTTCCTCTTCCTTCAATATGTATTTATTTATAGAGTCCATGTCCCTCCCCAGGGTTTCAAAATGATTTACCATTAAATTAGTATCATTATCCTCAGGAGTTAAGTGCTATGAAACTGATTATTTACATTGAAATCTGATGCTCTACAAGGTAAAATGACACGCCTGAGGTTCTCGTGAGCCAATTTCATCAACAGAAATGAGTCGCTGCAGTCCCAAACCACCTTCTTTGTCAGAATGAACATGAACTAATTTATGTGTTTTTTGAAGCATTCAGCCCACTTCAGCTTCAGATCTTTCTTTTTGTTGTTGTTGAATTGTTCAGAATGATGGGAATTTGCAAACCATAATGTAGTGGAAAATAGAAGGGAAGGCACTGTCAGTTGAATAGGATTGTCACTTTATCCAGTACCAGGTGGCTTTTATTTAAATTGCTGAGCATGTGACTGCTTGGTGGGCAGATGGGCAATCCATGTGTTTGTATCTGAAGGCAGGCAGTGTATGTCTGTCTGCTCTTTGAATAAATCCTTCTCCAGAAAAGGAGGTGACAACTGAAAGGAAATCATAACTTTCTAAAAAGAGCCACAGGGCAACTTTAACTCCCACAGGACTCAAAGACATCAGAGGAGCTGGGGAAGTGAATTGGGGTTTCTGGCACTTCCCACAGCAGATCTCCGTTTTGAGGTTTCTTATTCCCACAGAGGTGTTCAAGAGCCAGGTTGTTATTTGCACAGCACTGCCACTGACACAGCAAGCCCTGCCAGACCCAGTCACACAGAAACACAACGTGCAATTTGTCAGCCTTCTACCAGCTCTCATTCCCAGCAGTCAGCCAGCACTGTGGCATTGCACACGCAGCACCCTCATCCCCCTGCCCTGAAGAAAGGACTGGAAATGTTTAAAGGCTTTTAAGTGGGAGCAGCTAAGGAGAAAACTGGATAAAATTCAGGGCATGGTTAGCTGCAGCCATGGTAAAAATCCTTGTAATATGGACATACCTGAGGTAGCTTTAAATTACCAGCCATCTGTAACAGTGACAGTCCAGAGCTCAGCAGCAGCTTACTGTAAAATCAGAGCAGTATCTGTGTAGATGCTTCTGGCACCTTGAAAACTAATGCTGGTATGTCCAGAGTGCAGAAAGAAATCAAGTCTGAAAGAAGAAAATATGAATTTGAAAGAGGAATATACAATATGTTGAAATGCAGGTAATATATTTCAAACAGGCTGAAGTTTAGGTGGTGCTCATTTCAGAAAGGATTGGGAGCTGGTTAGAGCTAAGATGTAGAGATCAGACTGCAGAAAGCAATCGTAATGGGAGAGGGGTAGATGAAGTGACTCAGGATAACCTCTACAAGAAGACAGAGATCACAGAAATCTAGCCAGTCATTATTTATTTTTTATTTTATATTTATTTATTATAATTACTTAAAATCTACAGTATCAAAAGCTGAGTGAAAAAGGGGCATCAGAATCTGACCCAACCAATCATATCCAGATTAGTGAAATAGTGTCCAGCCCATGAAGGAGGCTGTAACCATTGAAGCTGCTTTGAGAGAGGGAGCACACATTCACATGCATCTCATAGGTAAGCTCACATACTTTGACGTTTGCAATGCCAGGGCATGGAAAGTAAATGCCCCGAAGTTTGCTGTTGATAAATGATTGTGCTTTTGAAATGGTAATACAAATGCACTGAGTCGTGAAATGCAGCTAATATAATTAATCTTGCAATATTGTAAATCTGTTGGAGACAGATAACATGAGAATTTTGCCCTACTGTTTCACACTACAGCAAAAACCAATAAAGTTGTGTTCAGAAAGAAGCCTGGAGCCTAAATTTTTCCAGGTGACTTTGGTGATTTTAAAAAAAGTCTGTTTATATAACCTTTCAGAAAAAGCAAACATTATGAGTAACATCAGTTTGTTCCACCCTAGAACTGCTCCAAGAACTACCTGAAAAATAATGATATATTCTATATTATTTTAATTTTATAGATAACTTAAGCAATTGAATGAACATCCAAGGGCTTGGGAAATTTGGAAATTGGTTGGTTGGTGGGTTGTGTTTTGAGACATTGACATTTTTAACTGCAGCTATTCTTCAGTTATGGATCTCAAAATCAAAAATACTCTTTATACAAAGTGGATTTAGGGATATCTCAATCTATTGCAGTCAGTAAGTTCCCTTATTTTCTGCTTTGCAAAAAACTTTCTACAACTCCTCTTGCTAACAGATGAGGAATATCCAGCTACCAACATAAAGTTTGGACAACATCCACCTTTACAACCTTTGATAAAACTTCCTCAGATCAGAGAATGTATGAGAGAAACTTAGCACTGACATCACAAAGGAAAAATGCTGGAGAAACCTGAACACCAGTCTGTGACTTTTTGCCTTTTATATTATGTCTAAATTTTGTTTCTAAGATGTCAGGAACTGTTGTTGCCTGGGATGAAGTAGGGGTTTTGTGCTTTCTTGAATCCAGTCATAATGGATTGATTGACCTGAGCTGTCCTCCTCAGTTTCCTGGATGAGCATTGACTTCTGCAAGTTTCCATGTCTGGTAAAACTCAAGCAGAACTTTTGTTCTTCAGAGAGGAGGTCTTGGGTATCCAGGTTGGGTAACATCTTCAAATAATGATACAAACCTTAAGTAGAAAACTCTCCCATCCTATTTCTTCCTGTTTAGTCTCATAAGGTCTTGGGTCTAAGCTCAAGTAATACTTGTAGTACTTATTGCTATCAGCAATACAGATCTGGACCAGGAAATTTCTAAGACCTGGTGACCTACATTCTTTGAGAAACAGGTGCCTTAGATATATTACCACTGCCAAACAGAGTCTTCTCTATTTTAACCCACCATGTGTCTTCTCAGCATAAAAATGCTCCTAAAGTGCATGAAAGTGGCTGGACATTGCCCTCCCTCCCCTGACTATATGCACAGAAAAAGGATTGTGAGCAGAAGCAAGAAACAAGGAGCAGGACTTCAGTCTGGATCCATGCCACTTCAGTTTTTGGTGCTTGTTTTCACTTTCTTTTTGTCTGGTAAAACCTGAGCAGCCTCATTTTGGGATGGACAATAGAACTCAGAGCACTGCCAAAATAAGCTCCGTTGCCAAATCCAACCTGTTATCTTCATGCTGGCAGGAATAAATATATACTTTTCTTAGTACCATGGCTGGTGCTCAGCAGGACAGAGAGGGCAGGTAACCCATTTGGAAAATTCACCACGCAGTCATTCTATCATTCTGCAAGAGTAGCAGTGTTTTGTGCCTCCATTTCTCTCTCTCTCTCTCTCTTTTTTTTAAACTGTGTTCTATAATTGAATACATTTCTGAGTATTTTTTAGAGACTATGAATGGGTGAAAGGATGGACATGCCTGAATCTATGGAGGCAAAAAAGGGTGTCAGGGATTCATTTGTAAGCACTATCTCCCACGCACTTAAATGCCTGCAAATTTCAGGAAGAAAAAGATCTACTACCTTAGGGGAAAAAATCACTGATTTAGCTTTTCATTAGCAGTAAGTCTCCAGGCATTCAATGAGAAATTCAAAGCTAATCATAACTATAATTATCATCTCTCAGCATTGATTGGCATCTTCACTCTGAAGGGTGGCATCACTCCTCCCAGAACTGAGAACACCCATGGGACATTACCACAGTGGGCAAATAATTAGCCTGGGAGATTCTCAAAGATCCAAAGGCAGTAGTGACAATCTTCTGCCTCTGTGAACCTGCCTTGATTCCCTCTCTGGCTGGCTGGTGGTCAAGCCTAGCTCTGCAACTGGCTTCTCTGAGATTTCTTTGGTTTTCAGTTGCACTTCTCCCTGGGAATAAAGCAGTGAAGTTAAGAAACTTGGATCCCTGGAAGTATTGAGACCTAGCTTTGTTCCATCCCCACTTTTTGACCACCTTTTCTAGGACCTGGTCCAATTTCCAAGTCCCTTATCTCTGTAACTGGACCGTAGCAGCCACTGCCTCTCCCCCTCACTTCATCCTGCTTTCTCATCTACACAACTGCTCACCAATTTTGTTTCCCTCCCAAGAGTCTCTTACAGGTAATGGTCCAGAAGCAGTTCTGTGTCTAAAAGTTTTCTGGATCCCCAAAGAAAAGATCTCCATGACCTCATTTCTAGGTACTGCTGCATTTCCAAGCTGCCTTCCTTTCAGGGGCTGAACTTCCCTTGTGAAGCAGGGCAGTGCTAGCAGAGCAGAGTATTTGATCCCCATCACCCTTGAAGCAGCAGACAACATTTGAAAAAAGGTTTTGTAGCTAAACCAGATTGAAGTTCATACAAAAAGTGTGAAGTCTCTTTCTACTGTACTCATCAATGCTATCTCTTTTTCTGGCCACATCCTGGGTTTTCTTGAGCATGAACAGCCACCAGCAGAAATTTTATCAGTGTTATTATAACCACCGAGACCAGAAGTGTCTCAGCATGTTTTGTTGATCATGCTTGTATCACACACAAAGCACACCTTTTGCTGTCATTTTTCTCCCCTTGCAATCTCATGTCTTCAAGAAAGAAAATCAAGCCTGAATAGTGAAAGTTCCAGAAACAAACATTTTGTTGAGCAGGTCCCTTTTGAAGTAAACCACTGATACTTACAGAAGCAGTATTAATCAGAATTGCTTAGAGAAATAAACCACAAAACCCTCATTCAAGCCCCGGTTCTACTTATTCTTATTCATGCAGAACTTCACCATTCTCTATAACCAGTCCCACCACAATACATTATGCTCCTCTGTTTCCTGTGGTGCTCAGTAACACAGGAGTGTCACAGGACACGGGCATTTGTGAGCAATTCAGGGCAGTTTGGGGGTACAATTCACCACCAGCCAAACTTGGGAAAGGCTAAGGTAAAGTGAGGTTCGTTTGGGTCAACGCCTCCCTCCCAAAACCTCTGTGTTCTCTGGGGTCAGTTCTCACCATGGTGCCTGTGCCGCACTCTGCGTGTTGTGTCGTGATTACCACCAGAGGGATCCAATCTGCACAAACCTTCTGCTAACAACTGCTGGAAGAGTACGAGAAGCTCTCCATTCCCACCTTGCCTGCATGGCTCTGAAGTGGGGGCAGAGCTTCTCACCTGATTCTGAAGCATTTTGAGTCCTCCTCAGGTAACAGCTGAGACACAGCTCACCCCAGAAACAGCTGAATACTCAGCAGGTAACCTTTGCTTTTCATCTCAGTAGAAGAGCTTGCAGTTTCAGTGTTTTCTTTGGTGCACAGATTTTGGGCAGTGGCTGTTGAGCTCACCAAACATTGCTCTTTAACTTCCTTTCTCTAAGTACAGTTTTGTGCATGGTGTACAGGTGTTTCCTCAGATACAGAAATTGAGATCTCTAGAGGAGAGATTACACCTGCCAGCTTTTTGGATTCAACTTCCATTTGTGACTTAAAAATTAATCCAGATAAAACAAGGGAAGCTGACACTTCATGTGTGAAGCCCTGGATTCAGGTCACTCCTTTTCTTTTGTGATAAGAAACGAACCTGCAGGGCCTCAGTGTGAGCTGCAATTTAGCAGTAGGACAGCAAAATAGTTTTGTAAAAAAAGGGCTTGTCCATTTTGCTAAGAATTGTTGGAACAATTTCTTCTTCTGTTCTGAATGCTGACAGGGAACTTCTTTTAACCTGTCACTCAGTCAAAAACTGTATCTGCAAGATGTGGGTATTTATCTTCATTGGAAAGCTGAGAACATTGAGGGAAAGAGTTCCCCCAAAAGCATCCCCAGAAGCAGATTCTACAGATGAATTTTCAGTTCATGACAGCAGTAATTGTTTCACTGGAAGTTTATTGGGGAAAAAAAAAAAAAAAAAGAAAAAACCCAAGGTTCCATTTTGAATCTGGTTTGCACTGAGAAGAGTTCCCCCAAAAGCATCCCCAGAAGCAGATTCTACAGATGAATTTTCAGTTCATGACAGCAGTAATTGTTTCACTGGAAGTTTATTGGGGAAAAAAAAAAAAAAAAAGAAAAAACCACAGGTCTCATTATGAATCTGGTTTGCACTGAGAGCAATCATGTTAAAAGTAGAAGCTTCAATTTAATATATGCAGAAGATGGGACTTTATTCCACACTCAGAAAAGGGAATGTGCTGCTAATGAGAAAATATTTAAAAAGGGGTACAAAGGGACCCTTTTTGCACATGTACCCCATCTCTATTGAACTTCCCTGTAAAGAAAAGCCACAGTACTGTCCTTCATTTAATCACCACAAAACTAAATGCATCCCATTACTTCAGGTATGCCATAGGATATGTCATGGCTGGATGCTGTGATCCTATAAAAAGAGATGCTATCCATGCTCATGGAAAGAATCAGTGCCAGACTCCAAAATATTATTATATATATATATATATATATATATATATATATGTATATATATATATATATAATCTCTTTATTTATTATTATATTGTTATATTTATTATATATTATAATACATATTATGAAAAATACCTAGAAAGGAAAGCAGGTAATGACTCTAAGAAAGTGATGAAGAGACAGTAGGTAAAACACAAAGAAACTAGGGTCAGGGCTTATATAAAAACAATGGTAGGGTGGGAAATGGATTTTGACATTCTGTTTAGAAATGGACCAAGAATGAAATTTTAAATCAATGAACAATTTTGAAAGCTGTAGAATCATTTTATTGAAGGCATAATTAAACCGTTCATCATAAGCCAATAAATATTGAATTTCAGTGTTGATAATTTAAAGGAAAATAAGAAAATAAATTAGTCCTGTACCAAAATTTTGAAATATTTCATGTAAAAGTGTAGGAAAGAAACTATTGATTTAAATGGGTTTCAGGATTCTATCTAATCATAAACAGCTGTGGGAAAGCAACATAAATTTGTCCTTTGCGTCTATGCCATGAAATCTGCATTCTCTGGTTTGTTCTGAAATTCTAAGAGTGGAAAATTAATTTCATTTTATAAGACCACCTTAGAAAATAAAGACTGCTGACTTGTAAAGGCCAAAATTATATTTTAAGATATACACATAAACAGCTTCAGCTGCTTGCTTTGCTGTGTTTGCTGGCAAAGCTTTTATTGCTATAGATTCTTTTTCTAAAAAAGACAGGGAACTTCTTTTAACCTGTCACTCAGTCAAAAACTGTATCTGCAAGATGTGGGTATTTATCTTCATTGGAAAGCTGAGAACATTGAGGGAAAGAGTTCCCCCAAAAGCATCCCCAGAAGCAGATTCTACAGATGAATTTTCAGTTCATGACAGCAGTTCTTGTTTCACTGGAAGTTTATTGGGGGAAAAAAAAAAAAAAAAAGAAAAAACCACAGGTCTCATTATGAATCTGGTTTGCACTGAGAGCAATCATGTTAAAAGTAGAAGCTTCAATTTAATATATGCAGAAGATGGGACTTTATTCCACACTCAGAAAAGGGAATGTGCTGCTAATGAGAAAATATTTAAAAAGGGGTACAAAGGGACCCTTTTTGCACATGTACCCCATCTCTATTGAACTTCCCTGTAAAGAAAAGCCACAGTACTGTCCTTCATTTAATCACCACAAAACTAAATGCATCCCATTACTTCAGGTATGCCATAGGATATGTCATGGCTGGATGCTGTGATCCTATAAAAAGAGATGCTATCCATGCTCATGGAAAGAATCAGTGCCAGACTCCAAAATATTATTTTATATATATATATAAAAGCTTTTATTGCTATAGATTCTTTTTCTAAAAAAAAAAAAACTTCCAATTGAAGATTAGTTAGATTCAGACTATGTCAGAAGATGAGGTATTTCAGCTGGTAGAGAACACAAGGCAGAAAATTATTATAATTTTTAACAGAAGGAAGAATAGAAAAGCAAGCCTTTCAAGTTAAGAGAAAATTCTGCCTGCTGCAAGCGAATCTTTTTAGAAATAATTGCCTATGATTAGTGTTTTAAAATCTGCAAAAAAACTTTCTTGCTGTTGAGCAGAGACAATGCTGAGTTGAAACAGAAATGTGTAAAAGGAAGAAGAGGAATTGAATCATTTTATTTCTATACTTACACCTGGACACATTGAAGCTCTGTGTGTCTCTTGCAGAGCGCTGCCAGCTGGGGAGCTTCGCCTGCCATGAAGGCATCTATGGCACAGCAGAACACTCGACAGAGCTGGGAGCTGCTGGCCTGATTTTTGTCAGGGAAGCTGTGGGTGACTGTGTGAACCCCCTCTCCACCTGCCCCAGTCAGCCAGAAGTGCTAATTGCAGTGTCAGGATCCAGGGAACCCATTGCACTCTAATCCCTGCCTCATCTGTGGGGCGTGTGTCCAGTGGGCCCCGGGCCCCTAACAGAGACACAGGGGTTGTGTCCAGCCCAGTGACCTGCCTTGGGTGTTGGCCAGCAGCAGACATTTAGGAACTCGTGCATCTAACAAGTTAAAAGGTTTTGTTTCCTGAGAACCTTTTCCAGCTTCTGGCAATCCCCAGTTTCAAGAATTTCTGAGCTGGAATTTGCTTCAAGACTATGATGAATTAATGATGAACTGAACTCCAGGAGTATTTATCACAGCCTGGAAATATTCCTTCTGTGGATTTCCCCACTGGTAAAAGAAACCTCACATTCTTCTCCATCTTTAGCACATTTTCCACCATCATTTCAGCACTGCCTTCACTTGGCATTCACCACAGGCCAATATGAGGAATTTCCAACATGAGAAGTTTTTCTGAACTTCTCCAGAGGAGTTTCAGAGTTACCCCCATGGCTTAAACTGATGGGTTAAGGCTGTACCATTCTTTTCCATTAAATGATAACTCACATTATTCACTCACTATCAGATTATTGTGTCTGAAAAAATGTCAGGCTATTGGAATCCTGCAGAGGTATTTTAGTGGCATTTGGATTACCCCATGAATTTTAGGTGCACAATTTGAGGCTGGATCTAGCCAGGCTATGTTATGAAGAAAAGACAGACTGATTCCACATGTCTGAGTGCACAGGCCACACCAGGCACTGCTAATGAGCATCTACAGCACAACTGCTGCATGGATTCCTTTATAAACCCCCTGAGCAATTATTTTTTCTTATTATCCTAACACAGAGGAGAAGCTTATAATGTGGCAAGGCATCAAGAGATAAAATGATCCACAGCCATCCTGTTGAGCCCATAAATGCATCCAAACAGCAAGGCAGTGGAACAAAGTGATGGCTGCAACACCTACAGTGTGGCTGGGCCTGTGTAATCCACTTCCATCAGAGCAGTTATTGATCAAACACATAGCAGGAAACACAGAACAAGATTTTGACAAGTTAGATAGTGCTTCTGCTGTCAACAGTTAAAAATAATTTATATTGTCCCTAACAGACAGGAAAGCTGTAGTTAACAGTGAATACTGCATTATTTCCTGTAATGGACATGAATGCAAGAGCATAAAATGTTATGGTTTATTTATGCTTTTATTATATAGAAACTATAAGACTGCTAAGTAATCCTCTCTTTCCCACCTCTGTGTGGAGTGCTGTCCAGTTGATTAGCTGAGGTTTATTCACTTCACCCTTGTGTTTTATTGTTATTTTTAGTTCACAATCAAAGCTGGAATTGTTAGTTATACAAAAGGAGTACTGGAATACATCAAATATCCACAGTATTCTTGCAATCAGGTCTGCTGGTAAAGTCACCACAATATCCTTGCCAGCAGCTCTTCTGAGTTGAGAAATTGCATTTCCAAGTCCTGAAGTCCTGAAGTGCTGAACTGACCTTAAACTGAACAGTTTGAGTATACAAACAGCCAAATGGGTGTCTGGGGCTCAGAGACACTCTCACCCCCCTCTCAGCCCTTGGGCAGGTAGCAAAAGCAAGCAAAGTGAGAAAAAGGTTTCCCAGCATCTTCCCTAAAAGCAGCTTAAGGGATTGCAAGATGCCTCTCCTGAGATGAGCAGCTTTTTCCTAGCCTGAGCTCCTGATACATGGTATTCAACATCAGTCAGGCAGGAGAATGCTGTTTCAGGGAGCTTTGAGCCTGAAAGAGATATCAGGCCCAAGCACCACACCACACAATCCCATGAGCACTGGGACTCACACTGCACTTCTCTGAGCAGTGGAGGAGCCCTTATACCCTTTAAAAAGTTACTATTTGGTCCCTACTGCTTTCCTGGTGCTCAGGATACTGGAGGGAAATCTATGAACTGCAAAAGAAACAAAACAAGTGGTGTTGTCTTTTCAGTAAAAGACATGAGGATCATTAAAAGCAGGTATGGGTGGTGAGACTATTTTTCTCCCCACAGCCATATCATGTTTTTTTTGTGTTTTGGGTTGTTTTTTGGGTTTGGTTTGTTTTTGTTTTTTGTTTTGTGTGTGTGTGTGTGTGTGTGTGTGTGTGTTTTTGGGGTTTTTTTTTGTTGGCTTTTTTTTGTTTTGTTTTGTTTTGTTTTTTTTTGTGGGTTGTTTTTGTTTGTTTGGTTGGTTTGGTTTGGTTTGGTTTTTTGTAGTGGAGGGGGCCCACAAGGTGTAAGACCGAAAGCTGTTAAAAACAAAAACAAAACAACCAAAATAACAACAACAACAACAAAAATGCTGACCTAGACAGGAGCATCTTTTTAATCTTCTCAGAGACAAGGCTTTCCTTACAAACCAGGTGGCTGCTGGTTCTGCCTTTCAGCAATTTGCAAAACCCCTTTTAGCATCATTGTATGGTATCTGCACATGCCATTTGAGCGGCTGGGATTTTTAAGAGTGTGCAGAGTCATCTGTTTTCCCAGAACTGCTCTTGTAGCAGAGACAATTTGAGAGAAGACCATTTATTAAAAAGAAATTGAAATGGCTGACCAAAAGGTTTTCTTGGGAAAGGAAGAACTTGAAAGCTTGGGTAGGATTTGTAGCTGGGGAAAAAATCCTCACTGTGAGCAGAGAAGCCTCTGCAAGTTCTGCCAGAGCAAAGCAATGGGAAGAAATGAGATTTTGCAAACTCTCAACACTAGGTTCTTCTCCTTTGGATGCTTTTCCTGTGTTTTCTTTGGGAATTGAATAATGCATGTTTACTCAACAAGTCCAAAAGGAACACCACATATTTAAAATCTTCCTCTCCACTGTCCCTTTCTTTAGTTTGTTTTCAACCAAAGTGGACTTCCCATTTGCACACCACCTGTTCTTTGAAGCATGGCCACCAAAAGCAAGGCCCAGAGTGACCGTGGACACCAGAGGAGAATTGGCAGCTCTGCTGTGGACCAGGAATGCTGCATCCTATCCTGAGTCCATAATGTGGCCAACCCAACAGTGAAGGGAAGAGAGGGGACACAACGTTGGACCATCCTGTCCCTTGCAGTGCCTCTCCACAGTTGTGAGTCTCAGACAGCTCCTGCCCCGTGCCAGGCCCACGGGTTTGCCATCACTAAGGGAGGCACAACCTCATTTGGTATCAATTGTTTGTTTGTAGTGGCACTTGTAAATCTGGAGCTTTTCCCTTTTCAGGTGTCACTTGCCCAAGCTTGTGCTTGGGTCACACTTCATTCTTGGGGTCATGGGACAGCCCTCTCCATCTGCTTATTCAAAGGATGGGTAAGAGGGGGATGTGGAGAGAGGAAACTCACCAAAAACAAATGCAGTGTAAGAGCAGCTGCCTTGGAGGGAATCCTTAAATCTCTAAATACAGAAAACATCAGAACAAAAGAGCTGGAATTGATAATATTTAAAACTCATCAATTTAAGTTATAGCTGCTGATTTTGATGGGACATGACTCATAATTTTTTTAATATTTTGCATCAGTGGTGCCATAAACTCACTTTCATAGAACAAACATGAAAAATATCAGAAGCACAAAGACAAGCCACAGCTGAAATTTAATCAAGAAATCTGTCTTCATCAGGCCTGCATTATTTTAGATCCACAATGTTTCTGAATGGTTGAAAAGAACAGAATGACAATAGATAAATTATCCTGAAAGCACTCTAAAATGTCAGCACCCATCAGTGAAGAAACTAAATTCAATCTATTAACATAATCTGAACTAGAAATGCAGGTTAATGACCTTCTACTTCACTGTCTAATGGGGCACACATCTTACAAGAATAAATGGATTGCGGAACGTAACTATGCGTAGTGGAATTTTATAAATAAATTATTATAACACTAATTGGGACTAAATTACCATGTTTTAAAGTCATCTAGTAATTATACTTCCTAGTGGCACCGAGACCTTTTATGCTGTGGAAAAATATTTTCTCTGATTATGGTGCTGACAAAACATTACTGACATAGTTTCTGCCTAACTGTTTTGATCCCCAAAACAAATTCCCTCCAAATCCAGTACCTTACATTGAAAATATCTAGAGGATTAAAGGAAGAGATTGAATGCTAACCCTTTAAGTCATCATAGGGAGATGAATTACCCTGCTTTTAATACAATGTTAAGATTTTCTATTATGACATCGTTCTGTCAAACACATCCTGTGTGGAATTTAAAATATGAAATTTGGTCCTATTTCTTGTGTAGCTCTAGCACAGCACTGCTGATGGTGTGGGAGACTCAGGGATGCAGTGGGCACATGCACTGCAGGTGTTGGGGCTCTGATGCAATGGTCCACTCTTCCTTGATACCCTTAAGTCCTGGCTGGTTCCTTTTTTTTCACAGAATTCAGGAGAGCTCACATCCAGCAATGGTGTTTTGTGCAGGAGTGACTGTGAGGTCACTTTAGTGTCTGTTATTAGAGATTCAGTTTGGTTACTGAGGTGAGATCTACTTGCTGTTTTATTCTTTACAGGCCACACAAGCAGGGCCTCTGTGCCAAGCAGGGCACACAGCTCAGCCTGTACGCTGCTTTCTATCCATGCAGAATTTACTGTTTAACCAGTAGGAAAGGATTTGGGCTTTATTAAATGAAACATTAGCAAAACTTGAGGCACAACAAATATCTTACTCTGTGTAACACCTGGATTATCCCCAGATACCCCCAGCAGGGACACAGAGTGCTGCTCTCACCAGGGCAGGCCTGACAGCCCTTGTGCTCAAGGATTTCCACAGAGCTTTTCAATGCCTCTGCTGGAGCTGTGCACACAGCAGCATTCTCCACAGACAGTCCCCTCTGTTGTGTAAAGGCAAATATAAAAAGCCCAGAGAAAGCATTAGAGTAATTAATTTTATTTTTTTTTTTTTTACTTCTAAATGCAACATTAAGAGCTAAAGGAAGCACTTGGCTTTTTGAGCCAGGATCCTGTACAAATGGCAGACTTCATGAGGAAGGTATCCTTCACTGCCTCGGGGCCTGGATGGGACCATGGCTTCATCTGGGGCCCTGCAGAGAGGCAAAGCAAAGGCTGGGAGATTGCTGATGGTTTGCAGGTGCAGATGTGATCCCAGAGGAGCAAATCATCCAGCTGCACAAAAAGCTGCCCTCAGACTATTTTTCTTCCTATTAGCACAGTTGCCTCAAAGTGCAAACTTCATTACTTTTTCTGAATGCCCCTTCTGAATCTAGGGCAATAAATCAGTTGTTCCTGGTTTTTTGAGATCTGAGTTACTTTCAGGACTGCAGTTCTCTCAGTGGCAGCCCCCTCGCCTCCCACAGTGGTGCAGTGTGCTGAGTTCACTCCCATCCTGAGTTTCCATCCACTGCACCTACCTTCAGGAAAGCTGAGCTGACAGCAGACTCACCAGTACCAGCAATGAGATGCAGTCCTTAAACCCCACAGTGAAGATATTACATCTCTTTTGTTCTTAGGTCAACTGATGTGTTTAGCCTGAATTGCCCAGTAACTAGCCTTAAACAAGCTTTTCTTTCTATATTTCACTGTCATATTTTCTCTCCCCTCAGTTTCTAAGTCTTTAAACAACTGGGAATAGATCAGAAGAGCATCAAACACCACAAAGATTTATTCTATCGGTTTTCTCTCCCGTGTTTAGTACCTTGCAAAGGTGTGAGCCTGAAAAATGTCAAAGGGCTAATGCAGCAAAAGTATCCAGAAGCCTGGAGTCTTATCTAGGTTTCTATGGTATGCAAAACTGGATTGCCAGTCTCTGGAGAGTTATCTCATACGGGATTTTCTAATCCTCCTGTTGGCAACTCCAGCCTGAAAATGAATAGGAGTGGGAAGCAGTTAACCCAAAACTATTTAAATCCTGAAAGCTTCAGCCTCTACCAGCGTGGCTGTCTCTGAGAACTCCTGCTGGAACCAAAAGGCACTTCATGCACAGAGATGACTGTTTCACAAACACAATTACAGGTGGTTTGCTGCCCACCTCCACACAGGTGTGTCTGCATTCCTACTGGTGCATAATGGGTTTCTTGAAACAGACTATGGGAAGCATACTTTGTGTTGCTCAGAAAGCTTTTCCAGAAGCAAATTGCTCTGCTGGATAGTAGCTTGGCTCTAATTCTGGCCCCACATTTATTCACACTCATTTATACTGAAAATGTGACATTTTCCTTGAGCTAAAATAACACCTTTCCTTTGGCAGTGAATAAGCAGAAATTTTGCAGAGATTCTTCAAGGTAGAAGGCAGCATTAGGCATCCATTTATTGGTCATTAGCTATTTGGTGTTAAGTGATTAAAAAACTCCTCTCCTCTTGCCAAGATATAGTTCAACTCTTTTGAAAAAATTAGCAAATCGTTATCTCCAAAAAGGTGTAATGCTGATTAAGTGAGGCTATTTTTCTTCTACACTGTTCTAATCACTGCCTTTCAGCCACAGACAGGCAGAACAACCTTGGATATCTAAACTGTACTGCAGTATCAGGCCCCAAATAATGCAAGAAGGAAAAGCACCCTCAGATTCATCTTAATTGTTCCTACATAGCTCCCTGTTCAGTGGAAGCTGTCAAGCCCTTTCTCTCCTCTTCCCACCAGGGAGAAATCACTTGTGAATCAATAGTCATTCCAGACATTGTAGTTTTAGTTAACAACCTATTGTATTAAATTTGGGAATATAGCATATAGCATTGGACTGGAGCTGCACTTTTTTTTTTTTTTTTTAATAAATTATGGAAGCATTTTGTTTTTGGCTTGTGTTTGCAAATTAAAATGGAAAGTGTTTTTGGTTTTTTTTGTCTCAGAGGTAAAACACAAGCCTTCACATTAGAGCTTCTGCTTCTGTCAAGCTGGGTGAGCCAGCAGAGGAGTGGTGACGAGAGCCCTCCCAGACACACGAGAGAGGGACTGGAGACTAAGGGGGCAGGGAGAGCTTTCTCTAAAATCCTATGGCTCTTGGGTTTAAATTTGAATCTTATACCATTCAGGGCTAAATTTCAATAATTTGCAGGAAATTAGTGATTCTACAAAATTAATTCACAGACAAAGAGGAAAATTTAGGAGTCTAGAAAGGTGAGGCACTGTGTGATAAAGAGAGACCTTCACATAATCCTACATGGCAGGGAGCTAGAGTTATACTCTTTGTGTTCACAAGGTCCTCTACATGGCAAAGCTCTGGTGTCACACACAGCATTGTTCTAAAGCCAGTTAGAATTATCAGAGGGGGAGACTTAGTTAAGAGAGATATCTTTCTCAGCATCTTCAGTCTCCTCTTTTTCCTACCATAAGAAGGCATCAGGTGGCTGAGTAATTCAGGTAGCTGGATAATTCAGGTACATAGATTTTCCCAAAGAGCATTAAAACTTCTGTCAGCACTCACTAAAATAAGATCCCTTAAGATGTGTTTGCTCAAAAGCATTGCACAGCATCTTTTGTGCAATCATGACAGTATTTTTCTCTGAAGAATGAAGCAGAGTTTTAACACTATCAGAGGTAGTTCCTGAAGATGAAATAAGGCAGCTTTCACACTACTGAATTCATGCTCCATGCCCAGATTGGTGCATTGGATTAATGGGGCTTCAACAGAATGTCAGTATTTTACTTGACTGGAGGTTCATAATTTCTTATGCTGAGTTTCAGGGTCTGTTCTTCAACTCACTGTAATTATAATTGGCAGGAGGAACTGCTTTACAGATGACCCTCCTCCCCAAGTGACATTCCCACAAATACAACTGAGCTCAGTGTAGTTTGCAGCACTTAGGCAGAGCTCTGGACTGTATCACAAAGTCTCCTTTAATGGGTTCGCCTCAGTAGATGTAAAGTCCTATTGAATCTTAAAGGAAAGATGATTTGAAAGGTCTACAGACATTTCACTGATTGCCTGTCACTGAAAGGCAGCAAGTAAAATATTTGAGTGAAAGGGTCCCTTCAAGTCCCTAATCTGTAAATCTGCCAGTCTACACAGACCCTGAATATTTAAAATTAGGGTGGATTAAAGAATTTATTTCTCTTAGAAAGTTGCTGTGCATGCTACACATCTTCTGCTGTGCTGCTGGTGCCTTGTGCTTTTTCGTGACAGAATCTATTCGTTTAATCCACTCCCTTCTGATTTCGAGCTTGATAACATATGGCAAGTCATCAAACAGAAATTATTGCTAATAGATAACTGACAATCAATTTCCATTATGCCCAACAAGATGTGACTGAGCCTTTTTTTTTCACCAAACATATTGATTCACAGAGCTGATTTCCCTGTCATTTCAAACATCTCCATGGGATATTTCTATTGAGCTTGCTGAATGCATTTGCTGCAATGAAGCAGATGCTTATTTTCTCTCTGGCCTAAAGATTATTTATTTTGCTTTTGAGTTAATCTGAAGGCCATATACCAAAATACCCTATCTGTTATATAAGAAAAAGTCAAATCTCAAAGGATAAACAGAGGAGGATGACACAGATGTAGTATTGAAATGGTCGAAGGTGACATCATTTCATAGCTTTTCATCCAAGTTACAAGATATTTCTATAGGACATGAGGTTATTTGCTGGCTGGAATATGGTCAGGACAAAATGGGGCTAGAGCTCCATGGGTTATGGATGCCGTTCCACCTTGTGCAAGTGTGTTCCAGAGGGGCTGGGGAGATCCTGCCAAGGAGATGTCCTCTGCAGTGGGGCTGAGTCCACACAAAATGTCCATTGGAGTTGAGAGCTGGCACAAAGGTAAGAATGTGCAAGATGTCAGAACAGCTTCTTGACTAGGACTGGCTCTTGTCCTGATTCTTGGGAGGACAGCGGATGCTGAAAGCAGGGAGAACAGTCACAATATCCCTAAGTAGTCATGGGAAGGGGCTGTCCATAAGGAGCACTTGTGACAGAAAAAGATGTAGGGTGCCCACCTTGCCTCACCAGGACAGCTTTCATTATCTGGAGGGTGAACACAAAAGGAGGTGACAAGAGCTCCCATTACTGCCTGTGCTACCAGGACACTGATGTGTTTGCTGGAGGTATCTAGGACAGTAGCCCAGCCCTCACCAGATGTTTAAACAACCCAAAGGTTGCTGCCATGGTGTCACAGCCACAGGTCTGCTCTGCTTGAAGTGGCTGGGTCAGGGCACAAGTGAGAGCCACATTAGTGAGACCTGTGCAAAGTCCACTTTGTAAAAAGTGTAAGATTTCGACCAGCAAATCCCACAGTAAATGACATCGAAGGCAAGAGGTGAGGGGGAAATAACCCTTCCAGCAGAAATGAATTTCACCATTAAAAAAAAATTGGATTTGGTCATTCTCACCAAGCAAACTTTAGCAGTGTGTTTCTAATGGGAGTAACACTATCTCTATCCCTTCCAAAACCTACTAACAGCATTTGACTCAGTGACTCTCTTAGGGAAGTGAATTTCACAGCTTGAGTACTTTTTAATTCTTTGAAACCTGCAAGTCATTAATTTAATCAAATGAACCATTATTCTTTAGTTCTGAGATTTAAAAAGAGGACTGATCCGTTTTTCACCCTGTCCATCAACCTTGCAAAGGAAATTACTGTAGAATTTCAATTAGAGGCTGACACACTGTTTGGGACTTTTTAGAATGATACTGGAGAAAATCACAGCAAATGTGTATTGTGAGGATATACTGGCTGAACTAGGCGGGGAGCCTTCATCTCTGCAGCTGGTGGAAGCAGCCATGTCTGTGGATAGTGCCACTTTGATTTGCACCATATCCTTTATGTCTGTCTTGCCAAGATTCTTCAGGGAAATCTTGCCAAGATTCTTCAGGGAAATCTCCCACACCAATAAAATTACTCCAACATGCAGACATCAATTCAAGGACTGGAAATACCTGAGAACCACGCCCAAGAATAGAGTGGGAGATTACATTATAAGCTAATTTAAAAGACAATTGAAACAGTGGGTAGTAGATGAAAGCATGTTGGATGAGTATGATGCAATCCAGCAGTGTGCAGAAGATCTCTGCTCTCAGGAGCACCAGGATTTTTTATTCTGTAGCTCTTTACCTGAACATCCAGTTTAGGTGTCCAACAAGTAATTTATCATGTACTGTACTTCCTAAATTGTGTTGGAAAACACCTTTATCCTGTGCATACCCAACAAAGACTGAAAAGGCCTTCAGGAGTAAATAATAGCAGATACAAAACACACCTCTGATGAAAGTTCAAAACCCAGAAAAGTCAAGAATACATCTTCAGTGCTAGTTCTCAGGCATCTGATGTGAAATAAGTTGAAGAAAGAAATTAAATGGTATATTTCACTTTTGTAACTGAGTTTATATAAGTGTATATATGTATCTATGTGTACATATATCCAGCACTGCAACACCTAGAAGTGTTTCAAGGAGAAAGACTGAGTGGAAAAAAAAATGGAAATGAAGTGATAAGGAAGGACAGTAGGATAGCTGAAGTATTAAATTGGGAGTTCACAAACACCCTTGCATTGGGATGCACAGAAAATATTGCACCTGAAATAATGCTGGCTGTGTCTCTGCTGCTGTAAATGAGTAAGGTAGGTGCTTAGTTTAAAAAGTAATGCCAAACAGTAAAAGTAAAGAAGGGGAGAATATGAATTAACTTAAAGTAACAAATATGTTGTCAAGGAAAAAAATCCTTGTGACTAATGCACTCATTCATAAGAATAATGGGAATGTAAAATAGGAGGACAGATTTATAATAGCAGGGACTGAGGATAAGGGTTTGATGGAGCCTCTTTGCATCCTTTTTCCCACACATTATTTGGACTGATTAAATTATGTGAAAGGCAGTCCCGGGTTCCAATTCTTTGATCTTTACCAGGACCTCAGCATGAGATACAAGATACAAGATAGACCTGAAACCAATTTCTGCAGGAGGTGTAAAATCCTGTGAGTAAGAATGGAGTGGAGATGGAGGATGTGCTCTGAGTGGAAACAACTTCAGATGGTTTTTTCATTAATTTTCTCTCATACACTTTGAAAGGTTAACAAAAATACTTTTAATAGTCCATAGCTGAGTGTCCTTTGGGGAACTAGATAAGGATTTGTCCCTGGGGATACACAGGGACACATTAGTACTTCTACAGTGATGGCAAGGTTTGGGTACAGGACTAGGTGTTTCTTTAATGGAAAAAGATTCTGAACTCCCTAAAAACCTACTTGGTTTGCACATTCAGGAGAAAATACATCATTAGGTGTGAAACCAGACAGTGGCAAGAAGTTTCCTCTGGTTTAAACAGAACATTAATTTCAATTAGCTCTTCCTACCTCTACCAAATAATTCACATTAATAATAGTGCAGTCATAATCTCTTTTTTCAAATGCATATATGCAGGAAAGTTCTGCTCATGGTACTCTTTAGTCCCAAGTGATTCATTTTGGTTGGGAGAACTTTATTTTCTTTTTGCTTTGTATTGGTTTGGGAATTACTGTGGGACAAAATTGTGGGAGGCCCACAAAAATACTAGGGGAGGTGCCCTTGAGAAGATTAAATCTGTCTCCCACTCCAATTCACCTTCCCAGGAGACAGAGTTTGCTGGGACATTGGCAGTGGCCATCAATAACCTGGACACTTGGTTGCCTCACTAACAGGCCTAGGAACAAGCAAGGAATTAGATTTGGAGTTATGTTTTCCTAGATCTGACATAAAAATTGTATGCGGCTTCCCCAGTAAATGGTGGCGTCAGCTGCAGTTCCAGAATCATAGTTAGGTTGTGATTTGTGCATTAAAAAAGGAGCAGAAATATTTTTTTAATAATATTTAACCAGAGATTGAACACAGTCCTCTGAGGCCAAGAATGTATTGATTCTGGAGCTTTTCACTGCCTTGTTTTGAATTTTTTCCAAGAGTCAGACTCTTGGGAAAAGAGATAGATCCAGAATCCCAGCAAGCATCTCCCCTGCAGATCTCAAACCGTACACGCAGCTACTTTATTCTGCTGCATTTTTAACAAAAACAACCAAGGGGTTATTCTCACTGCGATTGAGCTACCTGAAGGAAAGACAGCAGTACTTCCCATGTTCATTAGCATTTTCCTCACAGTTCAGTTCTGGGCACTGGCTATGTGTTAGTCTAACACACACAGACCTCATCATGCACTTGATTTGGACAATGTCTGTTATATGACAATTCTTTTCACTGCAGTGATTTTATTTTATAGAACATTACTTGGAGTGCTCATGTGAGATATTTTTAGATCACAACTACAGTGAGTCACATCTTACATCTTTCACTTTCTGAGGCTAAGACCACAACAATCTCCCTTTTCCTCTTGTGAAATGGGTTGTGTTCCTGTGGTCACCTGTGCAGACTCATCTGTTTGAGTTCTTCTCTCCTCCTTAGCACCTGGGATGCTCTAGATAAGGGTCCTCATTGGGTTGTTTGCTAATTGTCTCAAAAAATAATTTGCAAGAGGTTTTGGGAAAATCTTGCCTGATAGGGTTGTATTTGCATTTTTATAGCCACATCTCACTGCTGGCTTGTAGAGGTCCTGCAATTAAGACAGCCAGGCCTTGCTCTTTCCCTCTCATTTCCAGCTGGTGTCCTCCCCAATGGGTCCATCCAAAGAAATACCTTTCATTAGTCCCTGCACACATGACCTGGCAATCTGGGCAATTACATTTCATCCCATTATATTATTCTAGTCTGATTGTTCCAAATTACCAATTCAGGCTTCCTCCACACTGGCAAAGCTTTTCAGCTGTGTTTCACCAGCAAAGACCCACTCTTCATGCCAAGGTCATTATGGAAAATATCAAATGTGTTCAGTCCCCAGAATGATCCTTTAAAAAACTTCAGTCCAACTCAATTAGCTCCACTTCCAGCATGATTTGCCTCATCAGTTACTTTATCCACCTGTTATTCACCTATTCATCCTCTCTGGCTTACCTTCTCATGTCCTACACAGCCTTGAACCCATCATTTTCCTGCAATTTAGGCAGATTAGTTCCACTGAATTTCTCTGGTTTGGAACCAAAGCAGGCTGGACAGATAGATCTCACTACTCTGCAACATTCACCTCCAGCAAACCTGTTACCTTTTTGTAATATTTTCACATTTATCGCCACATCTTTTAATTATTCTTTCCTTCACATTTGCCCTAATGCTTTCCATATCTTCAAGGTCAGAGTTACTCCCTGCTGCCTGCTCTCTTCCCTCTCCCTGCCCACCCTCTTTTGGGCACCACGTGTGTCAGTAGCTGCCTGCTTGGCACTGGAACCCTCTCCTCTTTTACAAGTCCATGAGTGCACTTCCTGTGCCAAAACCTCTTTTCTCCAAGAGAGAGGGTGCCAGATGTCCCAAAGCTCAATCATATTGAGTTCTGAATTCTTGCTACCGCCACAGATGTAATGATTTCCATTTCCTATGTGCTCATTCTCCACAGGAATGCTAACCTTGCCTCCATATTTTCCATCTTTCAAAGACTTATGTCAAAATAGTGACTGTACTTCAGGCCATATCCCAGTTAACTCTAACTCTCTCACTATTGTGTCATAACCTATGTCCTCAGTCCTTGCTGTCTCTTTATTTACAAGAATATATTTTGCTCTAATCTCAGAAAACAGGATCAGATTCCAAAGAAAATAATGTAGATTCTACAGTTTTGAATCAAACTGTGAATATGCGCTAAAGCAGTCCAAATTCATCTAAATTAATAATGCTTAATTTTCTGGCACTTACAAATTTTGATGCTTAAGAATAGTTTGAGATATTAAATATCCTTCTTTTAATTTATTTAAAGATTCAAAATCTCTCCTTCAGGGGCACAGAAGATCTTATTAACCAGTATTTATAGAAATTCTAGATTGGAAAGTTACTGCTTGGAATTGCCCTAATCCTGAGAGGGATTTAGGGGCTGAAGAAGCTTTCAGATGTATCCTGCATGTTCCATCCATCAGGCTTGACTCTGCAGGCTCTGCTTGGCCTATTAATTACCTCAGTCTCAATAACCAGAACATCTTATGAAATAATAATGATGCTCAAGCAAGCTGATGTGTTTTAACCATGTGTTTGCCAGCATGCTGGTGTATCAGTAGAGCCATAACTACTGCTGCTTATCCAGCACTGATTTATCAGTGATCCTTTTCTTTTAAATACAGTTTGAAGCCATTTTTAATGTGACGGGAAAAAAATGACAAACATCTAAAACCGAAAGACCCGTACTCTGCTTTATTCATAACCGGAGCAAAGAAAAAGGCCAATTCCTCAAACCCAATTTCAGTTCAATTTGATTTATAAATAAAGAGTGGCCAAAAAGAGAATTGAGTGGGGGAAAGGATCTCAAGGGAAGTGAGGGAGCAACGTCTCCCCTGAGGGCAGAGATTTCATCTGCTCCTTTTGGCAGATATCTGACAAGTGACAAACCCCGGGAAAATAGAGCTGACAGTAAGAAACGGTGAACGCAGCTTGTTAAGCAGAAGACCAAATGACACTGCTGTAATTTGCCAGCATCTATTTAAAGAAGGAGCCACAAGGACTTTGCACAGACCTTGACAGGGACTCTGGGAGACTGTTGTCCCCGAGTTTCCCGTCTGTTCTTTCTAAGAATGCCGTTTCCAAAGGTTGAGATTGCATTGAACAAAGGGTGTTGAAGGCAGGCAGGGATTAGCACTGTGAGATAGAGGTGGGAGAAGAGCATCTTGTGCAGCTGGGGAAAGAGCATAGGGGACAGGCAAGGGAGAGTGTTAGGAATTTAAGACCTGACAGATAACCTTCTCTTTCCACTAATATCCAAACCCAGAAACTCTCCCTGACAGTTGATGGAGATAGTCTCCAAACCAGTACAATGTAACCTCCTGTAGCTAAAAGGGTTTCTTTCTCTTTTCTACCCCAAATTAAACTTTTATAGTTTTTGTCCTTTTTTTAATCACTTTTGTCCTTTTCTCCCATGAAAAGTGAGAGCATTATACCCATAAAAGTAGCATCTTGCATTCATTTTATTCCCAGAAAAAGTGGATAATCTGTCCCCATGGAAGAGCAGGACTCAGTGCACTCCAGCCTAGAAAAGTTCCTCTTTTCAGTTAAGCAAGCTGGTGTCAGCATCCAGGATCCCAGAGGCCAGGCACAAACACCCAGAGCTGTGGAGGCAGCCCACAGCACCCAAGGGTGCAGAGCCAGTGGTTCCTCTGTGTTACACTCCTGTGTTGTTGAATTCAATATTAAAAAAAAAAAAAAAAAAAAAAAAAAAAAAACAACAAACCACCAGCTTTAAAGAGAATACTCAGGGAAAAGGCAAAGGTCAAAAGTCGAATCACACAGGTCTGAGGGGTACCCCTGAGGGTACAGTCCTAAATGACTTGCTTGTCCTGCCTTGGCCACTTTGTAATCGATGCTAATCCTGAAGCTGTAGTGGAAATACATTGTATGAACGTGACTGGAAAGAAATGTTGGGGTTTTTTTCTGTATTAACAAGTTATGTGGGTTTTTTCCCTCATTCAGGCTCTGCAAGTGTTTGTTTTAGAGCCAAAGAGCTTAAAAATTATATGAACCAATTTCCCTTTCTTTTCCTCTGTTCCTTGCCACCTACCACTGAACTACTCAAAGCATTAAATTCACTTGCAGCAAATTCAGCTCTCAGTTTGGGGAAATTCTTTTTCTCCTGCTCCCCCTCACAACAAAGGGGGAAACTGTGACTTTTCAGCTCTCTCTATAATGAAGCAAGAGGTGAAGCATCCTGAAACAAATTGAGGGACTTAGTACATGCAAACTGGCCTCAAGGTCATGCAAGTAGGGACTTGACCATCCAAACACAGAAATCAAAAGGTTACCTGTCATCAGCTCCATCAGCACAGGTCAGCTGGAACTTTGTTTTTCACTCCAAATTTCACATTATGGGCAAGATTTTGAAGTCTTTCTACCCTCATACCCTGAAGGAGACTCTGAAACTGTTTTTTGTAGCAGCAAAAATTAGCCTGTGATTATATAACCACTGGGAAGCTAAGTCCATGGTTGTTTCCCTGAATATGATGGCATTGAAAGTATTTAAACTAATGCTTATCTCTGCACTTCTAAAATTGCTGGGATCAAAGTTCAAAATTGTAAACTCCAGCAAAAAGAGGTTGCTGTCATATGCTTGTATAACACCTAGTAAAAGGGAAGCCTAATACTGCTTAATCCCCTAAGATTTTCCATTGTTAAAAAAAAAAAACCCTTCATTTTTTAAGCAAATATAAATCCACACATGTAGAATGTGAAGTGTCTAGTTCTACTGGTGTGGAATGCTACAATTCCATATGAAATTTCTTAAAATGGAAGAGCAAGCTCTAACTCATTTTGTATTACTCTTTATTGAAAATAAATCACACATAGACCCTCCACAGGGCTTTAAAGGTGCTAATTATAAATTTTAGCTGCAACAAGATAAGCATTGCCTCCCATTTTACAGATTGAAAAGCTGAGAAATGGATGTGAAATGAGTTTCCCTGAGATACAGAAGGAGACATTGCTGAAAAGCAATGTGAATGCAAGAATTAGGGGGCTGCTGTGAATGACAGACTAGGGACAAATTTTTAAACTCACTGTAGTAAGTGTAATGACTAACTTAATTCTTTTGCATTTGAATTTATTCTCTCTGGCTCATTAGTCCTACAGCTAACGAGCTCAGATACCTCGCAGTGCCTGTGGTGGGCTGCTTTCAGGCCCTGATCACACCCAGGTTCCTTCAGTCCTGATTGGCAAAACCAAATCCCAACCTTAGGGTAAAGCACTTTGCATATATCGTCTGCAGGCAGCAAATGACACACTGAAGAAATAAAATATGTTGGGAAAAGGGAAGGACAGATTTGATTTTGATTGGACAGCTCCACATGCCATCTCCCCACATGCCTTACTCTATTCCCAGTAATTTCACCATGTGTCCCTGGCCAAGCTCTCTCCAGGGCTCACAGATGAGTCAGTGTGGTTCCCCACAGCATGTGGTTTGTCCACATCATCTATTTTCTCCTGCTCCCCACCTTTTTACTTGTTGTTTTACAACAAGTAGATAGTTTGCTCATTCATTGATTCACGGCATTAATAGAACAGTGATCAAATAAAAAGCCCCCAGGCATAAACATAACAAGGGAAAAAAGAGAAGAAAAAAAAAATGAAAAACAAAAAGGCAGCACAGAAATTTTCTAAAATTATATTATTCCAGGGGTATCGTACAATTTTTGACCTTAAGCAAAGGAAAGTTGATGACTTTAATAGAATTTCCCCATAAAGCTCTGTCTTTCTCCTTCCTCCTGGAAAAAAATGTAACCCAATCCTGCTAACATATTTTTTCATTGCTGTCTCTTAAGTAAGACACTTTCCTGCCCTATCAGAGTAATCAAACCTGTGATTCACTGGACTGGCGTCAAGCTACTATCCTGGGCATGAAACAGCACTTATAGGAAATTAATCTAAATTTTGCTTCCTAGTAGGGGCCTATTTTCACTTTTTTTTTTTTTTAATTAAATAAGGGAAAGTAGAAAGAAGGGGGAGCAGAGGTGGATGAAGGGTGGAGCTCATTTTGAAACCACAGGGCAAAATTGGCTCACATTAGAAATGCTTCAGAGCTCAGCATTAACTTTGTTCCTTGGCAGTAAATAAACCAGTGAGCAATAAGAAATATGTAAGTACTGCCAGGGGGGTTGTAGATTGGTAGACGCAGGGGTTTGTTTAATGTCTCCCTCCACATGCATATTGTAGTTGATATTAAAATTTGGATATTAGAGTTTGTCTTGTACTATTCTATTTATTATTTGTGCTGTGATGGAGAATGAAATTCTGCATCCTGTGTTTTATAGGTGGTTAAACCAGATAATGTAATCATCTCTCCTGGCCCTACACTCTAAACAGCTGGAGGTTGCAATAAGGATTGGAAGACACCATCTAATTAAATACCAGAACAAAGCCACCCCTATTGTTTCTTGTTTTGCAAGAATGCATCAAGAGGAGGCCCCTGTTGGGTCAGACAGTCTACAAACACAGCCCTGGTCTCTGCTGAGAAGTGTTTGCAACTCAAGGTGAGGGAAGCAAGCCAGAGGGGAGGGACAGGTCCAGTGGATATCCCGTCTGCTGCCAGGCAGTGTGACATGCCTGGATCCTGGCTTCATAAAAGGCCTTCCCCTGAGGATGCAGCTGTTCACCAGGCACTTCACTTTTCCACTGACACAGGATGGCTGTCCAGGGCCCCGAGGGGCTACACGTGGACTTTGGGAGGAAGGGACTCAAAACAAAGTTGGATGGACAGAAGTTGGTTTCTGCAGAGCCACCCAGAACTCTCTGCTGCTCAGGGACCTAGTGGCCAAAGGCCACCCATCCTTTTCTCTGGATTTCCAGGAGTCAGGATGCAGCCATCCTGCTGTCTTGTCCTGCCTGTGCAGGACTGGCTAGAGGGCAGGGAGCACAGCACAGAGGGGATGATCCCTGCTCAGGAACAGAGACATAAATCAGACAATCTCAAAGCGAGTGAATGCTGCTCAGACAGCAGAGTAGCCTTTACTGGGGCTTTAATGTGTGCTGTCTAGTTCTTCCTGATGAATTTGGGTTGCTGCCAAGTGGGTTGAGTAATTTTTTCTATGTCTGTGTTTAAGTCTGTTTAGGATTGTGAAGGACACAAAAATGAGATCCAAACACTGCCAGACTCCTAATTTGGGGATTTCAGATGGTCATTCAAGGTGTATGTCCCTAATCCCATGTGGGGATGGAAAACTAAGCTATTATCCCTGTCTCCTCTCTTGACTGCAGCTCTTCTTCTGCTTTGTTTCAGTCCTACCACCTAGGAAAAGCACATTATCTATTGTGTGCTGTGCTATCACATCTAAGTGGTGACCTTTCAGAGGAGTTAACAATTTTACCAAAAGAGGGGAAAAAAAAAAAAAAAAAAAGGGAAAGATAATTTTTTTTTTTTTCTGATTCTATCAATTTCAGAAGTTCCACAAATGGAGATAGCATGTGCCATGTTATTAACACTGGGAACATTGGGATGATGGGAAGGGCTGATATTTGAAAAGGTGTTTGCTCTTTTCTCTAAAATGGCAATGAACACAAATTCCAGATTCTTATCCTGCTGAAGGTCAATCAACTTTAGCAAAAAAACACAGGAATGTCCACTCTATCTGACACTATTGAACACACAAGTTTCAATAGTTTCCTTAGGGAAAAGTAAAACTGCACAATTATATATGATGCTTTCTCTAAGCTTCCTGTGGCCTGTCTGTTTAATAAGTCCAAAGATTTCCGTTTTCCAAGTATTTCTCTAGTCTTCCTTTGAACCTGTCTATGTCTGCACCCAGACTATCCCCAGGATATAAATTTTACAGGTCTACTACAAATTCTGTGAAGAACCATCTCCTCCTGCTCATTTTAAATCTGGCTGCACCTGCTAGGGGGAGCTTGGGCTTCCAGTCTTTGGCCCCTTTCAAAGTAGAGGGTGAACACTAGATCCCTCTCTGCCCTTTTGGGATATTTATACCCACTTCTGCTACTACTTTTTCTTCCTAGCATTTAGTTTTGGAAACTTCTGCTCTGGCCTTTCCTCTCTAACACAGCTTGCTGAGCTGTGACTTAAAAGATTTCAGGCAGCTTTGATTCTGCAATTTGCCTGAGATATTGGCTCCCTCCCTCAAGAGTTGATTGTATGCTCACAGCTTATTTTCTTTCCTTTTTTTTAATTGTAATTATACCTCCCATAGGATAGCTGTTGTGTTTTATGTACGCAAAAGCATCCTGAAAATTTAATGTCAGCATAGCAATGGGGAATTCAGAATCTAAGTGCAGCCATGCATTCATTTCCCTTCCACTGTTCATAAATTCTTACAATACAAAACCTTCCAAGTAAGTTGACTACCTTTAAGTCACTTCTTATCAAGTCTTCCTTTATTTAGTCATCAGTCAAGAACTGTGCCCTGGTTTTTGGGGAAGAGTCTTTTTTAGTGGTGGAAAGAAGGAGGATGCTGGCTAGATTTTCCCTTCTGTTTTGTTTCAAATGTCCTTTATGTTTGTGTGGCAGAGAGCAGACCTGCCTTATACAACAGGCCAGGACAAAATATGTAGTGCTTTTCCTTTCCCTTTTCTCATTTGTGCAAAACCAGGGGGGTGCTATATTACCTAAAAGCAGAACAGATTTATCTGTCACTCACAGACCTCGGTTAATGTGTGTAGCTGCTGTCCCATGAATGGTGCCTCAGAGATATAAATGTAATAGAGGCAGTACAAAGGCATGGCATTAAATCAAATGTCAACTCTGACCTTTGGAGGTCGAAGAATCAAGAGCAGGGAGTCACAAATGTTCTTTTTTTCCCCCGAGATTCCCTATACCATGTACAAGAAAAGCTCATGATACTTTGCACACCATGTTTGCACACCATGGAGTGAGAGAGATTTAACCTTGCTGGATCTCAAGGAAGCTTCAGGATCTCCCTCAGCCTGGGGCAAGAGCACCCCTCTCCCAAGGACCAGCCCAGCTCCACCCTTGGGTAGTGAGAAGTTTGTCCTTGCTGCAAAAGGGAGGAAGAAGTCTCCACCTGCTGTGTTTTAGCTCTTAAAGTCACTCAGCTGCTTTCGCTGGACACTGTTTTTATCAGTCTTGTGACATTTTGCAAGAAGAAACATCAGTGCCTTGAAGGAACCCTGAGAAGCAGGCTGATGTTTTTAGAGCACATGCTGGAAAAGGGACTAACTTAGAAATGGGGAGGGGGGTCTTCAGTTCAAGCACATCCCTGGCAGACAAAAGGGTTGAAAGCCCAAGCTTGCTTTAACCACAGTCTCAATCTGTCTCCTAAAACAACATGTGTTCCATGGACAGCAGCAAATCTTGAAGTACAGGAATATTGCCTCAGCAGACCTGAAAAAATGGAGAGAAATGGAACAACATCATCCAGGAAAAACTCCAGACAAGGGGAGACCTTGGAACTGAGTTGAAGCTTGACCAAGAAAAGATCAGTCATCCCACCAGCACACACCCCTGTTCTGTCCCACAGAACATCAGTCAGTCTCAGGGGACAAACAGCAGATGCCATCTCCCACCTGGAGGGTGGCCCAGGATCAGCAGAGCTGGTCCCATGGGTGACATGGCAAGAGACCAGCCCTGTCCCTGCAAAGTCACCCCCATGAGGGCACAGACACACCCAGGTGATGTATTTATTTCTTCATTTTTCCACTGCCAGTTTGCTGAGCTGGGGGCACCAGGACAGCTGCAGGGGAAGAGTGGAAAGGCATCGCCGGAGCCTGGGGATCGCTGTTGGCACAGGGCCACGTCAGCCAGTCATGAAACAGGCATCACAGAAGTACCAGAACAAACAGAAATGTGGGATTTCCCATGAAGATTTTCCACCCAAGTACAGTGTTAATTAAGCCTGACCCTGCTTAGCTTCATGAAAGCAGAGGGAGGTGTCAGGTCTTTAGGCTAAACAGATTAACAGCCAGGTGAGATAAAATACCACACAGCCCGAGGGGGCTAGCACTCAGCTTGATATTGACAGTGCCTTTCAAAGCAGGTTAATTAAAGTAATAGTTTAGTTTTCTCCTTTTTATATACATTTGTTCAAAGAAAATTACTACTTTGAATATTTCCCTGTGTTTTCATTAATTATGCAACCTATTACAACAAGGAACTAATTAGGAAATATATCTGGGTTTGGAAACAAACTGCATCAGTGCATTTTCACAAAGGGTTTTCATCTTCTTGAGACAAAGATCGCTTTCAGCTATAATTATGGCTGATAAACCTGGTAAAGAGGAAATTAACAAAAATCGCAGCATGCTGAGCAGCTCAAAGGGCTTATGAAAATATACTTCTGAAAATTAAAAAAATAAAATCAATACACAAGTGAATACTCCTCATGACATTCTTAATTATACCAAGAAGTCATGAGGTTTTTATCAAATCAAGCATTCTCCCTGACTTTTTACACTTTGATGTTTCATGCAATTTAATTGCTACTAAGAGTGGAACTCACTTTTCCATGCACATTAGGGGAAGCAGGAATCAGCCATAAATTCCTAGAAGATGGCTTGTACAAATCGTTTCCTTAATCAAGAGAACTAGGAAGCACTGCCTGATTTACTGCTCCTTATTTTTAATGCATGTTTGTCTTTTGAGAATAGGTGTCAGCACCCCAGGGCCTCCTCTCAGGTTCTGCCCTTGATTTATTCTCAAGCTCTGGGCAGATTATTTAACCTCTTTCAAACTCACTTTATCTTCCTATAAAATGGACGTGGAATTTTTTCATCTAAGTTCTGAATTGACTCTGGCTGCAGCAATTGTTTATAATGTTCTCTGTGAACTTAATACCATAAAAACAGCAAATATTGAAATATGAGGCTGTTTCAGATGCCACCCAGGTTCCCACGGGAACCTCCCTGTTCTGTGTTCTTAAATAGTGAAAGATCTTGTGCCATATTCAACACCACCTGGGAACTGTCCATAAAGAGTAATAATCTAAATTTTGCTTGTAACCCTACAAAGCAGGCTCAGATTGAAAAGTCTCTAGAAATAAAACAAAGAAAAAATAAACAAACAAACAAAAAGCTGAAAGTATAATCAGACTTCATGTTGTAAGTCTTAGACATGACATCTTGAGCATAACAGCAGAGGCATTCTGTTCCAACTGATGACAACGTGAGATACAATCATTTTCATTTCTCAGGTGAGCACTTTCTAGAAAACCATGAATCTTTCCTGTGACATTGTCAGCCTCCAGTCTCCAAATACTTATGGACTGAATTTAAAGTGTTGCAATCTTCCTGTTTTCAATTCTGTCAGAGTACTGACTGTGACACATAGGGTAAGCAAAGAGACCCTGTAAGAAGCAAGACTACTGGGATGCAGAATTATTGGGATACTGACAAGGCCCATGTGTTTAACAAGCACCTCACTGACTGAGTCATTCGTGGGGGTAACAAATCCTACAGGGACTCATCCCCTAGCTCCACATGCCTGGGAGAATGTACAGATCTACTTCAAATCTGATAAAAAGGATAAACACAAGTATCACCTTACTCATAATCATGTCTCAAATTGCTATTAGCCGGCACCAGGAGATGTTGCTGTTTACCTAGAGGGATGGGTGCAGGTGGGTTCTCCATGGGTGCTATAAAGATGGATTCCCTGCTGTTTCCTTAAAGAATAACTGCTGTTTTGAGGAGGGTCTCTCTTGGGAGCTGTAATTTGAAACTGGAAATAACATTGAGCTTCCCAGTGATCCAGTTTGCTCTGTGGAAACTGTACCTTTACACAAACTAGATAACCCAGGGGGGCATCAAACACCCTAAGCTTCCCAGGAGGAAGATATGGTTATGCCAAATGCTCTCTGCCAGGTCTCCCAGAGGCTGCTTCTGCCACTCAGCAGGATGGTAGGCGTTAGTGGCTCTGTCAGAGGCCAAAACTGCCCTGACTTTTGGTTTTCTTATGGCTTTCCAAGCCCATAAGAATTACTTGGAACCATCAAGGGATTTAAGAGACAAAGAAATTACAATGCTTTCCATTCTGAGAAGAATAAGCCAGAAAATTGTATGGGTTTTCCTCTTTTAATAATGTGTATCAGTAGTTCATTAACCACCCCACTGAAACTCTTTGTCTATATTTAAAGGCTGCATGTGTTGATCAAAGGATGACATAATTAAATGTTCTTCAAACACTCAAGCCACATTAGCTAAAAGCCTCATTTTGTGCTTGTTGTTTTTGCATTGTATTTTCAAAAAATCATGGGCTGATTAATCATTTAGCAAGTACTAAACTCCCAACCATGCCCTGCACACAAAGTGAATTGAATTCAAGCAAATATCTTTTTGACAAATGGCTTCAGCCTGCCTGATTTATTGGCATAATGCAAATGGGTGTCATTTGTTTCAGACTTTTTTTGTGTTGGGTTTTCTATTGCTGGCTGCTTGCAAGGACGTGGAGAGCAATTGCTTGGTCTGAAAAGAAAATATGTGATCTAGATCAGTTTGGAAATATGTATCTCAGCAGCATCCAACTCCAGAAAAGCATAAGACATACAATTTTGGCTCTGCTTTAGGTAGTGAAAGTCATAAGCTCACTCTAAGGCAGGAAAACTAAGAATATGCTTGCAGTTATGTGAGACTATTAAATTACCAACCACAAATTAACTTTGCAAATCATAAAGCTCTTCCAGAAAGACTCATGTGAAGCAAGATTTTATACAGGCTGTGGTAACGTGAGATTAGGGTAAATTTGACAAGCAAAGCCTTTCCTTGTCTAGAGCAAATGGCAGTCCCACTGTAGGAATTCACTTCCCACAGTGAGAATCAGTCCTTTCAATGCTTGTTCCTGGGTTTTGCAGCGCTGTCACCCATGGGACACAGATTTCAGTGCTGCCAGGGGGCTGTGGGACATCAGCCAGGCAGCTTCAGAGCTGCTCTGCCCCAGGCCTCTGGTAGGAAATAGTCACTGTGTCCCCCTCACAGTGTTCCATGTGCAACAAGTGGCAGAGCTTCCCTCCTGCCCTTCAGAGCTTCCCCAGCACCACCAGCCCCAGGTGAAACCACCATGCTCAGACGCTTCCCAGTAAGAGGGACACCAGCCATGTGGAAAGCCAGCTCCCTGTGTGCAACCTAGTGGACTGGAAACACTCTGCCCCTTGAGACATCTCACCCCAGCTGGTCTGGGAGTGGGAGTGGCAACTGTTCAGGTGTTTCCATCTATGAGCTCACATCCAGGTTAAATGAGGTAGAAAAGGCGTGAGTGTTGTATGAAACTTGTGTCGGTAACAATTTACTTCTGAAGTGGGACCAAACCACCAGGAGCAGCCCACAGACTGCACTGCTCCTTTCTTGCTACAGCCTGTCTTGCACCTACCCCAGAAGCTGAGGGATTTTAGGATTGTTTCCTGAACAAAAAACAATTGTGGAAAATTTTGCAAATGGAGCAAAAAAAGAATCTTTCCTTTCTGAAGTGAAGACAGGTGAGCAAGCTGGGGCCATCAATCACGTAAGGTGAAGAGTTGAACCATAGCATGTGCATGCTTTCTTCCTTCCCAACATCCCCTGTGTGAACTGGGGTCAGTTTTGCATCCATAAAACAGAGAAAAAAGTCAATTCCCTGGAAACCAAATTACCTCATTCCAGTAGCACCCAGGTATGTGGCAGTGGGAACTTTTTTAATCTTCCTAAAATTTATATGGTTTTAATTGGGTCCCAGATTCAAATCAAGACAATGAAAATTCTGTTTCTTCTTAATCAGGTCTATTTATTCATATTTTCTCCCTTGGTTTAGAACAATTTCCCTCTTTGGAGCAGGAGTATCATATTTGGATACACACTGCAGGAAAGTTTATTTTGCCTGTACTGTAACCCAGTGCCGACCACTTTCTCCAGCTGAACTAGCAGACATAATTAGAAAAACAAAATAAAATGAATGCATTTGAATTACCAGAAAAGAAAACATTTTAACATTCTATTACTTTTTCTTAAATATACAAGCATGATTGTCCAACCCTCTACTCTCTCTGTTCCCATCTGGAGTGTCAGATCACAGAATGAATGCATAAGAAATTCTGTGAAGAAAAATAAAAGTCTCTTTTTAACTCTCAAACTCTAATTATTTTAAAATACAGAAGGCTGGAAATGGACTGAGCTTGCTCTGTTGTTGAGGTGCCAGTATTTTACAATAGCTATTACCCATATTCCTCCCAGGAAAACCGTGACTAGAAATCCCAAATCTCATTCATACCCATAGGTAAAAAGATTTCAGGGTTTAACAAGAATCATCTTGGTAGCATGGAAACAAATTTGCTACCCTTTCTCAAAGGCTTTTATTATTTTTATCAGCTGCAGTTGCCTTAGGATCTCACCATGTGAGGTACCGTGTAAAAAACATGGGGCAGGTTTCTGCTAGAACAAATTATGTTAAAGCAGCCTCCAAAAGGCAAAGTGTTGAAGGAGGAAAATAAAGATGGAAGCTGAGGCATGGGGAAGGGTGGTTATGTGGTAATCACATATCCTCTGAACAGAGAAAGACATAGCTGTCCCAAGATTTTCCTGGGAAGCTGTGAGAAAGCTCAGAGAAAGAAATTAAAGCAATTATTATCTCTCTTTCTGTAATTGTTGTTTATAGGTATGGTTCTCCAGAGTGTGCTGTTCATAGTTCACCAATAGTGTGAGAGGTTTTTACTTTGAGACCAATCAAGGCTCACCTTAGCGAGTCCCATTATGAAAGACTGGCTACTTTCATTAAATTGTCTTCTGATTCACCTTCTTAAGACTGGAGTCTTTCATTCCGTCCCTGACTCAACAGCATCATTGTTAGATGTCAAAACAGGAATCTTCAGCCAACAGGAATCTTCAGCCCTCACTCCCAGACCCCTGAGAACCAAAACATGAGAGCATTCTTCTTCTGTCAGTCAGACAAGGCAAGAGTGAGAAGCCCTGTGACAAATTTCCCTTGTCCACGAGATTTTTATCCATTGTTTTGTCTGTCAATTCAGGGATATCAGACCACTGGGAATAACAGCCCTACTCCTTAGGAGGAGGCTGAAGAGGTCTCTGTGGGGATAACTTGGTCAGAAAGACATTAAGCTGTACCTCAACAGGGCAGTTTACTGGACCAAGGCCATCTCCAGTTGTGGCCATGTGCTCATTTTCTGTCTCTGGCCTTGGCAGCACCTGGGATGCCTTCTCCACATCAGTTTTCCCACATAATTTTTCCACTGTTATTTAAGTACTTTCATGACTACTGATGAAAATTGTTCTGTAAGAAATACAGGTAACATTGTTCTTGAAAATGTGATTTTAAAGTACTGAAAAGGGTTCAAAAAATGGAGGATGATCTTGTGCAGGTGGAGAAATTAGGGATGAGGATTTCCCCAAGTTCATCCAGTGATAGCCGTGTAAAATCGGGATAAAACACCATTTTCACTTCAACACAAGTTAAGCTGGCCAAAAAAAAAATATAGAGTTTACAGTGTATCTGAATCACAGATTTTCATTCAGGCTTATCTTTATTAATAGGCTAAGTTATTATTTTCCTTAATGGTTTAAAGTCAGCCAGTGGAGTAGAATTTTAGCATGCAAACATCTTCTGGAAAGCAATTGCTCCACAAACAACCTCTGTTTCATATCATTTACATCTGAGAAACACATCCCATTAGGTCAGGACAAAAGAACCCAAAACCACAGAGAAAAAGCTCAAAATGTAATACTAATTCTGACATATATGCTGCTGTTCTTTCTAATTATTCTTCTACTTGCAAACATCGTTAGTTGCAAATGCCTCTTTCCCTGGAGTACAGAGCAGAGAAGCAAGTCTGTTTTGAACAAAAGCAAAAATACCCAACAGCTACTATGTAAGAATGATGCTTTTTCTTTGAATTCTATCTGCATGTATTGGCAGCATTCCCATAATAACTCTTTCCTTTTTTTTTTTTTTTAATTACCCCAATTCTCCTTTGGGAAAACAATACACCTGAATGGACCTTAGTGCATTAATGAGATTGGAGGCAATTCTTCCTACATTCCTATCAGATAGAGATACTGAGGTAAAGATAAGCAAGTGCAGCTCTGTTCCACAGTTTGAGACAATAATAGCTTGATTAAATTTAAAATGCATTTCTTGTTTCTGTACAGGCTCAAATCTAAAGACATTATGTTAGGGAAGCAGACAGCCATCTCTGAATACAGTCTCCAGCTGTTAGGTTTGAACTTATCCTTATTTTCTTCTGGTTTCTTTCTTGACAGAAAGAGAGCTTTTTTTACCAAGAAGGAACCTGAAAATTGGGCTACAAGTTACAATTTTGGAAGCTTCCATTTCAGAAGCAAAAAAAAACTTAACCAAGCAGAGAAAGCATCTGTTGACCTAGAGAGAGGTCACTAAACTTTTTGAGGACTGCTTCTAATTCAAATAGGTGGATGAGTGTGCAGTGGACAGAGCATTTACAATCTCTTCTTGAAATCACCTATGCTATTGAAATCCTGATGTAAAAGGCTTGAGGGCTTCTGTCCTTGGCTCTCCATTTACAGTAAATGAAGGTGCTGTTCTTTTTTCTTTAAAGAAAAGCATCATTAAACTGTTCTAACATCTTGAAGACCTTACTACAATTGTTTCATGCACTGAATTAATGGCAAATGAACACGGGCAATTATCAAGAAAAAAAGCTAGGATCATGCAGTGTAAGAGGCACTTTATTTCTTTGACAAGCATAGTTTATTTTTAATTTTTCCTTTTGCTTTACAGTACATTAATAAATGCTCTGGAGAGTATTTAGTATAAGTAATGAAATCTCAGTAATACAAGGCTTGACTACGAGCTTCTGATGCTTGCTGACAAAGAAGCAGGGACCTTGGGGGAGATTTTGTTCACAGACACTTCCATGGAAATTAGCAGCCTGTACTTTAGTGAGATTCTTCCCAAAGGGGGATGCTGCTCAGCTTATATGAACTCTGAATTTGGGAACCCTTTTCAAGCTAGTTTAGAGACTTCTTAGAAATTCAGCAGAGAAAGAGGCTGACTCATCCTCATCCTATCCTGAAAGAGGACGTCAGACTGCAGAGGCAGCAGAAACTGTCTCCATCCAACCTGATTACAGATAGACTGAGAGCTAAAACACCAGCCTTTGTAGCACTAGTGACAGTCAGTGCCCATCAAGCCCTGATTATAATGACAGCAGCAAAATCCCCACACCTTTCCTACAGGGACCCCAGCACAGCAAACATGCTGTTAGAGCAGGGGAGAGGCTCCAGAGCTACCCAGCCCCACGAGCTGGGATATCACTATTTGAGGTCATCTCTAGGACAGAAACCTCCAGGATTTCAGCAGGATTTCACTGGCGTTCACATGGCAAACCATACCACACTCCTGCAGTCACTGCTGGCTGGACATGCCAAGTGTTTTCAAACCACTACAGCTCAAAACAACATTTTCTGTTTGCTGCAACCTCCCCAGTGCAGGAGGAGGAAAGGGAGAGGACTGTCCCGAGCAGGGGAAACACACACTGTGTTGGCAGTAGTTCTCAGAGCCCATCTATGCAATATCACATCCATTTGTCTTCCTTCAACAGCAATCATGGGATGCATCAGGGTGGGATGAAGGAGGGAGGACTGCAGTAATAGAAGGAAAATGAAAAGGAGATGGAGAACAAGCGTAAGAACAATTCTGCAGGTGAATTTCTAGTCACAAGGGAGATAATGCAGACAGCAAGACTGAAGTCAAAATGGAAACTGAAGCTGGATAGAGACAGCAATAGGCACACCAACCTCCTTATCTTCAAGCTGACGTGATTCTATTTCCCCCAGTGTGATGGAGTTGGACACATCTCTGTGGGGGATGGATGCAGCTGCAGCTTAGCTGCCATTCCTTCAGCTGCACAACTCGCTCTGCATCACCTGATTTCGGCTCCTTTTAGGCCAGTTAGCTCTTGTGCTGAGTCAGACTCATATTTTAGTGTGGAAGGGCCTGGTTTAAAACCCTACAGGTTATGTTTTCTGATCTGTGGGAATATATTTAATTATAACCCTGTCTACGGATGGCTGGTGTTGGTACAGCACCTGGCATGTTAAGGTTGTCATCCCTGAGTAGAAATTACCATGTGCCAGCAGCAGTAGTAACAGTACAGTATTAAATTCTGGTATGAGATTCTGAAGAGCTCAAAGGAAAAATGCACTTGATGGCACAAATTTCTACTAAAATACCTTCTGCTAACCTCTCTGTGAGAAATGCAGAGGCTTTCTGACACATTCCTTCATTCCCTGTTCCCCAGTCTGTGAAGGCTATAACACAGTCAAATATTTAACTAAGGAGTATCCATCCCCCATCTCCCTTACCAACAGATACAGCTGAATTTCCTGAACTGCATAAACATCCCTCACTAATGCAGTTAATATCAGTCACAAGAGAAAGCAGCCACTCCAGACAAACTCGGGGCAAAGACTCTCCTATACTTCTAATTTTCCAGTGTAGCAAAGTGCCTCTGTTTGGAAAAATAAATAATAAAATAAAGAAGCCCTCTTAACTGCAGGATGGTTCAGAGCAATCACATTAGAAAATCATTTTCCATCTCTGGCAGCTGCCAGCTTTCTACCAGCCAAAATAATGGGAGATGCAGAATTACTTCCATAATGTCTGCTGTTGCATTCTTTCAGCCCAACATTTCTCATACCTGCAAGAAGTCTTCTCTGCTCTTAATTTGTTTCACTGAGGCATGGACCCGACTAATCTCTCTAGCAAGTGTTGTGGCATTGAATAGACTGCAGTTTGGGGAGGGTTTTGAAGCGAGGAGATGGCAGGGAGAAGAGGTACTTTGCCTTCAGATTTTGGAGAGAAAATGTGCATGTGAAACAGCAAATTTACATGACACTTTGTTGTGCAATACACCCTATTTCATTCCAACTTTTAGTACAATTTACAACACATTTATAGGAGCAGAGTGTTTTTTCTTACTTTTGACTTTGAGGTAATTATGTTCAATGTGTAAAGGTGTTTATCGACCTTCATATAACTTTTAGCAATAAACTTATAACAAAAGAACTTGGAATAAAGATGAGTACAAAAAGTCAAATGCAGACTAAGGGACAACTTCTTTCTGGAAGGGTATAACACCCAGGGGCCAGATTCACACAATCTCTGGGACCAAAAGGGCCAAAGTGTGCTCATCTCCCTAAAGCCTGCTTGTGTAGCAGCCCTAAGGAGACTTCCAAATGCTGATAAATTGTAGGTGTGTATTTCCCTCATGGAAAGAAAACCAACCCACAAAGCTCCCAATTTCCTCTTCCCTAAACACACCCCTCTCCAAAGTGCAGCTGTGGAAGAAGAAGTGGCACTTAAACAGATGCAAGGTCCTGAGACACTCTGCACTAATTAAAATAGCCCTGAGGGAATGTCAGGTCTGCAGCCACTCATGCCGGTAATGCCTCTCTCCTTCCCAAACAGCTCCACTCCCAGCACAGCCCTTTCTGTCAGACACACAGCATAAACAAGCTCCTCCAGCTTTTGCCTTCCTGTCCTTTGACCACAAGCCATCTTTAAAGCCTCATATTGTACTGTGCAGATACATGTTTAGGAGGATTAAACACAAAGCATAGTTTTCCACAATAAAGGACGTCTAGGCATAACCAGAACCAAACTCAGAGGACCTGAATCACTGTGCTGGAGAGATGCAGTGATGCTGGGTGACTTCCAAACCAAGCACCAGCTGAGCACAGGTTACACACAGGTCCCTGACACTGAAATTCAAAAGCAGTGAAACCACTCTGCTTGAACTGGAGCTTGAATCCTGTGTCTCACAACTCTAAGCCTGAGGGGCTTTGGAAAGAGAAGATGATGCTGTGATGAGCATTTCCAACTCCCAGGCACAGATAACAACACTGCAGCAATCTTAGCAGAGCCACTGCTCCAATTGTGTTACAACTTTGCTCATCAGAGCTTGGCTTTTGGGGCACTTCCATAAGACACCACTCATGGTGACATACAATTAGCTCTAAAGTCCTGTCCCAGACCTCCACCTTGCTGGAAAAAAAGGAGCCCAGCAAGGTACTGGTTGAATGATCCTTGCTGACTCTCATATTCAGTGAATTCTAGTGTCAGGGTGAGAAATTTGGTTGATACCCACTGGACTAGTAATGTGTCCAGCATCAATATGGTTTTAAGCACTGATGTGACTTTCTGAATAACAATACATCAAACATTAACCCACCCTCTATGTGGTTTTAAAAGCAAGCAAGTAACTGAATAAAATGCTGAGGCCTTCCAATCTGATTAAATTTCAATTCAGAAATGAAAGAGTGAAGGTTGTGTTTAGCCCATACAGTTAAGCTTAAAAGCTTTGCATAAAAGCAGAAAAACAGCATCACATCCCTGTTTTATATAGCACTAGATTGCCAAAGAACATTTTTATCATAGTGTGGCCTGTTACTGATATTTATCTGATAAAAAAAACCTGCATGCCTTCACAATTTGAAGGAAACAGTGCTAGGAAGGGGTCCTACCCTCACCTGCATCAACCATTTTCTTACATTTATATCTTGCAGCTGTTGTTCTCAGACAGCAAAGAAAATCAGGTCTGAATAAATCCCCTGCAGTTCATAACTTAGGAATACATTATGTGTTCATAACTTAGTAATGCATTACCCCCAGTAAGAGGATTCCTGTGTAACCTGATTGCTCTTGGCATCATTTGAGCAGCAGGTCAAGGATTAAGCATTCCAGATCTCGGATTTCTGCATTTTAATTCTGCCACTGATTTATTTTACATCACAATCTCATTTCTGTGCCTCAAAGACAAGATTTTCCTAACTAAATCCATTCTTCTGAAGTCTTCTGCACTTTCCTCATTCCAGACTGCAACGTAGACATAAGCATATGTATAAGTATATATATGTGTGTCTGCAACAAGTGCATTACTCAAAGATAAGTTTTCATGGTAGATCTCTGGCCTTGCTATCATGCTTGGTTCAGCTCACTGTGCAAAAAGTGGCCTGTGCTGTCTCTAGACAAGGCCTGGATTTACAGAATTTTAACGCCAGCCACTGAATAACACTGATCATTAAATTCCTATAAACTAAGATGCTGCAATTATAAACAGGGTGTCTTATACAGCTGTGGTTTTTCTGCCTGGATTTCACAGATTTGTCTGGAGGGTTGTCTGACTATTTTTCCCTATACAAATATGTGGTATTTATATATATATATGGCAGGTATCCATGAACCCTTTAAATTCCTCAAATTCCTGAGCAAGGCCAGGTGCTTAAACATTTGAATGACCTCCAGTGGAGGTGATTAAATTTTCTGAAGGAAAATGTACCTTGTCCTGCCAAGTAAAGAGACAATATGAATGGAAAGTTGACACCAAAATCCAGGCTCCTTGGTTGCCATGACACCTGACTGATAATACTGTCATTTTCCCTCTTTAAATCTCAGGCTTGCTGCTCACCTTCATCAGCACCAGTATCATTTTCGTTTTCTTCATTTCTCTTAGGAAACCACTTCAGCATTTATCACATCTTTCACTGCACATGGTTGTAGACCTTGAAAATCCTGCTGTACCCTGAGGATCTAAATGTGCTTTGAGCAATGCAGTGCAATTCAGCCTGAAAGGCAGGTAAAAATTATAGGCACCAGGAATATATGGAACACTAGCATTTTGCATGTGAACTGGCATGCTCCTTCAATCAAAGAATGATCATTGATTACCATAATCTTACTGCCTACCCTGCAACAACCAAGGGTATAACACACTCTGCTTCAGAGAGCTAAACCACAGGAACTGTTTTATGCACATGAAAAGTCTAAATCAGTGCTGTGAATGAAATCTAAATTTTTAGGGGTTTTTCCATAGTTATATTTTTTAAAAGTAAACATTTCAAAGTTAATTAAATGATATTGAGAAACTGAGGCTGCTAGTATACATTTTCTAAAGTCTTAATATAAAAATGCATGATGTTCAAGTGAAATGTTTTCACAAAGATCAGTATCAAATAACAACATGGCAGAGAAGAAAGGAGGAAAGGAGTGGGTATTTCCAAATGTGTGTAATTCCCTAGTGTACTGAAGACAGAGAAGCAAGATGAATGTTTCGTATCAAGAGCTGGAAGAGAGAAGATGCTCATCACAAAGCAATGGGATGGTCAGGGAGACCCTCAATAACTGACTCGCTGGGCAGTTTAGAGCTTGTGAGACCATGTTTGGTCAGAAGAAACAGTGGTTTTTCCTGCAGTGGGCATAGGTAATAACCAGCACGAGCCTTGGGCAGCACAGAAAAGGTGGCAGCAAAATGAGCTGCACTCAGGCTCAAACCACCTACAGTGCCTCCCCTGGGAGCCCTGAGACTTGTCTGCAGTAGTCCCAAAAATGGTAATTAACAAGGATCAGTGCTCTTTTGGCTGCTGGATAATAGGGAAGATGGAATAAAGTATTTCAGCTCACCTCTGAAGCCTCTTATGCACATGATTGTAGCTCCAAGGGCTCCTGCTCTGACAGCCTTGGCCCTGCGTCCCTGCCCTACCCTCACATCATGTCACACTGCACCAAAGCCCAGAGTCAGGAGGACACCAAGACCTCTGGATAGCTGTAAGTGTGCCAGTCACAGCAGTGAACTTCAAGCACAGAATCAGTGAGGAGCTCTCAGGAGCCCTGCCAGACCTTCACCCCAGCACCTGCTCCCTCCCTCCCTCCCCTGGGCAGGGCTGGCAGAGCTGAGCTGCCACAAGATGAAATGGTACATGAGCTCTGTGTCTGGGCACCAGCAGAGTGGTCATGCTGAACAATGAGGGCTCCAGCTGAGTCAGAGGAAAAATTCATCTCCTACACAGGTGAGAATGAAGGAATATGAGCTGGAGCCAAAAATATCCTGCATAACTCCCCATTCCAGAGCTCTTCCATACCAGATGCACTTTTCCCCCTACTCATTTCCTCTTTCTGTTTTTGTTTTTTTTTTTTTTCTTACCCAATCAACACCTCATTAACCATCTCCCCACAGTGCCTGTAGTCTCAGCCATATTTAGCCCCTCATTACATGACACATAGCTTGGTAATCATCACTGCAGGGGGATCTGCAGATGTTCTACAGAAAAACCCAGCTCCTCCAGCCATCACCCTGAGCTCTCCTGGAGATTATCTCTTTGTTATTATTTTGTACATTTTCAAACAGCCAACAGGCAACATAATCCATTTATGGTTGTATTTCCTTGATAACACAAGTTCAGCCACCTCTGCTGCAAGAGGAAAGAGTCTATGGCTGGGGCTGCTGGAGCATCTTTTCATTTCTTAGAAATCATGTTTCCCAATTTTGCCTCATCTACTTATATTAGTGCTAAAGGCACAGGTTCATGGTCCTTCCCTTAGTTACTACCAGAGCATCTAAAAACTGTCTGAGGAGCACAGAATTGAGCAGCTCTGCAGGTTGAAGACAGGGGTGATATCAGCCATTGGAACAGAAGCCAATGGGGAGGAAATAGGACAAGCTGTGGAGAATTTCTTAGGCTAAAGTGGATCAAAAGTGTTCACCATTTAATTTTTTTTAAAAACCCAAAAGTCAGGTTGTATAGTTCTCAAACCAAACATCCTGAAATCTGCACCAGCTGTTTGCTGGGGGATCTGTTTATTTACCACCTCACATGTATGGCAATCTGAAAATGAAGACTGCTTCCTGGTCAGATCAGCAGGGAGATGCCTCTGTTTCCCAGGAAAACCCAGGCCTATAAATATATACACACACATATATATATCTATATCTGGCATTGACAGTCCCTATGAACTGTTTCCAGGGAGGGGTTCCCTGGAGAAAAGTCAGGCATAAAGCCATTTTTCTGTGTCATGTACACCTAAACAGGCAGTAAAATAGAGTATGACACAAAGATGGTTCTTTATTTCCAGACTGAATTTGAGGACCTTGCCTCCTGCATACACAACAAGAAACCACCACACCCTCCCAGCCCAATTCTCCCCACCAAATTACTGAACCTTGGGCCTCCAGAGGTTTGTCTCATGCAAGCATAGCCATGTCCAGAGGGGAATACAAGATCTGTCTTATTCTATTGCTCCTGCCTCTGTATAACAACTGTTCTGAGACAATGAATCAAAGTTTAAAAAAAAAAAAAAAAAACAAACACACACACACAAAAAATAAAAAAAAAAAAAAAAAAAAAAAGGATAAAATAATACATATATAAGGAAGAATGGAAAATAAGGACAATAGTCAATGGATCATTATTGAATCAACAGAAAAATTGCTATATGTTACAGCCACAGAGTTGTTACATTACACAATTGATTCTTGGTATTCTTAGATTCACAATAAATCAAAACATGATGCTATGGCCCCCTGAAAGAACATCATTAAGAGAGGTACTGGTGTAAATACATGTGGAATGGCCAATTCACACCAGCCAATTTACTTTACAATGATGAGCATCATGGGGTTAAAGAATATCCTTGAGAATGCCAAACAGGGATAACCCAGTACCAAACATTTCTTCCCTGACCTCACAGACAGAGCAACTAACCTGAGAGTCAATTGCCATGACTCCAGCAACTCATGATTAATGTATGTGCTATGAAATATTCAGGAGAATGTGGGTTAATAATGCCAGTACAAACCAGGAGAGACAGCCCTGCATTCATCATTTGCTAATGTTCAGCCTTGAGCCAGGCCAGAGTGGGAGACACAAGATAAATGACAAAGAACCAGACAGGTTCATAGTTAAAAATATGATAACTTACCACAGTCTTCCACTAGTGCTGTGCTGGAAAGGAGGGAAGATGATTTATTGACATTATCTTGGTTTATTTTTGTTTAAAAGCTTGGCAATGGAGAGTGAATTGATACTGAAAAAGTCTGTGCAGGGTCCTGGTAGGAGACTTGACATATCCTTCTAAAATAGAGTTAGTAAATGTCCCTGTGCAGTCTTTCAAGCAAAATGGAGAGCAAGGAGGGAAATGTTCTTTTTCTGAACAGTCTCTTACTGGTGCTTTCACCACTATGGGGTACATGCAAGCAGAGGGAAGGGAAAACCAGTGAAACAGGTTGGTGTGAGAACCCTCTAAAGCTGAATCTTCAGTGTGCCAAGCAGGAGGTGTTGCAAAGTGAAACAGGTTGGTGTGAGAACCCTCTAAAGCTGAATCTTTCTTCAGTGTGCCAAGCAGAAGGTGTTGCAATCATGGCATCCTTGACTTTTGCAATCCTTGTCAATTGTCAAGGTGACATCTGTGTCTCCCCAGCATTCAGAGGGAGTTCAAATTTGGCTATTGAAGGAAAATTAAAGGACTAATTGGCATCAGGCAGAACTACCCACCAGCAGGAAGAGTTACAGTTCATTTTTGCCTCTCTTGGGGTGAGGTCTTGGTTTCCTTTAAAGCAGTCCAACTAAACTTTTAAACTCCAGACAACTTCAAAAAATAACACAGGTTGTATGTCACAGCTGAGACGGCCACAATACACAGAGCAGCATCATACAGGTCCAGAAGACTTCAACCCATACAGAGTAACACCAAACCACTTCAGAAGACTTCAGGTGTCTGCCCATGCAAAGTAACACCACATCACTTCAGAAAGCTGCAAGCATCTGTTCTTCTAGTTTTTCAGCCCAACCTTCTATCCCCTCACGTTGATGCCCTGCCCCTGTGTGCCCTCTGCCCCCTTTGGTGTTGGTCAGTGCCCCTGGGCACTCCAGGCTCATTGCTGTCAGTGCTGCTCACCTGCTGCTCTCAGCTGTGCCCACTGGGGATGGGGCTCAGCCACATCCCAATCACCACAAACTGTGTGCCTACAGTTGTACAGAGCCTCTTGTAAAAGAGGTGAACAATAAACATTCATGAGTGAAAATGCTGAAAAATGCCTAAGTAACTTAGGCAGAGTTTGAGGAGACAGCCTGAGGTGGAAAAACCTCCTTTGGCTCAATACTTTCTTCTTGGTAAGCCATCTGCCAGTGCTGGGTGCAAGAACAGTCTAGGAAGGCAGGTCAGAATCAGGAGACACATCGTTGGGAAAGAGGATGTAATACATTCTTTAAAACCAAGTATATGTTGATATGGAGTATCACAGAAACACATTTTCTGAAGTTGAAGCCTTTTGGGTATTTTATAGCTATTATTTTTTTTTTAGAAAAGAAAAAAATATCAGAGTTAAGCCCCTCAATTTATCTTGTTCTGTTCAAATACAGCAAAAGATTTATGTAAATTCGTTATTTTCTCTAGGAGTGTCATCTGGCTTTGCTTTTTATTAAATATTAATACATTCGTCTAGGGGAAAAATTAAATTCCTTCCTTAGCAAATCCTCCGGAAGTAGAAAGTTAAACTGGAGGAATTAGAGTCAGTATTGTCTTCTGGGGAATCTCATCAGAGCACATCCTTTTCCTGGTCTAGCTTTCATTACATAAAAACTTTTCTGTACTTTTCATAGCCACAGAAAGAAACGGAGGAAGCAGTACAGGGAGTCCAGGCACTGACCATGGAATGGAGCTCACCGCTAATCCTCTCTGCACTGAGAGGAGGGGAGGAAGGAGGTCAAGATGCAATTTTGTAGTCACTTGCTCTGTCATTTCAATTTGAGTGATAACCTGGAACTTCCTGCTTTGGAAAATGTGGAAAGATCAGATTACTCCCTGTCTTGCTTTCTCTCCCCCACACACATGCACCTCTTTCACAGCCAGCTGGCCATTTTCTGGGCCAACAATTAGTTCAGTGAGGTCTCCATGAGGATGATCTCCCTGCTTTGTCTGTCACATATCACCACAACAGTGTCTGTATTGCCACCATAATCTCCACAGCTGATACCTGACCTTTCCCATTGTTCTGATAAGAGGGGCAGAAAAAAATAAAAAGACAATAAAAGACATATCTTCTTGAGCCTTTCTTGCACACTGGATGCATTCTTTCCTATTCTCAAGTGCTTTCCGCATTAGAAATTCTGTATTGTTGTGATCTACAAAAAAATCCATTTTCAGCACTTGTGATGTGACTCTATTTCAGTTCCTCTTCCTGTTCAGCTCACAGACTTTGTCCCCTTTCTTTTTGCCATTTTTGCAACAAAAGGAACTCTCTGTGTTATATCAAAGAAAGATCTTCCTAGGGAACCATTCAATTGACTTACTTAAAGACTCAGGTTGTGAGTGCTGCATGTAGAGGCCCTTCAAAATACACTGACACTAATATTTTAAAAGAGTTTCCTCTCCCCTTCTCTCCCACTGATTCTGATCAGGGAATCTGGACAATGTAAGGTCTTTGATATTTTCCCTCTTCCCCTTGTAAACAGTTAATAAGGAAGAGGGCTCAGGTGTTCAAACCTGCAGTAAGCATTGAACAAAAACAAGACACAAGCCTGAATTCAAATATCACCAATATCTGGAGAGGACTGGAACAGAACCCAACTGCAACGAGAATTTTCTCTTGCTTTGATTGCCAGGAAACACAGGAGTTTTGGCCCTGTTCATCACTTCAGGCACTGAAGTATCCATCTTTGTTCCATTTTGCTTCCCCAACACAATAAAATGACTCTCGCATTTGGTTCTCTGTTACTGGTATAGAAATCAGATGGCTCATGAGGACTAAAAGAAACACAGCTTTGGGCTCAACTCAAATTGCCATTTTTATAGGTGACTGTAACTGCACTGATTCCCCTCCACTGGCAGTGGAAGGTTCTCATCAGCAGTGTGAATGTGCCCTGTCTGTTGAAGGTCTCAGTTCTGGAAGTTGATTCTCTTGGATGCTGGATGAATGTGCTCTCCTGAGCTCTGGCTGCCAAGCCAACAGCCCTGGCCCTTGCCCTGACAGGAAAACCCCAAGGCAGGCAAGGCAGTGCCCCTTCTCCTTCCAAGGGATCACCTTTGGCTGAATTCAGCAGTGAGTAAAATAAGACTTCCTCTTGCTCTAAAGAGAGTGCAGATTCTGTATCCAGGAATGTGAGTGTGTGTGTCTGTGCTTTAATATCAAAAATAAATTAAAATAATGGTGCAAAACTAATTGAAAATTCGCCACAGAACAATTTGATTGTTCTGGGAAAACATCTCCCATTTTTAATCATGGTAATTAATTTCAAAGATTAAGAGGATTCATAGATGAAAATAAAGTATTAAGATTAGAAGAAGGATATGCACTTTACTGGGCATTTGGGTATTAATAGGATTTTTTTTTGTATTAATTTTAAAAGCACAGATGATGAAGATATAAAAATAATACCTAATATTTTTATACTGTAGTGCTTTTCATCTTCAAAGCATTTTGCAAACATTACTTCTGTTGCAGAAGACTTGAGAAGAAATGGATTTCACTTTATAAATGAAAATGTTTCAGTTGATTCCATATTAAACTGCAAACAAAAGACATCTCTGCTATTCATGTCAAGTTACTGGTAAGTATTAAACTGGAGACAGATGTACATCAAGGAAAGTTACTATTGAAAAAGAAAAATCTAGCTAATTGAAACTATAAAAATAAATGCTTAAAGAAAGGAAGATAAGTATTCACATCTTCATGGGTCAGGCAAGGTGAAATTCATTCCTGTTCACAAAGGTTTGAGTGGAATGCAATTGGTGCAGAGATCCTATCTGGCCTTTTGATTAATTTCACCTGAGTCTCCAAATAAAGGGATGCCCATTACCCACTGCACAGCTCATTGCAAAACTAACCCATCTCCCTCCTTGGCTCCTCTCAGCCCAGCCATGAATGTGCCCAACCCAAACCATTCTTCCCTGTTAAAATGGGCATCACTTCGAGAACAGCTGAGCTCAGTGTGTCCTAATGGCACAATTTGGTAACCTCCCTTTAAGAAGGTCTGCCCCAAATATTCCTGGCTGTGACTTGTAATAAGAGGCAGTGTCAAACTGCCTCTTGTGCTGTTCTCAAACGATCCTGCAGACCTGTCTCCACCACACCTCAGCAACACTGGGCTCACCTTCCCATTTTGTTATCATGATGTAACACCAGATTCCTGATTTTTTGTGAATATAACAATGCAGCCAAGACATTGTCCTCAAACTGCCCCTTTCGTTTGTTTGTGAGTTCCTTGATACCTAAACTCCTTCTTAACCCACAAGAGGTGCTGCTGACCGTAGTATCACTTTACTCATCATCTTTGACCTCAAAGTATCTCTTTCTCTAACCCAGCCTTGAACTCATTCTGGAGCTCCCCTCTGGAGCAGCTCCAGTTGGTCACCCTGGAAAGCTCATGCTCAGGTTGAGGGTAGCACTCCAGTACAATGGAACAATCTGCACCCTCCAAACACAGATTGCATGCCAAGCATCCCGTGCTAACTACAAAGCTCTTGGGGGCAGTGTCTGGGCAGAGCCAAGCCCTGACCTCGGTCAGGCACTGCGGTCCTTCAGAGCAGCACAGCTGGCAGGGTCACACCCCGGGCAGCCCTGGGCTCCTGCAGTGCCACCTGCTCCACAGCCACCAGTCCAGGAGAACAGCTGTGAAAACAGCATCTTGCTAACTGTAGGAACACATAGATTAAATAGCCAACAGGAAAACAAAACACACCCAAGCCCTTTAATTGCTTCAGTTTCTAATGCGCAAGGAAGGAAAGGGGAGAGAGAGGCAGAACTCTGATCTGCTTACTTACAGATGTGGATACATTCAGCTTATTGCCTGAACTGGTCTCTGCTTTCTAAAATCTCTCCTTATTAGGAACTCCAGAAAATTACCACTGAAGAGCTCTTATCTACACTGTGTTATAAGAAGTGAGCAAAAGACTGATTCAGACTCGATGGAGAAGTGCCTTGCAGCTCTGCCTGAGTGCATGAGTGGAAGGCAGGTTCAAACAGGCTGGAATAATTATAATGAGTTGTTTGCTGTTCTGCTTGGCTGGAAGGTGTTTGTTGTCATGCTTTTTTAATTACTAAGTCCTTCGGTAGCACAATTTTCTTTCACTTGATCATTACAGCCACCTATGGCATTTAGAAAGAAATAATTTGTGTAAGATATGGTGACTAGAGGAAGAGTTACTATCTAGTGAGCAGAATACTATGCCATGGAAAAAGAGAAATTGAAAAGGGGTTGCATCTATGAGACATGAATATAACCTTTTTTTTGGAACAGTTAAAGCCCTCAAGCACCTGAAAGTTAATTACAGACACAATGAAGTAACTCTAATTTCATCAAATTTGCTATATGCAAAGACAGCACAGAACCCAAACCAGGATTCCAACTACCTGCTGCTTTAAAAGACAGTATAATAAATTGCTCTGAAAATGGTAACATGCCAAACAAGCCAGAAGGGAGCATCTGAATGGGGAGACTGTGGAAAATGGAGATTTGGAACCATTTAAAAACATTTGACAATAAAACCTAAAAGCTGCACTCCTACTATCTGAAAGTTTACTGACAAAAAAATTACTTGTCTTAACAGAAAAGTGAGAGGATCTGAAAAGTATAGAAGCATGGATCCCCTTAAATCACATATAAAGACCCACTCAGAGGTAGTGTGGATTATAGATATATTGTATATACATATGTAATTCCTGGACCAGAAAAACAGTAATAATAATAAATATGTAGTTCAGATTTATTTAAGAAAACTGCTAAGAGAAGGAAAATAACAAATTGTAGCAACATTTTATGATGTTTACTTCCCTCTTCTGTGATGCAAAGGAGTTTTTGAGGGTTTTGGTCTAATATTTCTGAAAGGTCTTAACTTGTCATGGGATGCTGACAAACATTTTCTGAGTATGTTAGGCTGGAGACTCAGGATGTTTGCTCTTGTGGGTGCTTCTGTCTTCAGTCTTTGCTACAGTTTCCTGAGATTGAGGGGAACTGGGATGAAAGATCAGATTGTTCTCCCTAGCTCTGTCTAGCCCAGCAAAAGGAGCCCTAACCCAAGTGTCCACTCATTATTACAGGACAACACTGTCACAAATGGTCCTGGAAGAGCAGAACTGTTTGATGTATACATTTCCTAATGTTCAGGGCACAGAGTCAGGGACATCTTTCTAATCTAATATTAATGTTCCAGGATATTAAACAACAGCTATTTAAAGTTCAGCCTTTTCAAATCAATAAGAACGGATCACTTATACTCAAGAGTTTTAACTCTGAATAAGAAATGTACCCTAGAATGTGACAGTAAGTGCAGAACATCAAGATGCAGGAGCAGAGCCAGGAGTGATGATTCAGCCTTGGCCACAGCACAGTGCCCAAATTCTGATGGCCTGGAGAGGGGTCACAAGTACCACCAGGACCAGGGCAACTTCCCTGTTCTGTGAAAGACACAAGGGAGCAATGTTTCCTTCTTCAGAAAGCTCAGGCCTGACTTGATTTTTGTTGACAAGGGCAAGCTTTCTCTCTCTGCGTGTTATCTGTCTAATATTTACATCTCTCAGCCCAGCTGATCCCAGAGGCACTGCAAAGCACCAGAGGCCAATTCGTGCGAGCTGCACAAGAGTCAAAGGTGATCATCCCCAGGGCTGAGACCCCCCTGCTTCCAGCCAGCCTCAGGGAGCACCCGAGATGCCTGCCAGGGAGCAGGGACCTCACAGCACTTGAGCTGCCTTTCTCCTGCATAGTTCCTTCAGCATTTACCACGGATGAGCTCTTCAGACCCTCTGCTCAGCTACGTGCCTCCCTGCAGAACGTGAGATCTTGGTATCCTCATCCCCTCTGAAATCTGGCTGAGACAAACTTAAGCAATCAGGACAGATCTGCTTTTGGAAACAAGACAAAAATGGTGTAGGAACTAAATGAGAACATAGTCTCCTTTAGAGAAGGATTTTATTTTGTTGATGACATTTTTATTCTGGGACCACAGAAGGGGATGACCTATATCTCACACTCCCATAATGATGATTGTTATAGAGTCTGCAATGAGTCAGGATGGCATCTGCCATCACACTGAATGGGCTACAAACAAGCCTTGCTTTCCTTATCCATGTTCCTTGTATAGGGGGAACAGGGAGAGAAGTTGGCTTTTTATTAGACCCACTTATTGTGCTGAAAAGCAGCAAACATGCCTTGTGGGGGAGAAGGTCAAAACCTCCTCTGCTCCTCCAGTCGTATCAGCTAGGTCACCAAAAGTGAAGGCCTGCCTGCCCTTGCAATCCTTGTCATGGTTACAGTACCTCCAGAAGTCTGTTACAAATATCAATATCAGCATATTGATATACCCTGTCAACCTGACATAGATTAAAAGGGAGGCAAGTCACAAGACTAAAGTGGGCTTGAAGCAAAAGCTATACCCACATCTGTTACAAAATATGAAAGATGAGTTCACTGCATCCCAGCTAGAAAAAAAATCTTAGCAGCACAGTGACTACATTATTTCACTTCTACAAACACAAATAAACAGATAGGTGAAGCTGCATTGAAAACTGAGTGACTGCAGAACAAAGCTATAAGAATCTTCAACTTTGAACACAAAACCTGTTGAACTTTTAACCCCAGAAAACTCAGTCCCATCATAGTCTAAATTTTTGGGAGAAAAATAATTTTGAAATAATTGTATTTATAGAGAAGGAAAATGTTTGGTTGGACCAAGTCACTCTAAAACTCTGCATCTGTCTGAGTGAGCAGAGTGATCCTCATCACTTTTTCATCATTCATTTCAGGTTATTTGCCCTCATTGGACTACCAGCCCCATGAGACACTGAGATGCAGATTTGCACAATTTGACCATGGGCTTACAGCACTAAATATGGTGCCAGCACAGACACAGAGACTACCAATAACCAAATCCCAGTGTGCCAATGCATTCAAACAAATTCTGTAAGTGACAGTCAAAATGTAGAATAAAATGTATGGAAACAATGCAACTTGACATTTATAGATCAATAGATGTTTGTTTTCCAAAAGTTTTGGTCTTTAATTTTTCATCTCAATTTGTGATTAAAAGAAGCATCTAAATATCAGAATTCCTCAAAGGAAACTCCATTTTTCAATCTTCTTCAACAATCAGAACAAACTTTTCTTCCTCATCCACAGAAAGCTGTAGATATGTAGATGGAATCAGAATTCAATCTTGTTGCTCAGCTAGAACTCTCATTACAAACGCAGAAGACTTCACAGATTTCCAGGCAATTTCCAGACTTCTCCTTTCCAACAAAGCTTGAACCCAATCCAGGTTAAAACTAGGTTTCAGATGCAGGAGGAACAGAACTTTCCATATTTCTTGGCTTTTTTTCCTCTTGCAAATGTCACTGCAGAGGAGCTGCTGCAGGAAGAGGAGTTGTCCTCAGGCACAACCCGGGTGCCAAGGTCTCCAGCAAATCTGGGTATTGCACTACAACCAAATCCATCCTGCTTTCTGCCTCCAGCTGGACTAAGGGCTGGTTTCCTCAGCAAACTCCAAGTGTTAGAGGAAAGCCTTCTACTTTAAAACCAGATTAGTTCTGCTTTACTGAACATCCAAAATTTATTATATTTAACATGCTGAAATTTTATTGCCTTTAACCATCATATAATAAGCATGTGAAGTTTCAGCAAAACTGAGGGAAAACTGTTTATTCTAAGAAATGCTTGGGTTGGCAATCCAATAAACTCTCTAACAGGTTGCAAATTTAAGCCATCACTGGACCACAACCAACAGTATAATTATCTCAGTGTGTACCTCAGCTTTTTATCACTGCGCAAAGACCTGTGACACACAGGTGGGACCAGCCATCTGAGGGGCAGGACTGCAGGGCTGGTCCTCAAAAAATGAACCTTCAGTGATGCAGTCCTCTATTGCTTTCATTTTCCATTTCTGCCATGCATTATTAATATTATTATTATTTAATTGTTTGTTGTAAGCAAACAGCCTGGAACAGCCCCTGTTCCCAAGGAGCAGAAGCAAACAGATGAGGGGGGAGAGAAAAGCAAGGAGAGAAGATACATCTTAGAACCTATGCTGACTTGAGGGACTGACTTGGTGGATCCCTTCACCTTGATCTGGTGTTTTCTTGGCTTTGCAGAGAGACTATTCCCTCACAAAGACAGAGCTGAATCACTCACTCATTGCTCTGTGATCTTCATGGTTAAGGAACAGAGTACTTGAATTGACATGACTTTTGTGGCTGCATATTCACCATCATGACTTGCTAAGGGCAAGGTGCTGTAGAAGACATCTTGGAATTTTTCTACAGCTCATGTTAAGATGTTCAAAAGTTTAGGGAGTGTGCAGTGAAATCTTGTTTCCTTCTCAACCATCTCTTAAAACAAGAATGTCAGTTTCTCATTGGCAAAAAATTCTAATTCTTATGGTGTCAGAAAATGATGTAGTTGCCCTACATGCAGTGTGTGGGTAAGAGATGAGAACAAACCCACAACTAACTAAATCTTTCTATACACAAAATTAATTCAAGCATTGACTGGAAACTATTATTTGCTCTAGCCTGCAAAGGCATCTGGATGAAGTGCTTTTTATGTTTAACACCTTCCAGGGCTGTGCTGAGACATTCTTATACCATATGTACAGTGAACATAAAAGACCTTCTTTATCTTCCACCAGCTTTACACTAGATAAAATCTGTTGGCTTTAATGAAGTTGCTCCTTTTTTTACATCTCTGTAAGTAAAAAGAGAACCAGATCCTCTCAGTGAAAATGTCAGGTTGCTAATGGTGTACATTTTTACTTAGAAATAATGAGGAGACATACCTGGCACAGAATTTCCCTGGCATAAGGAATAGTGCATAACAATGAGATTCATCTCAAGCATTTCGACCCATCCAGAGGATGTATTCCATCACCTTACATAGTAGATACAGAAAGGGATGTCCATGAGGAATCCAATCCCCTTTAGGTGTCTGTCCTGGGATGAGATAAATCTTCACTGGAAATATTTTTCCCTGGCTCCATTGACTGTAAAGGAAACATTTTTTAGTAGTTGAGGACAGAAGACTAAATTGACATCAATCCCATCACTGGTCCCCGCATTTGTTGAAGACCTGCAAAGCTGCAAATGTTCAGCTCCATTATGAGACAGTGTTCCATTCAACATTCATAGTGAGCTCAGTCAGAGAGCCTGCACAGCATTCCAGCTAAAGAGACAAGGAATAAGTTCTGTTCTTCTCTTCTCTGTTCTTCTCTTCTCTGTCAGAAGCACTCTGTAAAGACCCAGCACCCACAGCTTTGTGAGCAATTTTTTTCATTAAAAATGAAAAATAAAATCAGAATATTCCTTTGGTTGATCCCAGACATTGTTTTTCTTCACAAGCTGTCTAGTGAAGTACAATATTTTGTTTACCAAGATAATGAATAATTTGTTTCATGTTATTTGTTTTATTTTTATTAGCTTTTAAGTTAAACACAGCCAGGGTTGTTTCCATCAAATTGAAAATTTGATGCCTTCTGTGCATAACAAAACAAACTTTTTTGTTCCTCTTTTTTTCCAAAACAATCCTCAACCAAATAGAAATAACTTGGTTTACATGGAGATTCAGTTTTCAAAAAGAAAATTATTCATCCAAAGAGACTCAAAACATGAGGACCATTAACTAATTACAGCTTGTGATATCCCTAGTGAAGTGGTAAGAGGACACTTTCCATGTTATTAAATTCTGGCTAGGATGAAATCAATGTAGTTGCAAAGGCTGATGAAGCACCAGCTCTTTGGAACGTGACCCTAAGCGACATATTCAGAGGCATCCATTTTATGAAAATAGTGGATGCTTTCTTTTCACCTTAATGAAGACCACTGTGTGTTGCCTAATGCCTAATGTGTTAAATAATGTTTCACTCTTGTGAAATATGGTGAGAAAAGGGCTCTGAGTTCACTGAGATTGTCAGCTTCATGTCACTGGCAGCAGCTATTCATTTGTCCACCAAATATTCTGTGATGTTCTTAAAGGCACCTGGTCTTGGCTGTGTCTGACATGCAGGGACAAAGTGGCCCAGAAGAAGAGAAAAGTTACTTTCAGCTTGGAAATCGATGTGAGTGGTATTTTTCACATCAGAAGCAGCCCATCAGAAGGGCCTTTCATCATAAGGGAAAGTGGTTATCAGAAGAAAAGGGTCATGCAGTGCCACCACTCATCACCCCCAGCTTACAGAAATGTGCAGCCTCACAGGGAGCCTTTTTGCTGGTCAGGGGTAGGGCAACACACAAGCCACATTTCCAGGAAGATGTAAATCATAAATCACAAATAGATGTCTAGCCTGTGGTTCTTTAGGCATCAGTATCCTGTCCTTCACACTGAGCAGGTGCTCACATGTTTGTAAATTCTGACCAAATCTTAAAAGTCTTTAGGTTTGATCCCCCAAACTTCTGTCAGCTCATCTGTTGTCTAAATCTGCCACCTCTTACCACTCACTAGGAAGTTTACTTCTAGAGTCAGGAAATCAAGACTTTAAATCAAATTTCTCTGAGCTGACTTTTTGCACGTTCCCTCTGTTATACGCTTGAATAATTTTATTGCTGAGGTCTGCACCATATAACTTGACCATTGAAGTGATGATGCGGAAGACAGAGGAAAAGATATACTGGGTTAATGAACCGTGCCCACATCTATGCTTTCTGCAAAAAACCCCTTTCAAGTGTGAATTATTGAGGTTTCCTTTGTGTCATTCTATTTGTCAGAAGACCTCAGTCCTTCCAAATGTTTCACTACTGGGGTTGGATGGTGTAATGATGTCACAGGGAAAGTTTTGCAGTGAAAGATTTTGGGAGGTTCTGAGCATTAGCAGATGTTCTTCCATTTTCCCTCAAAAATTTCTATGCCCAAGAACAGCTCTTCTGACTTCTGTGCTGAATTAGAGATCAACATTTAATGAAAAAAAAATAATATAGACTAAGCAATATTATATGTAGAGACAGTTCTATCCAGCCTGTCATGATCTTCACATGTTAAATTTATCGTAAATCCTATTTTCCAGCTGACTGATTTGTACTCTAGCTGTTTCTAAGATTGATAAGCAAGACCAAATTATTTTGTATATCATATTGGTCAACTATTTGTATTTCTGATAATGATTGTTTTCTGTTTGTTTTTCTCCATGTACATGATCAAAGGCTATCAGAGAGATAGCTTGGGGGTAGAAGAGGCATTTCTTCATAAGTATTTTTAGCTGCAGCAGAAATATATGACATTGTGTTGAATATTTTTCATTTATTTAATGAGAAATCAGAAGGCATTGCCAGCCAGATGCTTTCCATTATGCGCTGTACTGCAAACACTTGAGTTTGCCAGCCTGAGAATTAGATCCTGCTACTTGAAGAATCCTACTAAGAAGCACAACAGTTTCTCCTGCCACAATGAACTTCTTTCAAGAACTGAATGTAAAAAGGTGTTTTGTCAAAGAAGTGCACTGCAGTCAGAAAACTGGAGAAGGACACAAATACTTCTGTGAAGTGTTTTACTGAATACAAGCGTGTGCTATTGGTACCTTAAAATAATTGCTGTATGGGAGGCAGGGAGCAGCCCTGACTCTACCTACATCTCATTTCACTGCCCAAGCTGGAGAAGTAGGGGAAAAAATAATAAATATTTTTCCATTTATCTGGCGTTTCAAACAATTATTTGGGCACAAAGTGGTCTCCATAGGAGACTACCCACTCCCTGACAGCTCCACTACTCCTGCCAGTGAGAATGCCAATGGAGTTGATAATTTTGCAACACACCCATGTTAGTTCCTGTATAATAATACCAGACACACGTCTCTGCCAGCAGCTAATGGGTTTTTCAGTCATCACCATTCACATAGGTCAGTCAAACAACATTGAACCAGATGCTCAGTGCTCTTTATTGCATTGCCACTCTCAAAGCCATCTACGCTTGACTGTTTGCCAATTTTTCTTTTAATAAAAAATCTCTTTCTTTCTGTTTGTGCAGGAATCCATCACAGAAAAGAATATTATTTACATTATACCCTAGCTACTGGCTATGGCCAAAAATATTGCTTAACAACAGGAGGAAAAGATCTGCCACTCTGCAGAAAGAGATACATCTAATGCCAGCCATATAATTACTGCTCTTTCCACCTCCAGTAAAATTTATAGGCAGTACTGTCATTTAGGGTTTCATGAGGATGGACTTTCATGCTTTATGGTGAGTACATTAATAGCTTCTAACTACTGAAATTTCTAATCATCTATATTGAAAAAAGAAATTTATTACCACACTATTACAGCAATTTTAATGTTCTACAAGCATATTATTTGCACATTTGAGTAAAAGTCATCAGTAAGTCCTCTCTAAGAAGATTACTTTAATGTAACTAAGTAAGGTGGTGATTCTGCAGACTGTGGGTGAACATCAGCCCTCTGGTAACAACCAGAAAAACTCCTGGAGGAGGGAGACTCTGGTGATGTTTTTGTCATGGAATCTGTTTTAGTTAATTTAGCAAGGATTGGCCTGGTGATTCTTGGATTAGGGTCACCATGGAGCTACAGATTAAACCAATGGTTTACAGGCAATGAAGGAGGATTATGATTTCTGCAGAATGAAAACCAAACGGTTACATGTGGAGCCTGGCCTTTCCAGACGAAGTGTATGACATTTCTTCACAAAGGTAGTTTGGAGGAGGGAAAACAATCTTGTTGTCATTCTTGTTTACTGCAAAACTTCAGCTGAATTGAGACATTTAGAAGCCTAATGCTGTTCTCCACCATGGCAGGAGAGCTGTGAGGTCTCCAGCCCAAACCACTGCAGAGGATGGGGCCAGCTCAGCACTGGTTGCTCAGGGCTATGTCTAGTCAAGGTTTGGGTATTTCTGAGCATGGAGAATTCCTTGGACAGCTTCCTTGGACCCTTGTTCCCATGTTTGACCACTATCACTGGGGGAAAAAAATATCTGAGCATCTCTCTTTCTGCAACTTCTATTCCCAGTCTCTTCTCTCACTGCTGGGGGGAGTCTGTCTCTGCCTTCCCTGCTCCTGTCAGGCAGCTGAAGCCAGTAGTGAGGTCTTCCCCAAGAGTGAGTTTCTCCCTGAGTTTGGCCTGGGAAACACTGCTTTCCTACTGTTTGCAGGAAGCATAAGAGACTTGAGGAGAACCATTGCTTTGGTTATCACCTCGACTACTCTTCCCAAGCTGGGTAGGAAATCAGGTTGCAGTTGCCTCCTTCCTTCAGGAGCATGAACATCAGCAGAAAAACATTGAGAATCCTGCTTTTGTTCTAAATTTCCTTCAAGTAAATGCCACCTCTGTAAAAATAACATGCTGAGTCTCAGCAGTAACAGATTTCCAGGTGAGATGTCTACATCAGCTGCTGTGCAGCACCCTGCCACTGCTGGCATCCAATTATACACCTGGGCACTTTCATCTGATTCCCATGTGTGGTGCAGCTGGAGACATCTCTGTCACTTCACGCAGCTTTAAGGGTTTCTGTGACACACTCAGAAAATGCTGCAGCAGGACCACGGTCCCTCAGCACGAGCAGGGGAATGTGGAGAAGGACAAGCACCCAGGGCTGGTGGATCCCCTGCACATCGCCTCATCTCCTCCTCACTCCTCCAAGCCCTGCCAGCAGATGCTGTGGCCTGTGGCTGGATGGGAGCAGAGATGTTGACAGACGCCACCACTGACAGATGCCACCACAACCAGGATCCCCAAGAAATTTCCCTCCTCCCCACCAGCACTTTCCAATCCCGTGTGCCTCCAGCTGCAGCAGAGGCACTCTGTACTGGGACACTGTTCAAACCACCAGGTCTCTTTGCAATTGACTATCTCTCCAAGTTCTCTTTTGATTATCTGTCTGAAAACAAAACTCTGTAGCTAAGCATTACTTGTTTTTTATGTCACTGCTGCTGCTGTGTCAGGGCAGTGGTATTAATTTTGGATGCTTCATCAAAAAAATTTCCTCTTGTGTTTCCTTCTTGCAGCCTCAAATCAAGTAAAACAAATAATGAAACTATCAGGACTGAAGAAAGGAACAAAGTATTAGGTTTTATATTACTTACAAAATTTATTTCAGTGCTGTTTCAGCTTGCTCCCATCCTTGCCAAAAGGCAAACATCTGGATATATTTTATGGAAACAAATTATTGAGCTTCTGTGGCCACATCACGGTGCTGCACAGCATAGGGCCCTAAAGCTCTGCAGCACCTTTACATGCATTTCAAAAGTACAAATAAGGAACAGAAGGATTTTTACACTGTGCTGATTTTATGTACAACACTGTCATTTCTAAATGTATGCTCACTTGTAGCTCAGTACACCTGGTGAATTTGTCAAAATTGCAAAAGATGCCAGGAAAAGGCCATTTGCAGCCCATCTCTGGTTCAATGATATTCGTGATAGTTTCACAGCCACAATTTTGCTGTGAGGTGTAAATTTTTGGGTTTTTTTTTTCACTTGGGAGGTGTTAAACAACTGTTTCTTTATAAATTGTATTGCTTGTGGAGAGCAGAAATCTAAAAAAAAAAATCTTGAAAAATGGAATTTTCCTATTCCCTTGAGCAACCATTGATTTTTTTCACTTCACTAAAATGCTTAAGGTTTTACCTCTTTATCAGAAATTATTCTGGGAAATCATTTCCAAAATTAGCCTGGGATGGGAAAGCCAGGTTTTCTGCAATCTCAAGCACATCTTGTGCTCCCCTTAACTATTATTTGAAGCAAAGTCTGAGCCAACACTTGCTGTCTGCTAAAGGAGTTACTCCATGTAAGCACAGTTTATTTGCATAGACACCTGGATTACCAGAATATGGGGTTTAAATTTGGACTGACAGAACACACATGTGCACACAGGCTAAGTTTTTCAACGTCCTAATGTATATATTGGGGTCTAAAAAAATGAAAAATATCAGACCTAAAATTCTTACATTACTCCTGAATTAGGGTTGAGTGGATTTTTATTGTCTGGGAACTTGCAATATTGCAAATGGAATAACCAGGGAAAAAAAAAGAAAAAAAATCTCTTTAAAGGAAAGATATAAGTGGGAGCTGAAACAAAAATATTCATCTTTATTCAGGAGCTGCCCATTTCCACTTCCACACAGTAAACTTGCTTTTAAGGCAGTAATGTGCAGAAAAATACATGCAAATTTCTGAAAGATTGAATGCAGTGTTTCATTGTGCTGGCTACAGCCAAAATGGCATGATTGGACTGACCTTTAGAGCAGACTCACATCAGCATCAACATCAAATAGAAACTTTTTTTGTCTTGTGCAGGATGTTTAAGGATAATCCATTTCCCCTACCCAAACATATTGATTCCTTCTTCTTTCCTGGTGAGCAAACAAATGTCCTCTGTCTTTGCAAAACACACATTAACCTTTCTCTTCTGTGTGTCAATGAACACAAATATAAGCAGAAACACCAATTTTAGGTACATATATGTATATTGTCTGCAATAGGTGTGTGTGTGTGTCTGTGTCTGTGTGGGAGTGTGTGTGAAATGTTTGCATTAGAAAAATTCCACGTCACCAAAAGAAGGTGTCTGACCCTTTGAGAAATCACAGAACCGAGTATCTCTTGAGTGGTACCACTTTTATCTGTGGGACAAACCGTGGTGGCACCCTGAGCCAGTGGTGGAAGGGGGAGCCTCGTGGGCAGAGGAATTTCACAATTTGCTTTGCTCGTCCACCCCACCAGGTCCCTGCCTTCTCCAGAGAGATGGGCAGGAGAGGGGTCATCCCAGGCCCTTGGTGACCAAGGGACATAAGCCAGGGGTGGCTGCCACCTCCCAGGAAAATCTCTCTGGAGGAAGAACTGTGATGACAAACCAGCAGTCCCAGCCAGAGCAGCTTTTCCTGCCCGTGTCCCAGGAGGGCAATCAGAGAAGTGTTTGGATCTGCAGCTCACATCGTTGTGCCAGCTTGGCCGAGGGGTCCTGGCATCCACAGGCAGAAGAACGAAACTAAACCCACCCCATGCAAGCCACAGCACAGTGCTGCTCTCTGCCTGATCGTTAAGTCTAAGGGTGCTAATTAACATCTCCTTATTAACTGAGCCAGGCAAGAGGCCCCAGCAAAATGTAATTTGAAGACTTGAAGTAAAGGGAGAAGGGATGCAGTTTTATTGCTTTGAAAATTGTACTTTAGAGGAATTAAACATTGGAAAATGTCAAGAGCTCAAAATGAAGTGTTTGAAATTATCTTTTTATGTATTTATTTACGGCTTATTGGTTCAATGGAAAAAAAAAACCACATCAAGAGTTTGATTTTTTCATTCCGTCTTATAAGAGGAAAAAATTTCTCATCTCACAAATTCTCCAAGGGTGAAATAACACTTTTTTCTAAGGTTTGGCTGAGCAAGGGTCATTGCTGATTTCCCATGTTAGTTTCCACGGATTCTTCACATTAATATATCTCACATCTGTCCACTGCCATGCATAGCAAGTTCTTGAGAGTACAGGGTGCCTTAGAGTTCTCTGTGTATGCACAGTGATAATGCATCAGGCAGCACAGAGTAAGGCTTTGCAAATTGGGACAAGACATTGACACCTTAGTATAAGGAATTAATTATTTTATTCTAGACCAGACTTACAAGCTTTGTCCTCACTTTCAGTGGATGGTCAAAGCTGGACACCAACTCCACCTTTGGTAGCCAGACCAAATCTGTGTAACACAGAGTGTGTCAAGTGTCCACCAAAGTCCTGAGGCCCCAAAGAGCCAAATTCTTTGTCACAGGAGACCTATGCTGTGTGGAACCAGGTCACCCTCACTCCCTCTTCTGAGCCTGGCAGTCTTAAAAAACTTAAGGAGTCTCATCCAAAAACTGGAAGCTGTAAATTTTGTCATACAAGCAGAGCAGAATAAGTCAAGGATGGTTTTAATGTCTAAGAGGGGTTTGTAGTGATGGAGTAGGGAACCTCTTCAGTCAATCAGTTCCTGAAAGTCCACAGAGGAGATAATTTTTCCAGCACTATTATTATCCTCTTTATAAGCACAAAATTTCCACAAGTTTGTGGAAGCTCAAAAGCTGCTTGCCATCACATATTCAGATATCTTCTCAGTTGCAGCAAGACTACTGCCAACCTCTCTTCCAGGGGTGCCCCATCACAGCACTGAAAAGATTCTGTATAATTAGAAAATTAGTCAAGCACAAACAGGTGTCAGGGGGTGATAGTACACGGAGATACAGTCCTCTTATCTCACTGTTTGCAAACCTGGCCTGGCCCTCAACAAAGGATTTACCAGTCTCAATGGTAAAGGAAAAAACAGCTTTGAAACGTGTCTGAACAGCATGCAGGGGCTGTGGTAGTGAGCTGGGCTGAATCTGCCAGCTCTTCATACTATTTAACTCTCCAAGCTAATTCAATGCAAAGCCCTGCTACGTATTGAAAAGCAAGTACCCATTAAGAGAGCTGATGGGGGAAAATTAATTTACCACTTAACATTACACTGATCAATAATCTATTAACTCTAACCTTGCCAGCAGTGGACTTTACTATGATCTATGGTCAATCATTTGAACTCTCATTCCTCTAGAGTTAGAGCTATGATAAAAAAAAAAAAAGGTAGATTTTCAGTGGACAGTGATTTAAACATTTAACCATTACACCAAGGCTTAATATTAATGGTATTTGTCTTGGATTTGTCATGGGAATGGTACAAACTCTTGAAAACAGAGTCCATGCTTTCCTTTCTTTCACTACAGGAAAAAAGCTGCTTGCCTCCAGTCTGTACCAAAGGCAGGCCATCTCCTAACCTGTTCCTTGTAGTGGCTTCCTGTCACACCTTTCTTAGAAATCAGGTTCACAACTTCCAGACAGTGCATATGCTGCTATCTGACCTGTCTGTTGGCAGGTGCAAAAAGAATTACCCTGGCATGCCAGAGGCTGAGCTGCAGTAAGTGTCATCAAGATTGATGACTTCATCATGGCCAGCTGGACAAATCAATCAGAGCCCTCGAAGGCAGTGAGAAAGACCAGACCCCATTACCCATCCAACCCATCTGTCACTGTGAGCTCCAGACACTGCTCAGCACTGGCTGAGGATGGACTCCACACCTCACTGCTGCCCTCAGCTCCTGAGACACCCTGCAAATGCCACTGACCCTGCACAATTACCTGTGCCAGGTACTTTGCACGGCTCACTGGGAACATCCCAGCCAGCAATATGAGTGTGACCAGCTGAATTGCCCCCACTGCAATTAGACTTTCCAGGAAACCTCTGCTTTGATTCAGATAGCTCTCAGTGTGTGCCATCTACTTTTCTTTCACTGGAAATCAGCCAGAGAAGCATATTTCTGCTAGAACTTAAAGGGTGAAAGACCTTATGTTAGCTGAGCAAGTGTTAGGGAACATTAAAACAGAGAAGAAAAAAGAAAAAAAAAAAAAAAAAGAAAGAAAGCAGCCACTGGTAAAACTTTTAATGCAAGATTAGACAGAGCTTATCTGACCTGCCAGAGAGACTAAGAAAGAGGCAGGCTATAAAGCAAAGTCAATGTATTGTCTCTTCTCCATTCCTCTAATATTCTGCCTGTGATGATGTGAGATTCTCCAGGCAAGAAAAGAACCCCCCACCTCCACAGGGCACCGTGTCCTTGAAAGAAATGCGAGTGTGCAGGTGTATGATTCATTCCTTTGGTTAGGCATAGACTGAAGAACTCTTTTGCTCTTCAAAGCAGCCCACTCCACTGAGAGACATCTGGTAAATCCTACATGAGTTAATCTCCTGCCACAGTCTCGAAAATGCACACAAATGAAACCAGGTTCCTCCTGCTGGCAGCTTCTCTGCATGGGAGGAAATGACGAGCCTTGTCCTTGAGAGGTGATCACTCCACGGGATGTGGAATGGAGCTCCCTGTAGGACAGGGTCTCGCCCCCATGTTGAGAGCTGATGCAATGACTGTGAATGAGCCTTTTAATGATGGACAAAATAAATCTGCTCTGGTGTATTTGTACCTGATGGAAATTGCAGAAATCTGGGCCAAAGCAAGGACAATTGCTGGAGGTGGAAGGTGATCCAAAAAGTTGCTGTCCTTTTGCTCCACCCTCTGCCAGAGACCTTTGGAGGGCTTGGAGCTCCACCTTACCCCCTCTGCCTGCTCTCAGCTGCTCTCTGGTGTTTTCTCCCAGGGAAAACACAACCCAACATACCCAGTGCAGCACTGTTAATACACCTGTGGCTCTGTGTTTCACCTCCTTAAAGAAAATTTAAAAGAATAATATCACAGCTCGTCCTGAATAAAATATCTTGCAGTTAAATATCAACAGACCTGGGCTTGTCACTGCAGAAATGACAGTAGACACTTAAAGGCACTTCAGTTTCTACCCACAAGGTGCCAGCCTGTGTCATGACCTATCAAAATATCTTCGGAGATCTAAGCTTTCTGTGGGAGCTTCTTGCTTGTGATTTAACAGGGGACACATCTAATCCTAAGGGGTGTCCCAGGGCAAATTCACAGCAATTCAACATTTTAACAGATTGAACAGATTAAGACATTTTCCTGCCATTCATATCTCAAACTTGGTACAGTGGGATGTACAACTTTGCTAAATGATGGTGAAAGTCAGATGTGGAGAAAAGTTTGGGCATTATGCTCTGACACAGACCCTCATTTCTACCCATGAAGCTTTTTCTGCAGAGGGAGAGGGGCCTGAATTCAGCCACTTCTTGCAGCCCAGCAAGAAAGAAGACTGGATTTTGTGGGTTGCCTCCACACAGGTCAGGGTTAAACTGATGGCACTGATGAAATGTAAATGGAAGCTATTACGTAAAAAGAATTGCATAATGTTCCCAGATGTTTTCAATTTTCTGAGTACTTCTAAAAATAAAATGAACTTTTAATACTTAATCAACATAGTTATTCATTCTCTTTTACCCAAGATGAAATTTCCCATGAATTTTTTATGGATACATGTTAGTTATTATTGCCTTTGGCTTCCTGGTTCAGACACAGTTCTGCCCTCTGTTCCACTGATTGTACAAATTATCCCCCACTGCATAGACTGGGTACACTCTTAAGTCCTTGAAAGCTCTTCAATTGATTTGGTTTAGCTAGACTTACTTCAGGAGAGGAAGATTTTCAAGGAATGCATTAGCTACCTAATGGTAACATAGCTCACTCCTTAGTGGAATCTGGTCACAGACCCATGTAATCCCCTACCCGGGACTGGCACCCATATCCTACAGAGCCTGGAGCAGCTTGGCAGGATGGGCAGGGTGGGATGTGGCTTTTTGTGGATGCCTGTCTACTATTTGTTTTTATATCATCCTGCACTTGTAGGTGCTGGTGGTAAGGATGCTTCAAGCATGGCAAGATGAAGACTTAATCTGATGGTGCCAGGCTGGATTTCTCTTTTCAATTTCTCTATGCATACAGTACTAACAAAAACATCCACTGGAGGGAGAGGAAGCCTTTAGGCACAATAAATCAGTGGAATTTTTTTTTTTCCACTCTGGACTTAAATGACTCTGTGATTTTTATTCCTATGTTTATTGCATAGCATTCTACAACACATGTCCTTAAAGAGAGAATGTGTTTTCTTGATATATCAGAGATGAAATCCCAACTGATTTGTGCCTAAGGTCCTTGTGCAAATGCACAGGATGCATCTTGGTGAACAGATGATTCAAAAGGAAAAGGAGCACAGAGAAAGCTTGAGCAGCCACTGAGAGGCTGATGGGATTGTCTGAACAAATCTGAGTTCTTGCATGACCACCTCCTGAAAGCAGAGTGCTGCAAACAACAACCACAGGAAATGACCAGGGCGATATTGAGCTGTCAGCCAGAGACAACAGGGAGGACACTCAAGTGGCATGTCAGATCCATGTAAAAATAAAAGCCTGCAGCTTCCAAATGCTTCTGTGAGTGCTTTAGCTTGTCATGCCACCTCCCATCTCTAAGGAAATCATGAACCATCAGCATGGAGGACCTCACGTCAGGGACAGGTGAAAAGCAGGAAAGAGCAGGATTGGTATCAATCCAAGCACAGCTACTGCTTGGCCCAGTATCAGCACCAGCCTCTGCTCAGCACGTGCCACACATAAAGCAGGAGATTGCCCAGCAGCACCATGCAGCCACAATTGCAAAGATGAAAGGCAATAGCCCATTATGTTGTTTTCAGCAGCGCTGCTCTACACTCAAACAGTGTTTAGCAAAGTGCCTTGTGCATCTTTTTTCTGCCAGCATTGGGAATCCATTTAGAACAAGCCATTGAGCTTTATTTTATTTTAGTTAAATTTTTTTTCCAAGTGCATTAAGATAAATATGTATATTAGCAGTCGCTAGGGCAAACAGAAAATATTCATTTGCATTTATCACAAGCAGTTAGAACCCTACTACACTTTACCTCTCATAGAAGGAATTTCTTCTGTGATGAATTAATCTTTATGAGCTAGTTCTTATTTCCTTCATTTCTTTGCAGCAACTGCAGCTTTTTTAAAAAAGGAAAAGGAGTGTTAATTTTTTTGTTCTGTGAATTGTATTTTCTGCTAACCACTATTTATAAAAGAGATGACTGAATCTCAGCTAAAGTACTACCACTCAAAAATCTAAAAAGACCAGAATATTTACTTCTGTTTTCAGCCCTAAATATTTCCACTGAATTTTCAGGAGCCCTTGAATGGGAAACATTTTCATAAGGACCCAGTGCAGTCACCAGGAGCTGTTACATTCTGAAATTAGCAACATGCTCCCCACAGGTTGTTCAATTTGTTCTCAGTTCATGGAAACCACTGAACAGATTGATCTAGTCTGTCACCAAGCTCGTTATAAAGAGTTGTGGGAAGAGCAGGAGAGTGAGGGCAGGGTCCAGGAGGCTTCAGTGGGGTGTGCAGCTGTATTAACACATATTGTCAATGTGCTGCCAGAACTGCAGTCACCAAACGCCCATCCCAAAAGTGCACTGAACCCCACAACCTCCCTCCTTTCTCTTATCCTCTGCCCATTATCATGTAGAGAGTTTTTAATTTCCAAGCCTTGCACTTTTTCACTTTTCTGGCTTTTAGAGGTGTTCCTCTGTCTCCCTGCCACCATTCATGCTTCGAGCATGGTGAGACAAAGAATTAATCTGATGGTGCCAAGCTGGATTTCTCTTTTCAATTTTTCCAGGTGGCCAAGGCCACCTGGCTAAGCTGCAGAGACCCCTGGGGACAGCAGAAGGCCAGGCCATTCCATGATTTTGTGGCTCTGAGGACCACAACTGGGACAATGCAGCCTGACCCTTTGGAGGGCACTGAGTGGAAGAGCTCTGACTTCCACGCCTCTGCTGCCTATCCGTTGAAAAGTCCATGGTATGAAAAGCCAATTAATTGATATTATTTAAAGACTGCTTTTCAGAGGAGTCCTTTGTTGGAGGGACTGAATCTCAACTCTGTGCTAAATTATGCACAGGAGTTAAGGGAGGTGAGAGTAAGAAATCCACTGGGTAATCATAATCACTGTGCAATTAGGTTTGATATCATAATAGAAGGTTACTCTCCTAGGGGTAATGCAGAGAGGGTGAACTTTAAAAGGCCAGATTTTAAAACTGAAAAAAACTATTAACAGAAGGCTCAAGGGCATAGTGAAACTCTTTAACAACTCTAGAACAAATTTGTTCCTAGAGTAACTCCTCTAGTAGCCTCAGGAGTTGTACCAAGGGTGAGTTTGGCTAATGTAATCAGTCTAGAGGCTATTTAAGAATCTGTGCTAGAGAGGCAGATGGTGGTTGGACCTTTGATCTGAAAATAAGAACAGGAAGAATGAAATTTGCACGGCTGAGCAGGGTTTATTGAAAATAAACACTCTTTTAAAAATTAAAAAGAGATCTGACTAAAGAGAAGAAGAGAGAGAGTAAATGCAGACAATCTACAAAGGAAAGGGACGTAGAGATATAGGTCTATAAAAAAAATCAAGGTATTTCTGATGCAGTAGAGGAGAAAAAAATTAAACCCCCAACCAGGCATATAATGAGTGAAACTTAGAAAGCGCTGTTGTTATGTGACAGCTTTATTGTACCTAATTAACTCAAATATATGTATCTGCTGGAAGACACCACTCTCCATGGTTACTTGCTGTCAGATGTGCTAAAGCAGGCATTTCTTCTGCACAGCCCTGTATCTTTGTGGGGAGAGGGGGAGGCTGAAAATCAGAGGATGCTGAAGCAGGAATAAAACCTTGGCCTGAGTTATTTGTATGGATGTAACTAAAGAGATTCCTTGTCTCTGTCACTTTCTGTGGGAAATTAGAGAGCGACTTCAGCAGTGATTTACTTTAACACTGTGGAAGGTGAACAGGACCTGAGGAAGGAGTTATGTGGTGGGGAGCTCATTGGGGCAGTAAATCACCCAGAGCAGCTGGTTCCCAGCCCAGGCTGTAGAGAAAACACACCACACAACAGTCAACCTGTGAAATAAGGTGCCCCGCTCGCCTTGCAGGGTGAAATCCCCCTTGAAAACAAATGGAAGATTCAGTGATGGCTCCTATTGTGTGACAGCAGGGAGGGAAACCTCGCTGGGAGCTGCTGCAGGAGCAGAGCCCTGCAGTGCCCGTGGAAATGCTGCCATCCAGGCCTGCTCCCAGCACAGCCAGTGCCACTGCCTGGGCTGGCTCACCCCCCCAGAGAGGCAGACACACCCTGAGATGATGCCCCACACCTTGCAGCCACCATCCAGCTGCTGCCACACAGGACGCAAGCAACTCAGCATGGACAAAACCAGAAAGTTTATTTACATTTTTTTATTAATTTTTTTCTCAAGGTTCCTAAAGTGTCACCATTCTTTCCTTTCATGTTTGTGCAACCTTAAGCACAACAGGCCCTTGACCTCAGCTGTACCCCATAATGTCACCATAATGAAGGCAAATAAATGACAACTGGGAGAAAACCCACTTCAGTCACCTTAAGGAAATATTGTTCCTTCAAAGCAATTCCTCACCTGAAAAGTTAATAAAATAGTACATAAAGGTGACCTGGTAGATATAATTTACTTGGCTTTTCAAAATGCTTTTGATAAGGTCCCTCATAAAAGAATATTAATGATAATGAAAATGATCTTACATTTATGGTCATGCCTTTCATTCAGATGAATCCCAAAGTGCTTTACAAAGTTTATACTAACTGGTTGTACAAATCATGCATCACATATATCCCCAAAGCATTGTTAGACCTGGGAAAAGGCATGACAGATATTTAATTACCTAGCATGCTGCTATTCAATATTTTAGGGCAGAGTATAAAAGCAAAAGCTACAACCATGTGCAATTAGATTTCATTTAGGCAGGTAGAAGCTACTTTCCAAAGCTGAGATTTGGCTGAAAACCAAGCTCATCTTCTCCCTTTGCCCTTACCCAAATGTTGAGGGATGCCTTAGGCTGAACAGATGAATGGCTCAGCTGGAAAAAAGGCATCTTTTTGGGATTGCTCCCAAATGGACAGTGACTGTCTCAGATTGCTCCTGAACATTCAGTCAGGTGTTTATGGGCATTTATACTTGGCCATCTAACTCCAGAGAAGAACTGTCATTTACATTTTCTTCTCCAAATTTTCCATAGCTTTTTCACCTGTGTCCTTCAGCTTCCTAAGCAGCTGCCAATTCTGACAGCCAGAAGCAGAGCATCTTCAGCCCTCATTAGCCCTCAGGAAGCAAAATCTCAGCTTGCTTTGAGGTGCACATCTGAAACACTTCTAATCCAGACTATTATAATCTTGAAGACAGTTCCAGCCATATTCTGCTTAGAGAGTATTGGAACACTTAATTTAAAGGCACAAAATGTCCCATTTAATTGCCAGAAATCAAAGGTTTCATTTTAATTAAGCTTTTAAGAGAACTTATTTCATTGCTCTGATTTTTTTCTAAAATTTTCCCTCTCAGATGTGAAGGTCATTAAAAATATCTTTCCTGATTAAGCAATAGTAAGAATAACTTCACCAAAGTAGTGTGTACAGTGCAGATACTACTCCAGACCTGACCTTCACACACTATCAGTGATCACTAAATGAGCACCACACATTTACTATGCCTGGCTAAATGCAAAGGGCTGCCTGAACTTCCATGTCCTCTATTTCTTGCTACTTGCAAAAAAAGAAGATGCCAAGAAAGCTGAATCACAGCTTCTCCCTAGATACATGTTCCTCCATGGTGAGGATGCTCTGGCAGCTTTTCTACTCTCCTAAATGAGCAGCCTAAAACCAGATACCTGAGCAGTGTAGAAGCAAAGCCAGGACTTAACAGGTGGGGGCTGAAGAGGACCTTGGAGGTACCAAGGTGTCCCAGTTGTGCAGGCAGAAAGATTTCAGCTCATCTGTAACAGCCTTGGGCACACCTTTGAAATGCTCTGTCTAGTTTCTTCCCAAGGCAGCACACATCTTGTGTTTGTCACCATCCTGCTGTATTTTTCTCTGAGCTAAACAAAGGACAGGGTCCCTTCCTCCATTGTGACAGCTTGTCAGACTTTGCAGTACAATACATATTTCATATCAAAAGAGTCTCCCTCAAATTCAAGTTATATAAATTATATATTGCTAGGTAAACATGACCTTCCTCTGCCAATTCTTTCAGGCCAGAAAGAGATGCCAGAAGAACAAAAATCTTGTGAGAACTGGCATCCAGGGCCAAACTGTCAAAAACCTTTAACAGGGAGCTGATTTGTCAACAGAAGTCATCATTTCACAGGCAGCTCGATTCCTGCTTCAGTGTTTCCCTGACCAAATTGCTGACAGACTTTTGCTGAATGATCCTGCTCCTTCACATTATCTTTTTTTTTCACACATAACTGTCCTCAAAGGTTATGAAGGTTTCGTTTTTAGAACAATCTTTTGGAAGAAAGAGGGGAGAGCAATGCATATGTGAAAACAGTCTGCCCCAGAGTGCAGCAGGAGCCTCCCCTGCCCCCCAGCAGCACATTCACATTCCCGTGGAGAAGCTCTGTCTCACCCTGTACTTCTCACAGGCTCTGGAATGCAAAACCCTTGCTGTTAGGCAAGGCTGTTAGGCTGTTAATTTCAACTATGAATAAGCAGTCATGTACTTGTGGCCTATTCAAGGAGGCTCTTTAGGCAAAATAATGGTTTAAAACTTCTTTCTGCTGCCAGGGTGACATAAAGGGGCCTCAGCACGGCACAGGACTGCTGTATCTGCAAGCTAGCAATTTAAACTTTTATCTCCAGTAGGGCCCTTTGCATGTGATGCACACCTGGCCACTGTAACCTGATCAGCATTTATGGCTTTGTGTCTTTACGATGGGTTTGAGTGCCCTCAGTAAAGACATTTGTAATGCGGTGAGCCTGCAAGAGGCTTTCAAAACCGTGGGAATAAGGGACAGGAAGTTTTCCAAGCTTACCCAAAGCTCTACACTGTCCCACATCTTAGCACCCAGGGAGACAGGTGCAGGCTGCTGGAAATGGGGAAATAGGAAGGGAATAGATGGGATATTGGTCCCCAATTCCCTGCATTGTGCAAGGCACGCTGACACCTCAGGTTTCAGGGTGCAGATCTCACCCCAGACGCTCTCTCACTTTTGGCACCGCAGGCAAGAGGGGAACTTTTCCTTGGGCAAACAATTGCTTGAAACATTTCTAGCCAGATGCTGATTGCTACTGGCATTTGTCCTTCAGCAGCTGTCACAGCAGGTTCCTGGGGAGGTGTGGGAAATGCCTTGCAATTATGTGCTTTGTGATGCACCCCAGAGAAATATTTGGCCATATGTATTTGCACAAGGGTGCACATATTCCCTGCCCAAGAGGGTCCATGCTGGGTGCTATCTGCATAACAAAATTTCTCTCCCTTTAAAGCCTGTCTCTGGGGTGTTTGATGGCGCCCTTACACTGCTGGAAATGCCAATCCTCAGCAAGATCTCGATGTGATTTTGCCTTGTTGTTTCCTGCCTTGTGTTATTCCTACAGCCAGTTGAGTCCCCCTTTGCTGGGGGCTGTATCTCAACTGTTCTCAGAATTTCTGAGCAGATAGGAACTGGGCTCCCTGCCACACCCTGTACCTGCAGCTGGTCCTAGACAAGTGTGTCAGGTGCAGTGTTAAATCACCTGCTGTCCTGGAAACTCACTCTGCTCTGGAGTCCATGGGACAGTCCACAGGGAAGACTTCATTTGTTTTGTCACTGTGTCCCCCTTTTCTGAGCATCAGCAGAAGGGCTGCGGGGATTGCAGCTTTGAGTATTCCTTTTAAAAAGTTTGATTTGAGTTGTTTTTTTGTCTTTTTTTGTGTTGTTTGTTGGTTTGGTTTTTTGGGTTTGGTTTTTTGGGTTTTGTTTCTTTGTTTTTTGGTTTTTGTGTGGTTCAGATTTTTTTTTTTAATTTGAGGAGGACCTGCATTTAACAGGAATTCAAAATATTTTTCAGATTTTGCTCTTGATGGTAGATTCTGACCACATGGAAACCTTGTTTGAGCTGTTACCAAGCAGGGTTGACATAAAGACCAACAGGACAGGAGCTAACACAATACCCTCTGCACACATGCTGGCACTGCTTCTGCTTAATCATTTGGCTTTTTCTTCCATGAGCCTGTTGGAAGGAGTAAACCCACTTTGTAACACTCAGAGTTACCTGATCATGTGCACTATCAGATGGTAAAAAATTGGACTGAGCAAACCAACCAGAATTGCTTTCTCTTGATCCCATAAATGTTTCAATTTACAATAAAACATTATTCTTTTTCTTCTTTTTTTTTTTTAATTTTTTTTTTTAACATCCCCAGGGAAAGTACTACAAGAACTGTTAAATTCCTGGACTCCTCACACAAGCCTGACTCCTTCTGGACCAGTGGTACAGCCTGCAGTGATCCTGCAGTAAACCTTGATGGATGGAAAGGGAATGTCAATAGAGTTCAGTCCTCTCATGAAAGCCAAACAAATTACTTCCCCACTTCCAGTGTGCTGTGGTATTCTCTCTGCATCAATCTGAGTTAATTTCTTATTTTCATGTGGGATTTTTTGTTCCTTTTCCTCCCTTTGAAGGTCCTAGAAGGACCTCCTGTGGCTTTCATGACGTGGCTCAGAGAGGCACTGTGGGTCCTTGGTGGATTCTACTGGAATCCCCCAATTAAAATGGCAAGCAGCTGCAGAGGATTGTTGCAAAGTTAGACCAAGCTGGCTGGCATGTACAAAGCCTCTAGTTTTGGGAACCAAAAGAAAACAGTTTTAAGCTTTAAAACTCTCCACCCACCTTCCCAACCAGCTGGAGCTAAGCGCTGTGTGCCTTGTTTTACAAAAAATCCAGGGAAATTGTTTTCACTTCAAAAGTCTCCTTTCAGACTTACTCAGGTAACCTCTGCTACTCATTTTTGGAGTTTTATAGCAGCTCAGGTCCTGGAGAATAACAATGTTTAACTGATCTTACCAATACATTATTTGTACCACTAATTCCACAGCAGTTGCTTTTTCTTCAGGACAAGGGAGGTAATTTTCCTAAAATTACATTGTTTTCTAAAACAGCTCTATTCAGTGCTATACATCTACCTTCTGGCAGCATAGTTTAATTTGCATTTAAATAATTTCCTGATATAGCTGGAAAAGTAATTATACATAACACTAAACAATTTTCAAGCTTCAGCCTTTAATTGGTCCATGACCAAATCTCTCTCCTAGGTTATGAAACAACCTTCCCATAATGTAAAATTGTCAAATACCAGAACCTTGCTCTTTTTTTTTTTTTTTTAAGGTCCCTCTATTTGTTCATTCATCTCCTCTGCTGAATTCAGATGAGTAGCAAACCATGTTGTTTTTTTTATCCTTAGTTTCTCTTTAGGGCTGTGCCATTTTAGTCTGCTGACTTTCTCCAGGTAGAAAAGTTTGACTCTGCCATCTGAGCAGAAGATCTTATGGAGATCTCATGCTCAAGACATTAAAAGAATCACAATGCACAATTTTTTAGTAGTTACAGATGTTAAATCATGTCCTAATTCTGATATTTTTATCTCAGATGAGAGAGGGAATTGATGTAGCTTGAGCCAAGGCAGTGGCAGGACATCCATTTTTAATCTGGATGTACTGAACCTCAGATTTTAGTTTGATTCTAGAGGCTATTTGCACATGTAGCTCCATATACACTTGCTCCTCAATTTTAAGGGCTTTTTATTCAGGTGAATCATGCAACCAAAAAAAAAAAAACAAAAAAAAAACAAAAAAAAACAGGCCTGTGGTTGTGTAGATCCCTCTTAGAAAGACTTCATACCACATTACTAGAAAGTATCCCTAAAAGCTGTTTAACATGTCACAGCCTTTTTCCCTCAGAAAGGTCATGCCTACAGAACATGAGCTCTATTAGTCAGTGCTCTGATTATCTGTTCATGAGCCATGTGAAAAGAAATGCAGTCACCTCTGCTAAAGTGCCAACTCAAAAGCCTTAAGCCATTAACTGTAGAACAAGTCCAATGTGAAAGAGAGAATAATGCATCACAGGAGCCATCTATGGCCCATAAAGTCAATATTGAAGCCATGAAATTCAGACATGAGTGCTGCTTACCTCAAGGTTTAGGATCAGCCTTGACCTAACCTGGTAGCCAAGTCCCTTTGCATCATTAAAAGTGATTAAACCATTCATTCAGGATCCAAAACACTAATGGCATGTTGTGGGTCTGACTTACAATCAATTCTTATCAGGTGGTACAAGAATGCTTTCTACAGGTAAGGAACATTAAGGATTTTAGTGCAAAATGCCTGTCTAAAGTGTGCAGTTCATGCTAGGCAATCAGAGACTTTGCAAGGCTGAACTTAAAATTGCATTAAAGAGGATTACTTGTCACCAGCACTTCAGTATCATACACCAGATTTCATCAGGAAGGTGATACTGACCCAATAGGAGGATTTTCAGACAAAACTTCCACAGCTAGTCGGACTTGAAGCTGAGTGACAGTGATCAGCCTCGGTATTTTCACCTGCCATCATGTTTTTTATTTTGTTCTCAAGCTTGCAGCAATTCCACAAATACCTGCAGCAAATCACTCTGGGATGACTCCTCATCTTGATGATTGTGGCAAGTGAAAGGTCCCCACTGCCAGCCCATGAAAATGATAAATAGCCAATTTTCACTGAGATCTTAACTAGAGCAACCTCAGTTAGTGGAAGGTGTCCCTGCCTGTGGCAGTGTGGAGTGGGAAAAAGATGATCTTTAAGGTGCCATCCAACTAAAACCATTCTGGGATTCTAGGAAAGTAGATACAAATGAGCAGATCAGCGTGTTCAAGTGCACAAAGGATTTGTCAGCCTGGGAAGATTGTCAGTAAAAGAACTCCAGGGGACTGTTTAAAAGCAATGGATCTGGACTGGGGAGTTAGGAAGCATGAGATCTACAGCCGAAGATTAAACAGTTTGCTTAAACCACACTCTGAACTCATGAGAGGCATTGCTAAAACAATGTCTTGGTACAATATTCCCCTAAAGCTTTTCTGTCCTCATTATTTTAATTTGGATCATGAAGAAAAATTTTCTGGGGAGAAAAGTGTTCCAACATCTCTCTCACACTTGGGTCTACAGCTTTTGGTCTACCCTCTCACTACCAGATCCAGCACACATAATCAAGCAACTCTCTGCAAAATGGCTGAAAAGCTATTTTTTCTTTTTTTTCTTTTTTTTTTTTTTCCTTTTTATAACTTAAAAAGTAAAACCAGTGGAAAACAACAACATGAGCAACCACATCAGAAAAAAAGGCACTGCCTGGTACTAAAGATAGGCCTGTTTATAAGAATAGATGCATCACAACAGGTGTCAGCTCTGTAACGGTGCTGCACAAAGCACCCAAGCAGCAGCCAGGGAATGATGATAACAAAAAGAGAGGAAAGGAGTTGTTTTGAGATAGAAATTGCTACAAAATGGAGAATATTTTGCAATTCTGATTTATTTTCATATATTTGTGAGCAGATATATATATTACTAATTTTTTCTCTTTTTGGGCAATATAAAGACTTAACAGTAAGCCAAAGCCTTAATGAGATTATGACTGTATAGAATTAATCAAATTTCTTAATTTCCTTTATTGCAACAATTTATCTTCATTGCATTCTTCCATGTCCTCTCCAGTTGCTGATAGTTATTTCTGTTGGAGTCAGTTTTTCCTCCAGAGAAAGAGGGGGCCAATCTTAAAAGAGCAGACTCCAGTTTCCAACGCTTGGAGATAATTCATGGGCATCCTACAGACTCTCTGTCTAACTTCTAATAAGTCACTTCATCCTAATCATGTTTCCTAGTTTGAAAAAAATATGAGAAAAATCCCTCTTCTTTTGCTCAAAGACTATGAAGTCTTTAGGAAAAGACTCATGCTTTTTCCTATTTTTACACAGCATTTAGGTTTTAGATATTCCCATTTCTTGCTCCTGGTTCCTCTACTTCCATACTACAAGATATTGCTATTAATAGTCCTGTGCTATTGTTTTATTTTTGTTATGGCTTTGCTCTATACACTTATTTAATTAATAAAGGTAATTATTTTAAATTATTTTTTCTCTTGTTTTAATGGAGGTCCAAAATTCAGCACATATATATTGCTTTTCTATAGGTAGGGCTGGACTCCAGCCCTCCTTTGGTCTTTTCACAAGCTGCAGAAGAATTATACTGGTGTGAGTCTGACCTGATGTTTTATAGAGTTTTAATTTTTTTACTATACCCTTTGTGAAAGCAGTGAACACACACATAGTTCCAAACAGTTCTGGCCCTTGCTGGATTGATGGAAAGAAGGTTAATAACATATCTGGGAAAAACAAATAGTTCAATGGATAGCACACATTGATTAATATCTGCTGCAGCGCCAGCAATGCTGGGCGAACTACACGTCGTAATTCTGCTGTACTGGAGATGTGTTGCCAACAGAAAGAGAAAGGAGATTATCACACTGGTGGGTCAGGCAGCTCGGTGTAGTGCACAGATACAGGGTTAATGTCTCCTCTCTGCTCCTGCTTTCAGGGACGGTGAAAGATCTGGACCACAACGCTGCAGGGCTCTGCAAGCTCCAGACATGCGCTCCATCTGAATGTGCATTGCCAGAAAATCCCTTCTAGGACGTGCCTGGGGAGGGCTGGGGGCAGCTTGCAGGCAGGACAATAAGTCTGAAGGGTATTAAGCCAATGTCTCCCAGAGGAGCAGGAGGATGCCTGCCCAGAGCCCTCCACAGCGCTCAGCCAGCACCAGCAAGCCCAGCAGGAGGGGCAGCAATGCACAGGAGAGGCTGAGTTCTCTCACTCACACCATCAGGGTGTCGTGGCTAAACGCCCCCACTTTTTGCTCAGCAGTAAATAATTCATGTTCCTGAGCTGGAGGTGGGATACATTTCAGGCAGAAGGGGAGGAGGCCGATAAGCAGCTCTTTAAATATACATCGCCTCCTGTTTGCAGGCACAATGTGTGGGAGCAACTGCAAACTGAAATGGTCTTGTGTTTGCTGGCACCTCTGAATACAAAATTACCACCCTGGCTATTTATGGGGTGGAGGGGGAGGGAGGTTTCAAAAAGAAAAATCAGGCTTTTTAAACCTGGTACCTTTTTTTAAACCGAAACGCTTGGCATTTCTGTGGCAGCATTGTATCTATCTCCACTGGGGGAAAGAGTTACAGGTATTTTAATTATATATTAGTACAGCATTAAACTAGTTTTATTTGCTGAACATTCTGTCAATTACTGTTGTTACTTGAGAAGCATGACTGCTCCCAGGTTGATCGTGTATTTAACTAGCCAGTCAATGCTATTAATCACTAAGCATTTTCAGCCAAGGATATTAACATTGAAACCTATCCAGGAGGGCTTATAAATGGGTACTGCAGAGGGAAACGCTGTTTTCCAATGCAAGAGAGGTTCTCTTAAGTCTCTTTTTTTTCTTTTTTTTTCTTATTTTTTTATTGCAATCTAAATTCAAAAGTAGGAATGAATAATTGCCCTTAATGAAATAACTGCCATCCCAAAAAATTAGCAAATATGTGATCATCTCATTACCATATGAACGGAGGGCAGGATGTCTGTTTCTGTGGTGCAGCTGCTGTAAAAGCAGTGAAGTATAAGAAAGCAGACATGAAAACCAAGCAGGGACATCCTCCTTTCTGAGTACTGGACAGGGAGAGAAATGACCCAGGTAAAGCTGAAAAATGGTTAACAGTTAAGGACTGGAAATGAGAGTCTTCAGTCTTGTTCTTGTTCATGGCACCCTGGTATTTTGAGCTGAAGGGATGATGGCCGTTCCCTGCCTCCTGTCCATTGAAACATGGGACATGAGCATGACCTGAAGCCAGAGACTTTGACACAACACACACCATTTGGTGCAATCAAATGCTCCAGATACATGCTTTGCATTCTGCATTGCACTTAGTTGACACAGAAAATGTATTTATTTCTGCATTGTGAATAATCAGCTGAAAACTCACTTTCATTAGCTTCATCTCCCCATTGTTGGCTCACATCCTCAAGTTTTCATACAACATCTGCAAAAGTATTAAACTAATTATAGAAGCCATCTGGAACAAGAACCGAGTGGAATAATTATTTTCTTTTTTTAAAAAAAAAAACCTCGCTAAATAAATGGTGCCATAATAGATGGGATGTCAGAAGAACAATGATCATAACAAACTCACTATCATTAAGGAGGGATGCAAGGAGATTTACATCAAGAAACTCATGATTGCTCATTAGCAGAGACACAGCAGAGAGGCATTGTGATCCATCGATGACAGAGTGTGCGCACGGAGAGGGAAATCCTGCCAGGGACCAGGGGCTCACACACGAGCAGCCCAGTTGCCAAGGGTCAGGAGGAGCTGTTGTCGCTGTGTTCTTGTGTTCTCCATTCAAGACCAGGTGGCAGACCCTGAGGAAGGAAGGGTAAATGGGTCATGGACAGTCACCTTCCACTGATGCTGCTGTTTAACAGTGCTGTGAGGTGCTGACAGGCTGCTGAGTGAGTGAGCAGTGAGATTCAGCAGAAAACACAGGAAATCCTGACTCCCATACTGCTGTGAGGTATCCCTCTCTTTAGTTTTGAACTTACTGATGAGCTGTAGGTCAGCTTGTGGTAAAATGGGGGTTTGTATTTATAACAACTACTTTTTACTGATCATAGGCAATTACTTTGACATAGAAGATCTTGGCAGGTATTTGCTTAATGCATGGCTTCTGTTAGCAGCACTTTCAAGGTAACCTGTGTTTCAGTGTTTTAGGAGGATGATGACGCTGTGGTAAAATACCTGAATATTTTGTGCTTGATACATGTGTACACACCTGGAAAAGTGACACATGTATCAGCATTTTCTGATGGTTCTAGTGGCAAATAATGCATTCACATGTCCACTTTGACACTAAGTAATGAATAGATAATAGATAATAGATTAAAAATGTATAGATAGATAGATAAATAGATAGATGACAGACAGATTTTTCTCCCAAAGGAAAGTAAAACTTTATCTTTTCCTTGTCAGTATTCTAACTAATTACCTTTGGCCTGAATGTACTTAAAGAAAAATCTGAGATTCTGTTAGATACACAGCTGCTGAATCAATGGCAGCCTGCTACAATATATTTCAACACACGTCATTAATTCTGATTAAAAAGCATCACCCAGTTGTGATTCTTATTAGAACTCTATTAGTGTCTCTGCTAATAGATGCAATCTCCGTTATTATCATAATTATTGTTATTTACCACTTATGTTACTGCAGCAGTGCCTCAAGGGCTCATTCATAAGCCATGCCCTTATTGGATCATTTGCAAATGCAGATTAGAAATATGTTCCTTGCCCTCAGCGCTTTCCTTGGTAAGCCAACAGATAAAAGAGGAAGAATATAAAGAGGCAAAGTGACCATCTGGGTCAGCACTGAGACATTCCTTTCAGCACATCTGGAGCCTGAGTATTGCCCTTCTTCCACAAAATGCAAACAAGACTGGTACCCAAAGTTCAGCAATTCCACCTCAACTTTGTCATTGTCTGCATCTTCAAATGCTGAGGGTGCTGGTCACTCCTTTCTAGTAGACACAGGCATGGGAATTCAGAACACATAAATAAATCATATAGCACTGCTGCCAACCACTAGTTGGGTGTGTGTGTCCAAGTAAAGTAGCTCCACTCACAGGATACATTCAAGCCATGCCTAAGACAATGAAACTAATTTACAGCACTGTTAATATAAGCAACATGCTTCTACTTTTGATCTTATAAATAAGCAATCTGGTTTTCAAAGTGCCACTTCCTGAAGTCCCCACTTCCTGAAATCCCTGCATCCTAAGCAGCAAACTTTATATTTGATGTCCCAGCTGTGGGCAAGGTATCCCAGTTGTGTCCCACTCAGGGGCTGTGTCCCTGAATACCCTCTGCAAAGCCAACTGAATAGGTGTCCAGAAAGTCCCACAAGTGGAAGGGATGAAGAACAGGTTGGGGTGAAATGAGTGAGCAGGCATATTTTCAAGTAATAAATAGAGCAGGGAATGCAAGCAAAATGAGTTTGATGGACAAGGAGTGCAGATTTGACTTTGTCTAACTCCTCTGATCCTCACAGCCATCTGGAATCAATCATTTGTCTCTGTGCGGCCTTATAACATTAGGGAGAACATGAGCAGTGATTTGAGGCTTGTGAGATGCTTTGTAACCCCCAGAAAGAATGTATCAAATAACTGCAGCATGGTTATTGTTAAAAATATTTCCTGTCTGAATTACAGCACCATTGCAAAGAGATTTTGCATTCCTCCATCCCTGTAACTCTGAACAGTCTTCTTTTCACAAATTCTTTTGCAATTTAGCTTGTAAGATTAATATTTTAAGAGCAGCTAATGTTGCTAATTGAACAGGGAAACAGATATGTCAACTTTTGTTTACCACAGGACTCACTTCAGAAGCATGAATGATAAATGCACCCCAAGAGATATTATCATAATCATCATTCCAAATAAATTTTTTAGACAATGGAGTGCATGGCAAATAACTTTCAGTGAGATGCATAAAACACTCAGTGCTAAGCTTTTGCCTAAACATATGAATATGTAATTTTGTCCTGTTGTAATGAAGTGATATTGTTCAGATGAGAAGGACTGTGACCAGGTAAAGGCAACATGAAGGAAGCTCAAAACCAGCACAGATACTGAATTAGCAGTCACATTTATCCTGTGCACTCACTGTGGAGCTCCACATTTAGCAACTTGATAAGACCCTACAGTCAACAGTTCCTGCAGCAGTTTTTGGCAGTGAAACAGAAGAGTGACCCTGTTATCAAAGAACAGCAGATATTTGTTGGTGTGAGATGGAGAGTTTTAATTTCCAGTAAAAAATTATCTACTGGAGCTGAGAAGTCCTTTAAACCAGTAGCTGTTTTTTCTGTCATTAGACACCAATGACATAAGGTGACTCCTCAAATACTCTTCCTCAGTTCTATAATTAATCAAGTATTGTGGGAGGTGTTTCTCAGGGCTGTGTTTTACCAGAGAGAAGCAGTGTTCCAAGCCAAGTGTCACATCCCCATCAGAGATGTGTGAGGATCTCTTATGAGTGGCTGGCAGGTTGCTAACTGCACAGGAGGGATCCAAATCCTGTCCCAAACCCCCAGGACATTACAGCTTGTCTGGAGTTTCACTACACGGTTGGGTCCCCTCTGCCTTGGTGCAACAGCTTCTTGCCCCAGCCTTTGAAAATGAATTGTTTGGTTTTGCTTCCCAGTCCTCTGTCCCTGATGCTTTTTCAAAAAAATAAATAAAATAACAATTCATTAAAGCTTTTTGCTTGAATGAAAGAAAAACAGAAGACATGTTTCATTTCCCTGATTTTTGATAAGGACATTTTCTTCTGAAATTATATTCTGACAACTTTTCCATCAATCCTACTCAAAGGCTCTCTGTGTTGGGAGGCACAAAGCTGTTTTCCCAATTATGCTGCATTTCTTTGTAGATTCAGCTGAAGGAAAATGTGTTAAATAAATGATTTGTTTCCAATTACTCAGTCAACTCTAAATACAAATATGCACACATATCTTTACATAGGGACTTAGCAGGCAGACCAAAATATTTGCAATTTTATGAGCTTATTGGGAAGTAAAAGAGACAAATGTCTCTTCTGATCATGAGCAGGTAAGTCCTTATGCACTACTTGTGCATAACATGGAGGGTACAGGTTTTTTCTGTACTGCAGGTAACTGAAATAAGATAAAATTGCAAGCCTATAAATATTACTCCATAAATGTTTTATTTATTTTAAATATAAAAATGAAGGCATAGCTGTCATAGTATATCTTTGCCTTCAGAACAGCAATATATCACAGTGAAGATATTTTGATGGTGACTTTCAACAGGTGTGTGATCCTCTTTCCTGATAAGCTCATGTGTCATCATCTAAGTAGCAGAGGTGAGGCTGCAGGAAAAATGAGCACTCAAGGGAACATCCTGGAATATATGCACAAACATATTTGCTGTTTCATTTTGTTTTGAGACTGTTTCACTCTGTTTTGGTAAACAACTTCTGTTGTCCCTGTTCCTTACTTTAGCAACAATTCTTTTTGCATACTTTCTGTTTGTTTGGTTGTGTTGGTTTGGTTTGAGCAGTCCCAGAAGTCAGATGCAATCCAGTGTTGTCAGAATTCTCGTGTTAAGGGTCCAGCTGAACCTGTTGACCTTCCCAATGGTCTGTCCATAGTGATCCTTTCCAGCTTTATCACCATCCAGTGAGTGCCTCATTTGCTGCTGGCCTGAAAACAAGCTGCTTTTTTACAGCTCACTCTGGGTCTGGTCCAGCCAGGCAGGGCTGTGGTGTTTGACTCATCCCCCAGAACCACAGCAGCAGGCAGAACAATCCACCTGTGAAGTATCCTGGACAGCAATGCACTGATCCAGGCACTCACAGTCAGATGAGGATATACCTTCCCAGGAAAGGGGGAAAAGCATGGGATTACTGCACTGCCTACAACCTCATGCTTACAGCTGGCACAGACACCAAATTACTGAGTTCCCAACCCCGCTGCTCTGTGTCTGCTCATAACTGCAGATCTCACCCACCCCTGTCTGCTTTTCCTGTTTGTTGAGGAAAGGGATAGAAGAGGATTACAGGGATCTTGGATTTGTATTAGGTGAAATAATAATGCAATAATGTTGGGACTTCAGTCATCTCTGAACTAATCATATTTCCTCCATCTGCAAAATTATAGTGGAAATTGAAAACCTTTGAGCCTGTCATTAGCTCTATGATGTCCTCAAAAGACTTTTTGAAAATCCTGACTGTGGATTTTTGTCTTTTTGTTCATATACTTTGCTTCAAAAGACAAAGTTTTACTTCTATGTTGAGCCTCTGAGGTGTGAGAAATATAAACTGAAAAGTCCTGAAATGTCTTGCTCTTTTTCCTGTCAAGAAATAGTATGATTGATACAACTAAGCAACAAATGAACTTTAATAACATTGTCTGCTTGTATCTTCACAGTCATCTTTGTTCCAAAGAGAGATAGAGTGCTTGTGCAGCCCTAGATTTTATGTAATTTAACAAGTCCCTTAAGCTTATCATGCCTAAACTCATGCTTAAGCATTTTTGTTCCATGTTAATGAGCGCAGATTCAGCAGTTTATCTAAGTACTCTCTTAACACTGGTTTTAGCTGTGCACATTTCCCAGCAGGCTTCCAGCCTCCTCCAACTAATTGACCTGACTTCTGCTTCATGAAAAAGGGAGAGCAATAAACAGGGAAACATTCTTTTCCTGCACCAGAAAGGGCCACTGTCATCAAGCAATTCTTTCTGACGAATGAGCAAGAGCAGGTAACTGTCTTGGCAAGAAAGTCCCTGGAACTCCTCACCTTCATAGAGTCAAACCTGTCTCTGCTAAATCCTCTTCAGCCTCCCACACACATGTGCATGTTTTTTCTTGGCCTTTCAGCTCAGAGAGGTGCTGAAAGCCCTAGGCAGCACTATTTATGCATGTGATTTCTGACCCTGCAGGATGTGGAAGTTTATTTCACCAAGAGAAATCAAATCCTAAACCCTTCCCACCAGGTGTTCTGTCCTGAAGCCAATCAACTCGGAAGTGGTGCAAAATTATTTAATAATAAAACCTGGGAGCATCAGTGTCAAATGATGAGTAAAATAGACCTTACATCATCAGTTAATTCCCACTAGGGTTGAGCTTGGAGAAGCTCAAAAGATTAGCCACATCACACAACCCTGCTTGAAAAGCTACAGCTGCTCTGAGTCCCAAAAATGTTCTCCCTCAGGCTTCCCCATCCTCTTGCTCATCTCCCGTGGTTGCTGCAGGGGATGTGGCAAAAGAAACAAAGGTGACAGAGGAGCCTTTTACTGCACCCAGTAGTGATCATTTCAGAATGTGAGGTGGGCAATTACAGGTAACCTAAGAAGTCTCTTCTGGCCCAGGTTTCATTGGTGGCATTTCAGCACAAGCACAATACCTTGGTCTAAAGCAGGAGTAAGTGCCTTTTTACTGAGAAGTACAGGTACTTTGGCACAGGGAAGATGCAGCTGCAGCAGGTGAAACTTCATCAATTTATAAGGACTCAGCACTGCTGGGGTTTTAATCCTTATAATGGAGAGGCAAGCCTCACAGAGTTGGGAGAACTTTCCATTTCCTGTATGGAAAATTCAGGGAGAATGACACAAAAAATCCTAGGCTGAGATTTCTCTTCCCATCCAAACCACTATCTTCCTACACAAGGAAGTGAGTGTACCCTTGAGTGTAAATACTTTCCTTTATGGACTGACAAGGACAAAATTGCCCTGAACTGTCTAAATGTACTGGCAAATTTCTTACTTCTGAGGAGCAACTGGACGGGGAAAGATGATCTTGTGATTAAAATTCCAGCCTGAGAAACTGGATATCTCAGTTTACTCCTTGCTCATTATTCATTTTTTACCTGATACTGGAAAGGCCACTTAAACTTGCTATGAGTAAGTTCACCATCTTAAAGTATGCATAACCATATTTCCTTTCCCTCTGTTTTCCTTTCCCTCTCATGACCCTGTTTCGGTCATCTCCCAGTACTGGCGGGTATTTAGTCATTGTTGCAATAAAAATACATAAGAGCAATAAAACAACACTCTGAAAGACAAAAAAATACATGCTAGAAATGCATAATGTCTCCCATTATCAGTATGGCTCTAAGTCCACTGAAAATTAACCATTTGATGGTGGCTCCTGGCCTTCCTGGCAGCTCCAAGGGCTGCTCTGACCTGAGGATTCAAGTGGGCCTGAAATAAGAGGATGACACTGCTGGTTTATCAGCTTCCAGCAATGATCTCACAGGTTGCTGGACAGGTCTGGTGAACTATTTGCACACATGGAGCTAAATGCAGTATTTGTGATGCCTCCAAAGAATGTAAATTTTAAAAGTACATTGTATAAGGCTGTGTATCAATCAGATATCAATGCCAGATATTTGAGGAATTGGGATTTCTACTTTAATCTGGCTTTTTCTTCAGTCACTTTGAAATACTTTAAGTGTAGAAAACTTGTGTATGTGTGCATACATATGTGTGTGTGTTTGTACACGCCAGCATTCCCCCTTCTGCAAATAAACCACACATAAAGGAAAGTCTTGGGAAAAACTGTATGAACTCCTAACATCAAACAATAGGAATTTCATGAAGTCAGTTGAGTTGGATGCAAAGTTAGGAACAGATCCAAAAGCTCTGTGAACTCAGCAGAAATGCATTGATGGTGCCTTCACTCATTCACTGCACAACTCTCCCAGAATGACCCTGCACAAGGCTTTTCATTACATATATTACATAAGGATTGCATATATTACATAAGAATTATCAAAATAAATCTAGTGAAATGAGAAAAAGTTCTTCCGTATTAAACATTGACAAGTGTTATTCATTACACGTAGGGGATCAAAATAAATTAGAGTAAAAATTTTACATATGACTGAGGATTTCTCTGGACAGAGAGACTTCATGAAACCAGTGGTGAAATGTTTGACAGCTGGGGGCAAAAAACCATCTGCTAATAAGATATGGCTTGAAAAGCATCTTACAGCGAAGGTTAACTTAAACAACAGCACTACCACCTTTAGGAAATATTGCCAGGTTACAGTTTGAGCTCTGTAATAGAGTAACAGTACAGTAATAGAACAGTAATTGACAAAAAACAAAAGATTCCAGAAAAATCTCCAGCTTTTCATTACAGTTCTGAAAATTCATCCATAGAAATACATTATTATGTAAATTCATGTTAGCTTAGCCCCATGTATTGCTTAGGGCAAGGCACACACAAATAGTCTTTATCTTCCAGCTGATACATGGTAAATTGCTGAAGTGAAGTACATTAATCACATGCATGAACCCTTTTTGACAAATGACCTCTCATAATTACTCCTTTTCCTAAGGAGACTTCAAGACTAGAAATTTAATCATAAGGAAAGAAATTCCAGCAAATTATTTCTTCTAGTCCCAGATGTAAAATTTTGTATCTGTGGCTATAGTGAATGTAGAAAATGACTTATTGCATTAATTAGCGGAAGCGTTTTGGCCGATTCACTCTCTTGGCAACCCACGACATGGATGGTGCCTCAGGTGTGAGACACGAGGTGTGTATCAAAGCATCCTCTGTGAATGACTTCTGCTCCTGCTCAGCAGTGCCATTGACCCACAGGATGGAACGTGCCTGGATCCGAGCCCCTGCCAGCAAGGTCAGCCCTTTCAAAGGTAACCTCGGACAGCAAGGCACTCGCTCCTTCCCACGGCAGGAAGGAGCTCCCTCCTTTTAAACCCAGCCTGGAGCAATTTCCCTGCACCACCAGCAGAGCCATCATTTCAGCAGGAGCAGTTTGACTCCATTTAGTGCCTGCAGACCCAGACCTGTGTGATTGTGTCCCTACCCACACTGGGTCAGCAGCCCAGTGTACTCCTTGCTGCTGCCGTTCTCATCCCCCAGCACTGTGGGGCTGCCCCAATGCCAGCAGGGAGATGCTGGCCAAGCCTCTCTGCCTGGGAGTGCTGCAAGCAAGAGATAAAATAGTTCTCCAGCTGAAGCTGAGAGCAAGAGGAAGCTTATTCTCATCCAAGGCATGAGAAAGCTGTAAAACAGCACGATATGTGTGGGAAGGAAATGGAGCCTGACGGGTTCATATCATGAAAGCACCGAGCATAACCCATTAAAAGGTTTTCCTATTACTTAGTGCTGTTGCAGCATGAAGATACTGCAGGGTGGGAATCCTGGGTCTGACCACATCACAGCACAGGAGAGAGCCAGACCTGCTCCTCTGCATGCCCGTGTGTCAGGCTGTGCGTGATGTAGGTCAGGGCTCTGTCAGAATACACCCCCTGTTTGTTCAGCATTCTTCTCCTCCCCTCCTCTCAGAAAGAGAGGAAAAAAAGAGAATGAGAAATTTATTTGTCCATGAGGCCTTTTTAAATAGACAAGGTAATTACCTGAGTACATCTATTATATGCAGAGCTGCTCCAATCATCACAAAGCACGATTGCTCAACTATAATTAGCTGCCAAACACCCAACCCTGTTTAAGTCACCTTAATGCAGGGACACGGAACAAAAATTTCTATTGTCAATCCCATCGTGCAGTGTCAATGAGAGAGCAGGAGGCCAAGAGCAGGGCTTCACCCTGAAATACATATCTTCAGCTCACTGTGTCAGAAATTCTTAGCACTGTATTTTTTTTTTCTTTTTTAGAACAAGTCTACTAAAGAGAGTTACTAAACATCCATCAGCAGCCCAACGTGGCACGAACAGGAGCGTGCAGCAATCAACCAAACAGACCGAGAGAGAGCCGGGAGGAAGAAGTGTGGGAGAATTGCAAGTGAATTGGTGTGTTCATAAAAAATGACAAATGGCCCAAAAGGCTCAAGGTTCCTGTTCAAGGAAAGATGGAGAAGCAGTGCAAGCCCCAGGAGGGGGGGTTAAAGTCAGCTGGGGCTGCAGAGCTTGTGGAGCTACTAGGGCACAAACCCCACTCCTTCATCCCCACTTCTGTGTAGCAGCAAAGCAAGGTCACTACAGCTGGTGCCTTAACTCATATCCAAGAATCCAGTGACTGGGAAGAATTACAGAATACCAGAGCAGGAAAAAAAGGAACATCTCATTTCAGCACCCCCATTCCCATGTAATTCCACAGTGCTCAAAATCAATTTGTCCTGACTACGACAAGCATGGAAGGAGAATCAGGAGTTGCATATTTTTTGTCAGAGTGCTAAAAGGAAAAAAATAAAGCAGAGGGCAAAGCAATATTGGGGTGGGTTTTTTTCTTTTTCCAGTCCTAAACTTACTGGAAGTAAGGGGCATGCATTCAGGGCAGCCTCCAGAGACACCCCTGTCCTGCAGTTGACTTTGCCCATTGAGCAGATTGCTTAGTTACATTTACACTACCTGACCCACTTTTCATCTCCCTGTTTGTAGAAAAAACAAAATCATACAGAAAATGAAGCACAGTCCAGATGCTCTAGAGAGAGGCTTTGAACTGTGAATCACATAGAATGGAAACTTGAGGAAAAGAGAGGTCTTATTTTACCCAGGGAACAAAAGGCACCAGTGTCATAACCTAAACCAGATTTACTCCCCAGTCCTGCCCCACATCACACCATATCAACTGGTCTGATGGCAGACTGAGATACTGTTCTCAAAGTTCTGCCTAATGAATGTCATAATTTGGCCTCACAAATTATTTTTCGTCCAAATGAGAATGAATGGGCTGATCTTCAAATGAGAGACAACTTACAGTTCTCTCAGGAGGAAAAATCATGTCTACATGATTCTCTATGCACATGTATTCACATGTACTCACATATGCAATGAACAAATTTTGTCTATTTGTAACCAGGCCAGACAAATTTCAGGCAGTCCACTCCAGCAAAGTTTCTCCTTCTATCTTGCATTTGTTAACATAACACATCATGGTGTCCTATTTTCTCTTGCATTTTTAAAAGTAAGAGCTCTAGAGTAATTTAATGTCCTCATTTACCATGGGTTTTATTGAATATAGAAATCAATAACAAACTGCTGGTCAATAAAGAGCTGCTTATGGGAGGGAAAAGCTTCTTGCAGGTGCTAAAAAGAAAAAAAATAGAGAAATAATTAGTATGTGTTTGACAGTGGCCACCGGGCTGTAACTAATAAGGGGAATGTATCATCTGTTAGGAGAAAGTTTTCATTTCACGGCTGCCTTGAAGACCTGGGGACATTTCTCTGGCTCTCTGCAAGAGCCAGGCATAGGTAGTTACCATCTCAGATGGATGTTTTAGCCAAGAAAGGAAAACTTTTTTCATCTCTTTCAGAGCATTTACTGTTGGCACAGAATAGTTTCCTCCAATCCCCAGCAAGTCAAAAACCACTCTTATGTTCCTGTGAAGCAGGACACAGATCCTAATACCCTCATTATCACCACCATCACCATCTGGCTGTATCTGTTGTCTCGTCATAATGCAGACCCTGCTCCTTCACTGACACAGACCTTCTAGATTTTTCTGCATGGCTGAAGCTGCTGACTGCAGCCTGCCACCCTATCAGCCTGCCATGGTTCAGTGATCTTGGTATCATCCAGCAAAGAGGCTGACATAGGCCCAACCCAATGCACTGCAGAAGTGATGATATTCCATCCCTATTGAACTGGAGAGGAGCCTGGTCACCAGAAGAGACTGGCTACTGCTCGTGGGAATAAAGCAACAGGGACAGGAAGAAAAATGTTACAATTGATACTCTGCAAAATAAAAGTGCCCGTAAGAAACAAGCTCTCAAACTGTTGGAGGACTAAACACATCAACAGAAATTCACAAATGAGTTATTAGACATTTTTAGGAACTTCCTTTATTCCCTCTGGTTTACAAATCCTGCAATGTGCTGCTCCAGACAGTCAGGGTGCCATGATCAGCTCTGCTCAGCCTCACTCCTCTGACCCAGGGATCCACATGGCGCTGACCTCATACAGACCAGGGGCACAACCTCTGTTTGTCAGATTGTAGTCTCATTTCTTCCTTTCCAGATGAAGACAGAAAGATGGAAGAAGGGGGTTGCAGTAGAAAATAGTGAGTCTACAAGGCAGATTTCAAATCCTTTTCCTTGAGAGCCAGGCTCTGTCACCAAGGTTTTGTGGGCATATTCCTGCTGTTATATCATCGTACAAACAACTCAAATGCACTTTTTACCTTCTTTTGCTCCATAAGGTTTTATTTTCTCCTTCAGTGCTATCACATTTTAGTTAGAAGTGATCACTCTAAATTATCCCACTGCTCTGACCCCTCAGGTGCCTCAGCTATTAGATTAGACTGCCCCATCCGTGAAGGCAAGGATATCGATATCATCTGTACATCCATCCTGATGAACCGCTAACGACTACAAGATCACCTTGAGGGAAGAGGCATTTAAACTGCCCAAGAAATGAAATTTAGAGGGGAAAAGGACAAAGAAAAAAAAAAAAAAAGACACCTGCATGGCGTACAAGTCCATGGAATAACTGCTTCCAGCAAAAGATATCTCCTTCTGATGAGATGTCGCTGAGTTGCTGCTGCTGTTGTTTTTTATAGGAGTATGAACAAAGGACTGACCTGTTCAGGTAGGAGAAATAATTGAGCCTGTAATCAGTTATAAGTCTCCAGATGGAGGCTCATTAGCTTTCCAGGCAACATACATTAAAATTCTGACACATTCATACAAAAGTCCCAGCAAGTCAAAGCTCTCCCAGGCATGTCTGTGACCTGTAAGGATCCCTTGTAACCCTCACTGCTGCAGTATTTTAGTTAGAGAGGCAGTGAGAAGAATGCTCCAGCTCTGAAAGCAATCCATTCACAGCAGCAACACAAAGGCATCAGGATGTAAACAGACTGACATTTGGTATATTTAGGGTTTAATCTATATGCAAATCTCTTGAACATACTTCAATAAAAAAATAATTCACAGAAATTTATGTTTACAACTTTGGGCGTGATTCTTTATGTCTTTAACTAATGGTCTCAGATCTGTACTGTTGTATTTCATAACACAGAGCTGATAGATTGTTTGAACAGGAGCAGAACTGAACATTTCCTTTTGTAAATACAGAAGAGACCTGAGAGTTTTTTCAGATGAGTAGCACACAGTGGTTACTTGTGGTAAGACACACAAGACCTCTAGCAAGTTAAAAGTTCCACTTTCCTCTCCCTGTCCCCAGCCCACTTGTCTTTTGAATAGGCACACAGAGCAGCACAGATGCTCCAGCTGGATCCTCAGGTTGGAGAATCAGTGTTAAGGACTCTGGACACCACTGTGTAGGTCATATGCCCCACAGTCTAAACACAGAATGCAGCCACTTGAAGATTTGCTGAAAGTGAGAAACCAAAATATCATGGAGGAGACCCATAGCATTGTCCTAAGTGAGCTCTAACCAAACCAGTGTCAGGTCAAGTGCATTCCTAAGGACACACACAACACTGTCAGCAGGAGCTGAGACCTCCAGAGGATCTGGCTAGACTGAGTATAAAAAAAGAAATTTGCATCAGAGACATCATTTTAGGGCCAGAAAAGGGCCTTAAAGATAGACATAGGTCACTACCTCCTCTAGTTCCTCCTATACTGAGAACAATAACTCTTCAAGACAGCCAGCCTTGATTGAAAGTCTTCAGGCAATGGAGATTTATCATTCCATTAATTCTCACAATTTCTCATTTCCATGGCAGCAAACCATAGTTTTCATGTAAAATGAGAAGCAGGCATTTTGAAAGGAAATGTTCATACATACAGAAGAAATGAATCACAAATGCTCATACTTAATATCCACCTAAATCTCTCACAGCAACATGGAGGTTATAAACAAGAGACACAACAATTTTCAGATCTTTATCTAGATGCATTGTTCTTTTTAATCTTAACTCCTGTGTAATGCAGGAAATGCTAAAACATATACTTCTGCATATCACCAAGCAATTCATATGGATATGTTTTAATTGCCTATTTCAGTAGGAGCCACATTAGTTATTTGTATGTAATTTCCAGAATATTTTATTCATATCATGTTTGTAAAAAGACTGAAAAAAGAGGACTATGTACACTTTGATGTCTTTCTCTTTAAAAGGTAGGAATATTTACATGCCATATCTGATTTAAAATGTACCAGTTAGTAATATTGAATTGGGAAAATTTAAATATAGTTTCAAGGCAAAATACATGAAGAATACATAGAGGTAAGTTAAGAGCAAACCTGTTGCAAGCAAAATCAATAAAAATATTCATTAAAAGCCTTGGCTGCTCAGAGTTAATGGTTCTCTTAGAAGGCTCTCAAACACCTTAAGGGGAAGACAATGCACAACGAAGACATTTAATTAACCTTAACTCTGACCCCCATAGCAATAGTATTCACATATCTTGCAATCATTATTTCTTCCCTACCTGATATGTACCCCTGAGAGCACACTTTCTCATCACTTTCTCATCACATGGATCTTTCCATGCTCTTCTAAATTTCTCCAAGATAAGCATAAGGGACACTTATTGAAATCACAAAAGGAATCATAGGCGATGGAATGAGATTAAAGATAAGCATAGGTGGAAATCATCTCTTCTGCTGGGAAGGGAAAACCTTCAAGACATGAGAAGATGATCTGTATTGATGCAAATGCAGCTGTTCCCCTCCCCTGGCCGCCCCACAACAGGGGATCAGTGAAGAGAGGGGAGGATTTACAGAGAGAGACAATCTCCTTTTTGACAAAAAAGAGAAACTACATGATTATGGGAATGAGGAATGCTGCCAAACCACCCTGTTATCTTGATTCTCTGTTTGTAAGAAATAATAATCATGGCTTTCTCATAGGCACCAAAGTAGCAAGCCCTTTGGAGGTAAGATGAAAGATGGGAGCAAGAGACTGGTCCAGGTTCCTTCTCAGAAAATTTTCTCAGAAAACTTCCCAGGTTTCTGCTAAAACTCAATACTGTAACCAAGATTAGAACCTCAGACTGCAAATTGTTAAAGATTTACTCTTTATAAGATTTTTAACTCAGCTTCCAAATGCACAGCTAATTCACACAAGATTGCAAAGAACTCCTGAAAAATACAATTTGGAAAAAAAAATTGGAGATTTTAAAGATATGAATAAGAAACACCTGATTTACACACAGACCTCTCAGCATTCACAGAGGTCTGAGGGCACACAGGTTTAATGGAAAGGGAAAGAAACCCCATACTTCACAGAAAGTGAAAAGAAATCCCTACTATGGAAGGTGATATAAGAAAAGTGTCATTTCCTTGCCCCACAAAGAATAGTCACAAAGGAAGTCAAGCAGGTCTTAAAAAGGCAGATCTGCTAAAGGTCGAGGTGCATTAAGCCTTCAGCTGTGCTGGATGAAGAGCAAAAACCACAACTGAAAGATGTATTTGAAAGTTATTTGGAAAAGAAAAGAACTATCTGTTCTGCACAATTACAAAATAGACATCCTAATATAGCAGTTATGTGAAACAGTGCCAAAAAAACAAGAATGCAGACTATTTAAGAAAGTAAAATTTAGTCTAATATGGGTTATTTTTCCTTGACTTGTAATGGCAGTATACTTTTACTGTATCAAGTCTTAACTGTGAACCCAAAAATCCTCTTAAGTCAACAAAGAGACTGCCATTTACTTTATCAGACTATAAATCCAGTCCCAAAGAAGATAAGTGCAATGTGTCATTGATAAATGATGGAACTGAGGAGAGCTATTTTCCAGCCATAAGCAGTTCCTCCAATCCTGAGAGCATTGTCCTCTGAAGCACAGCCTCTGCCAGGGCAGCACTGGGCCTTTTAAACAGAGCAGGACTCAGCATAACCTGCTGTGTAGAGGAAAGCAGCTCAAGCACTCACACATGGGCCAGGAGCAGGTACCATGCTCTAGGAACCCTGGTGGATCCCCTAGCTAGCCCATGGTTGCCCAGAAGTGTGTGGGTATGTTTAAACAGCTGGAAATATAGAACAAATGTGCTTGCATAGCCCCTCTCAGGCTGCTCGGGACTAGGAATTCAGTCTCAGGAGAGATTCTATGGTTCCTGCAATCACCAGATCCACTCCCTTGGAAGATGCTAAGATGAAGTCAGCCTAGAGGGATCTGGACAGGATGGATTGATGGGATAAGGCCAGCTGTATGAGGTTCAACAAAGGGAAGTGAAAGGTCCTGTGCCTGGGTCACACAACCCCACACAGCACTACAGGCTGGGGCAGAGTGGCTGGAAATCTGCCCAGGGGAAAAGGACCTGGAGGTGCTGGTGGTCAACAGCAGCTGAAAACGAGCCAGGTGTGCCCAGATGGCCAAGGAGACCAATGGCACCTGGTCTGTGGTGCCATTGGTCTCCTTGGCCTGATGGAAATTATATATCAAAAATATCAGAAACCTGATAGAATGGTTTCTGTATCAGAAATGGTGTGTCCAGCAAGAGCAGAGCAGTGGTTGGCCCCCTATGCTCAGCACTGGTGAGGCCACACCTGGAATACTGGGCTCAGTTTTCACAACCAGAAAGACACTGAGGGGCTGGAGCATGTCCAGAGAAGGGCAACAGAGCTGTGAAGGGTCTGGAGCACAAGTCCTGTGAGGAGCAGCTGAGGGAGCTGGGGTTGTTTAGCCTGCAGAAAAGAAGACTCAGAGGAGACCTTATAACTCTCAAAGGAGGGTGTAGTGAGGTCTAGCTCAGTCCCTTCTCCCAAGTAACAAGCAATAGGACAAGGTCTTAAGATTATCAGGGTTGGTTTAGATTGGATATTAGGAACAAAAGGGTTGTCAGGCACTGGAAAAGGCTGCCACGGGAAATGGTGGAGTCAGCAGCCCTGGAGGTATTTAAAAGACGTGTAGATGTGGCACTTAGGGACAAGTTAGTTGTGGACCTGGCAGCACTGGGTTAATGATTGGACATGACAATCTTAGAGGTCTTCAGTCTAAACAATTGCTGATTCTATGATTCAATCCTGTTTCATTTATGAGATTTGATGTGATGATAGACCAACCTATCCAACATGAGGGCAATGGCCTTTTGCACCCAGATGCAAAGCAAAATATCTGAAGTCGTTACTTGCTGGAGCAGATAGCCTGTGCTACATCATGTCATCATGCAGACTGTAAAAATAAATGGCTTTGAAAGATCTGGTAAAAGATACCAGGGGAGAGGCAGACAGATGGCTCAGATGGGAAAAGACAAACTTCATCAGAGCTCTGATTTGAGCTCACAGTGTCTTGATTGTTTCCTTGGACCTGGCTTTTCCAGACCTCGCAGACCCTACATAGACAGACTGACCTGCCTGCAGGTGAGCTGAGATAGCACAAAGAGAGGGTCCAGATGCTGTCTGAGGAAGCTGCTACCTCACTGCTGCTGTTTCACTCAGCCCTACGTGCAGCTCCAGCACCCAGGCTTTGACTGTGCTTGCTAAGAAGGACTCCAGTGGCATCTTGCAGCAGAAGTTTGGTCCCTTTCTTTGAACCAGATACGGAAGGGCCAGGCAACACCACTGGCCTGGATTATCCCCACCTGAGCACCATCCCTGTGTCCTGGGTGTTAGATTCAAACTCAGGGACTCTTTGATTGAACTGCAGAAGAATCTCTCTGGCAGCAGATATGAATGACTTTGTGATAAATAATTCCTTCCCTGCCCTTTGAAATCCACATGCTGCTGATAACTCAGCTATTGAGTCATATTGGAAAAGAGTGGAGGCCTTTTGCTCTGCCAGCTCTTGTTTTAAGCCTAACTGCTAGTTCAATGCAGCCATGAATTTTTGCCTCCTTGCATACAATATTTTGCTATCTAAAGCAGGAAAAACATGAGGGGAAAAAAAAAACCCCTCATCCTAGAAGGAAATTAGCATCCTGCAGCCTAATAACCCATTCTCTGCATCACATGCAGGGTGGTGTAATTAAAGCCATAAAATATTCAGAATTGATCTCTCCATTTGGAAGATACACTTGCAACAAAACTAATGATGGCTGCTGCTGTGTGCCTAGGAGAGGATATCTCCCCCAAAAGGCTTCTCTCCCTAGGAATCCTGCTGCTTCTATCCTGCCTTCTCCAGGGGAGATGAAGGTCAGATAATCCAGGTAGCAAATACATTCAGTTCCTGCCCAGCCCCAGCTCCAGAGGTCACAGCTCAATGCTTCAAAATTTGAGGTGGGCTGTTCTGCAAAAAGCTCCTGGAGCACAAAGCTCCTGAGGGCACACCCAGGCCCAGCAGCATGTCCTGCTCAGCACAAAGCTCCTGAGGGCACACGCAGGCCCAGCAGCACACCTTGCACAGCACAAAGCTCCTGAGTGCACATCCAGGCCCAGCAGCATGTCCCGCTCAGCACAAAGCTCCTGAGGGCACACCCAGGCCCAGCAGCACACCTTGCACAGCACAAAGCTCCCCAGAGCACATCCAGGCCCAGCAGCATGTCCTGCTCAGCACAAAGCTCCTGAGGGCACATCCAGGCCCAGCAGCATGTCCTGCTCAGCAGTCACCAGCCCCTGCTCACCCCTCAGCAGTGACAGAACTCGTCACCAAAGCAAGGGGCACCCAGTCCTGGCAGATTAGCGACTCTTGCCCACAGACTCTCAGTGCTTGTGGGATTGGCCCCAGTTCCCACAAGGCTGCTGATTTACCAATGCACCCCATGGCACAGTGACATTTGCAGGTCTCCTCTCCCCCTGCCAGTAGCAGGACTGTATTAAATTTCCTGCCTGTGACTTCTGCTAGACAAAAAACACTGCCCCAATCAAGGATTTTGTTTTGATGGTCTTGGTTCCATTCTGCAAGTGTGAAAGTCTCTTCAAGTCTGTTAGCTCCCTTTAGAAGCAGGACAAATTACCCAATTTCGAAAGTTTTAAAAGAAGGATGAGAAGTCAAGACAAAAAACCTTTTAAGCAGAGTTGATTGACAGTAGTGTTTTAAACTGTACAGCAAACAGAAAGTATCTGATCTGCTTTAAGAAGGCATCTTTAAAGTCTGTATTGAATTTTTGTTCTCTGCTTTCTACCCCTACTTCAGCCACTGCAGTGACAACTTTGCCATGTCTCTTCATGCTTCAGGGCAGGGCTATGAAGCCAGTGCTCTCTTTGTACAACCAAATGTCTCTGAGCCATTTGGCAGGACATCACCAGACCTGGCCTCCTGCAAGTCTCCATCCACCTCATCCCAAAAGAGAAGATGAGGAGCCCTGTAGGCAGGCCCATCTCTGCTGCACTAGATCTGCTGCAAAATATCACTTGTCCCAACCTATTACATGGAACAAAACTCATCACTAAAACTCTGGACATCAGAGCCACTAACTACAAGAATTTACATTATAACCCAGTAGCTTCTCCCACTATATTCCATTCTGAGAATCAGATATTCTTCTGGCATGTGTAGCTAAGAGAGCAAATGCAGCCTGAGATCCACCCTGCAGGGAGCTCTGAGCTAGAAGGAAACTATTCCTACAATTCAGCTTAATTTTTCTTCCTGTATGTTTCAAAAAAATAAAAAGCTCTCTTGTAGAAAATCGGATGCTGCCCTTGATTTACAGCTGGAGCCTTTAGGAGATGTAAGTAAGAACTAATTATGACATCCTTCTTAAATGTCTTGCTTCTGAAAGCCAAAAACAATCTGAATAAAAAATTAATTGACCAATATTCTCCCACCATTTTTCGCCAATTAGGCCTGTAAGTTAGTGCTCCTTAAATAATGTGCCAGAGCAAAGGTTTCATGGGCTCAGCCTTGGCTGTTCACCTGTGAAAATTAAATATGTTTAATTTTTATGTGATAACAATTATGTAACTTATTTTTGGAAGTAAATAATTCAGCACAGACAAGAGTCACAACACAGAAGAATGGACTGTACCTGTGTTTTGCCTAATGATAAGGGCAGTTTTGCTGTCCCTTTGAATTCCTGCAGGACCAGCATTAAACTCTGCAAGCATCTTGAGAGAGAAATATAAAATAGCCCTCCCAGCAAAGCTAAATTCCAGTGCCAGCTGACATTTGTTTCTTTTTATCTATACATTTGTCTAATTAAGAAGATACAGTGCCGTTTTAATTTTCATATAAACTCTTAACTTCAATGGGGATGCATTCTGCAAACCAAACAAGAATTTATTAAGATAATAAAGCAAGCACTTCATAAAAATTTAAATGCCTGCTCTGAGCATCTTTTTTTGTGGAACCAAGAGGTCAAACTGGGGGAAGGATCTGCAGTAAACCACTTCAGCAAGCTCAAGCCCAGGCTCATGTGTGAAGTCTGTGTGTGCAGGGAGGGCTTCCCATACCTGAGGCCACTTGTCCCCACAACACCAGCAGGATTTTAGCTGTGTGCCAGCTTTGCACCTTTTCCAGCACAGGGGTGCCCTGGTTCAAATTAATGGATTCATTTACAAGGACCTTGGCTTGGGGGAAGGCATATTAGTTTCCCTTGCTTGTGCTGCATCGTCTGTTTATAACAACACAGTTAATCAAAGGAAGGGGAGATGAAGATCTTTTTTTGCCAGTGTGGCAGGAAAGACCGTGAAGCTTTAATTGACCCCTCGAGAGACAAAGTGAAAAGCTTGTGGAATTAGTTGAATTTTTAACACAAGGGCATGTTTTCCTTCCAGATCCGCTCTAGACACTAAAAGAAAGGGTCATGCTCCCAGCTCCCTGCTGCCCTGGGTGCAGCTGCTGCACCACCTCCTTACCTGAACCATTTCAGAAGCAATGCAGCTATTAATACCTCAGGGTAATGACTCACAGTAATCCCTTAAACCCTGTAATTGAAAAAAAAAAAATGGCCACTGCTGACTAATGATTTTGAGACTGGGGCATAATTAATTGACTTCTGGATAAGGTGTCTGAGGATTTTAACGTGGCTGGTAGTTCTGCCTCACTTGTCTGGGCTCTGCAAGCTGTTCCCAAAGGCAACATGCCCTGGATCAGCCAGGCAAAATAGTAACCAGGTCCTTTGAGACCAGGGCTGGGGGGCACAAGGATGTCCCCTGTGCTGTGTCCTCCATCCCTCTCAATGCATGGAGGCACCAAGGCGGGTTTAGAAATCACAGCACTGGCAGGTTCCCAGCAGAGCAGGTGAGGAGGGACCATGGTCCTTGTGACAGAATTGAAATTGTACAAAATTAAAGAGGCTGAGAGAATGGACTATATAGCACATCTGATTGTTTGGGGTTTTTTTAAGGAGGGCTGAAAAATTCCAAACTCTGCATTTAGAAAGATGGGGAAAGAGGAAAGGATTCTCAGAAATACTCAAAATGTGATGAGAAGTTCCTGCAGAGAACTGGTGAACTGTGCCTGCTATTCCACAGGCTTTCACCTGGCAAACTCTTCTAGTTACCTCTGTCAAATCAGGTTTTCCCCCTCCACTTTATTTCTGGGTGGGAAGAGAGACCAAGAGGCTGAAAATACATGTTACAGCACAGGGCAGAAAAGGACAAGCTTCCCACTCTCTCCTCCTTCCCTGGCCATGACTTACAGCAAGATTGCACAAAACTGAGGACAGGCAGGGATTAGCTGGCTGGCCAGATGAGGAAAGATGTGCTCAGGAGTAGTTTGTTACAGCAAGACCTGACCATGTTGGCCCTCCACAAAATGAACAGCAGGTTCCAGTGGTGAGGTTACTGAGGATTGCTGCAATTTGTTCCCAGTGCTGCATGTGAACTCTGCATCTCCTTTCTTTCCACTCTCCTGGTAAATCTGAAGTGCAGAAGCAGCATTTTCCTCAGTGGAACCAGTAGTCAATAGGTTACCACAAGTCCCAGCTGATAATTGATGGAAACACATGGAAATTCCTGAAGGAGATAAGCCTATAGCTTTCAAATGCAATATTGAGGAATCATTCTAGCAAAAAAAAAAAAAAAAAGCAGATGATCTGCTCACAATTTGCACAATCACTCTGCAGATGTGGACACATATATGAAAACAATGAAAAAAAAAGTTGGTTTATATAGAGGCAATGGCTTCTTTACAACTAAGATCTTTTACCTCTTCTAAAAGATCTTTCTGCTCTTCTCTTCATACCACTGCAGCTCCAACAGTATTATCATATATAATAAACATCATAAGCCATGTGGCAAGAAAATCTTAACAGCACCATAGCTGCTCATCACTTGACTTAAAATATTCTAGATGGATTTTCTCTCTGCTGTAACAAACATTAGGTTTTTCCTCTTCTTCTCAAATAACTGTGACACAACCACAATGCAAGGAAGTTCCCTGCAAGCCCTCAGCATTATGCAGCCTCATTAGGAGCTTTGATTATTTATTTGGCACATCTCCAGCTTGCCTGAGTGGCTGAGTCTGTCAGTCCTGCACGCTGATTCATATCGCCAGTGGCTAATACAGTTCAAGTGCCAAAGGCAAGCCAAAGGGCAAAGTCAAAATAGGTAATAGCATCAGCTGGGAAAAGTAACCAATGCACGTCATGTCAGTGACCTCATGATGACCCCACTGAGCCTTTATTTTTAATGAGAGGCACTGAAAATGAAGATTTCTTGACAGGGGAGGTATTGATAACTTCATGGAAATGACCACAGCCCCACACTCTTCTTTTGTCAGTTGTCCTTTTAATGATTGTTAATCTTGTTTTAAGACAAGAATAACTGCAATTTACTTGAATTCTCTGGGTCTACAGGGAGGTTTCATTTCATTCTTCTCTTCCTCCCTCTGAAGTACCAGATGCTACTACACAGGATTAGAGAGCAGTTTGAACTAGAATGCAAGAAAATAGCCTTAAGAAACATTTGCATTGCCTTAAAAGTCCTCTTGGAACCAGACATCCAGATTTTGGTCCTCATTTGAACCAGCTATTTTTTCCTTCACTGCAGCAGTGTTAAGAAGGTTGACTGAAAGTCAGCAAAGTTGTCTTACATATAATGTCCCTGGGACAACAGACCAATGACCCATTAACCACCTCCAGGTTTTAGTCAGCAGGGCAGAAACATACCTTCAGCCTTGTCTGGAAGTGCCCAGTTTTGATCTCTTTATCTTACACTAGAGTTATAAAAACAGCCCACTCTTCGTTTTGTGGGAATCAGTTTTTGTAGAAACATTTCCTCTGACTTTTCAGATCAAATCCTCACCTAGAAATTCTTCCCTACCATGCCAAAATATAAGTGATGAATATTATTGCCAAAGGAAGCAACAGATGAATAATAATAGCTTTATTTTTAACTTATCCCTTAAAAGGCATAAGGACCCTAAAGTTGTCCCACAGGAGTTATACTTTACCACCACTGGGTAAATAGAGATATAGAGACTTTTTTTTGGTTTATGAAGCCCAAATCATCTATATTCATGTCAAACACATAGAGTTCCTGTCAAAAAGGCTTTAATCAGACACAAAGCACAATGTAGGTTACTCTTACACCAATAGCTCCTGATATTGTGATCTAAAAAATGTCATAGCAACCAGTCCTGCAACGAGCTGGATTTTCCCTGAGTCCTATCAACAACTCAAATAATGTCTTGGTATTCATGCCAGAGCAAGGAACCAGCCCCAGGGACTGCCAGAACCCTCCTCTTCAAGCTGGTAAGTGCCTAAATTGCCTTATAAGAGGAGAAAAAAAAAAAAAAAAAAAAAAAGTAAGAAAAGCCAGGAGGAATTTGGACTGCAAATGTTTTTTCCATTGGTGTTAAGCAGTACATGAAATCTGGGGCATTATTTTCAGGATCCAGTCTTTGAGAGGCAAATTCTCCACTCCAAGGGGCTGCTGGGATGGGATTTGGCTCTAGGTAGAACATCCTTCCTGGCTGTCAGACTTCCCAGCACCCTTAAAGACTAGCTGGCTGTGCTGTGACCTTCCCAACATACCAGCTTGTAAAAGGAGAGACACATCTAGACCCAGCTACACTCCTCCAGCCCTCCAAAGGTCTTGAGGAACAAGCACCACAGAACTCTCCACCTGGAAGGTCATGGCCTGGAGAACTAGAAATGTCTGTGCTGCATACAACTGATGCAGCACAGTGTGGCCATGATGTGGCCTCAGAGAAGCCCAGGTGTTCTCCAGCCACAGAGCATCCCTCAGCAAGGCACATTGTTATGGCTCCCACCACATCTTCAAAAAGCACTCTGGGACTCCACTGCTGTACAGTGGGCAGCTCCAGCAGACAGGCAAAGCAGCTTTTCCCACATTGTGTTTGCCTGTGTTTCCTCCCCAGTCTGTCCTTCACACTGCAATCAGCCTTCAGACACCCCTCATCTCCTTGAAACTCAGATTCCCATCTCTTCACATGCACACCATGTACTCCTTGTACTCTGCTGGGGACAAGGAGAAAGGGGAAGGGGTCCTATCCCCCTTCAGGAAATGCTAATTAGATTATTCCAACCTGCTCCCTTCAAAAAGTACAGTTATGAACCAATAAATTGCACACCCAGAGGTGACATTCCCCAAATAAACGATTACTTAAGGATTAGTCACGCAGCTGTACGAAGGCATATGGCTGGCTTTGCAGGAAGGATTATTGGAGCACACATGAATACAGATGACTCAAACAGCCAAGGCAGGGACCCATCTTCCACTTCAGCTGGGTATAAAGCTTCAGGCTTCAGCTGTCTACCTGTGTTTGGCATCTCCTAGGCATACCTACAACACTGCAGCTGGTAATTATGAAAGAAAGGAAATCCTCCACAAAAAGAAAGAGTGACAAACTGAAAAATGTGTTTGGCTTCCTGAAAAGATCTTGATCAATGCACTTAAAATTCTTCCCCCTCCAACTGGAAGTTTCTGAAGGACAGTGGAAAGACAAGAACATTCTGAGGCATTTTCAGCAGCAGAATTCATAGGGGTACCCAGGGAGCTCTTGGAGCAGCCTGAGCACATGGGCCTCAGGCTGCACAGCAAACTCCTCTCCAAAGGGCCATTCTCACAGAGAGATGAAGCTGGGGAGTTTGTGTTCTCCTTCAAAACCAGGAGCTGCACTCCCTCTAAGAAAAACTGTTCTCTGCAAGTGCATAATTCATATTTTAGCCTTGATGGGGTGAAAAGAAATGCTGCAGCTGACTTCACTAACGGTTTCAAATCAACCCCATTATCTGTTACATTAATAATTGCAGCTTTTAGCATAGTGAAGCCCAGCAGTTTCTTAGGATGCAGCAGATGCCCTTTGATTGCTCTGCTTTTTTTCCTATTGCTAATTTAGGGTAATGGTTGGACTCGGTGATCTTAGAGATTTTTTCCAGCCTTAATGATTCTATGATTCTATTTATTACTTCCAAGACATCGATGGGACATTTCTTCCCTTTTTTTTGGAATGGGAGGATGGAGACAGGTATGACACTGGCTGAGGAACCAGCATAGCAGAGGCAAATGTTCTCCAAGCAAAGACACCTGCACCTTGCATCCACCTAAACCCATAATCACTCCCTACTTGTCTTAGGGCCCACAAAATCATGAATTACTTTACAGAACAAGCTTGGTAGCAACATGCCTTACTTTTATCAAGATTACTTTACCTTCATAATTTCAAACACTTTGTCAACAAAACTGATGAAAAACCAGCAAGTAACTGGGAAAACTTGATTATCGGCTATTTCCTTTCCGCCTCATCTGATTTTCCTTCGTCCACAGGTCTTTCCCACGCTGGCTCGCTCCCGCAGGACACGGGGGATGTGTCCCCGGCCGGCAGCTCCCCATGGCCGGTCCGAGGGGTCCCTCTGCCGATGGGAAGCGGCGGCGGCGGCCGGAGCAGAGCGGGGGATGCCCCTGCGCCTTCCCTGCCCGGAGCTGCCCGGGATGCGCTGGCTCCTGGGACAGCCCTGGGGACCCCGCACCCTCCCGGGATGCGCTGGCTCCCGGACAGCCCTGGGGACCCCGCACCCTCCCGGGATGCGCTGGCTCCCGGACAGCCCTGGGGACCCCACACCCTTCCAAGATGTGCTTGCACCCCCGGTCCACGACAGCAACACCCGACTCAGTTTTCTACTTTCGGTTTTGAGCTTGTTTTCAGTACTAGAAGAGCACCGAGGTGCTGGAGTGTGTGCAGAGAGCACTCATCACATGAGGAGCAGCTGGGGGAGCTGGGGTGCTTAGCCTAGAGAAAAGGAGGCTCAGGGGAGACCTTGTCTGTCTCTACAACTCCCTGAAAGGAGGGCGTAGCCAGAGGAAGGTCAGCCTCTTCTCCCAGGTAACAAGTGACAGGATGGGAAGAAACAGCCTCGGGTTGCACCAGGAGAGATTTAGACTGGATATTAGGAAAAATTTCTCTGCCCAAAGAGTGGTCAGGCGTTGGAATAGGAGCCCAGGGAAGTGGTGGAGTCACCATCCCTGGAGGTGTTTGAAAGAAGTGCAGATGTGTGATTAGCGACATGGTTTAGTGGTGGTCTTGGCAGTGATGGGTAAATGGTTGGACTCAATGATCTTAGAGGTTTTCCTCCAACCTAAACAGTTTTATGATTCCATGATTTTAAGATGGGATTTTCATCCCTGGCTGTGTGGGATCTGATCCCGTGGTGGTGCACAGCCCATTGGGGCAGGCAGCAAAGTACCAGGACAGTGCAGATACTCCTTATGTCCAGGGCCATAGGATTACTTGCTCCTACGGTAGTGCAGGTGGCATTGTGGCCCCAGAGCATCCTCTCCTCCACCTCAGAGCAGGGAGGGGATCAGCAGGTCACATCCCAAACTCAGAACAAAGCACTGCATGCACTCAGGTTTTCAAGCTCCCAAATAATCTGAACTTTCATTAATGGAAAACACTATTCCTCCCCAGGCTTAGGGAAATTAATCTATAAGTCCTCCCCTCAGCAGGGACACAAACACAAATTCCAAATTCCCACACAGGAAGAGAAGGCAGAATGGGGAAAGGATGAATGATCTTAGTGCAGCGGGCAGAGGATGGTCCAACAGCAATTTTCATGAGTTCAGCAGCTCACACCCAACAAATTGTCTTCAAATACTTTTCTCACAAATCATCTACAGCACATTCCCACTGATTTATTCCAAAATAACGAAATCTTATTTAGATCACTATTTACATTCTCAGTGCCCCAAATCACTGCATTGAAGATATGGATGATTCACCACCTCTAATGACCTGTCAAACCTGGGGCAGGGAGGTCACAGCCAAGGAGGTTTTTCTAAACTCCCCTGGGCTTAGTGGAGACCATAACAATTCTACTCAGTGGAAAACAATTTGATGTTGGTCCCAATCCTTCTTTCACACTCATTTAGCCAGGTGCAAAGCTGTCAATAGCAGTGGCAATACACTACTTTAACACAGGTATAATTTAGCAGAGGGTCATGTCTGCTTTTTCCCTGAAGAGCCTTTAGAAAAAGAAATCTGTCAGACCTTCCTATTCAGGTCATTCCCAAGTCGTGTTCTGCAATACAGCTCATAGAGAATAATGTAGAGTGTTTTCACTTTAAAGTGTGATGATAAAAGAATACCTGGTAGCCAGCAGGAAATTTTGAGGGGTGAGAGGAGTCCTTCCAACTCCTCTGGGGGTCTGACATTACATACTCTTCAGACAAGTAAGTTATTAAGTTGCTTCATTCACACCCTTTAGTGGGAAGCAGAACTAAGTGCAAATCCAAGTCCCAAGTATTGCAGATTTCATTCCTGGTTTGCCATATTAACCATAACAGGTGTTTCTCACCTGAGTAGCTCAGCTTTAATGGAAAAAAAAAAAAGTCCTCATGTTTGCTGAATAACAGATGTTTGCAGCTGCACCTTTTCTGGGGGCAGTGTGCCAGCTTTCTGCCAGTGCTATATGGCAGCAGTAAGGTGTTCTATAAACCAGGGAGGAGGGCAGCTCAGAAAGCTCTGAAGCATCTCTTCTACAGACCACAGAAACTGCTGTTCCAGCAGTGACACACTCCAGAAAGGTCCCATCTTAATGTCCCTGATGGTGGCAATGACCCCTCATTCTCCCTGACACCTGGACTATCTAAGAGCTGGATACTTTTCTCCATGATAACACTTTTCAGTGTGTTCACAGCTAATGGGCAGGACTGGCCTTGTGACCAAGTCTGCTGCAGAGCACAGAAATCTCTGCACACAAACAATTTCCTTTGCAAAGGCTCTTACACATCCCTAAGCCATTTTTAGCCTAACAGAGAGGAGTTACAGGTGCCATCCTGAGAATGCTTTGCTCTTCTTATTACTTATCAGCAGAAGGTATTACTGCAGTCTTACAATGCACTCATGCTTAGTGCTTCCTCTGTCTGGAGAAAGAGCACTAACAGGAAACTTTATACTGCAATTTATTCCTATTTTTCTTTCTTCTCATCAAAACTGCTCCCATCCCAGCTTATAATGACAGTCATATTCTCCAGCAAGGCAATCCTCATACCCTCAGAGATGCACTTCGCTCCACAGTTCTCACAGTTACTAATGAAACTCCACTTTCTTGGCACCCTTAACCACCAAGCACTTTGGAGGAGTGCCTGTGCCCCAATAAAGTGAACAGACAAACACACTGCCTCTGATTCTGATGGGCCCAAATTAGTCTACAGGGTCAGCCCCAGTTAGCTCCATCTGCAATGGGCTCAAGCTCTTTGCCTGATTTGCAGAGGGCAAAAGCATTCAATAAGCTCCTTGCAAGAAGATTTGAAGATCCAAATGTGAAATCAGTATTATGGATTGATAACCAGGTTTCACACAACAATGCTTTAACTGCCTGCTGTCCCTTTTCACAACACAGGCTGGGAAAGAAAAATAGGTTTGTTTCACAAGCAGTACCATGCCAAAGAAGAAGCAGTGAGGACTTGGCAGTTCAGAAGCTGTCTGGCAGCTCTGGTGCTACCAAGAAACTTTGAGGGAGTTCAACACATTCTGCAAGTTCAGCACATTGCAGTGTGTTGCACAAAGAAGCCATAAGCTCTTTTCTGCATCCAGCCCTGGGACAAGGATCCATTTGATCCATAGCCCTTTGAGGGCCACCAAAACTTTCCCATTAGCTTGGATGAGGTTTGAGTTGCATGCAGAGACTATTTCCCAAAGAGTCACCTAGCTTTTGATAAGGTCCAGCATATGAGGATGTGAGGTATTTGTTCCTGCTTTGTGAATTTAAGATGTCCCTGTTGTAAAAACAACAGGAACACCCACACCTGTAATTTCAAACTGCCAGGAGTGGGAGGCCAGGGCTGGAAGGGAGGAGAGCAGTGGCTGGATGCATCTCTCCACCCAAACGGCAGACAGAGCTCACCATCCCCTGTCCCTGCCAACCAGCTAATGAAGCTCTATTTTGGCACCTAGGTAAAGGTCAAACTTTCCAAAATCACCCCCTACTGTGGCTCTTGAAGGATGATTTTCCCAAACATATGAAGGAAGAGAATATGCCCAAAGCAAAATTAGGATATAGACATGTGCAATGTGAAGCTGAAGGCTTATGGTACCTTTATGATATCTCAAACTCCATTAACAAGTAGATTTCTTTTCCAGAAGGGTTCAATCCTGTTCCATACTTAGGGAAAGGCTGGTAGTTCACAGTGCTTAACTTCAGGCTTCCTTGAGAAACCCCTCTCTTGTTCCCCTGACTGCAAGCAAGGGCAGGCAAGATCTCTCACTTCCCTAGCACAGGTGGATAAATTAGTGCCCAGGTACCTAAAGATGCAATTATCACAGATTTTGTAAGCTTTGGGACTTCAAAGTGTTAAATTTGATTCTGCCTAGTTTTGGTAGATCGTGTGTGTGCAGGGATATACTCATCCTGTCCAGAAAAAACAGAGCCAAGAGCACATCAGGACAACCCAGCCTTAGGACACCCATGGCAGGCAAAATTAGTGGGTGGTGCACAATATTAATTCAGCTCCTTACCCATGTGCGCCAGGATGCTGCCTTTAATTAAATTAGCATAAGCTATCTCTTTGACATTCTGATTTAATATTATAGACTCAAGGTTTTATCCCAGTAAATGCATAAAATGTGAATGCATCCCAGGGTCATTTTTTCATGTTTCTCTATACGTTCGCTGTTTTTATTTTCTTAATGACCCCGTTTGTCTTTGCCAGCTGGAACGTGTGTGTTACAGACCAAGCCAAGGTTTGGTCCTCAGAAGTGGAAGGCAAATCACTACAGTGGTTTCTTTACTGCAGCCAGGGTGGAGGGGTCCCCAGTGGGATGGGGGAGACTTTGGGCTGCCACCTTCCCAAAAGTCATCCTGAGCCTGAGGAACAAGCAGTAACTGAGACCAGTTTGTGCTGGGCTTGAATCTGCTGCTGCCCCATTCACAGGGCAGAGCTCACACAGGTCCCTTGACCATTCTCCAGCAAATTATGAGGGCTATGGAAAGGCTTCTCTTCTTGGGTTGTTTCCTCTCTTTTAAGAGCACTTTGGCACTGTTGAGTGCTGTGAAAATGTCACAGATAGCTGAGAGTCATGTTCAATGTGCAATATACACAGCAGGGCTAGGTCCCTCTGCCTTCCTCCTCCAAGGAGATCCCCAGCACTCTGTTTGGGTGGGATTCATTTCAGGCCCCTTGTGCATGAAGTCTCTGGACCACAGTGTCCCACCTGGCCAGGCTTATGTCCAGATCAGTGCCCAGCACCCTTCTGGATGGATTTCTGCCACCCAGGTGCCAGCCCATAGGCCATCCTGGACCTCCCCCTTGGTATCAGTGCTTTTCCTTCAGACTGTGTTCTCTCTCCCTGTGTGCAGGAGGTTTGCTCTGGGGTGGTGAACCCAGGGGAGCCAAGGAACTGAACTCTGATTCTGCAGCACGTGATCTGTTGCTTCCACACAGCCTTCACATTTGCATGTTACTGAATTAATCACTTTAAATTAATGCTTGCTGGTTTTCTCATCTCAAGAAATGCACTGAATGCAAAACAGTGTCATCTTTACAGGGACTATTTCTAGCTCTACAGCAGATTAAAGCTAAATTAGCTGATGTTTCAAAACTGGCAAAACCATGTATCTGCTGTTCAATTTGTAATGCTGGCAGACTTATTAATGGTGGGATGGCATGTATTAAAAATTCTATGTTTATGAAATGCACTTTTAAGTGCTTGGCTGTAGCAGCAGAACACTCCCTTGCTTTGTTCTGTAAAGGTAAAGGGAACCTGCTCTACTCAGGGTCATTACCAGGTAGGTTGTGACTCTGCTGCTTATCTGGTGCCATTGCATGTTTCCTCTTGATTCAGCAGCTGGAATTTTTCTGAATTTTTACAGTTTTTCCACCCCACATTGGGAATTCCCTTCTCTTGCTGCAGGTCTAACTGTGTCCCCAATGTTTCACCCTACAAAGAATATCTGAGCTGTGATCGAGGGATGTCCCTCTGCATACAGAGAACTGGAACATCTTCTGAACAGCCTCCTCTGTCCCAGTATTTGTACTTTTCTCTTGCAGAAAATCTCCTACTTTTTCAAGAACTTTTGCATTTATCCAGATCTTGCACAGCAGCCTGTGATCACACACATTGCATGATTAATTTAATATCTTCAGGCTCGAGGAAAAGATGGGTGTCCCAACTGCTGTTAAGATGGTTTGCACCACTCAGGAGGAAGAACACAGGCAGGAGAGGATGGATGAGCCCTGCCCTGGAGCTCCAGAACAGGAGTGGCAGGACATAGCAGGCCACATTGATACAACTGGGAATGCTCCTGGGCAAGGCTGCTCCCTGGGGACAGCCCACTTTTGGACAGGGCCAACACCTTTCCTAGAGTGTTGAATTCACATTATCTCCACTTTTTGTTAAACAGGACAGACAGGCACTGTGCCACCCTCCCTGAGACAGCAGCAGAGAGCTCAGGGTGCTCAGCTGGTGATTAAAGTGAGATCCATGCAATTTTACAGCTATGCCTGGTAGGATTCAAGGTTTATTTCTACTGAGAGCTGATACTTAAAAGCAACAATAATTTATGGTTGTCAGCTTTTACTGCCAGCTACCATTCCTGCTCTCCACCCCGGTGTCAGGGCCCACACTGCTCCCTCTTTAATACTGGCAGCTCCCTGGTGCTCAGCTGGGGCTGCTTGCAGAATCCAGAGCCGGTAAGAAATTATAGCCATTGCTGCAGGAGCAGGAGAGAGCATGCAAAAAAGCTGTCTCTACTGATATTTCACAAAGAAAAACTGAGTCCCACTAAGCCTCCTTGTAACTATGCAGAACCTTTAATATAAAATGGGTTTGCAGCTTTTGGTGGAAAGACCCAGTGAGCAAAGGTGAGTGAGCTGGGAGCTCCATCTCAGGCTGCTCACGTTACCACGATGCTTTCAGAGGAGTTTTTGCAGGAGAGGTTGTATTTCAGCCCGGCTACATAAGGGACTAGTTGCCCCAAAATAGACACAGTCTCACCTGTTGCTTCCTGCCCAGGAAGAGGTTTGTGTTGCTGACTCTGCTTATTGTGGGGCAAACACAAGTTCACCCCTCATGGTGGTATGGAAACACACAGCTTTGCTCCTGTAGTAATAATAAAACGAGTGCACTTTTCTTTAAAGAGTGCTCTTGTGAAGAGGGGCTATTTTTTAAGCAATGGCCCAGACACCTGCCTCCCATCACCTCCACTCTGCAGCAGAAGCAAGGCAAACTGCAGGAGACATTTCCATTCCATCCCACCCATCCCATCCCCTGCCAGGTGTGCAGCTACCCACAGCCTGCAGCAGGGGAAATGCAGAAGCACCAATGGCCAGGGTTATTTGTGTTCCCAAGCAGAAACATTTGGCCTTAACCCAAGGACAGTAACAGCACCTGCTGTCTCTGCCCCAGGTGGGGAGCCCTTTCAAACTGCCTTGCCATAACCCAGTCAAGAGTTGGACAGAACGCAGCTCAGCTTGGGCAGCAGAGGTGGGATGCGCACGGGTCTGTGCTGGCACAGGGTGCTGGCTGCCCACAGACCCCACAGCAGCTCCCAGCAGCAGCAGGGATGCCCAAAGAGCTGCTGGCCACAGGCGCAGTGCAGCCAGCTGCTCACCTGGGAAGCTGCTCCTTGTGCAAACACAAGGTCGGAGCCCTGATGGGATGCACACTCTTAGATGTCTCCGCTCATACTCCTCTTTCTCAGAAGCACTGCACTCTAGCAGATTGTCAACAAAATGTTTTACTTCAGGGGATTTTTTTTATGCTTTTGTTTTTCTTGTCTGAAAAGTTCAAGTTCTTCAAAATTCAGCCCGCACAGGAGTTTAGGGCCAGGTTTCATCAGGTTTATGTCAAAAAATATTTTAACAGTGTTTCAAAAAATGTCAGACTACCTTGCTCCAACAAATTCTAAATGGAAAACCTCTAACTAATATTTTTTTCTACTGCTTTGAAAACTAATCCAATCTTTTCAGTTTAGTTAGAATAGCCAGTATTTACAAAACATCTCTATAATAATAAAAATTAAAATATTTGATGGATGTGACACTTTCAGCTCAACAATTTTTATGCTTTATTGTAAATAAAATTTTTCATGATCTTATCATCTCATCCCAGAACAGGATAGACCTACAAAATATTTTCAAAAGGCAGAAAAAAAGAATGATTTTCTTTTTGTCTCTTGTTTTGACCAAGTCTAAAATTGCTGCACTGTTGAGTTCCCATAGGCATTCAGCCTCCTGAAGGGAGAAAGTGAATGCTAATTTCATGGTTGGCTTTACTTAACGAAACAAAAATATTCTTGCCCAAATATTGTGCAAATAAGGCAGAATTCTTCCCAGACTCTTCCCTGATCAAGCTGCACTCAGAAACATGTGATCTGATTATCCTCATTTGAGCAAACTGACTGTCAGGCTTTGTGCCCCAGCAGGAAGATGGGCTGTTAACAAGTCAGGTATTTACAGCACAGATGTCAACAATTTGGAGTATTTAATCACAGCACATTTCAATTTGTCCTCAGCTCAGACAAATGAGCTGCCTGTGCCAAGGGTCGTGGGTGTGTATGGAACTGGTCTGGATCTATCTAATTTCATCATATATATCCTTGGTTTCACACCACAAAAAAGAAATCATCTCTAACCAACAAGTGCTGGATTAGCCCATCCCCAGCCAAGGCCATCTCCTGTATATCTACTGAGGCTGAGCTCTGTGTGGGCTTAGAAAAGCCTTGGGTGGGGATGAGGAAGATTTGCTTTTTCTGACTAATGGCACAGCATACATTTTGCTTGCAAAAGGCCTCTCAGATATGAAATTTCACAAATACTATGAAAAGGTCTTTTCTGAGTGCCCAGAGACAGTGCACAAGCTAAAGCTATAGCACTGAGATGATAAAAGCACACCCTGAAGGAATGAATAATTGAAGCCCAGCCCTAAATATTAATAGAATACAAGGAGAAGAGGACACATTCCTCAACTTTGCACTTACCAAGCTGCCTGTTTGGATTTGAAGCACAGATATTCTCACAACCACTCTAAGCTCCTTAAATCCCCTCCTGGAAGACCATGGTGCTCCAAGCTAATGCTACATTTGTCTGAAACTCCCCAGCTCATTTCGTATTCAGACCTCAAGAGGAATACGGTAGTGTTTGTTGGAAGATGTGTTTATTGGAAGATGTGTTCCAGAAGCAGATGGAAGCAAAGGACACTGTCTGTTCCCACAGAGGGGAGAGCAGCATTTGTGGAGGAGACAGGATGCACAGAGGGACAGCTTGCAGTGAGTGGGGACTTCCTCCAGCTCCAGAGATGCCCAGCCCTGACAGGATGCGGGGTGACAGGGGGATACCAAAGGGACACAGCAGGCACCCTTCAGCTGGGTCATGCTCTGCTTTGGGAGATGTTTACAACATGCTGGCCCCAGCCTGGTTTCTAAACAGGACCAGCCCAATGCAGATTGGTGCATGGCAGTCACAGGCTCTGAGAGCTGCAAGAAAGGGCCCACAGCCAAGCACACACATGGGAGGCCATCCACCTTCAAACTCTGTGGGCAAAACCCTGCCCTGACACCAGGAACCAGAGCGAGCCATCCATCCACAGGGACACGCAAAATGGACAGAAATTGATTTTCTTAAATTCAAATGCCATCTGATAATGGAGGTTGCTGCACACATGGTATCTCGTGGGAGCAGGGCAACACTTCTTCAGCAGCCCGTGGCAGTGGGCAGCCCTGATGAACCAATTTCCCTGCAACCTTCACAAGCCCTCAGGCCAGTAAAATACAAGCAATTTAAATTAATTTTTAAAAATTGCATTTCTCTCTGTCTGTTGATATGTCTTACGTTGATGTCTGCTGGCACCAAAATAGCCTTAAGTACCTTCTGGCTGTAAATCAGAGCCATTTTAGGCATCAGAGCAGCCACACTCTCTGATCAGCTCACACAAGTCTGGAGGGGGAATTCCCATTCCTGTGGCTTAAATCAGAGGAAAACTCCTGAAAGGTTTGATACAGTGATGGGACAGCCAGGGAACTGGCAGGATAATTTGGACAGCCAGGGAACTGGCAGGATAACTTGGCACACCCAGGTGTCCAGGTTGGATGTGCCAAACCAGCACACCCCACTGTCAGCACGGAACTGCCCCAGGGCTGCCAGCCCCCTCCTCCTCCTCCTGCAGCAACTCAGAGGAACCCTAAGAAACAGGATGGGGTTTATAGGGTCAGCATCAGCCCTGCCTCTTACCATGTGAATCGCATCAGACAGACATCACTCTGCTGCCTCATGGAAGCAAACACATCCACGGGCATCCGCCACTTCCCAAATTTAGAATGATTTTTAACAAGCTGGAAGCAACAAAATAAACAACACTTGATCTGCAAGCTCCCCGCTCTTGACAGCATCCCCAGAGGTGGTGGAAAGCCGAGGAGATAGCTCCTTGCTTTAATTGGTACATTAAAATTCTTCCAGGCCACTACACAACTGTTAATAGGCAACTTAATTAAGCACTAACACAGTTCATATTTCTACCCTCCAGAGGTTCTTGTTTCATTTTTTTTCTTATTACATCCAAAGCCATAGGGAGTTTTGTCCTAATCATGTAAAACAAGCTGAGGGCAGTGACACCATGCAAGTTATTTAACTCCTGATCTCCAGACACCATTGCCAGATGTCCAGGCCTGCAGTTTCTTCTCCAAAAACAAGCCAGAGGACTCCAGGAACAAGGTGTGAATTGCTACAAGTCAACAAAAATAAATGTCAACAATCCTTAGCACCAGCAGCCAAGTCACCCAGCTGAGTGCCAAAAGGAAATGGTGTTGGGCAAAGACAGGGCCTCTGCAGGCATCAAGTGACAACAAGCAGGTGGGGGGGTTGTCCGTTGCCTGAATGACCACGGAGCCTTATTCAGCATACCCTGAATATCTTCCAAAATGCCCCATGCTGTCCTCTGCCTCATGCCACCCAAAGGAGACTCCTGAGGAAGAGAAGCGGCAAAGGATCTCTGGATCCCCAGGAGAGTTTTGATGTTTGACTGCTCCCACCACCTGGCTCTCACTGTCCCCTGCTGAAGGAAGCACAGGAACAAGCACCAATGCCCCACAACACTCCCAGCCCTTCAGTGCTTCTGGGCAATCATTTTCCTGTGTGCAGCCTGTACATCAGGCTGGTTTGATGGATTTGCTGAGGCCCTCAGTGACCGTGTTCTCAAAAGTTTTCTTCTTTCTAACACTGTAAATCAAAACTTGCTCCAAGGGAAGTGACCAGTTTAATAGTCATGCAAACAATACTGGGGTTTTGATTATAGGTGAGTTACAAGCCATTTAAGTTAAAAAACAACTGAATTTTACTGCTACCAAGCACACTTAAGGTAATACACACAGATTGAGGAAGAAGGGGTGACTGGAGAATCCAAGCAGTCACCTGGCCTATGGAGGCAAGGAGCACATGTTCCTGGTGATGAATGAATATTCTCTGCTCTCCCTCTGCTCAAGGAGAAATGGTTTATTTGCCTCAAAAGCCTTGTACACCAACAGGCCCATTGCCAGTGTGTGCATCATGACTCATGATGGAAATGTGGAATTGAAGTGGGTTTCCCTTTGTTGGCAAATAAGGTCTGTCTCCCACTGTAACATTATTAGTCCAAGGGAAGAAAGAATTCCAGAGCCCCTGAACACAGCAATAGTGTAGAAACAGGATCGTGTGGTGGTGCTGAGGTACAGCCACCAGGCTCCTGGGTTGGTGCAAGGATAGAACTGGATGGGCTGAACCCACAAACACCCCTGCAGGAGATGCTATCTCACAGCACAGAAATGTGCTTTGCAGCATGATCTAAAGCTACAAGATGCCCACTAGGTTAAAAGTACTGCAAAAATAATGGTTTGAAAATAGACCATTAAGTATGTTGTTATTGAAAATGCCCCTTCCTTCCTTCCTTCCTGCTTTCCCACAACAACAACAAAAGCCTCTATGGACTTTTTTTTTCCCCAGAATTAAATAATTTTTTAAATTTGAAGAACTTTTTTTTTTTTGCTATTTCTGTGCATGGTTCACACAAAAGTAAAACCCCTAAACATGGCATTGGTTTCCATTCAATTTTTCCTTGCTTCTCTCTTCCTTAACCTTTTCCATTCACCAAGAGAGGGGAAGGGAGAGACCACCCAGGGAAAGCAGGCACTAAATGGAATAGATCAAAACCTGATAAAAGGAAAAGAATAGAATCCAAGTTAAATTTCATTGGAAACCTAAAGCTCAGAGAGGACAGGATACAAAAAGTAGTGTTTTCAAGGGCTGAATAGGGAGATAAACGCCTTAGCTAGGAATGTGTGTCACAGCCCTGCCCTACAAAACACCGTGTGCCCATGCTGAGGTGCCAAACCCAAGAAAGGGGCAAAGATGTCCAAGCTGTGACCAAGAGCTGGTGTCAAATTCCCTGCAAGGAAAGCCCACAGGTTGTGTGGTGAGGGAGGATGGGCTGGGGAGTGAATGGTGGGAGGGATCTGCTGAGACTCCAGGACTGGTGCCTAGAGCAGAACACAAGTATGGGTTTTCCTACCTCTGACCCTGTGCAGGAGGAGGCTTTGGGATGGGAATGAGCCATGAATTTCTGTGATCTGTGAGGGAATGGTCCCAGAGTGGCATCTGGCTGCAAGGAGGGTATTGAGGTGGGGAAAAGGTCTACTAAGGCTATTGAAACCTAGAAAATTCCTTTTGGTGTTGTGCTCCCCCTTCACACAGTGTCCAAGCCAGCCACACTGGCTTTAGACTACAGGGACAAAAGCAACCCTGGCGTCTGTTTCTCTGTTTGGTAGACATCCTCCTCTTCCACCTTCCTGTGGGAAACACCTGTCCTTACATTTGAAGAGAGACCTTTCCCAGCTGGGTCACAGCCGGTAGGTGCGGGATGCTGAATCACTCGGGAGCACCCGGGCGAGCAGCACAGGCCTGCAGCGAGCAGCAGAGTCTGCCCCAGCTCCCAGCAGAGCAGCCCCGGGGAGGCTGCAGCACCGGCCCGAGCTCAGCCTCACCGAGCACACACGGATTTTGCTGGGAAAGACCCGCGTTGTCACAGCACAGCCTGCGTGGAGAGCCCTCACTCGTCCTTTGACCCTGTACTCACAGGGGACCGGGCTCCTTCGGCAGAAAGGTTTTGCCCGTTCTGTTTTGAGCGGCAGCACATACTCGTGAGACACCTGGGAGAGCTTGAGGTGTGAGCTGGGTTTATGCAGACACAGCTGAGCTGAAAGCTGCTGCTTCCAGCGGGTGGTGAGAAACCACTTGACTATTTAAATACATGTACCTGTCTGCAGCGACTGAGGGGTGATATTGACTTTTTAAAGCACTTATTGCACTTCTGTTTTATCACCTTCTTGGGAAAAAACACCTGGGGGCGGGGGGGAAGAGGGAAAGAAAACTATGTACACAAACATTTCCATTTGCTCAGAAAATTTCTTTGAAATATCAGGAATTTGATTTTCTGTTCCCGACTGCTCCTTTATTATCTGATTCTGAAGCGGAGTTTGGATCGAACACTTGCAGCGAGCCGGAGAAAAGCGCTCAGCCCGCGCTACCTCGCTCGACCACCGGGTGTCGCTGCGCCCGGCCCGACCCCGCCGCGGCGCTCGTCCTTTGTTCATTGTGGGCATATTTATTTATTTTAACTTACTAATTGCTTTGTGTCCAGGAAGAGCTGCAATTCCATGATACTGCCCACGCATCCTGCACTGCCATGGGCTATACAAGCACTCAGTAAGACATAACAATAGACAGAAGTACTGGCCTGGGCGCTCTGCACACACAAACCTCTGCCAAGTGTCTCCATATCCTTCCAGGGCCTGTCACAAATCAGAACTGACTGCTCCTGCCAGCTCTCTCCATAACCTCTGCCCAGCGCCTGGCACCAGGCAGTCCTAAACATATTTGTTCCCTGTCTGAGTTAGATGCACACATAAGGGTGGAAAGATGAGGTTCCTGTCTTTCTTCAAGCTGCCAAACCCAACGCATCACTGACTGCAAGAGAAGACAGATGGAGCAAACAGCGGATTGGAATCTTTTATTCAGTAATCAGTCCTGCTGTGTGGATAACATCTTAGCAACTGGAACCCAAGTATGCAAAAATACTGAGTTTTCACAGTGAAAAACCAGACAGTATAAAATATTCCAGTATTGCCTCTTAGAACCATTATTGAAATAAGACCTCTGTTTCAAAGGCAACGTGTTTATTTATTGTTTGTTTTCTATGCTCAACCCCTCCCCCCAAAACACTTATTCAGACAGTAACCCTCCTCAGCCCCACATTACCCGCACATGCTGTGGGGCAAGAAACACTACACAAAATCCCTTCCTGATTTCCAAATGCTTATTGAAGAACACCCTCCCAGTGGTGCCGAGCTGCAGGAAGACGCAGGCGATCAGAACACGGAGCTGTGCTGATGTTCCACACCCCAGTGCTGGTGCTACTGCCCTCGGGCCAGAGGCTCCGTCTCCCGGAGGAGCCACCGAAGAGCTTCGTGCCGGCCTTGCCTCTCCAGCTCTGCTCCCACCACTTCCCTGCACTTCTGATGGTACTCGTTCACCCAGTTACACTGGAGAAAGGGAGGGGCAGGACATTCAGCATGAACACAGAAGAGAGTTCGTGACCTTACAAGTTATGTACAGCCAAAAACATTTGTAGGCCCTTGTGCTCTTTGGGTCTGAGCTCTTAGGCTGGGCTGGAATCCTGTCCTGAAGAGACAGATCTCTGTTATGTGGAAGTGACTTGTAAATTTGATGAGGGTAGGAACTGAAGGAATTCATCCTGGGTTTTCAGAGGAGCCAAGGGTCAATTCAGCTGACAAGTAAAGTCTCTGCAAATCACTGCCTCCAGCAAGTCTGAATAGCTACCTTGGCACAGCTTAATAAATGGCTTTGCAAAACTGTAACTGGACAATGCACTCCTGAGGCACAAGCTGCCCTATTGATCTGAACAGGTAACCCTAGGGCAGATCTTGGTACCCTTCACATCCCTATTCAGCAAATGGAAATGCAAAACAGGGTTATCATTCCAAAAAGGAGGATGTGCTGAGGTAAAATAAGGAGTATAGTACAAAAACAGGATGAAATATGCCATGGAGAAGGTAGTGAGAGACTTAAACAGAAAGCTTAAAGTATGAAGCTGTTTAGGAAATAAATGCTGCTGAGCAGGTACCAGAGAAGGCTGCTCAGAGTTCATGTGTACTGAGCAATGGGGTGTGCCTGAATGGGGCTGGTGACAAGCAGACACAGACAATGAGATGGGACAGTCACCACTACAGTCCTTGAGGAGACAGCATGGTAAGGCAGACATCTGCCAGAAGCAAATCAAGGCAGGAGTAGGAAAAGAGATGACAGCAGCAAGTATCATATTAAGGGAACTACCACAACAACGTAATTGGTGGGATCCTCACTGTCTTCATCATATAACGTAGATTGGAAGGATGTCTGAAAAGCTCGTTTAGTTCACCCCCTCACTTCAAAGTGGGTCAAGCTTAAAAATAAGTCAGAGTGCTCAGGATTGCTCTCTGGATCTATAAAATGGAACAATGGCCAGTGGTTCTAGCAAACAGAACAAAATAAGCTGGTTCTCATGCAAAGAAGGCAATGCAAACCTGTTTTACTTACCTCCTTTTCTGTCAGCAAATTAACATCAATCATTTTCGTCTGGATTGGAACCAGGGTTAAGGGTTCAAAGGTCAGGCTGCCTCTGTTTTTGAAATTGTACTGCAGCAGAAAGACAGAGATTATACAGAGATTATATTTTAGAAACAGCTCCACCCTGATCACACTCCTTGGTTATGTCATCCCTACAGAATAACCAAGGCAACATTCAGATGAGAGGGTAGCAACTTACAGCAACATTTTTCTTACAGCTCAAGCAAAGAATCTCAATATAAGCCTTAGTTACTTCTTTCAATGGTCCCTTTCTAAAGATGAAAATTGTACAGGACTTCAGCGTGATGACTATATGATCATTTTCAGTCTGACATTTCTAAAAGCATAACCCAGCCAGACTGGCAACTATAATGTCAAAATCTGCCCGTAGTTTTGTTTCTACTGCCACTGATGGATGCCTACCACAGAGGAAAATCCCAACTTCAGATCAACCTACAGCAATGACTCCAAGGGGCTGAATAAAGTTGCTTCAACACACAGACAGAAAACAATTTAAAACAACTCACACACACTTTTCAACCCATGGAAACTCTGCAGAAGCAAAATTGTCTTCTGTGCTCCCATTATCAAGGGAGATTTAGAACCAGTGCTCATCAATAAGGGGTTTTGGAGACCAGGAATCTTGAGTAGGATTTAACTGTCTGCAGCATGGCCCCACATCAAGTTACAGTACTTTAAGTTTTATAGCCAGCATGTCATGAAGAAAGGTGCATCTTGAGCAGGTCATTCACCTTGGTTTCGGCAGGGATGACGAGGACAACGTTTTCTATTCGGATCCCAAAGGACCCATCTTCATAATAGCCAGGCTCTGCAGAAACAGACAGTAATTAACTAAGCCACATTGCTGCACTCTGCAAGTACTTATTCCCTATGGCCCAACTTCCCCTCTATGCCTTTAGCCCACTGAAGTCACTAAGAAATCTTGACATCAGGCAACCACAGAGGCAAATTTCTGATGCTACTAAATCTGCACAGAAGCCCCGAGCAAGGTGACAGCAGAAGGAACAAGACAGACAGCCCTCAAGCTTCAGAATCTCCTTGGAATTCAAGAGAGAGCACAGAATACTTGTGTTCAAGTACCAGAAACTCTGAAAATATTAATGTCTTCATGAAAAGCAGGTGGGTAACCCCTTCCTCAAAATACTCTTTTAGAGACTGTTTCCCTGACTTCCTGAGAGGAAGCAGGCTTGCAGCCCTGAAGGAATGTAAGTCTCTCAGCAAACCCCAACAGGCTGTTAATTTACTACTGGAAGAATAAAGCATGCATAGATTTAACAGCTGCCTCAAATAGCCCATAGAAAAGACAGGATTAGCTCCTGAAAGCTTGGTGTCCACTTTGTACTGCAGCCAGTTCTTCCAGAGTATGCCAGAGCCAGCTGGTCAGCAGAGCTCTTCCCAGGACTGTGCTGTAGAGAGCAGGAAACAGCCCTGCAGCACCCCACTGCAAAGGTGCTTCATGAAGGTGAAAAGCTAATGTGAGGGTCTTTACCTAGAGAGCTTAAATGACAACTAAAACAGCAAGCTGAGGAGGCAGGCCCAGAGCTTTTGATCCAGCCTTTGCTCTACATCACTGTCACATTTATTCCCTCTGCATCTTGAAGAGCTTGGTCTCTCCCCAGTGACCAGAGAGAATCACCAGTGCTAAATACCATCAGAGACAATCATGCCAGCCTCCAAGGGCTCATCTGCAAAGGTTTTGTAGCTAATGCCACAAGGACCCTCGTGCACATTCAGGAAAGAGCCAACTCCATGTCCTGTCCCATGCAGGTAATCCAGGCCACAGTCCCACAAGGCAGAGCGGGCAAAGGAGTCTAGAAGGTGACCTGCAGACAGACAAGGAGAAAGAATTCAATCAAGTCAGGCTCCCTCAGCAACACTGATAATCATGCTGAAGGTTCAAACCTGGAAAACATACAAAAAGGAAAACAAACAAACAAACAAACAAACCCTACCACCACCCCCTCAAAAAGGCTCATCACCCACAAGAAAGCAAGTCATTGGATGGCTAAAAGCTACAGGGTAGATTTGGCAATTCTGACATTCAATCCCCTTTTCAGCTAAAGAACCCCTCTCTCTTCCATTACATAGGTCTTCAAGAGATGGTTGTAACAGAAACATTGCACTGCTGCTTGTTCTACTGACGTTTTCAGGAAAGAATCTAATGGTTAAAAGTCCCACAGAGAATTCAGTACTGGTCTTAAAAGGAGCTGCTTATTGAACTGAAAATAGGAGACCTGCCAATTGTATTTAGTGGACTAATCAGCCAGGCTTTTTTACCTGGAAGGCCATTCATTTCACACAGCTTCATCCAGGGGGCACAGAATTTCTGTTGCCTGCATGTCAACACCAAGCCCATGTAACCAAGTTCAGACACCCTTCAGTTTCAGTTTGGGTTTCTCATAGCGCTGTGTAGCTGCTTTTAACTTGCCTACCCAAGAATGCAAACTGAAGAAATCTCTAAAAAGAGCTGGTTTTGTATAAGGCGTGACAAGGGATAAAATAACTCTGTAACAAATTCACCAGAGGTGGATGATATGCCACAACTTTTCCTGCACAAACGAAAAACAGCTCCTTTGTGTGTCATATTCCCATGCATTTTCCCACTGATACAAGAGATTCCACAGTAATTGGAAGAGAATTAGCCAGTCCTTATGAAGCTGGAAAGTGACTTCTCACTTTGATAGGGCCATTAGTAAAGAATAAAGACAACCTCCAAGCACATGTGTTAGAGCGCCACTAACTGATGGAAGTCACTACCACCCTAGAGCCAGAGCACTTCCAAAATCCTTCACACTGCCTGCCTCAGAATTTTCAGCACTGGTCAATGCTGAGACAGAAGGCATCAGGAATCCAGAATCCAAAGTCTTGTAATGGAAACAGACAGTAATAACATCTGCCTGATCTGCCTAGATCTGTCAGTCATAATGCTGTTCTCAGACCACTTAATGGTTCTTCAGAGGTCAAAACACTCCAACTCACCAACCCACCTTTGGTTCCATTTGGGAAGATGGCAGCACTCACAGCTATATGTCCCTTCAGGACATAGGTGAAGCACTCCTGTCAAAGAAATGTGTGCCATAAGTAAAGAGGGAAAGGAAAAGCTTTGTATTCCCCAAGAAGTAAAAGAGAGGATGCATCCTGTAGCAACTGCAAAGGACATGGAAAAACTTGCTCATGCTCTTGTGTGGCTGGTAATGCCAAAGCAAACCATGAGCAGAAGGAGTTTACATCACTCTGAAGATCTCTCTCCAGAGAGACTATCACAAATTCAGACTGCAGGTTTAGCAGCAGCATTCACCTGACCTACATGACCGATTCTCTTTGTGGCTCTACTTTTACTTCCTGGGCATACCCTACAGCATATTTTTGTCACTAAGTGAACTATAATAATGAAATTAGTTTTACTTAAGACTAATAAAAAGTTAAAGAAGCAATTTATAATAAACAAAATTACACTGCTAAATTTCAAACACAGACCTTTTCAGGTAAGTCTGAGACTGATTTTTTATATCATACACCAGGCACAATCTGACTGGAGCCTTGTATCAGACACTGAGCTTTGCACTAAATTAGAACCCCCTGTCTCCCTTATTGGACAAACCAGCAATGTTTATCCTCAATCTGCTGATTTTCTTATTTCTTAGAGGAAACATGTTATTTTGCAGATGACAGCTGTGCATTTTAAGATAGAAAGGTGTCAATTCTCTAAAACAGTTTATGTTTTGGAAGTCTAAAGTATGACAGTCTCCTTTTCAGTCCTTATCCAAATGCTGCCACATACTGGTAAATAAACAGTAACTCCATAGAGAACTTTGACTGCATAGCAATAGAGCACATTACTAATTTAAGTATCTTTAATAATAAGGGTCAGATCACAAACCACACTGTGATCCCAACTTACCTTTTCATAGGCTGATGGTGTGCCAAAATGCATTGTCCTGGTCACATCTGTTGTACCATCTCTTCAGAACCAAACAAAGATGCAGGAACCAAAAGGATGCAGGGAAAAGAAGGATCAAAGTGAGAATGCACAGGAAACCCAGTCACACTGCAGCAAACCAACCAAGCTCATAAATGGATAAAGTCATCTGCTCTGGGCTACACAAGGCTGATGATGTAACTGCTCCTAATCTCAAAAATTCCTGAACACAATGCCCCAGATGTAGCAATAATGATTTACAATTCACATTGTTATCTTTCAATCACAAGCATCCCAAAGCTCTTCCCAAATTAGAATCTAAACTGCTTATAAAAACGATGCTAATTTCAGGTTTAGCAACAGGTACCTGTCCATTGAGAATAGACCAAATTCAGCCAATTTGTATGGAAGACAATTCACTAACAGCTTTAAAACACACACTTGTGCAAAAATGACAGCTACCAGCTCTGAAAAGGGAAGTGTAGGGGGGGATAGTATCCCTTTCATCTTCAGGATGTCTTGTGCTAAGATTTCTGCAAATCATCCTGCATTTGGATAGGGGTTAATCTAATACGTCATCAAACTGGATCTAAGTTCCTTCTGCAAATAGCATTTTGAGCCTGCTGTCAAAAACAGAGTGGCTCTTGAAATAACGAGTTCCCTTTGAAACATTCACTCCTGTCCCTGTGCTCTTCCCAGAGCACACAGGCCGTGGGCACAAAGAGCTCACGGTTTAACTTCTCAGCAGGGACAAGCAAAGCACCCCTGTCACAATGCTGTGGTAAGTGCCATTGATGTCCAGCTTACATTGTATCCAAAGGGCTGCTTTTCTTAGTGGCACTAAGGAAATCGTTAATTAGGCCATCAGAGGAGAGGAAAAAAGATCTCCTTGTAAAAATCTTATCAAAGGATGTCTGTATGGTTCTTTTACAAAGCTCTTCCTGACTGACATAACAAAAAGGCATAGCTGTAAAGACAAAGCCCATCTCAAAGGAACAGCCAGGCTTGTCCTGCATCTTCCTGAACAAGCCACTTCTCTTCTATTTACACTGGTTAAAAACATCACTCCTTTCATTTTCCATGGAGTCAAGAGTTCCACAGTAAAGGAACTGAGGCCACTGAATGGCACTGTCAAAACAGCATTGAGTGAGTTTTCAGGCATGATGCCTTCCCAAAAAACCAAGTGGCCACTGGGATGAGGATCCCTGAGTCTCAGTCTCTCTGAAAAGGCAGAGAGACCACAGGGCAGTGCTGTCCTGCTTCTTTGCCCCACCTTGTCCTGAGCTCAACATCAGTCAAATCTGCCCACAAGGCAGATCCTAACAGGGTAGGTGCCTCACCCAGCTGTGCAGGCTGCTGAGTAGGCAGCCTAAGGCTAAGCCAGGGCAGTCAGGCCTGCTCCCTGTTCCTGCAACTTAATACCAAAACCACCAGCTAAAGCACAGCTCCCATCACACTGGGGATGGATGGGACTCAGATGGGAACTGTACTTTGACATCTTGTCCCTGACCCCAGCAAGGCTTGTCAGCAGCCTTGATCTGTCTACTCAAACCTCCAGATTGCCTTGCTTGCCAAGGCAAATGTGAGCTGACCCTGCAGAGGTCATGGGGAAAAGAACACATGGCAGTTCAGCACCATTTATCCACTTACTTGTACTGTGCTCCTGAGTCCAGGAGGTAGATCTCGTTCACTGACAGCGTTCTGTTGGTCTCAGGAACTGGCCTGTTCAGTTAAACACAAAGGTTTTTGTTCCACACTTTTAAGGTCTCCAGCCCACATCTGCAGTTCAGAAACCATATTAACTACAAGCTTGGATGTGTTGGCTCTGATTTCTTGTGGCAGTGATGGAAATCCCACACATGCTGAGCCAGGGATCATACTGAGGAGAGGATTTGTATACAGCAAATGGCACTACAGCATAGAGCTTTGCTGCTTCCAACAAAACCCTCAACATCTGTTTCTGGATGTATATCAGAATAGTTGTGGCACTTCATACTCATCCTTCCCAGACTTCCAGCTCCAAAATAGCCCTTTTCTATGGCCTAAGCAGATCAGCATCATAATACATGCATGCTGCCAGCAGGGAAAGATCTTTACTTAGTAAGGAGTAAAGAAAGATAGCAAACAACATCTCCCTGGAGTACTCTGTTGTGACTCCATGAGGAAATGAGACAGCTCATTCCAACTATGTTTGCTGAAGGTTGAAAGGAGAAGCTGTGTTTCTCTTACTTGTAGTGAATGATGGCTCCATTTGGACCTGTGCTTGATATGGTAGCAAAACTCAATTCAACGAAGTCTTTCTGCTGACTGAAAGAAAAGATTGTGATCACTACAGCACAAGTGAGAGGAGCACACCAAGTACCTAGGGCACCTGGAGTGCCCCATCCTCAATTTCACATCACCTCAGCCTTCCCCTTGGCCTTAAAAGACATCTGGACAAGCAAATTTGAGTAGAAAAATGTACAATTTGAAGCCCTCTTCTCCCAATCATGTGTTTTCCAGATCTACTCTTTCCTTAGAAGAAAATTCACAACCCAAATCACCTAGGAAGAGATCTGCTGAACAATTTCTACTTTGTTACTTATTTACTCAAAGGCATTTGAGAGGCCCTGCTGATGTACACACGGGAGTAACTCTCAAAATAAATGGTGCTCTTTCTCTATCAGAAGAGGAAGAAATCTGACTTTGAAATATACATTTCTCTGTGGCAAGGAAAGAACTGTCTTGTATTTAAGTGTCCTAACCTGCAGTGCTCCTCATTGCTATCTCAAAAGGAAAGTGGACAGGATCCAGTGGGCTGGGAGTTGTATTTCCCAAGAGACCCAATTCTTCCCAACTCTTTCAAGTTTTCAAATAAATCCATTAGTAAAGGTCCTCAGGTAAAATATATCTGCAAGTGAGATGCATTTCTAAAGAATAAAATAAAAACAATGGATAAAAAATGCCACCCAGAAAACCTCCTCAGAGCAGATTTACTTTTTACCTGCGGAACTCCTCTGCTTTGTCTGCAGCAACAATTTCTGTTACTGTTCCCTTTGGGACCTGGTGGACAAGGACATGCATTGGATTAGTGCAAACAAGCAAAGAAAACCCTATATGCTTAAACACTGGGTCTTGTCTGTGCCTTATGAAACCCTGGAAGTGGCTTCTTTCCAGGTTTTCTGTCCTCATTCCTCAGTAATGACAAACACAAACCCAGCAACATTGTGCAGGGCATTTGAGAAGAAGGAAGTGGAGACAGACACAGCAGGATTGCTGAACCCTGACTAGGGAGCAGTTAGTGCAGTACTGACTTCACTGAGATGTGCACAGGCAAAATCTCACAAGGCAACACCTCTTCACAGTCAGGTGACACTAAGGTTATATAGTTCTCTTTAACAGCCCATGCTGTTAGAAATTTTATGCTTTTAAATCAGGAATGGAAGCAGTTGCAAAAAAAAAAGTGTGTTAAAATTTACTTTAGGCATTTGATAAGTTCAAACCTGTGACCCAACTTTCCCTGGACTGGAAAACAGGCAAAGCAGGGCAAGAGCTAGGTTTCGTAACCCCTGAGGCTGTCTTCCTGAGGTACTCAGACATGTAAAGAGGCACCTTCTGGAAGTCATCAAGCCTTCTCCACAAATAAAGTAATAGACTCAGACATGCAGTGGCATGGCTTAGTAAGTTGCTGTGTAACACTTGGCACTCTGCACATCCACTGAGTACTTCTAACTTAGTGAATACACAAATAACTTGTTTATATCCCATTTTCACTGCACCTCCCATTCATAAATGCCAGATTTGTTCATACTGGCAGACAATGCTGATTATCATGAGAATAATTCCAAAGTATTGTATGAAGCTGTATATTATTTCACGATTTACACTACCAAACCAGCACAAGACAGCATTAACACTACACTAAACCTGCTCAGGTAATTTTTCATTTGTTTGAGCTTTGGTCTGTATAAAATGAATGGGAGAATGTTTTCAAAAAAATTAATTCAGCCTTGAATAAAAGCATGTCTGAAATCCTCACAAAAAAACCACCAGATAAACCCCCAACTGTTTCCCCACTTTTAGTAAAGACACTATAAAGACTAACAAAAAGTTTATGCCAATGAAGAATTTTACACAGCAACAGAACCTCCAAGTTAAAAAAAGTTATACAATACCTCTTTTTCCAGCCAGTTAAAGAGCTCACACAGGGCAACAGCATCTTTAATCTACGTTAAAATAGGCACAAGAAAAGGCAATTGAGAAGGAGAAAGATTTATCAAGCCTCAGTATAAACAAGATGCAAAAGAATTCAACCTGTAAGTTTCAGAAACACAAACTAAGAGATGATTCAAGAGGTATTTTCAGGTTTTGCACCCTGTAATTAATATAAACACTGGAAATTTATCTGGAGAGTTAAACGACTGTTAATAATTACTGCTGGGACATATCTTACTGTGTGAAGTCTAGCTTTACCCCACACATCACTTTCAAGGCTATTATGCTTTAGCAGCCAAGATCTTGCATCTCAGATCGTAGAAGGCAACCACACGACACTTCTGGTGATGTGACAGGGGAACGTGTCCTTTGGGCACACAGCCACCACACAGTCTCTGTCACACAGCTTCTGGCTCTTTTGCCTTACGACCCACATTTTTCTTTTTTTTTTTATACGTGCTTGCAGCATGTAGGGGCAAGAAGCAGGAGATGTGTACAAGAACAAGGCACAGTTGTCCTCAGGTAGCAGGTGACAAAGTGCCTCTTCTCAGTACAACTATTTTTACTTCACCTTAACTAATAGGGAGAGAAAAGCACTGAAACAGAAAGTACTGGTTCCTGAGAAGCTGCAGAAAATATGGGACAAGCCCAGAACTGCCAGCCCTGCTTCAACTGGCCCATTTCTCTTGTTGTGAAAACTGCTGCTTGAAAACTAACAGATAAACAAGAGGATAAACAAGAGAAAAGTTCAGCTCCACCATGAACCTGTTTCACAGGCAGATTCCTTGCTTGAAAATATGAAGCTTCCTGGGAAATCAGCTCCATTTCCAGGTCATGATGACAAGACTAAGAGAGTGCTTTGAGGACACTGGCTGCTTCTGAACATCTTGGCCTGCGCTTTGCACCATGTGTCAAAGAATTTCTGTGTGTTATTTAGGCTGTGTTTATTCAAGTGATAACAATTTGAAGACTCCACTGACAAAGACAACAGAACTAGCAAAGGGGAAACAACATCCCTTTAAGGGCCCACACTGCAAACAACATTTCTCAAGTCTGCACAGTCTTCCCACAGAGTAAGGCTGTTTCCTCACACTATTGCAAATGTTGTTCTTCAAGGGAATGCAAAACAAGCAAAAAACCTGCTTCAACAGCAGTAGATGTCTGACAGAAGACCCTTTTTATCCTGCCATCCAAATTCTTATTTGCTTTTTATCCAAAACATTAAAACTGAAAGGAAAATGTTATTTCTTTCCCTAAAAGTAAAGCAAACCTGTTGCCATGTGCAAGGAGACACTCAAGGCTTCACTTACATGTGCTCTTCTCATGCCTTCTGTCTCCGCTGCGTTCTTCACAGCTTTTGCAATGCAGATGGGGGTATATGGGGTGAGGTATCGGTAAGCCTGCAGCAGAAGGACAGGGATTACTTGTGGATTAGTCAGACTACATAATCCTACAGATTTAATAACTCAGCCTGGCCACAATTTGTACTTTGGCAGCCTCTCTCAACCTTCAGCACTGTGAGATGCTGGTTGCCAACAGTCAGCTAAGTGCACTGGGAAACAGAGAGGAGAAACAGTCCCTGACTGAAGGAAGGGCAGCCATAGGGAAATCCAAAGAACTAAACAACATCTTGTCATGAAGCAGGGTGAAGACCTGGATATCCTAAACACCCTATATCTATATCAATGTCTGAGCCAGAGATTCCTGTTGCTGATGGACACTTAAGGCCCAGAGGCCAATGAGAAACACTAATCCCTGATGCTATGGTAGAACTTAGGCCGTGGAAACAACTTAAAAGCTACCTTGATTTGTTACCTGACAGTCATCCTCAAGTATCAGGGAGCAAAGGGTACCTAGCCCAGGTACCAAGCACTGAGCACCACCACTGTTAATGATCAGCAGCTCTGACAAACACATCAAGAACTGCGGAAACATGAAAGGCCTTTGCAAAGCTCAGCTTTACATGCTGCCAGTTCTGAAAGGAGCTTACATTGGTGGTTTGAGACAAAGCTTTCCTGTGCTTGGATGGGGTGACCCTGCATTAACAACTAGTAACTGATCCCCTATTACTGCACACTTCCTCAAACACCAGCTGTCCTTAGATTAGCAGGAATGCTTGGCTGGTTTTAGCACATCTTCAGAATTTCACCAGCTGAGATGACTTGCCCAAACCTCATCATACCTGGCATCAGAAGAAGAACCAAGTATTTTGCCCAGTTCTCTGCTCTCAATATATATATGAGGAGGTGGGATGAGCACCTACAGAAGCACAGCCCAAGCAACATGTTGTTTCCTACCTTAAATGCATCAGCATACAAATATATATCACTCAAATTCAAGGAAAGGCCCAGTAGATCCTCTGCAAAGACTAAATTCACATAAATCCTACAGGCTTACAATTTCCAAATACTTAAAAACAGCAGAACAACTACCCTACATAATGCAGAAACTAAATTACAGAAGTCACAAGGAAGTCAGAAAAGTCCTTTTATCAGTCAGGATAAATAGTCAGATTCTTAGTTTGGCTTGCCCTTTACAGATACTGGTAAGTACTATTAATCTTCTGTGAAAAGTATATTTACATGCAGCTGTAAACAAATCTGTAAAGGGTTTGCAGATCTGTGTTTAATAATGGAATGGATTTTTGCCAGTGTCAATATTTGGCTCTGATGGAGACAGACAGTAGATGGACTTTCAGCACTGGTGTTCTTCACACCAGCTGAGCAACTGGCCTGGAGTGCTTTGAAGTGGTGGAGAGCCAGGGAGGAACTAGAAAAACTCTGGCTCTTTCAGTGACTCTCTAAGTGGCTTTTAATCAAGACATTTCAGTCTTCCTTGCCTGCTTTCTAGAGCTCCTTGAAACAGGGACTCTCCCCAACGCACACAGAGGGCACGCAGCACTGTAATGACTCAGTATCAGCCAAAACTTCCAGTGCTCATAGGGTAAATAACGTCACTCCAACTCATTATATTCCTTTCTCTAGGTCAGACCTTCTGTCCTTCATATGGATACTCTACATAAATCAACTACAGCAGCTTACCTAAACTGGGGATAGACCATTGGCTGCAACTACAAAGGGCTTTCTACTCTGAAGTCAAAAGAACAACAACTTATCCTGAATGCTCCATAGACACTATGCTGTCAGTATTCTGTATTAGGAGGCCTAGGAATAGATTGATGGTGTCTGAAGATTTAACCCTGGACAGGGACAAAACCAGTATATTTACTCACAGTATCTGTTAGTTACTAAACATCACTGCAAACTGGATGGTATTCCAGAGAATGTGATCTCTAGCTAACAAGAGATGTACACAAGATGCATGGAAACCGGTTTATTTGTCCACAGTTGCTGTGTCCTTTCCCAGGTATCTTTCATGGCTATTAGAATATTAGGTGGACAGTGGGAGTCCCAGACAGCAAGTTCAAAAGGATAGCAAGATATAGCATGTATGGCTGTGCAGAAATTATTCTGATGCTACAACTGTCCCTCGGCAGAAGTGCATGGACAACCAGTGCCTGCAGGTTATCTGTGTCCTCACAAGATTCCCTGCTACAACAACTGTCATCTTCTCCCTCCTGCCTTCAGTAAAGGACATCACATATTGCCTGATATCCTCAAGCCACTGAACTAAATAAGGGCAACCACCCTCAGACACTCAAATCAAGCCAAATGCACTCTCCCAGAAGTCCTGCTCAACTTTCCTGCTTCAATTTCTGCAAGTTTACAGTTCTTGCTGATTGTCCACATGAGATTGATGCTGCACCCGTGGGCAGAATGACCTGAGTTCACCCTGCTGCCTCTTCCCTCCCCTCTCTCACTGTACTTGTTTTATCTTAAGCTGACAATTCTTGGATAAATCGGCTTAGCGAGTTGGAAGGGCAGCTCCAGCAGGAGCAACCCCAGGATTATCAACCCCTCGATACCTCAGCATGGCTGGATCCCTTCTGCACAAGCTCCAGCCTGCACTGGGCTTTGCAGAGGGGAAACTGAGGCCAGCTGCCCTCATTAACACCCTTCCTAACCACAATGAGCAGAAAAGGGAAAAGCATTTTCCCCTGCTAGGGCCACTGACCTTGGGAATGGCCTCAGTCAGAGCATAGCTGGCTTTGTCACTGAGCCACACTTTCTCCTTGGGTGAGAGGCCTGCACCAACAGCCTGCAGCTCCGACAGGATAGATCCATAGGGCATCACCTGGATCTTAAACTCAGGCTCCAGGGTGGAGTCAAGCTGTAAGTGCTCTCTTACAGCTGGGTCCGTCATCCTGTCACCATCAATGAAGAGCCTGAGAAACAAATTGGAGAGATCAAATAGGTGAAATCACATCTAACAGTGGCTGGAGTAAAGGAGGACAGGAAAAACCATTCTGGCAACATTTCAGAGAGAAAGGAAATCATGAATTATGCACTCTACTTTGTCCTATGTCATTTTAACCACCAGCTTTCACGCAGTTCAAATCCCAACTCGAAATTAAGATGTGCCACCCCAATGAGAGGAAAGAACTGATACCATTTCTATTTGTATGACACAGTCAAAATGGCTACATCCCATCACTGTGCTTGAAACAGGAAAGTAACAGAGGCAAGTAACAGCCACTCTCTAACTTTTAAGGGCACCATCTGGAAAGAGAAAAGCTACTGTAGTTCTAAGTATCACATTGCTCTCACGTTCACTGAGTTGAAAAGTTCAGCTCAACCTTCACACAGCCCGTACTCACTCACCCAGCCAGGTTTTACCTCCATGGATCTAGGTAGCAGCTTACAGGTGCCTCCAAAGGAACCATGCTTGCTGAGGCTCAGTGTTTGGGGCAGTCACAGGAAAGAAGCCTTCTGTTATAAGCCAGCCTGGAAACTTTCCTGCATTGTCCCTGCAGTTTTGAAGTGACTCAGCAATTAGATTTTTCCCTAAAGTTTGTAATATCCAGGCCAGCCACATTTCACTCAGAGCTCCAAAGGCCCTACACGTTATCTCAGGGTGGCAGACAGAGGACTCTGCCATCGTGCCCAAGGTCACCCAGCAAGCCAGCCAAGGTGCTGAGGAGTGCAGCAGAGCTCTTGGCTGCCTCTCCAGCTCTGATCAGGGGAGGACAGTAACTAATGATGGAGATAAAGAGCTCACAAAGGACACTAAAGTACCCAAGCATAGGTGTTTTTGAAAAGACAAATACTTTGCTAGAACAGCTGTCCCCCAGAAAAATGCATCTTGGGGAACAGAGGAAGGGAATTCAAGCACCTGATTGTGTTCATTCCTATGACGGCGTATGCAAAAAACACAGGATTGTACTCAACATCAGAGCCTCGAAGGTTGAAAAGCCCTGAAAAATAAGAACACCAAGAATCACAGTCCTGGTTTCATCTTCTGCAACATTAGAGAAAGCCAAAAATAATCTCACAAAGACACAGACAAGCAATGAGACATCACGGGTCCAGCTCCCACCCAGCCGTCCCACAGCCTGCTTCATTCCTGGCAATCCTAAATTTATGCCAGGAGATGGCACCAGAACCACAGTATGAACACTCCCGGGTGTTCAAACTGGTGTTTAACTTCTAAAGGAGGGCTGGCTTGGAAAAAAGCACAGGCAAGGAAGACAAGGACACAAAAGGTAGGGCCTGCCCCGTTCCGGTCTGCGCAATGCAATAAAAGCTCACTTTGTAACAGCTAGAAAACTTCAAGGTTACAAACTATCATTTCATTCCAATCCTTTTGACATTTGAGGGAAGAGGAAGACACAATAGGCAAGAAAGACTACAATACCCCAAAAAGGCCTCTCATTTTGGCCCCTCCAATATCTCAGATTCAGACTGTACAGTCTTAGCTGTTTTTCACAAAGATTTTATCCCACACAACTCCAGACAAAGTCAAGAGGGGAAGTAGATGTCCAGCATCTCTAAAATCCTGATTTTAGGGTCAAATAAAAACTCCAGGGTATCCAATTAGCTGAAATGAGTTACTCAAGCCAATAAGGCCAGCCAGCAGGACAGCTGGGAAAAGAACCAACATGTCCTAAATTACAACCCAGCACTGTATTCATCGAACTGTGCAAATTCTGCCATGAAAGTAAAAATAGAGCTTAATTCTCTCCAGGGAAGCAGTAGGTCACTTGAATGCAGGAAAGAGCCACAAAAAAACTTTTTACTGCATGGGTACAAACTTCCTCACTCAGCCAACTCCCAATGCAGTAAGAAGGCAATAATCTCCTTTGTGGCTCTTTTTCTGTCCCCAGAAACTTGTCTGGAGTTTAATACAGTGAACTGAATTAGACAAAATTAAAACAACTTCTCCCCTTCCCCCTTTAGGATAAGAAATCAACCAGGCACCCGAAAATGAGCTGCTCTCATGACCTTCTCTGGTTCATCTTAACACTCTTGATTCATAACCAAGCTTCACTTTGCTGGAGACATTTAATCTGAAACCACCTCAGGGCAGCAATTTATCATTAATTTAATTGGAGATGCGCCTGAAAAGGTGAGACATACAATCTCTGCTCATGCAGGTCTCCCCAGGGAGGAGTTGTATTCACCACTCTCAGAAGTACTTCTTTCACAAAAAAAGCTCTTTGCTCAGTGTCCCAGATCCAGAATAGCCCATGGACCTCATCAAGTTGGCTTCACCCAGTGCCAGGGACATTGTGCTGGCAGTGCTGGCGTGAGGAAAACAGCACCCCCATTTCTACCTTTCCAGATCAGACACGGGGCACGGGATGAGCAGCACTCACACCCTGCCAGTGTTACATTCCCCCTGTAGCAGAATGTGCACTGGTGATTTCTGCAAAAAGGACACACAGTACTAGGAACAGCAGTCCTGGGGAAATCACTGCTGTTTCTGGCCATTCTCCCTTCCTACACACTGGGCTGGGAGCCAGGGTGTAGAGACCCAGCCATCCTGGGGCCCCAAACACAGAGGGGACTCTAGTGAGACCCTGGGTTGAAATGACTGGAAAAACAAGTTGAGCCCTGACATACTTGTTTTAACCAAAGCATTGGCTGAACACTGGAGAGGTAGAGACTGACTTAAGAAGTTGTGACAATTAGGAAGATTACTGTGAATGTGGTGTACCCCACCCTTGCTTTATGTATACAAAGCCACATGTTGCACTGCTTTGTTTATAGCCCAGACTCCACAGCACAAAACAGTCTCCATTTTTCCAATGGGTGAGGCAGCATCAGGATATTTTACAGCCAGAAAATCTCACAGGTCTTTTTCTTTCCATCACGCTGCCTCAGGCTTTGTATGCGACCGTCTCCCTTTGCCTGGGCTGTTTTTTCAAAGGTGGTGATTTGCTGCATTTCCTGGGCCAGAACTGTACTCAGGAGCTGCACTGGTGTAACAAGGCATTGTGCAGAAATACAGGCTTGCTGTTTGTGACCTGTTACTACCACTGCACTTGATAGGAAGTTAATTGATGTCTAACAAACATGCTTTCATAAGGGCCTCTCAGCCTGGCATGGTTCTTCCTTTCCAAGGCAGGAAGAACATTTATTTTGTAGAAAGAACTGAGAAAGGAGATGCAAAGACTTACAGGCTACTTCATCCAAGGCTGTTACCACAAACCACATGACTTTCCTCTCAGCCATTTTTGAACGGAGGGCTACAATTTTGTCTCTCCAGCTGACCCCTGCAAAACACAACAGGAAAAGCTACAGTCCCTAACTGTGCTGGGGATGATGATGTAAACACAGACCAACACATCATGCTTGTGCTCCTCACTCCTTTCTAATAACTGATATGAACTATCTCAAATGAGCTGCTTTCTAGATGTCATGGATTTGTTTTGAAATCATGCAACTTCTAGAAAATGGTTATCTGAAGTTTTGAGGATAGAGGGGTCATTAGCTAAGGTTTGATCACCTTCTTCACCTATTCACAGTGACCACATTGTGCGGCAGCACTGGTTTACTCTCTCCTTTGTAAGAGAGGAGCAAAAGGGGGATACAGGGCAATAGGAACAACCCATGTCTATTGGGAGTTCAGCTCCTCACCTGTGTAACTCAGATCAAGTGTGATGAGAGGCTTGCAGGGGCGTTGAGGACAATCTGTCCAGATTGTATCAATCAGGTTTTCTTTGACAGGCACAAGGTCATGGCCAGCACTTCTCAAGACTTTGGACATTCTCTTCCACTGGTCTGCCAAAGGGAAGAAAGTCAAGAGTGGGGGATTTAAGGAACACACATATGTTCAACAACAGCTCTCTTCACAAAGGTCAAACTCAAAAATCAGTCTTCTCCTTTCCTTCTTCCCATTCCCTTAAGAAAGGCCACAAAATCTACTGCAGTTACAGTTCCACAAACACACCACAGTAGCCAATGGCAGGTACAGAACCTCACAGTCCTGAAGCATCATGCTTGAGCTGAAGAACTGCTCCAGCTGGGAGACAGAAGTCTCTGGAAGAAGCCACAGCAGAAGCTGCCCTGAGGGTGTCCTCTCCCCCAGTGCAGAACCATGCTAGATCTAAGCTAGACGAGAGTAATTTCCACACAGCCACAAGATAGGTCCTTAATCCATCTGAACAACCAAATATCTCCCCCTTGCCTCCAGAGACCTTTGCATTGTGCCTCATGTTTGGAAGCATGAATAGATGGCTACTCTGATATAAATGATACCTCTCCCTATGCTTCCTACAGGGAAAGTTGCAGAGATCCCAAGAGCACCAAGCAGGAGTAACAGCTTGAATTGTGCCTGGGTGTTCTTGCTCACATGCTGACCAAGGCATTCAGCACCTTTGTACTGAAGTGCTCATGACAAGCCAAAGCACAGACAAAAAGAGGTGATCAGAATTCTGCTTCTCAGGTAAAGTCACTGCAAGCCTAGAAAGCAGTTCTGATCCCTTGTGCTTTGGAGTCAATGTGCTGCTGTGTAACTCTTGTGATATATGGCTAAACCAAAATCAACCTGTTTTGCACAACAGTTTAACCACCACTACATCTGAAACATGGTTAGCTGTACACCATCACACAACAGCTCAGCTAGAGAAGCAAGGAAGAAAAATCCAGTTGCCCTACCCAGTTATAAATATAAAGTAAAACCAACCTGCTGGAATAATGAAAGGGTCTACTCCCACCTTTGAGCCTTCTGGGAGGACACTCACTAGCCAATCCTCCTGAGTTGGTGTATCTTTCAGACCTTCAAGGATTAAAAAAAAAAACAGTTGAAAGAAGCAGTCACATTGAAACATTCCCACACTATGCAAAAAGTCCAAGCTAATGCATTAGATATGTCTACTAATGAATGTCTAGACCCACAGGCAAGGGCTGTCCCAGGACACTAAAGCACAAGCTGTGTATCCAATATGTCCCAAAGTCCCTGCATGATGGGATATCCCTACAGCTCAAGCTGTACTTGTGGGAAGTGACTGTTCTCTGTTGATCAGTAGAGCAGTATCCCAGGCTCCTGCATACCCATTTTCATGAGTGTCCAGTTGCTATCCATTTGATGTGCAGCTTGCAGGAAGTAGCGTCCATCAGTCCACATGGCTGCGTGCTGCTCGGTCACTATGGCAGTACCTAGGCAGGGAGGCAGAAAGGGGATTCAGGGTAGGCAGCCACCATGCAGACACAGACAGCAGGGACAGTGCTTGAAATTCACCCTAATTCCCTAAAAGGCACCTCTGATCACTGTTCAAAAGTTAGTCCTGTTTCAGTGGAGGTATTCACTGTTTCCCCTGCCCTGTGACCTTCCAAATCCTATTGGAGACAGTATGCACAAGGATGTACCTTAATGAATTGCCTCAGATGAACTCAAGCAAATCTCAGCCAGCCAGTGGAACTGGATAAGTGGGGCTTTCCAAACCTTCTGTAACAGAGACTGTGGTCTAACTTGGCTGCTGTCACAGTAACATATACTGTACATCCCTGAATTCCATCCCAGCCTCTTTTGGGGAGGAAGCCTGGGCTCTGGCCACCCACAAAACACAGCTGATACCAGGCCTGCAGATGAGGGTATCACCCCCAGCTGTCAGCTGCACCCCCTTCCCAAATATTACAGCTTTAGCAGAGATGGCTGAACAGGAAACATGAACATAAACTTCTGTTGGTTTCTTTGTCTGTGGCATTCCACTGACTCCAGATGGAGGGATGCAAACAGACAGCTGAGGGGCAGTGACATCCCAGCAAGGCACTCAAGCTGCCTTGCCCTTGACAATACAAAACAAAACAAACCATGGCACAAACTGAAACTGAATCCAAGTCTTTGGAGTCTGCATCTTGACAATACTCTCTGTCATAAAAAACCGATTCTCAGATTAGCAGAGCAGAGTTTCCAATTATTAACTCATTGTCTTCTACCAAATTCCCCCAACACAAACCCCATTTTAAGTTGCTTCAGCCTGAAAAGATGATGCAAGAAACACAAGGTGAGCCCCTGTGTGAAACCTCACTGACTGGCTGTGCATTAGGCTGGAAACAGACCTTCCAAGTACATAACAAGGGCAAAAATTAGAAAGGAAGGTTATGAAGAGGCTGTGCAGAAGGAGCAGAATTAATACAGGATTCTTGTTAGCCACTAACAGCAGCCCACAGCCCTGGATTTATCACCTTCCAAATGAGGTTCCAGAGCTCATAGGAACTGATGAATAGACCCTCAAACACAGGTACCAGTATTTATTAAAATTATATACAATTAGAGGGGAAAATAACTTCAGCAGACTAAAGTCCAACAACCACAGAACAGAGTAATTTGCACAGCTTAGGGTACAGCTAGGGTAAAAACTAGATCTCTTGAAACACAGACCTATCCTACAGCCAAGAAAACATCCTGTCTCGGCAAGATAAGCAAACTTTTCCACAGTGCTCAGTTTCCAAATGCAGAGTTTCTGGCCCTGGCTCTGTTCAAACAGAAAGGCCAGCTAAAGCCCATCCACTATTCACCCAGCCCAAACGGGCAACGTAAAAATCTGTTCATACTGGCTGCACATCAAAAGAAATGACCACAGGTTACAGGCACCACATTAAACAGTTAACAGGATTTTACTTTATGAGAGGTTCATTTAGGGGTCAAACATTTTGTGAAAACTTGTTATTCCGCTGATATTACATAATTCCAGCGGGTAGCCAAGACATAATTCTGCAGATGCTGAAATGGGAATAAAACAGTCCAAACAAGCTGGATAGATTTTTCTTTTCCATCCTGCCTCTATGCCATGAAAGGAACTATTTCTTTAGAGGAAAATTATGCAAGAACCCAAGTTCTGGAAAGGTACCTGCAGAGCCATCAAATCCAGAGATGAACGCCCTTCTGCAATCACAGGGTGCAATGTACTCACTCTAGAAAACAAAAGAGGCAGCAATTATTTATAGCAGCAGGGAAAAAAAACAATCAGCTGATGACAAATACTTTGATAAGCTTTTTCTCCTAAAGGACACCACAGAGAGAACAAAATGAGTTAAAAATTCCTGGGCTCTACTCCACTGTGATTATACTGTATTTATGTTCAACTGGTGGGTTTTTTTAAGCTGCAGCACTTTTCTCCCACAAACATCTGTAAACACTGAAGTGCTTCAGAGTTTGCAGACGTTTATTTCACACTCAGTCTCCCCTTTGGGCAACAAACAAATCATGCCTTTGAAGCTGCAACGTGAAGGGAAGGGGAACCAGAAGCACCCCTTGATCTTGGGGTAATCAGCACATAAAATCTGTAAAATTCACTATCTCCATTGAAGTCCCCTCACTGGCATTTACAATAATTCCTTTAAGACTTTTTTTTCCTGCAATAGTGACATTGAAAGAAAATCATTAAGGTGGTAAGACTGTAAAAAAATTTAATGCTTGGGACTTTTCATAAATAGATACTGATCCTTTCACATCTTCCTCGCCTACTCAAAATCAGACTACAGCCAAAACCACAAGGGCATGGTTTGATGGATGAGAGGGAATAAGAGGCTATTAGTCTATCTTCATCCTAAACCTGTTACAATCTGTGTTTCTGGACACATATTTTCAGAATGTTACAGAAAAGCCTGAGAATGCACAGACACCTGATATTAACAGGAACTGCCAAAATTAAAAGAACAACTGAACCTTCACATGGCCCACATGACTTTTTTATGGGATTCCATTCTGGCAAGTTTGTAGGTCAGAACTGCTGAGTAGGCCTGTTAATGAACTAGTGCAAATCAGCAAATCAGCTTAATCCAGGCTGACAGCACTGACGTTTGAGCTGCAAAACCCCTGGATTTGTACCTTACAAATGGTCTGAAATCCAAGTCTGTTTCTCTGCTCCCAGCTGTGCTGGGGCAAAAGAAACATCTTAGGAACTGAGCTAAGAAATCACAGCCCAATTCTCAGGTGCTTTTAGTCCCTACTCTGATAGAATCACCTGATTGTTGAAATATACTCCCTTCAAACCTGTTACTCTTCACTGTACTAAGGAAGACAGAGGGTTCAAACCACAGGAGTGAGCAAGCAGCACAAATCACAGCACCGGGGACCAACTATTTATTTCTGCTCCAAATCACACCATCATCAAACCTCTGTCACAACAGCCATGTCTCTCTCCTCCTGGGAGAAGCCGACCAACCATCCACCACTAACATTCTGAAACTGAACCTTGGGACAGCAAATCTCATGGCCCAAAAGAGGATCTTGTTGAGTGGCTTTTGCTCCCAGTTGCCAGGGAAGATTGCTGGTATATACTCCAAAGAAATCCTCCGTTTTATCCAAACACTAAAAGTTGGCAGAAAGGAGGGGGGTATGGAGACCATGCAGGCCCTCCTCTCTGACTCAGTTAGTTTCCTGTGCTTTTTCTTGTCCAGCCCCACAGGGCTGTGACATGTTCAGCACGTCACATGTCCCCTTTGGGGAGAAGGGAAGTCAGGATAGTCACCTTGGGAAAGGATGGGGTGGATCCCTCAGCCCCACACAGCACATGATCACCACTGAGCCCCTTTAAAACAATGGCAAAAGCATCAGCAGACAGAGTGGACAAAGCTGTTGAGGGAACAGATTCAAGCGTCTGTTTCCCCACTGCCTGCCTCAGAGCAGCAGGACAGAACATGAAGGCAGAGTGATGCCAGACCTGAGGATTCCTCATTTCATCACTCCCTAGAGACTATTCAGCCTGTTGACTGCTATGACTCCCCTCTCCTACACTTCCCAGCTCAAAGGTGAGACATCATCTCCCAGGGTCCAATGCCAACAGGAGATACTGGAAATTTCCCATCATGGATCACATCACTTAAATACATCCCAAATTATGTACTTGAGTACAAAGGAGAGCAGCGATTTATTTTCCATTTCTCTTGACCAACACAGCAGAGACTACAGGCTAGTTTCCTTGTGAAAACCTCATGCTATCCCATTCACAGACCAGGGAGTATTTTCAGTGTTTACAATGAGCCAAAAGGGCTTTAAAAGGGAGCATCAGGGATCTGGAGGGAAAGACAGTTCATTCATCTGTCAGTCTGAATTCCTACACACCCACCTGTTCTGTTCCATGCAGCAACCCCCACTGTGCAAAGATGCCCATGTTTTGCACAAGCTAAAATTACAATTCCTACACACCCACCTGTTCTGTTCCATGCAGCAACCCCCACCGTGCAAAGATGAGCCCATGTTTTGCACAAGCTAAAATTATATGGGGAACACCTGTGTATGCCACACAAAGCATAGACCACAGGTCAGTGAGAACAAGGCATTTCCCTGAGGCTTGTCTTGCAGCTCTGATGGTCTTCAACCTGGCCCTCCTCAGTCCTTTCACATCTGCTTCTCACCACACCTGTCAGTCACACAGACAAAACTGGGGGCTACATCACAAATATCTAAGCCAGGAAGAACCCCCAAAAAATGAGGGCTGCTTATCCCCAGAGCCTGCATGGTTGTGCTGTAAACACGTTGAAGCTCATTCTAGTCTAATGTCAACCAAGATCAGCAATGCAAAGTGCATCTGGCTACCCTTAGAGGCACGACACCGGTGTCATTAAAGAACAAACACTGCAGTGTTCCTGGAGGGAGGGAGGGAGGTATTCACTGCCAAAAACCTAACTGCATTGGTAAGATCTGTAACACACCAGAGCAACCTGTGCACAAGCCCTCTCCTGCTTTATAACTTGGCTGATTCCTCAGCTTAGCACAAGTGTGTGTCAGAGGAGCCAGCCCTGAGCAGAAGACAGCACCTCTGCCAACCCAAACACAGGGCCCTAAGCTGGGCAGGTGCTTCCTTCATGTGGACAACCAGCCAAATCTGACCAAATTTGTTTTGAGTCAAGGCCTGGAGGGTGAAGCCAGCCGCAGTTAAGCTGTGACTGGCTCCAAAACCAAGCTCTAATTCAAACATCATTCTCTCCCATTAAGAAGCAGCTCTTCCAGTCTCTGAATAGTCCCATATGGGTAAACTCCAGATTCAATGTAAACACACACTGACTCAACATAAAAATGGATCCTGCTTTTACCACTGCAACATCCCAAAAGCTCTGACATTTTTAACCAAACCACAAAGGGTTTAGGTGGCTCATTACTAAAAGCATGGCTTTTCATCCCTTCATGATCCTTGGGCACCTGTAGCCACCCAGCACACATGAAAAGAAGTAGGACTCTTTGGGCTTCATTCCACTTTTGGCTGGGACTGTCCTCCTTTCTCATCAGCCTCTGGACCACCCAGGTCCCCAAGGAAAGAGTCTGTTTCTCTGACTTCTTATCACAGCATCAAAGTTTTCAAAAATTAAAGCAGCCAGCCAACATCCAGGGCTGAGTGCAAGAGCCACAAATCCAAGGCAGCCTTGGCTAAGTCTGAGTCAGGGGCAGCTGTGTTTGAGAAGCTCTGCAAGTCTTTCAGTTCCTTTACACAACTAAACATAGAAAGCAAAGGCTACAATTGGTAGCAAGACTCCTGGCAGTATGATAATCTAAGCCACCTAGCCTTGCAGGAAAACCAATATTAAAAGGATCACAGAACTCACAGCTCATCAACATTCTCGGTGTTACAAAGTGAAAATAGTCAGCAAGTTGCAGCATCAGGGTGTATCAGCATCAGTCCAATCCAGGGGCTCCTTTGCAACCCAGAAGGGAATAAAGTTTCCTGCAATCTAAACCCTGTGGCAACACCACAGGAGGGAAAGCCCTTTTGGTTGACAAGCTCTGTGATGCAAATGCCAGGACAGCCTCAGGAATAGCTGAGAGAGGCAAAGACAGTAATACACATCTTGTTTGGACTGTGGGGAGGAAATGGCTTAGGCCAACAAACACTTGGGTATCATTAAACTACAGTATTCTGACTCATGGAGGGAGCTGCCTAAGAGCAAAATCTGACTGCAAGGCTGTAAAGTTCTTGTTTGCACACAGGAAACAAACCCTTGCTTGGAACATGGAGAAGTTTCAAATCACAGGTCATCACAATTTACCTGGAATCAGTAAGGCCGTTCTGGGATCAACAGGTTTCTGCCATTGGCAAAAACTGCATTAATTCCCAACCCTTACAGAAAAAAACCCTGCACCAGCTATTCAGGAGGCACCAGAATCAGCAGTTTTTAGTAATCGCTCCTATTCAGATAGATTCCCTCTGCAGAGAAACCTGACCAACTCGCCCGGCAGGAAATAGCAACATGGGGTTCTCTGCTTAACTGCACTCTGTCAAGGAAAAGAAAGCAACAGAAAAACCCAGAAGTCCTGAGGGTCACATTCTTCAACTCACATGACAGCATTTAATGTCTAGTGAAATGAAACCAGAGTTATATATGGACAGAGGCAGCTTGAGGCAGGAATGCAGCAGACAATAGCAGCTGCAGAAAAAGCCTTCCCCCTACCTGCCCAAGTTTGGATCTCCCTGTGAGGAAACATGATGCTGCACATATGGTCCCAGGGCACAGGCAAGTCTGGACCCGGCTCACCCCAGTGCCAAGTCAAGGGCAAAGGTTCTGATTCAGTTGCATTTTGCTCTTGTGCACCCTGGGGTAAAAGGGAGCTTTGGGTGTGTGCCAGTAAAGCTTCAGGTCTTTTGTTTCCTGAAAACGGCTGAGGAGGGGAAAACCCTCAGCAGTTCTTGGGTCTCCTAACATAGTGAACAGAAGAGTGAACCTTACACATGAGCAAGCAGGGGAGGTAAAAAGCAGTTCAGCAATTTAAAATTTATGTCACAGACTACAAAATTCCTAACAGAGGAAGCAGCACACAACAGTTACTGCCATGGGTTACCACCCTAGGCCCAGACTTGCCTCCTGTCTTTAGTGCACAGAACATGATGCAGAGCAGCACAGAAAGGGAAGTGTCACTGTAGCCTGCTCCTTCCCTGCCTCTCCTAAGGCCCCTCCATCTGGGATCTGAAGGGCTCTAGCATAAGGCAACAAATTCCACCAATAACTGGATGTAGCAAAAATAAAACTCTGCAACTAAACCTTTGCTACCTTGCTTAAGAGTATGTATTGATTAGGAGGTGCTACTGGAGAAAGTAAAGCCCAGATAAGGCCTGTTCCTCCCCCAGTAAACCCTTTCTTCCCAACAGCCAGGATGGGCACAGCAAGTGCCCTGGCAAGCTCCGTTTTCTGCAGTGTGAGCTCCCTGAAGCCAATATGATGAAAAGCTGTTGGTAGAACATCCACACTGATTTGTTACAAGAACATAAAAACCTCAGTCTCCAGAGATGACCCCAGAAATGTTTTCCAACATGGTATTTTTCTCAGGTTACCCAGACTTATGCTAGAACCATTAAAGTGAGTGAACGAAGGATGATTTTAGTTATACCCGGCCTTTATTTTTTGCAGGGAAGGGAAGTATGACCATTCCCATAATGCATCCATCCATACCTGGTGGGCATCTCCAGAGGGCACTATGTAGGCTTGCACAGGTTCCTGTACATATCTGGGGTTCTTCATCACCTGCCGCAGTTGCTTCAGCAGCTCTGTTGTAATTTTCGGACTCATCTTCCTAACTGCAACTAAAACAAAGCATGAAACTTCAGTGTTTCTCCAGCCATCCCAGGTCACCCACATGCACAGGCTGGAGGAAGCTGTTTCCACTGGAAACTCCCCTTGAGGACAGCTGTGCCAACATCATCCCTCTCGGACCAGAATTTCACCTGTCTTGTCCCTTCATTTCTTGAGAACAAGAAATCAGGTTAAGGCCAGAGAGTCAAAGCTGGCCTGTCCTGGAAAGGATCTTTCCCACCTGGTGAAGGGTGGCATGCTCTGTGGTGATACACCGGTCAACCCCTCCTTGCACATGGACAGCACCAGGAACAAAGCACCTCAGACACACCCTGTGACAGCCAGGAAAGGTCCTGGCATGGGAGCCAAGTATGCACAGATCAGAACTGCCCCACCTATGAAGTGCACTGAGAGAAACTCTCAGTCTTTTCTCTTCAGGGCGAGGGATGCTGTGGCTTATACACCACAGGAGCACAGGCTGCTAAGAGAGGAAGAGATGCACATCAGAAACTCAGAAATGGACCAATTATACATGTAACTTTTAGAGGGTTTACTGTAGCCCAGAGTTTCATGGTGAACTGCTGACTGAATTAACTCAGACAAAAGAAATCTGCTCCCGAGGACATTCAGAGTGATGCATTCACTGGGCACATTGACCTCAGGGCTGCAGACTACTTCACCTAGCAAGAACACAGCTGTTACAGGAGGAACAGCCATTGAGCTCTCACAAGTGACTGCCAGAGGACAACTAAGAATGCTTATGGGAATGTTCTCTAAAGACCTTTGGCAAATGCTCTGCAGAGCTCAGCTGGTATCAGGTAGGGGTGGGGCACAGCCTGGATGGCACAGCAGATCAGAGGGAAAACCAAGGGCACAGGGCAGCCTCCCTGGCTGTGTTTTTGCAATGGATGTGTCTTTGGCACAGCAGTGAACACCAGCCTCTCAATGTGCTCCTCCAAAACCCTCACCAGCCAGTGACTGCTGTGAGCACCCTGCTGCTGTGCTGGCACAAGAGATGGCTGCAGTGGGAGGCACACGCTGGCTGCAGAGGATGACTGGCCAGAAAAACTATGAAAATCAAGTAGCCTGAACCTCAGAGCTTCTCCACCTTTTTCTTCACTCATATATCCAAAGTGTACCCAAAGTGGGATCATTCCCTTCCCAGTTTTTTTCTCCGCAGGCCGCTCACATTTTTAAGAACTCTTACAACTTTAAAGCTGTCACTTTCCAGGGCAAGGTGTGTTATGTCTTGCTTGAAGGCCATGCTATGAAGTATTTTATTCTGACCAGTTAATTTCACAGCTCATTTCACAGCCATGTCTACAAACAGGTCATAGAGAGGAGAAGCAAACAGCACGCAAGTCTCAAACATTTTTTGCCTATCCAGGCACTTACTCTATTTACACCTCAGTAGCTACCAGGAGTCCCAGATGACATTACACTCTTATGGCAAAACACAGTAAGGCACAGTCCCTGCCCTGAGATATTTGCCATCTGAACAGGAAGGCAGAAGAGCTGCCTCCCTTTCACAAGGTTTGATTTGACCAATGTCATACAGTAGCGCTGTGACCAAATCACAAACTGAACCAAGATCTGGTGCATTCAGGTGTAAAGAAAACCCAAGACCACCATTCACAGGTCTCACCACAGGAGGTTTAGAGCACACCAGACTTGCGTGAGACTGACTCTGCCCACAGTCAGGTACACAGGCACACTGTCTTTTAAAACACAGAACACAATAAGCAAATCACGCTCAAAGGCACCCTACTAGTGTATCCTCAAACTGGCATCTCATCCCTTTGCAGGGGATTACACCTCAGATTTATTTCCAGGACAAATTTCATTGTTTTACACAGTGTTTGCAAGCTACACTGAACTTTATAATACTGTGATTGTTTCTGTTTGTCCTCCACAGCGAGCTGCTGTAACACTCTATAACGTTGCTGCTGATTTATGTTCAGATAGAGTGAAACACACAGGAGAGAGAACAACAACATAGTGACTAGCCAGCAGAAATCTGGCTAGAATCTCTTTCTATAAACTCATAAGGACACAGCTTCCTTTCTTGGCCTGTGCTTTGTCTCCGGGAGTCTAGAAGTCTCATATAAATAGGCAAGGCATGACAAGGCTTTACCTTTTAATAAAGCTCCTTGCTGACAAGCCATGGTTTTCTTAGCAAGATGAGATGCTCTCAAGGACAAAAAAAAAAATCATTTAAAAAGTACTCTCAAGTTGAAACATTTGCTTGCTATATTAGAAACACAACTAAGGTAGATTAGTAACAAAACCCAAATTAAGGAGTACTTCTATTTTGGATAACCCCCACATTATAAGAAATGGCTTTCAAAATATTCTCCACAAACTACAATAAAAATTGTCTTCAGTTTCCAGAGAAACAGAAGCTGTTTTCTCAGAGATAGTAGGTAGCCACTTACTCTGGTCACCCCTATAAGTCTTTACAGTTGACTTTTCCTCCCTTGGCCATAATTACAAGCTTCTACAAAGTTCAAACAGCTTTTCTATCATTATTTCTATCATTATTTAATCAGTCCAGAGATTAAAATGAAACACATCTGAAATTAAGGTCATGGCTGTAGCAGTGCAAGAATCACCCCCGTTTCCTGCCCTAACTTTTTCAAAGGTATCAGGCTCCCTTGTTACCTGTCTGTGCAGTTCCCCACGTCTGGATGCCACTTGTCTCTGCTCACACAAAATACCATCCAGCTCTTTGCTCGGCCTTCATAAGCTCCACTGTGCCTGAGAAAGCAAAGGGCAAAACTGAAGTGGCTAACAAACTTTGCCCGCCCATAAAACATTCTCATCCCCCAGCCACAACCTGAAAATGCATTAACACTGTGTTCTTGGTAGTAAGATTAGAGATGCACTGAGGGTGAACCACGAGGGAACAGGGAACATCAAGGGTCAGGCATTTGCTTGTCAAGATTTATGATTAAATCTTGCAAGCCTATGCTGGTTCATGCCAATTTGTTTTCTCAGTCACTCTATCAGGGGCCACTCCTCATATTACAGATGGGGAAATTAAGGCAGAGCAGGAGTAACATGCAAAGTACCACTGTAGCATGACAAGAGTCAGAGCTGGATCCCAAAATCTGCCACTGTCTAGACATATATTATCTACACCTCACTCAGACTGCAGGAGGCAGCTCTCCAAGAGCCCAGACCATATCCTGCCTGGACAGCATCTCCATCAGACACATGGGGCAAAGAGCAACCACGAAAATGCTGCCAGAGGAAGCAGACACGTCCTCCTGCCTCCCACAGGCAGTGATGGGCTGCTGCGAGCCCCGGCACCAGCAATGGCTGGGACCACCCTGCCCACTGTGTCACAGCGTGTGCCAGTGCCACACTGGAGAAGGGAGGTGAGGCCAGCAGCTGGGTCTGCCTGTGGCTGCTGCATAGACCACCCTGAGTGTTTATGTCATGTTTTCTTCAGATATGCTCGTCCTTGTGATAATTTCCTCTCCACTTTCTCTTTTATGAACAGTCTTGTTCAAAACAAGCACATTGGCTTGCACAGTTGGGAGCCAGCAGCACCACCTCAAAGCCAGGCTGCTTTGCACACAGGGCAGCCACACACTGAGGCACAAGCCCATTGCTTGTCCCCTCTCACAGCACCCATAGCAGCTCTAACTCACCAAACAGAATGGCAGAACTGTTAGGGTTGAAAAGGACCTCTGGTCCAGTCCAACCCCCCTGCCAAGGCAGGGTCACCTGAAGCAGGTGGCACAGGAACACATCCAGGTGGGTTGTGGACGTCTCCAGGGAAGGAGACACCAAGGCATCCCGGGGCAGCCTGTTCAGTGCTCTGCTACACTCAGTGTAAAGAAGCTCTTCCACGTTGAGGTGGAACTTCTTGTGTTTAAGTTTATGGCCATTGTTCCTCATCCTGCTGCTGGGCACCACCTTTAAGGGCCTGGCACCATCCTTCTGCACCCACCTTTAAACCATTTACAAGCATTGATGAGAACCCCTCTCAGTCTTTTCTTCTCTAGACTGAACAGGCCCAGCTCCCCCCATATCTCCTCGTAAGAGAGATGTTCGTGCCATGCTGGGCTAAAAGCCTCCCCCAGCCCTCCACAGGACTGACGAAGCCGCCTGGGCCTGGCCACCCCGGCCGGGCCCGGCTGTCAGTGCTGGATCCTCCGCAGGGCCTGCCTGCCCGGGCTGGGCCCGGAGACCCGCCGGAGACCGGCTGGAGAGGCAAGCCAGGCCCAGGCCGGGCGCGGGGCACAGGTCCCGCTCCCCGCCATCAGCTCGGGGCACCCACCCGGAGCTGCCCCGCTCGCCGCGCCTCACCTGCCGCCGGCCCGCCCGCCGCCGCCACGTCAGCGCCCACGTGGGCCGCCAGGGCCGCCCCCATCGCGTCACCGCTGATGTCACGGGGCGCGCGGGCGGCACCGGCTAGGGGACCGTCACGGTCACCGCCGCGCTGCCCGGCGTGGGGACCGCCGTCCCGTCCCGTCCCGTCCCGTCCCGGCCGGCGCTCTCCGGACGGGGCACGGGGCTCCGTGTCCCGCTGAGGGGAAGGCGGTGTGGAGCCCGCGGCACTGGAGTGCGCTGCAGCCGGCGGGAGGGACGGGAGCGGAGCGAAGCCTGTCCCACACCTCGGTCAGCGCTCGCCTCCGCGATCCGCTCCGCTCTGAACGTCCAGAGCCCAGCGTGGAGCGATGGAGGCCGCTCAGCGGGGGCTGCGAGCCGCCAAAGGCGGGCGGAGAAGGAGCCGGGGCAGCGCGGGGGAGGCTCGGTCTCACACCTGCTCCCCCGGCACCACACTGCTGGACAGGCTGAAATGACGCTCGATGGAGGAATTCTGTGCTGTGCCGGTGATGATACACTGAAAGAGGTTCCCCAGAGAAGTTGCGGATGCTCCAGCCCTGGAAATACCCAAGGCCAGGCTGGATGGGACTTGAGCAACCTGGTCCAGTGGCCGTGGTTGACACTAGATGGTCTTTCAGGTCCCTTCCAACCCAAACTATTCTATGATTCTATGAAAATCTGGTCATTTACCGTGCATGCTTCCTAATGAAAATACCTTCCACTGCCCTGCTCTGCCCTGATGGTGCTTTAGGTGAACCCCACTGACAGAAACAGGAGGCTGTTACAGAAATGCAGATGTGACAAGATCACCACCAAGAAAGGCTACAGCAAAAGAAAAGCCTCTGCTCTCTGACTGTGTCCAGACAAGAGGGCTTTGCCTGCAGCAGTGGGCTTTTGGAGGTCTCCAGTCCAACCCTCTGCTAAAGCAAGGCCAGCTTTAAAGCTAGACCAGGTTGTGTAGGGACTGTCCTTTTGGGTTTTGAGTATCTCCAAGCAAGGAGAAGCACAGCCACCCTGGGCAGCTGGTGCTAGTGCTGACCACCTTGGAGCAAAAAGGTTCATTTCAGATACCCAAGTAGATTTCCTGCATTGCAGCTTGCCCCTTGACCTTTTGCTGTGCACATCTGGAAAGGGTCTGGCTTCTTTTTCTCTCAGGCTGTTCTCCAGACTCAGCATTTCCAGCTCCCCTGCAGTCAGGCCTGGCCAGCAACTGTGCTGTTCTCCACACTGCAGATCCCTGGAATACAATGCAGGGTACAACACAGCACAGCAAAACTTGTAATCCGACAGAAGAGAATAAAAGGTCTGTTCTGCAACCAGCATCCCAGCATTGGGATGGCCATTGGATGGGGCTGGGCTTGCAGACTGTCCCTGAGGAGGGAGAGGCTGCTGACCAGGACTGCTATAACAGGAAAATTTCTTTCCTCATTAACCTCCTTGGGTGAAGCTAATTGCTGTTTCTCCATTATTCTCACCTTATCTTTCAGCCTTGCCCACAAGGGATCCTGCAATCCTGGCAGTCTGGGCCAAAAAGGCCCATTTAGTTCATCACACATCAGTGTCCCCCTCTGGGTAAACTACAGCCGTGTTTTGCATTTGTGTTACAGACCACATTATGCTCACCCTGCAGAATATTTGCTGAGAAGATTAATTTCTTGGAAACCAGCCAGAATTCAGTGATGTTCATACTAAAGCACGTGTCAGGACATTTTAAAAGCACTGCAACATTGGCACGATGATCACCATCATTTGCTGATGGTGAACTCTGCAGCTGAATCCAATCAGGGTTGTGAAATAGTCCTTTCAGCCTCCTCTGACTCACAATAACAGTAATAATAATAATTTGGGGGTAGATTTTGAATTTGGCTGTGGCTCTTAATAGAGGGTTGTGGAAATCTGCACCTGCCAGAGCTGTGCACCAGCCCAGGGAAGGGAAAAAGATCAGTCCAAAACATTTCAAATGTTTGTCATGTGCCTTTCCAGCTCTCCAAGTGGGGACGCCTTCTCCTCTCCTGTTCTGCAGCATTTTCAGTTTGTTTGAATTCAGGACAGAGGCTAAATACAGGGTAATCAGCCTGTGCCAGTGAAATTGTTTGTTTGATTATTTTTTGCCAGCAAATCATTATATATCACTTTGGGCTAGCTCATGGACCGTGGGAGCAGTGGCAATCAAATACAGGGAGGAAAGAAAATACTTCTTGTATGTGGGAGTGTGACTTGGGGAGCGTGCACAGTATGAAATAATCAAGCTGCTGGCAGATCCCAGTGTACCGGGGGGAGGACAGGGAAGGGGAAAGCTCAGCATTTTCACAGAACTTGCCCCAGTTTCTCCAGGTCTAGAGATGCCATTCTGCCTGTCCACAGCCAGTCCAAGGAAAACAACTACAGTGTGAAAGCAGGTCTGTCGTCCCTCCTCCTACAGCCTCAGCAAGAGAGGAGAACAAACCAGGAGGATTGAATTTTATTAACTTTCTCTACTTTGGACCCAGCTCAGGGCAGAAATAACAAGCATCACTGTGGACAGACTATCAATGTGATATTGATGTCTCTATGTTATTTGAAATTAATTAAGCCACCACTCAAAAACACCTTACTGCATTGTCTGGTGGCCAAAATGTGTCCCCATTCTGTCTTCCTCATCAAGCTCTTTATTTAATAAAGGTAAAAAAAAAGGCTTCATTCCTATCTCCTAAAAATGTGCTAAAGGAAGCAGAAAACAGAAGGGAAAATATTGATGTCTGGAGGAGCTTTTAGGTTGTTACTGAGTGCCTGGTATTGCAGAGCCACATTGTTAAGGTTTCTGTACCCAGAGGTGACTTCTAACTGGTTCTGACTCATTGAGCACTGAAATTTAGACTAATTTGCTTTCCTTCCTGATAGAATTAATAATGACAAACTGATGGGTATTCTGCATAGGAACCTCATTCCAGAAGAGTAATGATCTTGTAAGAAAAGATATTTTCAGGTCACAAAGCATTTTGCAGATATCTCCTGCCTATGCTGGTGACCAGTCCTCTGCAGTGAACAGCCGTGTCACAGGTGGAAGTGTGACTGTGCCTTGTGAGCTGCTGCCCTGTCTGCCTGCAGGGACCTGGCTCTAAACACTGCAAGCATCTCCTGAGCCAACAGGAGCGGTGTTTAGCCCATGGATGAGCCCTGAGGGGGTCTGGATTGCACGGGGGGTTGGTGCATGCCCAGGCTGAATGAGCCAGTGGATTGCTGCTAAAGGCTTTGCCTGGATGAGCAGAGGAGGCAGCACTATTTATTTCATTTGAATAATATATGACTAATAAGTTAAATAAGAGAAGGCAGAGTGAGCTTTCCGGTTAAGCCAAAAGGTTTGATGCTTGTTTCCTGGGCGTTTTGAGTGTCTGGGAAGCTTTGAAGTGGTCCTAATGAACTTGCCAATGTAGATAATGTAAAATCTTTAATAATTCATTTATCAGGCAGAGCTGTCTATGATATATGTTATGAAATGTTTAAAGAGATGAATCTGTCCTTTCTAAGTGGTTGCTTGACCTCATATAAAATGGTAAAAATTCTGATGCAAAGATCTTTTATGGAAGCACTTCAATCTACCTAGCTTTGGATTAAATTTTCCTAATTGGGCTATCTTTTATGTCCTTATAATACTGCTTTTGCATCAGATAACAAAAAAAGAGGGTGAGGGAGGAAGATCTGAGGAGTAACAATCAAAATTCCCAGAGACCAACGTCACCAAATAACAGCCATTAACTGTTGTCATCTTGATCTCTATCAAGTGATCAAGGCCAGGAAACAAGCCATAAAAGAACTTGCTTTATCTTATCAACCCTCCTATACCCATTATACTTTTATTGTGGTTGTAACTTTCATTTCCTTCACCTTCGTCTTTTGGGGCACCTGTGAAATTTAGACTCCTGCTTTGCAATCTGATCACCAAAAATGACCCCTGCCCATCTCAAGCATCCCACAGCCTTTGATGGCAGATGCTATTTGGCACCTTGGTGAGACTGGTGGTGTCAGAAGTGACCCAGCAACCAGTCTATGACCAAGTCATTTTTTTCCCCCTCAAAGTAATGGAGATTGTTGTGGGAGAGGGCAATAGAAACTGAGGATTTGTAGCAGGGAGCTGAGCATCCACACAGCTCTTGCCAAGGACAGGAGATGCCAGTGGTGTCTGCCAGTGTCTTGGGACATCTCCTGGCCACTGGGCAGATGAAAGGGTGCTCTCAGCCCCGCTTCCCTGACACACAGGCTGGTGCCACAAGCACCATCGGGCTCTTTGCCATGGCCCCACAGTGCCACAGCCTCCGCACTGTTTCCAAGCTGGGAAATGCAGCAGGAGACACGCAGAGGGTTGGAGGTGAAGTGTGGGATTGCTTCCTCCCTGCCAACACAGGTCCAAAACACATTTTTACAGGGTTGCACACATGACTGAACAGTCCCTCCCATCGGTGTGTGAGCGCTGGGATCCTCCCTGCCAACACAGGTCCAAAACACATTTTTACAGGGTTGCACATGACTGAACAGTCCCTCCCATCAGTGTGTGAGCGCTGGGGTTGCCTGGACAATAACCACCCTCTTGTGTTTGTGTTTCCAGGGGCTGTCCTGCAAACGTGAAAGTTGCTTCACTCACAACAACCCAAGTGAGTTTGGCCATGCTCACAGCTCAGTTCTGGCAGGGCAGGGTCACATCCTCCCAGCTCAGGGGCACACCTGTGTCCATGTGGGGGACAGCAAGTCCAGTTTTCTTCCTATTTCCACCCTAGAAAATTACCTAACAACAATCAAAGCCAGTGTTTTGGTAGTATATAACAGCAGTGCTGTAATGTGCCAAGAAAAGGAAGGGCCTGAGAACAGCAAAAAATTGTTTGTATTTTTAGCTCTCAGCTCTGACTTAAATGAAGGTTTCAAACATGTGGCATGAGTCCTCTTGGATCATGTTTAAAATAAATTTTGTGTGTTTGGAAACAGTGAAACTAGAAACTGCAACAACAAATGTTGTGTTTGGGGGAAAAGATAGCAGGGAGAGAAGAAACAAGCCTATCTGGAGATCTTATCTTCATTTTTCTTGGGAGGACAATTTATCTGGCCAGTGCTGGAAGTTGATCATGGCTGGGTGGTTCCCAGCAGCCACATTTGGAAAGGAAAGGGAGGCAGCAGTAGGCCAGGTAGATATCTGAGTATTTCCACGTCTGCTCTTTTAAGTCAAATACCAGATGTTCAGGCTTTGCCTGCAAACCTTTAACGACTCAGATGAAAACGAAATGTTTGCTGCATTCTCTGCCTGGCTCCCTTTCAACACCACACAGTGCACACACATCCCCTGTCACCTGCACTTGCCTCTTTGCAAATGGCCCAGATTTGGACCTCGTGGCTGTTTCCAGGACTCTTAATTTTCCCTTGTCCATTCTAGCAGGAAAAGAGATGGGAAAAGCTAGATCTAATGTATGCAAAAGAGACCACTGTGGTCACTGGTGCAGCACTGGTGTTAAATGCTTTAGGAGACCCTTTGTTCAGTCTGCATGAAACTCCATTCTGCCAAGGAAATATATCCTGATGACTTGCATATATTTATGAATATATTCCATATCTAAATTTTAAAATCATGCTCATTGCACAAAAGAGACTTTATCCAGTTCCTATGATGCCTTCTTCCTCAAAGTCTTCACTAGCACAAACATTAACAGGGTGCAGTGACCTGCCCATGTTTTGGCCTGACACCTGGGAAATATTTTTATAACACAAGGTTTCCTTATCTGCTCCAGCAATAAAACTAATGGAGCTAGGTGTCTGCTAGGTCCTGTCTGCCTGGGAGGTGAATGAGAACCCTCCTGTGAGCTCATGCCTTGGTTTGGGATAGTGTCACTCCTCCCAATGTTAACACCAGTTTAGCAGCTGAGATTGCTAGTGGATTTTGTTTCTAATTAATATTTGCAGGGTAATAGACATTTATTTGTATAAATATATAAAAGGGACACATTTTACAAGCCCAGTTCCCACCCAAAGTCACTGCCTTTGTGAGCGAGGCCCACTCACCTGCTGAAAAATCCCTTGAGCCTGAATGTGTTGAAATAATTTGGTGTCCCAAGCTGTATAATATATTAAATGAATCACAGTACAAGAAACAGATGTTTATTCCAGTGAGTGCAGGAGTCCAGACACAAAGTATTGGGTTACTGTCTGTCTCAGATAACAGTACAAAGCAGAGAAAAGTTGGGATTAAACATTCTACATGTGTTCAGTATAGAAACTTTAAACCTTAAAAATGTGGCCCAGGTTCTGCTCCTGGCCTTGCTGGAACAAACCTGCAGTTGCCATGAGGCATTTCCAGGCTGTGATCAGCACCTGGGCACAAACCTGGATGCTGGCACATGCCCTGCACATTACACCAAACTGTGAATCTGAGGTGCTTTACTTTGGTGTCTGGCCATGTTCCTTAACTCTCATGTCCCAGGGACAGTGATCTGTAGCTGATATCTGTGAGAGATTTGGTACATCTGAGACCCCACCTATGACATTTCAATTCTTTAGACACTGCTGTCCTGAGATTTAATTGCAAAACTGGGCTCTTAAAATTAGCTGTTTTCCTTAAAATAAAGGCTCATTATGTTTGATTAGTTGGTATTGTCTGTTAAGCCAAAACTCTAGATTAGGAGTGAGAAAACCTAGGCTGATTTTTTTTCCCCCAAATGAAACATGAAATATGAGGTGCTCCAGAGAAATCTGGGGGCCAGGGCATCTCTGTCAGGCTGGCCCCTTGACTCTTAGCAACTTTGTTCAAGGAATGTTTACTCAAAACTCTGTAAAGGAGAAAGCAGGAGCCTGAAAAAGAAAATGAGGTAACTTTTTTTCTCTGTTGAAAGATCATGCATATCCAGGGATGCTCCTTGCTTGCAACTTTTGTGCCCTGTACTGATTCTTTTATCATCAGCATTACCCACATGAGTCCTGCTTGGGGTCATTTCTAGAAGACCTGGGGGTCCAGACTGTGCCCTGTGCTTGGGGACCCTAAGGGAACTCAGCTTTTGGCCCCACAGGAAGGCAGCCAGTGAAAAGCAGTGTGACCAGATCTCCAGCAGCTCCTGTCACCTGCAGTCACTGTCCTTCAGCTGGCAGCAACTGTGGAAGGTGAAAAGCACCATTTTTACATTATAAACAAACAGACCTTTGCTCAGAGAGAGCTTTGCCTCCTCCCACATCCCACTGCTGTATCACAGGCAGTGCTTCCTGGCTGCAGAACCTGAGCTTCACTCATAAAGGAGGAAAGATCTGCTGCTTCTTTTCTGTTCCTGTTTGCATCCCTCACCACGCTTGAAATGAGCTGTATCCTGAGTTATTCTTGTACAAGCCTTCCCATTGTTCACGTCATGGGTTATGAATTCTGTCCCTTTGAAGAAATATGAGCCATGTTATGGAAAAGTGAGAATGGTGTTGAGTCTGCACGAGATACTCATGGATGTGACATACAGGAAAAGGATGAGTGCTCTGCTCTGTCCTCATGAATGAAGCCACAGGAAGGAGATGTGACAGGGCACTGGGTGAGCTGCTGAGAAATTTCCATGGTTCGTAGTTCTGCACTGGCTCAATTTGCATCCTCATCCTGCATTTTCATTGACTGAAAATATTCCTCATAAAGAGTTCCACTGGCACTAACAGTCTTGTCTCTGCTAAGAGGTTTTTAAATACCTAGCACCAGTGATTCACACTTAATTTGCAACATTTGTATCGTGACAACCCATGCTTTTCAGGGCACGGGTACCTCAGTACAAACATCACCTGGGATTGAGCAGACCTGGTTATATGTACCTGCTTGGGAAGGAGAGGCTGGGGAGCAGCACCTCAGGAAGAGATCTGGGGCTTTGGGTCGATGGCAAATTAAATACGAGCCAACACTGCCTGTCAGTCCAAAGGGCCAACCAAGTCCTGAGGTGCACCAGGCACAGCATCACCAGCTTGTCAAGGGAGGAGATTGTCCCACTCTGCTCTGCACTGCTGCAGGGTACTCTGTGCAGATTGGAGCTCCTCAGTGTAAGAAGGACATCAAACTAAGAGGAGTTCAACTAAGATGGTGCCTCGAGGGCAAGACTGAGAGGAGAAGCTGAGATATCTTGGTTTGTTCAGCTCGGAGAAGAGGAGACTGAAGGATTTCTTCGTTGCAGGCTACAGCTTCTTCACAGCAGGCAGGAGATGGGCAGATGCTGATCTCTCTTGGGTGACCAGTGATAGGACAGGAGAATATGGAATGAAGCTGTGTCAGGGGAAGTTCAGACTGGACATTAGGAAAAGGTTCTTCACTGAGAGGCTTTTGATCCCTGGAACAGACTCCCTTGGGGAGTGGTCATTGCACCAACTTTGCCAGAGTTCAAGGAGCATCTAGAGGATGCTCTCAGTCATAGGGTTTATCTGTAGGTACTACTGTGAGGAGCAGGGAATTGGACTCAATGATCCTCATGGGTCCCTTCCAGCTTGAGATATTATATGATCTTATGACGGTCATTGGTCCCTTGCCCAACTTTCCACACTGTACTGCTCCTATATTGTCATCAGTACTGCCAGCTGAACATTTGCAAGGATGTGAGAAAGCACTTTGTGCTGATAGAGACCTCTGATGGCTGCAGTCTCCTCCCCAGGATGCCATTACCAGCCACACAAGGCGTATTTTGCTGGAACAGGGGAAAAAACAAAAATGCCACAGCCAAAGGCCTGATGCAGGCAGGTGCTGAGCATCACCATTCTGGAGCATTTAGAGTTTGCTGCTGGGGCTCTGTGGCCTGCACTGTCCCTGGGATCTCTTGGCATTTTGTTCCCCCAGCCCCACTGTCAGCCCTGGCAGTGCCCCTGCTCGCCGACACGACACGGGCTGCGCTGCCCTCCCCAGCTCCTGCAGGCTGCTATCATGTGCAAAAAGGAAGGAGAAGGCAAAATAAGCACAGCCAGGAATCACATAATATTGCTGCAGTCCTGCCAGGAAACAGACTGTAGAAGTTCCTGTATTTAAAAGCCAGGAGATGAGTTTTATTGTTAGTAGTTGTTATAGCAACCTGAGGTGCTGCAGAGTAATACATGCTCGGTGCGTTGCAGCAGACTCTGACAAGTTCAAGACTGTTGCCTTGCTGCTAAATCTTGTTGCCAAGGCAATGCAACACAAGGCAAGAGCCTAGAGAAATGAATATTGCTGACAGCTCATGCCAGCAGGCCTGGGCTGATTAAAAGGGAACTTTTAAAATTGATGTTAACTTAAAAAACGCAGCAGCAGAAAGGAAATGGGAGCACAGATGTGGAGGAGAGGATCCAGAGGAGGAGCAATGGGTTAATGTCAAGCAACAGGTAAAGGAAAGCATTTGATTAAAAAACAATGTGGCTGACAGGATGTCAGCTCACGAGGCAAGAAACGCGCCGCATTTTTGGAGGGAGCAAAAGCAAAAGCACAGAATCCTCACTTTTTAAATTTGTTTAGCCTGGGCAGTACTGCTGTAATTTGAGAACTTGAGAACTGTAATTTGGGAACTTTGGCTTTTTCCCAACAGTGTTGACAGCAAAAATAATTTTCTCAGTAAATTTGTTTAGTGGCACGGATTTTGTTGCTGCTGTAGTAAAACCCATGAAGTAGCTCAGTCAACTTTCAATTTTATGTTCATTTTCAGCCTTTTAAAAATGCTTCATGGTGAAAGGTTAGCTGGAAAAGAGATGAAGCTGCAAGCTGATTATTCTCTCCTGTCTATGATTCACTGTTAATGCTGACAGTATACTCTGAATTGAAGGAAGAATATTACCCCAAGGACCACGGAGTCAAAATAAATTATCAGTGCTGAAGAAGTCAGGTGATGATGTTAATTTCAACTACACATACAATATTTTTACATTGCTATGGGATACTAGGGTTCTAAAATTCAAGTACTGCAGAAGTACCTCAGATACACAATGATCTCAGATGAACTTGTTACCTTGTCAATTGATTTGTGAATAAAAGCATAACATTTCCTGGACAATTACCATAGCAGTATTCTGCTCCACTCCCACTTATGCCCCATATATTTTACATTTCCATGAATTATCAATATCTAAAAATGACCTCATGTTTTCCTATTCAATGACTACTCCATCATGTGCAACTTTCAGTACAGTAGTACTTTACCTGACCAAATGCCCTGAGTGGGAATTTGTTCTTCTGGCACCTGCTGTGGATCATGGAAAAGTCAGGTCTGCAAGTACTTTGCATTATATTAAAATAGAAAACTAAGACATGGGAAGTGGTTTGCCAGTTGTGCTGGAATTTTTTTGTGTGTGCATTCCTTGGCAGAGCCATCTCTATTGACCTTCATAAAAGTCAGGATTTTTAATTACCTGGCAAATATTTTTGTACTATTTTGAAGTTCTTAAGCCGTGGGCCAGGAAGCAGGCAGGTGACTGGTCATATGCTTGTAGCCATCATTTGGTTTTCAGCAGCTAAATTATATTCAAAAAAGCTGGCAGTGTGTTACTTGCACCCTTACTACTGTTACTGGCATTTTTCCACAATTGCCATAGCTAGCTGTGAGATATTATACAATCAGAAAAAAGGGAAAAACTGGTTCAGACAATTGTGAAGGGAACATGGCATTGCCCCAGAGGATGTTTTTATTTGGAGACTGTCCATTAGATAAAGAAACATGAGAGTCCAAGATTTGGGCATTTGCTTTTTTTTTTTTTTTTTTTTAATCAGAAAACAAAAAGAAACTCTATTTTTATTCTTAGTTTAATTTTTCTGCTGGTGATTCCACACATAGTGCTATTTCTTAATATATTCAGGAGAAGGTTTTGAAGCCCTCCAGAATATCCTTCCTTTTCCTGAAGAGAAGCATACACAAAAGTCAGGCTAGTAAAAAGGCGGAACCATATGGGCAGGTCACACAGCAACATCAACATTTAGCTGAACTGCAGGACCCCAGAGCACTTCCAAGACCTGGCTCTCCTACCTGCAAGTCCCATCTGCCCCTAAAGCCTGTGACAAGAGGATCCTTCTTGGAAGCTTTCTAGACCATGTTTACCAGCCCAAACCTGCTGTGTGATGCCTCCTCCAGGACAGATGGGACACTCAGGGGAAGCTCAGACCCCCCCAGAAAGAACCAGGGCTGAAAAGCACTGCAGCTAAATGCACCTTGGCACAGCCTCTGAAATATGGCTGCACAGCCCAAGGGCATCCCCCTCTGCTTCCTTCTGCCTCCTGTCCCCCTTCCCTGCTGTGCACTTGCTCGAGAGCCACCCCCAGAGAGCAGGGAAGCAATGTGGAGCTGGGACAGTGTGTCATCAAGATAGCTGCTGATAGCAGAGCAGACAGAGCTATTTCCAGAATGATTAATACTATTAGCACATGCTGAAGCTTTAGGCTAAACATAAGCTTTAGAGGAATGGATTTTGATGTAAAAAGTGAATAAATGAGACAACTGTCAGAACAATGAGTGGTGAACCAAGTAAAGATTCTTAGTGTAGGAGATGCAAAGCACAGCCTGCTGGCCTATTTTCACTGAGCCTGCTGGTAAAATTCCCCCTGCCCTTCAGGCTGGGGAAATAGCTCAGCAATAGCATGTGGCACAGAGGTAACCCAACCAGCAGGCACCAAGGCTGCTCCCACAACTAATTAGCTGCATGGCATTTGAGCAGAGGCACGGCGATGGTAACACCCTGGGATCCAAGGCACTGATCCTCCCCCAGCCCAAACCATGCTCCGCTGCTCCTGGAGCCTGTTTGAAGATCTTTGTGCTGCCCTTTACTGTACATACCTTGAGTGCTTGCAAGAGTACCAGTGTGAGGGCTCGTCTGTCGCTGAATAAAAAGCACGTCTCAAAAGGACCATCTGACTTATGCTGTCTTCTCATAATCCCCATTCCAGAGGTCCCAAATGCCATAATTGAAAACCTGCTGTTCATCCCCTGAAAGTCAGGTTTAACTTATTGTAAGCAGCTCCCAGAAGGACAGTATTTTGCATAATCAGTTACAGGGGATATGGGTAGCATTTTTCTGTTTTTCTTCTCCTGATACTTTCCTCACAGGAGAGCAAGAAAATAAAATGTAGGCATAGCTGGGCAATGTCCTCTTCCCCACTTCCTTTTTTTTCCCCCAATCATCAATCATACTTGTTTTCTTATGGTTATAGCATTGTATGTACAGTTCTTCATTTCCTTTTTGAAAATTTATTCTTATTTTTCCTACACAACACATCTTGAGAATAGATGTCTTGAAAGTCAGGTGGGTTTGTTACTTTAGATCCATGTCTGCAAAGAAGTCACATGCTCAGGGCGTTTCTCTGGAGTAGCTAATTCAGCTTGGGCCCAGCCACATGATCCCCCTTTCCAGTCTTGCCTTATGGCCTCTGAGGAATGTTGCATTGGCTGCGAGGGAATTACTAGGTCTTGGCAAGACATGTTAATATCTTCGCAAAGACTTGTTAGGGACCAAGACTTCAGCCTCCAACTATTTCCTCTGATAAAGCAGAGTATTCACAGCAGTTCATTAGTCTTGAATTGCCAGTTTGACTTTGAGAGAAATGAAAGTTCCCTGGAAACCAGAGGGGCTCTGTAAGTAAAACTGGCTGGTGTTGTCTGCCTGCTAGCAGGCTTCAAAACAGAAGCATAGTGTTGGATCCAGTGAGACAAATCAGTGGCTCAGGACACTTTAGTCGAGGATTGGGAAAATGAGCACCCAGGTAGAAGAAAGATTATGAATTATGGCCATACCTGCTATAATGGGATTTGAAAGACTGTCAGGACATCAGAAAACTTTGGCTTGGGCATGCAAATTTGATGTTTTCTCCTGAAGATGTGCCCATGTTCATACACCAAGTTTGCAGCAGCAACAGAATTACAGTCTTACTTTATTACAGCAGTTGTTTTGTTGGGTTTTTTTTTTTAACATGCAGTGTCTTTCCATTAGCATCCAACATTACACTGATAATCCTTGAAAGCACCAGAGCATGAGTATCATATCTGCATCTGGATCTCTCTGCCAGGGAGCTCGTTACACAGCATGGAAAGAATTTTTGCTATCTCATTTGGAATCATTGATAACAATATCACAAGTGAAGGGAATGTATTGTTCATCCATGAGATGGGAAGGAATCATTCCCACAGTCCCAGCACATTGCTGTCCCAAGCAGTCACTTGCAAGGCAGAGAAACAACATCTGAGTTACACATTTTGCAAACCAAGAGCAGTTTTCCCAAGCATGGGGGGGCACAACACTGGTGCAAGGGACAGAAGGTGTATCACAAAACAGGTCCCTCCATGCCAGCTTCCCAAAGCACTTGTATGATTGAGCTGAGCTTCAGAGCACAGCACAGAGAACATTAAAGGAACCTGAGAGCTGGCCCCTAGCAGCAGCAGCAGCCAGCTCCAGCAGCTGGAGTGCTCCATCCGAGGAAGGGTATCTATCAGTCAGATGCTCAGAAAATCCCAGCTGACTCAGGGCCCCATTTCTTGGCTATGTGCTGGCCTCTTTACACCTCTGGTGTTGGAAAAGGAAGTGGAACAGCCGGTTCTCATGTATACGTTCAACAGCTTTGAAAAGCCCCCCGTTGTAGAAAAACGCAGCAGAGCTGCGAGGTCTGGAGCTGGTTTCCTATCTGAAAGCCAGGCAGGATGCCTGATCTGTAGCTGCAGTTCAGCTTGACAGAGGGCCAACTCCAACACCGCTGTTCTCATCTGCTTCAGTGTCAGATGAACACTTGTGTGCCGTTTTCCCATCCACCACCATACAAGCTTAAACCAAAGAATTACGTTCCCCCGGCTTTCTATAGAGTGGTGGCATGAATTGCTGTCTTGTTCAGAGCCATTTTCTGGCACCCAGCTGGCACTGGGATCCAAATCAAGGCCCCAGTTCAGCAGTTACTCAGTGACTTGTCCCAGTGACATTCCAGCCTCCCTTGCCCTAGTTAGACACATGTTTAAAGAACTCACTACAGCCATGCTTAAGCCCTGAGAAAAAAGCATCCCAGCAGAAGGGCAGAGAACCAGCTCGATCAACCACACACAGTGAGATGTGTTCAATGCTCAAGCCAACTAATGCAAGCCTACTAATGGGTAATCCTGTGTCTACTCTTGGCAGAAGAGTGTTATTGCCCCTTGGGGAACAAGTCTTCCTGGTCAAAGATTATCCTTGTGGAATACATTATCAAACCAAAGTAATGCATGTGTATGTATATATATATTTCACATGGATTCATATGACATGTAGCTTATACTTATGTCAGTCCATCTGATGGGGTAGAAATCAATGGGGAAGCTGTAACTACATGGAAAGAATGGGAATTTTCTGGTAAGCCTCAGCATGGCAGAGACTGTTCTCAGAGGTCGTAAAAGACTTCTGCAGCCTGCTAATTATACACTAGCCAAATCTTATTACAAACAAGTAATAAGTATAGGCACGTTTGTTGGTTTTGCTAATGACATTAATGTCCTTTTTGATGATTTGCAGAGCTCCAGGAGGCCAGAGACTCAATTTGTACTGATGTATCTCTCACTCCGGTGAAGTCTAGGAAACTCTGGATGTTTGATAGTTTTTCACCATCTATCTTTAGACAACCCAAGATCTGTTTTCTGCACAGTAGTTTGAGCTGCTTCATCTGCTCTATAACACACACATTCAGAACTCTAACTAGATACTGGATTTGTGTATTATTTTCAGGTATGTAAGTGACGGTGTGTAGACTTATGCATTCTTCTTAAAGGGAATTTGTTCATATACCCTTCTTGTTCATTCCCTCCTTAAAGGGAATTTGTGCTTTTACTTCTCCACAGTTTCCTTATCTCCCTCAGCTGTGACACTGAAGTCTGCTCTGTAGATTCATTTATCTTTCCCCTGTGGAGTCCCAGAGAGTTCAGATATCCCAGTGAAAACCACAGACTTTGCAATTTAGGGTAAATCATCACACGGTAAGAGACGGACTTGGAAATGGTTAGTACACATTCTGAAGAATTACCAGGATTTGCTGGGCAAAGAGAAGCAAAGGTTTTTCTCTTTTCTCTCTATCCACATACTTCTGTGACTGATTTGAGTTTCCAGTGTCTGTTTGCACAGACCTCATCACTGGTCCCACTGCCCTTCTCCACTTCCTGTCTGAGAACAAATGGAGACAGTCAGCAGCAGCAATCTCACATCCTTTCGTATGAAAACCACTGAACACAATTTGTCCCACCAGGGAAATCAGTGCTTTAAGTATGTGAGTAATTCACTGATTTCATAGGAGTATCTCAGGAAGGTTTGTTTCAGCCTGCTCCGATGGCTGCAGTGACAGAAGGACACTGCCCTGAGCACACTCTGGATGCTGCAGGAGCTCTCTGTAGGCACTGCTGGCCCGTGCTGCAATCTGGGGAGCCCTGCTGTGCTGGGGCAGCGAGCTCCTGCCCCCAGCTTTCCATCCAGCCATTCCTAGCATTACGAATCCCTGGGAATACACTCAGAAACTACAGATGAGGTCATTCCCAAGAGTCTGCTTAGGTATTTGGGGCCCTTGACACTGAGAGGAGCTAAAATCTTACACTCTATGAATGGTTTTTAAAGGGAAAGTGGAACTCTTTTTATAGTACATTAGCTGTTTGCTAATCTTGAATTGGTAAATTATTAACTCCTCTACAATTTGTTTGTCCTTTTTGTTATATACTGCACTAATACACATTCTTCTATCTTACTTGCCTCCTAAGAAGCTTTGGGAGTGACAGTTACTTATCAAAATCCAAAATAAAACATTATTCATGAATTAATATTGTTTATGCACATTAACAAATCTGAGGCTGATTTCATTGCTGTGCTGTCCTTTCAAGTGATCCATCAAATACAAAAAGCAACAGTTGGCCCTAACAGCTCTGAATTTGACTTGATGCTCTAAACTTTGAAACATTTGTCCAGGAAATTGCATCACATGCTCCTCTGCGGGCCCTGAGATAGCATAAAAAGCACAGCATGCCAAGATACCTTAACAATGAGCATGGGGGACTCTGTCTTTGTCCTATATTCAATTTGTCTTGGGGTAATGGAGAAGAAAGTAGAACTCCAGGATAGTTACAAAGAACCTTTTTCAGACTTACTGAGTCAACATGCACATCTATCAGTGTGCCATGACCTTAGGCTCCCATACTTCCAGGCTCCTGTCCCCCAGGAGAGGGCTGGCCTTCCCAGCTGGTGTGTGTCTGGTGACAGCACACCCATGTCAGAGATGGCACTTGAGCTTCAAGTCACCATTAATGTGCTGACAAAGAATCCCCACCTTGTTCAACCAACACAAACCTTTTGCCTGAGCGTAGATGGTGCTGAGTCAATAAATGTAGGTTTCTTGATGCAAAGGGACGTGCTGTGCTCCAAATGCATCATCAGAATCACAGATTAGCGATGTCTTTTTAAAAATGTGCTCCGAACATGAGTTTTTCCTTCCAAAAATAACTTTTATTTTGTTCATATTAGAAGAGCAGGATGTTCTTTCCTGTCCTGAAGGGATAAGGAGGAAATGAGAACTATGGGGTTCTTATATGGTATGAGCTACTATTCTTCTGGACTAGTGCTGTGAATCTTGATTTTTTTTCTCCCCAGGCTTAGCATTTTATTCCCCATGGACCTCATTTTGCATTCATTCATGCTGATGTTACTCCAGTGAAGCTCTCTGATATCAAAGGCATTCCTCCATGTTTACAACCTCTCTCATCCTAAGGCAATAGACATTAGAAGGGAGGCAACCTACTGAAGGCAGTGCATGCTAAATGTCTCAATTCCCTTTTCGAATGAGATAAAGTCAGTTGAGAGACATGAGTGGGGGCAGAAAGCATCCTTTCCTGTACTCTGTGTTCAAGGAAAGAGACAGCAGTTTGGAGGAAATGTGAACGTAATGGACTGTACATTTGTATCCCATTGTACCGAGGTCTGACAGGAAACACTTGGGGCTTGATTCAGGAAAAAGTAAATCGGATCCCTTTATAACACTCTCATAACCCCGGTTATCCTGCAGTATTTGACTACATCCCTGTCTTTAATGTATATATTCTCACAGCTCTCTCCAGAAGACCAGAAGGAAATCTGGTCACTGGGGAGCAAGGGAGGCATGGGAAGAGATTTTACAACATTTTCCATCCGATGGCCCTCCTGAGTGACAGCAAAAGGCCAGCAGCCCTTCACTTTTAAACCAAAGGGACTCCTGAGCAGCTGCCATTATTGACTGCCGCCATAAGCAGTTCCTTACATGAGGAAAGCTGCAAATACCAAACTTTAGATAATTTCTGAGCAGCCTCTGCCAAGCCCATGAGAGCTTTTTGTTGTCATTGGCCTTCACTGTAATGTGTAGATGGTTGCAGTGAGTTCCCACCACATGTGCAGGGCCAGAGGCTCCTCAGCAGGCACTGCAGAATCCCTTGGTTAGAGGTTCACCCTGCAGCAACATGGAAGAGGTTCCAGCCCTCAGCATTCAGCAGCTCTGTTCCTCAGGCAGCCCGCTGGGTTCTGTGGGATCTGTGCTGGTCCCTGGAAATGCCTTTAACTGCTCCCAAGGGAGCTCCCTCCCAGAGTGAGCAGGGTCAGGGAGCTGTTAGAGCCTTTGTCTGTGGGGAACACGCAGTACCACCAGTGTTTGGCATTCTGCTGTACAGCTCACGAAGCTGCAAAGATTGAAAAAGAAACCACCCCCCACACGTGACCCAGAAGAGACGGATTGAGGACATAATGCCCCTGATTGAAAAGGGAGGCACCCAGGACACCTTGTGGTGTATATATATATATATATATTTTTTTTTTAACTAGAGCTAAAGTAATTTGGCATGTGTGTCCCCTGAGCTACTTCCTAAACCACAGCTGCATGAGGAATTATCTAGCTCTTAGCTGAAGTAACTTCTCAAAAAAAAAACCCAAACATGTAGGTCATCAAAGTGCTAATAAAAAAATTTAAAAAAAAAAAAAAGAAGTTGATGAATCTCTGAGCAGTGCTCTGATTATCTCTCTGTGGGGAATGAAGAACTCATTAACATGAGCTCCATGCCACTCCCTCGTCCTTTCTCTGAGTTTGGCATAAAGCAAGGAAACAAATGTCTGTGGTTTGGCCAAGTTTCTAATGAGTAGCTCAGCTAGGTCCACTGATTAGACACGTGGCTCTATGGAGGGTGAAAAGGCTGCCCTGCCATGTAAAGTGGCAAAGAGTGGCAAAGCATTTCTGCCACACTGGGTTCCCAAAAAGGAAATACTTTACTTCTTGTGTGGATTTTTTTCAATGGATTTAGCAAGAACTGTACACAGAGAGGGTTTCCTTGACATGGCCAACAGAGAGAAACAGTGTGAGGTCCAGAGAGGGCAACAAAGGCGGGTGTATGTCTGAGGGGTCCCTCTCCAAAAATTGTTGTTGCAGCTTGCTATGTGTTTGGTTTCACTTGTTAAGGGGGGGTTTGCTACTAAAATACAGTCCAAACCCAGAAGAACAGTCCTGCCTATCATCTGTCCTCCCTGCTGTGGGTGTTACCTGTCCCACTGCACAGAAGGATGTCTGCAGAGCAGCCCCCAGGCACTGCTGGAGCCCACAGGCAGAGGTCTCCATTTGCTGCATCACCTGCAGCAGCTGCAGCACAGAGGTCTGCCTAACTAAGAATGGCCCACTCCACTGACTCTCTGGAAGCACCTGGCAGCTTTTTGAAGGAATGAACAAAAACTCCAGAACTAATGGGAGAAGTCTCTTCCATGCAGGAAAGTTTCTCCTTGACAATGTTTGTTTCATTTATAGCTTGAATCATCAGTACATGTCAGCTTCATATCATAATCCTTCCAACACTAAAGTAGAACTCATCTACATGCCCAGGAGAAGAAAACTCACCCTACAATAAACCTGAAAGGCATCTGCTGGGATAAGCAACTGCTGCCTCTGAAATTCAAATATCAGGGTGTGTGATCAATGTCACGCAGCACCTTAGCACTCCTGAGACATCAAGTCTGTCCCCTGCTGCTGCAGACAATGCATTGTATAATGACTTTAATAAACTACAACTTAAAAGCAGTGAGATTTTCCATTCCAAATATCCCCTCAGAAAAGGCAGTATTTGATTGCTGTAATGGTTAACAGCTCTCTTCTGGTTTCCAGCTGAAATTTGTGTGTGGCCGGTTCCTATTCAATCCCTTATGCGCCTGCACCCTCTCTAGTAAGCAGCTGTCTGGGCCAGAGCTCAGAATTCAAGGCAATTCCCAACCCACCAATTTAATTCCAGTATCACCCTCATTTTCAAAACCACACCTAAAGTTTGTAATTTATTGGCCTCTTCAGGTTCATGGTTTATTAAAACATGATACAGCTGTAATTTTTTTCCAAAAGGAAATAAAAATGAGGGGATGAACATGGATGGAACAGCCCTACTAATTCCATGAGTGTTAAACTGAATTAATAGGCAAATTGGAGAAAGCAAATTGCTCCAACCTTCATAGCACAGTCCACATGTAATTATATATTCTTCCTGTGCCCAAGGTAAGTTTTAATTTCCAACAGCCACCAGATAGTTAAAAGTCCTGTACTAAATAACAGATGCTGTGCCACCTCATCTCCTTATTAGTGGCCGGTACCTGCAGGTTCCCGTGGCGCTGGTGCAGTCAGGTGGAGCCATCTCAGTGCTGGGTACACATTTGCAAAGTTAAAACATGTTCTGCACCCTCTCTGTATTCAAATCAGACACCCCATGGCTGGACAGATTGCTGCCTCAGGCACTTTTTTTCTCCAAGGACCTCTCAAACTCCCAAGGGCCCTTGCTTGGGATGGTCCTGTAGCTCCCCCACTGCTGTGACGCTGACTCCATCAGAAGAGGGTCCTGGCACACAGGGTCTTCATCCTACCCTGCTCCAGCCCTGCTGCTTTCCCCAGGACCACAGTCCTCGAGGCACTCTTTAAAAGCGAGCAGTACGCAGAATTAAAAGTTTTTGTCCCCCGAATATACGTGGAGTTAGTTAATGTGTGATTTTACACCTGTGAACAGCAGTGCTGATTTCAAAGGGACCTTCTAAGACTTTCAAGCATATTTTACAAAGTTTCTACTTTATCCTGCTTGTAATTCCCTCCTAGCCTGGATCGTGGGGACTCGTTGACCTTGAAGACTTCTGCATCTTAGAAATAATTAAAAACATAATTAAAATACAGAGGAGTTTTTTATTTGTTTTGTTTTGGTTTTTGTTTTGGTTTTTTTTTGCATAAAAAGGAGAACTATCACCCAGTGCTTCCGTGGCTTCAAACGTCAGATCAGAGCCGCTCAGATGTAACAAAACCAGCTCTGAAACCGAGAAACCAAGTAACTTTGGGTGGGGAACCAAGAACAGGGATGATTTCAGCCGCAAAGCGGAACAACTAGAGAAAGCCAAGAAAACAAAAAACAGGGAGGAAAAGAAAAAAAAAAAAAAAAGAGAGAGAAAGAAAGGACAGTGTTTGCCAATATGACTTTAGCATTTTGTGCAGCTTTTTTTAGCCAGGGCTGCTCTCGGCAAAAGAGCTTTCTCCTGAGCAGCACGAGCCATCTGGAGAAGCCGTCTGCCGCCTTTCAGCCTCAACAACTGTTTAAATTTCTCACAATTTCACTTCCAACCCAGGGTTTTGTTGTTGTTTGCTCAGGGGGCGTGGATTCTTTATTCATTTTACCCGCACACTTTTCCCCCGTGCGGCGGCCACCGCGGGGTCCCTCTCCAGCGGCACGGCCCCTCGGGATCGATGCTCCAGCCCCGCACTGCAGGTAGGCAGGGGCGCGGGGCGGGCGGCAACAATGGAGCGCAGCCGGGGCGGAGGACACTGCCGGTGCCGCCGCCCCTCGGCCAAGTTGGAAGCCGCGGAAGGGCGAGGGAAGGCGGCCGTAATTCCAGCTTGGCCGAGGGGCGGCCGGGGAAGGACGGCGGGCGAGCCCCCAACGCTGCCAGATAGTGATCCCGAGCGGGCGGGCAGGCGCGGGAGGAGGAGCCCAGGTGTCCCTTCCTGCCACATAGTGCGCCGCCCCTTTCCCCGCCCGCTCCCGCGGTGGTGCTGGCGCTCCCGCCGCCGGGCGCGGGGATGGACTGCAGCACAAAGGCGCGGGCCCGCTGAGGTAACGCTGCCCGGGCTGCGGGCACCGGCGGGGGGACGGCGGGCAGCGGGGATCTCCCTTCCCGCCCGGCGCGGCGCCGCGGCCGCCCCGGAGCCGCGGTCGGGGAAGGGGGGGCGGCGGCGGCCGGAGGCCCCGAGCGCTCCCCGCGGTGCCGCGGCCGCCCCGGGGCTGCGGGGGGAGCGCGGGGCCGCGGCCGGCGGCGGGATGGGGCGGTGCGGGGGCACCGCGGGGCCGAGGGGGAACTTGCCCGCGGGTCTACGCCAGCTCTCCGCCGGGGGAGATGCTGCAGTGCTGTCGTTCTGCCTCGGCGCTGGGCTGAGGAGGAGGACGAGGCTTTAAATAATGCGCCTCCGCTCCGAAACTCAGCTAATCAAATAAAACCTTGGGAGTGATTGTTGCAACTACGAGCTGTCCTTGCTCCACCGCGAGGCTCCGGGCTCCCTACGCCTCTCGGAAAACTTCTTAAAATCTACATTATTTGGGGGTTTTATAGTGGCGCGCAGCTCCACCTTGGCCGTGGGTCGCGGTGCGGCGAGCCCGGGATTGCGCTTCCCGGTGCAGGCTCAGGCATTCCGGTCACGGCAGCGCGGACCCACCGGCGTGACCGGCATCAGCCCAGCGCCGCTCGCTGCTGCGGGCTCGCCCTGGCCACCCAGCCCCCTGCTCTGCTCGCAGTTTGGAATTATCTCCAATCTGTGCTTGTCCTAGGGAGGAGGAAATTCAGGATTGCTGCCTTGAACTTTAGGCTCCAGAAATGAGAATTTACGATGGGCCTTTTGGGAGTTTGTTCCTCGGTGTTGGTCAGTTTTCATCTCGCATTAAAAAGCTTATTTAAGAATTCAGAGCGGAGTTATCAGTCAGTGTGCACTGTAGACTTCAGGGCAGGCAACGTCTGCATGGCTGAACGATGGGTTTTTGGCAGGGAAGCCTTGGAGTGGCTCTGTAAGGAGGGTAGAGCATGCCTGAAAAGCAACGATGTGGTCGTGGAGGTGGGTTGTCTCTGTTTCTGTCTCAGCATCATTATGTTACAGGCAGGTTGAGCCTGAATCTGCTGGTTTTCATTCACATGTTCTGGACTCGTGTCTGGAGGGTAGTGATGTGATACCGAGTGGAGGGAAAATGTGTAGGCATGTGCCTCATCTGCGTAGTTCCACTATGTGGAGGAGTTAAGTTTAAAACAACAAATAGATAAAATCAATGGCAATGAATATCTGGGCCAAAAAATGAATGGCCAAGGGTTATAAAGGCATGAATGTATGGAATTGCTGAATTGTGTGGGAGAAGTTGCTGCTTAAATGAGCTTTGGTACCAGAGGAATGAAGCTGACAAATGTAACCTCAGCCTTTCAGAGAGCGCTTTGGTGTGCCTGGGGCAGCTTCAGGCTGTCTCGCTTACCTTCTGGTCCAGTTGCTGATGACTGGAGTGCAGCACAGGTGTGGCAGAAGTCTGGCTCTGTGTGATCTGCTGGGAGGGGACGGTGGTGGCTTTTGGGGGGAGTGGTGCAAGACGGGACAGGTTCTGCACGTGTCTGAAACTCCCTTTTGCCTCCCTGCCAGGGTTTGTCTTGTACCAGGGAGTTCTCAGGGCTACACACCCGGTCACTTCAGTGGCCTTGCTGGCTGGAAACTGTGTGTGAACAAATTGTACGAACCTCCTTGGTGGCATCCAGTACTTGCAGGGAAGGAAAGTGTCAACCCAGGGGACAGCATGAGCTCTTTGACTGTTATCAGACAAGCTCCTCAATGCTGATTTGAGTAAGAAGTGCATGTATTTCTCAATGAAACAAAATTATAATTGTGTAACTAATAGAATAGACTATACCAGTTTTAACTTTAGATGTTGACATGTTAACACTTTTAGCGTTAGTTGCATTATTTCTCAGAAGATATTATTACTTGAGTTTAATTTTTCTTGGAAGAATGTGAAGTCCCAGGCAGGAAGGGGTGGGCTGCTTAGGGGTTGAGTGTTTAATGATAGAGGTTACTGCACGACGATGATGATGATGATGATTAAGCACGTCCTTAATTCCTGACCAATAGATGGAGTGCTGCTATGCTTTAGGATATCTGGGGATTTAATGGTCTCTTGGTTAAATCAGTCATTATCCTTGACTCTTGCCTGAGGATTGAGGCAGCTGACATTATTTAAGGGAAAGGTGATTTTAGGGTGGTGCATTTAAGCTGTCATGTACCCCACAATCATCTAACCCAAAGCGAAGATGCAGGTGATGCTCTGACCCCCAGGCTTTGCAGTGCTTGCAGGGTGGTTGGACTGGAGCGATCTGGGGGAGCGGGGCAGTGTCACTGCCTTGGCCAGCAAGGTGTACTGCAGCCCTTGCAGTGCCCCTTTGCTGGTTATGGAATGAGCTGGTGGACAGGGCTGGCTGAGCCCAGCTGGGCTCGGTGTAGCTGGGCTGGAACGGTCCCTGTTGCATGTGATGTTAGAGGTGACATTGCACGCAGGGCCGCCAGCTTTTGTTCAGCTTCACTTGTTAGAGGCCAAATGACCTGGCATAAGACTCTGTTTGCTGTGAAAATCGTGAGAAATTAACATGTAAGAGTGAAAATCGTGAGAAATTGACATGCAAGAGACGAGAAATGAAAACTGTTTTAAGAAAGGCCAGCATTAGTTTGTTTCCTTTTGTAAGGGAATGTTTTACGGATCAAGAACTGAACTGAAAGAAGGCAAAAGGCTGCTGGTTTTTCCCTTGTTAAAATCATCATTGCCAGTTAAAACTGCAGCGCTGTCCTTGCTGCGCTGTGGATGGTGCTGGAATGATAATGCTTTAAAAAAACAATTTTAATTTAGGGGAATAGCTTGCCTCACTTTGAGATGGTGCATAAAATTGCCTTTTTGCTCGCACTTTTTAAACTGCATATGAATTCTAGTTTAAAAAATGTCCTGTAACTTCAGCAGCCGTAGTAACCTCTGGCTATTATTTCCCTTGTAAATCAATTTTGCATTTTCATAGTGCTGCTGCTTCAAAAACCAAATCGGTCATTGTTTTGGTATTGACTTAGAAGAATGCAATCTATATTTTTTAATAGCATTGCTTCCCCTTACATCACAGGCTTTTCTTCAAGCTATGTTTTGAAATGCCTTATTGCCATATGAGAGATGGTGGTGTGGCTTCTGGTAGGATTCTTGGGGGTTAGTTCTCTTTTGTGTAGTGTTTTTTGGCAGATGAAGATGAATAAAAAGTACTTGACAGGGAGCAAGCAGTAACTTACTCATTGTGTGTTAATATTAGTTCTGTTTGCCCACAGAGTCTACTCTGCTTCTATATGAACTCTGAGTCACTTGACATGTGGGAAAACACTTTTGTTTCTTTTCTGTATTCAAGATAACACGTGTCATTGTACATCATCACAAATGGGATTTTGAAGGATTTAATTTAAAGATATCCTAGCAAGTACATGGCTTTTCTGCAGATAATTTGTGATCCGGATTATTAATTAAGAGAAACAAATTTTAATTGGTTAGATAAGAAAGTATGTTCAGTTATGGCATGCTCTTAATCTGGGCTGGTGGCAGAGGGATGGCAGTTCAAAACTGTAGAGTAAGCTGCAAAATGCTGACTACTAAAAACTTGAAAATTTCTACAGATTCACTGAGAAGTTGGAGAGTGGGAGAAGGCTTGAGAGCATCACACCTCAGTGGGAGGGTGATGGCTTCCAGTATTGCCCCCTGGATCATTACAGTCTGGTGAATGTGATGTAGGTATCTGTTTATTTAGGACTCTGGGAGCATATTAAACATTGTTCGTGTCTTATGGTAGTAATGTCAATTCTGCTCAACAAGGATGCAATTCCGCTGTTACAAAGTGCTAATTAGGGAAATATTCTAATGGCCTCATTCATTGTTCTCATCTGTTAAACTGTTGTGGTCTTGGCTAGGAAGAAACTCTTTTCTTGCCTTGTATTGTCTAGCGTGTTAAAATCCAAGTGGCATCAAAGCAGGAGGAAAACTCACAGTTTTCATGTGAGTCAGCAGGCTGAGGTGAGGATCCGTAAATCACAGGCTGGTGTGAGAGCTGGGGCTTGCTTTGTAGCATTTCACGTTGTGTTTTCTTGACCCACAGCAGCTAACAGCTGGTAAATCCCTTCTCCCTCGTGCAGCTGGAATCTCCTGAAGTTACTTCTCCAGCTGAAGTACGTGGCAGTCCTGAGCAGCAGGAGCTGACAGCAGCTTACTGCTGTTCCCATTGTTGCTGTGCTGCCCTGAGCGAGTACCTGGCGTTACTGGCAGCCCTTCAGCCAAGAGCTGAACTCTGCTGTGTTGGCCAGACCAAGAGGATTCATTGAACTGCTTTGAAAATCTCTGCTTGTTGTCTTCATCTAGACCTGTAATAACTGATCCCAAGTTTTTTTTTTTTTTGTTTTTGTTTTTTTTTTTTTTAATATTATGCATATGTTCAAGTGTTAAGTTTCGTTGTTTGGGGTTTTTTGACTTTTTTTTCTTGTAGAAAACAAGTATCCCTCTGCATGTCATTCATTGCTATTACACTGAACACAGCCTAGGTTAGAGGCCAGGTGGACCTGCATGTTCTGTGTGCAAATGCACAGTAAATGTCAGCCCTGGAAGGACACCTGCATTTTGCACTCTGTGGTAAACAGAGTGCAAAAGAGGAAAGCTTACTTGGTGGGTAAAACTTGCTTAACTATTCAATACAGTCAAAATAAGGGAGGAAAAAATATAATTGTAAATATATATTTTATTTCCCCCTACAAATGTAGACCAGCTTTCTTTTTTTTTTTTTTTCTTTTTTTTTTTTTTCTTTTTTTTTTTTGTTGGACAGCTCTAGAAGTCTTGGCAGAATGCTGTGGGAGCAGTTTGGTACTGAAGTTGTCTGTGTGAGTCAAATAAATAGTTTCTAGAGCAATGTAAATTATAAATTGGCTGGGTTCAAAGAGACTGCTGGTATTAATGTAAGTAATTTCATATAATCCAGTATCCCAGTACTGTCTTAACAACCCATATGATGTTTTAGTCTTTATGGCTGTATATACAAAAAACCTCTGTATTTATAAAGAGCATCACTAAGGCCACAAAGTCAAGTATTTGAAAGCTGGGTAATGCTTTCCAAAGAAAATATCCTCAATTTAAAAATTAAATTGCGGCATTGGAAAGTACACTTAGGAGCCCTGATGTCAGAAAGAGAGAAGTGTTTTGGCTCAGATTCTTCAGATCTAGCAGACACTTAGCAGAGACAACCTTCAGCCTAACATGAAAAATTAGGTGAAATTGAAAATAGAATTTTGGGACGGAAACAGTGGACAATACTAGGCAGTGCATCCAGCTCTGTCTAGAACTGAACACAATAACTCGAAAGTAGTGACCTCACAAGTACCTCTGTTTTTTCCTGACTCAGATACACAGCCATTTTTAGGAGGGTTAATGAATTGTATAACAATTTCTCCAGGCTCCTGATCAATGCTAAAACAGGAGTAAACCACAATTTAAGCAAGCTGCCTTTCAGTATTATTTAAATTATTGCTCCACACCAGGCAACATACCATATTTGCTGTGTATCCTAAACCACCAAAACCTAACCTAATTTTTTTTTTTTTTTCTTGGAACATACAGACTTTATACAGTATTTGAAGGTGTGCCCTGTGGAAGGTCATATCAAGTTTTCTCAAATGATTGTTTTCAGCTGTATTGACTAGAGTTCTTTGAAGGTGCTGAGATTTAGGGTGTAAGAACTTGTATATGAAAATAATATCTGGCATTCCTATGCTACATTAGCCTGTGCAGCTCTCCTGACGCAGCATTACTGCAATAATAAATGAATACCTAGTTCAATATATATTTCTGTTACTGTGTTTAAATTGTGATAGTACCCACAACAAGCCTGTCATCCTGTTTCAGATCTTGATTGCAGATGAAGCTTTGCACTAAATACCTGGTTAAGGGATAATTGTCTTCATAGTGTTCACAGTTAATCTGTACTGGTTACTCAAATGTTTTTGGACCCAGCCATCAGGGCAGAAGTCAAAGATGTTCATGATCTTTAATTCATCCACTAAATAGAAGCTGTTCCCCACTAGAGCAAATTGTGTATTTTCAGACCAAAGTCTGTGTAACCTTCTTATTCCTAAAGTTACTGAGGTTGTAAAAGCGTTTGTGGGTGTGTGTTAATTTTTCTTTCCCCCATTCCCATCAGTGGGCATAATACTGAATACAAATGAGATTTCTTACTGATGTGCTGGTTGGAATGGGTTGGCTGTGCAGAGCTTTGTCTTTGACACGTAGCTGACTTGGCATTCAAAGGACACGTGCATGTGCTGTGTTAAATGGCTTAAGGACTGGAGTGACACAGTTGGAGAGCTTGGCAGATACCTCTGTGTGTGCATGATTTGGAACAAAAACCTCCATATTGTAAGACAAACTGTCCAAAGTAGATCTCTCAGTCAAAATTTCATAAATATTTTTATTGCAAAGATTTAATTCTGAGCATCCCAAGAAGAAAAAAGGACTTGTGATGCATGTTTTAATAATGGCTGGTACAGTATTATGTAAAGCCAAGTATGTCTGTAACCAGCAAAGCCCTCTTTAGGTGTTTGTTTTGTTCCTTATCAATCTGATCACAATTATGGGTCTGGTATAGAGCAGGAAAAAAATGGAGAAGAATTTGCAAAAACATTGAAATTTATGGTGTTTCAAAATACATAAATGAACCCAACACAAAAGCAAACCAAGTGGTCTGGCAGTCAGGTTCCCCCCTCCATTTTTTTACTCTGTTTCAAACTTTGTTTAAATACTTCTGCAGCATGCAGAGAGATTGAATACATCTGTGTAGTGCTAGCATGAGCGAGTCTGTGCTCAAAAACAGGTTAGTTAAAAGAAAAAGAAAATCTTGAAATGAATCCAGGTAGCTTCCTAGTTAAAACATATCAAATAACATAAAGTATGTGAACTCAAGACAACTCAGTTTAACTATATAAAACATTCAAGCTGTAAAGCATCAGGAGGTTTTTTTATAGGTGCCTGGATAATTTGCCCTGAGGTGGCAGGGGGGCAGATTGGGTTGGTTCCCTTTTTACATCAAATGTTTTCCTGTGAGCCAAGAACTTGGGGAGAAACTGAAATACTGCTTCCTCTTTAAAGGCTTGTTGCATATACGTTATGCTCTTTGTGTGTGTTTGCTTAAACTTAGATGTTTTTAAAGATCCATGCCCCTCGTTTTAACTTAATGTCCTAAGACAGTTCCTGGTTAAGGGCTGGATTTCAAAGACTGCTTAGTTCTTCTCAAGCACCACACCATTCAAAATGGAAACTTTTGCTGTCTGGTCAGCAGAAAGTGTTCTTTTTCCTTGCCATTCCTAACATGAGTGTTTTATTGCATGTCAATGCTTCTAATCAAATCAAGTGGCACTTAATGTATTGTCTGGTGGGATCTTGTGTCCTTCAAAGTGTCTTAGGTGTGAAAGTCTCCAACTGCCTGAGTCAAGGCGCTGTCTCCAAGCAGTGGACCCAAAGTGGCTGATGGAGGCCGTTCAGCGTGGTTATTTCTTCCTTACCAGAGAGGTGTCATCCAGCAAGGGTGGTCAACACTTCAGTCCAATGCTTTGGGGAATCTTTGCTTAGATGTGGAGATTTCTATCTGAGGAGAGATTTGGCAAACACACAGAAGAGACCTCGGGGCGAGAGGGAGGGAATGGGGACGGGGAAGGAGCGCTCTGCTCCGCAGGCAGGGCCAGCAGGAGCCCAGGCTCGTCCAGTGCTCCCACTGCCAGCAGCTTCATCTGCCTGCTCCTTTCCAGAGCTGGAGGAACAGACAGCCTAGGCCATGTGTATCAGCAGAGCTGTGTGTGCATGGTCCCTTTCCAAGAAGCTCGAGTGCTGTATGGCATTTGTCACCGAGCTTGGATCTGTGAACTGTTTCACAGGAACCCACGGGACAGACCAAGTGTATTGGTCTTATTGTCCCAATACTTGTCTTAGGAGATTCTCTCTCTCCACTGGAAAAATTACAGTTTCCTTGCTGAAAAGGGATGGAATTCTCCCCTTTATGGGGAAAAATGTTTAAAAATTAAAACAAAAACTCCCACATGTATCTCTTCCTTTCCTATTAATACTAGCTAGTATATTGCATAAAACTAATGTACGTGCAACGTTGATTAAAAATAATTGGCTAATGGTGAGAGTAAGAATAAAAAATTATTTATAGCCTGGGCTAGCCTTTAACAAGAGAAAATAGCTTGAGGTATACCATGTAACACTAGTGTCTGGCTACTATCAAACATGCTGCAAATATATAGTAACAGATATTGTGTGCAGTAAATTTATCTTTGTAGTAGAAACCTGATGTTGTTGCTATTCCCAGGGGCTAAGTTGAATTACATTATTACCGAAGCTGAGCTAACAGAGCTTTGCTTATGGTATACATACAGACAAGGCGGTTCTTCACAGAGAGGTGACCTCTGCTGTATTTTGGTTTCAGATTTCACAGGGACACATTTCAAAGTTTTTAGCTTCAGTCCACACCCTGCTGGTAGCTAGCTATAAAACTCTCTTTTAAATAAATTAAAAAAAAAAAAAAAAAAAAAAGTCTGTCCTTTATTACTTTAATAAAGTCAGATAAAGGTCATTTGTTTACTCCTTTTGTGATATACACTGCTGCCGCTGTTCCTTGTCAGTATAAGTGATACTTGAAAGATGGAACTAAAGCTACAGAATTACTGGTTGCAGTGTGCAAATGCGTAGTGTAAGTAATTATCTTTTTTATGGGTCTTTTGTTTATTAGTTAACCTGGAGAATGTGCACAAGCATATATTTGTGCTAGGGAAGCTATTATGGTTGACATGGCGTGATGTAGTGTACTCCCTCCAAGGTTATTCCACCCTCTCTCTAAACTTTTTTTGTGTTTCTCTCTCTCTCTCCAAAACCAATTTAAAGAGCCAAATTAAAGCCCTGTAATCCTATTTAAGAGCCCTGTTGAATAAGAAGTCTGCATGTCACTGTTCCAATAAATATAATCACCTCTTTAGTGCAGTCTCCCCTCTCTAGGACAGATTTCCGTCTGATTGAAATCCTTGGGTTGTACATTGCAACCAAGCTCAAGGGGATATCCTGTTCTTCCCTCCTGGCCCTGTGGTCCTGCCTCATCCTCTCTTGTGTAAGCCCTGCTGCTTGCTGAACTTGTGCAATTCGCTGTGAATTGCAGAAAAGCTCCTCTCCCCCCTCTGACTGCATTAACTCTCTTTAAGAAGTTGAATTAACTCAAGAGAGGGTTGAGTGAGCACTAGGTGTGTACAAGGTGTCGAAGGCAATGGGGAGAAGCAGGGAGAGGGGGGGTAAGAAGATGGGGCACTGTCAGCACAGGTGGACTCCAGCCCCACAATCCTGGCGTGGTGATGCTCTGCAGCCAGGCGCTGCCTGCAGCACTGGGAGGTGTCAGTGAGTCTTCTGCAAGGGGACTGGCTGGTAGGAGAGCAAGAGTGATCAAATAATTGCTCTGGGCTTTGAGGTAGCATGTAGCAGCCCCCAGATTGCAAGGTTCTCCCTTACCCCCCCCCAAGTGCTCAGAATCTGAGGAGGAGCAGTCGTGTTTAAAGGGAGATTGTGGGATAAATGCAATGTTTTGGCAAAACAACATAATTTCAAAAATATTTTAATAAAAAATAATCTCAGCATGCTAGGCTGTGTGGCTCCCATATCCCAGCCCTGCCAGTGGGTGACAGTCCTATGTGGTGTGCTGGTCTTTGGCACTTGGTGTTGCTTTCCACAGCAGCCTTCCCTTGCCTCCAGAGCCTGCAGTATCCATGCATAGCACAAGATGCACTAGATTTTCTATAGCAAAATTCAAAGGTTTGCACTACTGAGTAGTGTATACCATTGCTTCTTTTTCTTTATTTCATAAGTTATATATAAGAAGTGGAGGCTAAATACTGCCATTATTTAGAGAACTTTATTACATCAAGTAGGCCATGCTGTCTGTATGTATAGAACAAATTCTTTCTTTGGTGAGAGGGGAGGGTGGGGCTGCTCTTGGTTCTAGTAATGAACTTCTGCATATGTTTACAAGATAACTTTAGATATAAAGAATTCAGAATGCCATTGAAGAACATGTATACAAATAAGTTGCTTAGCATATCTCAGCGAGCCGCCCAAAATGCTAATTCTGGCTTGCAGCCTCTTACGTGCCTTTGACAATGGCATTGCCTCTCTTCTTCCATCCAGGTTCTCATCAGTTAAGCAATGTGTGAGAAAACCTGGCAGAAGAATTGTTTTAGGAGTGTAATGCTGAGTTCCTAACAGCAGAAAGCTCTTTGCTGTTGGAGTTGACTGAAATGGTTCCAGTGCATCTCTGTGCAGGTGGTGGGTGACACAAGCTCTCAGCGTGAACAGCTGTCCTGCAGATAGCACTTTAATGTCTCCAGTGCCAGGTCCTCCCAACTTTCTCCTGCAACTCTTCTCCTGTTTTCTCCTAGCTGCAGAGAAGGATTGTCTTCCAAAGTTTGCATTTTCTGTTTCATATGATATGCAGGCTTCAGTGTAGAGACTTAAGGAGTCTTATCAAAGTAATACTGGCTCAGTCAGAGTAAAGATGCTTTAGTTAAATAGACTATGGCTGTGTTTAAAAATAACTGCTCTAGCTGTGTCAGCGTGTTGGACGACCTGATACTGACTGCAATAGAAAGAGCTTCTGAAAATTACTTTGCCTGTTGCAGTATTGCCCCAGTGTGAACTTGGTTTCTTTGGTAGCATTTCTGTGTTAGATAAACCAAAACAGAACCCCCACATTTTAAAAGTGAGCAGCCAAATGGCTTCAGAGGGAGCTTGTTGTAGTGGGCACCTTTTGAATGCACAAACAGGAGCAGCAGCAGTTTTGCTCTCGTTCGCACTGTGAACAAGCAGTGCCTGGGTTTGGTGCAAACACCACCCTCATTTAAGCTCAGTTAGTTTTGGGTTCTCAGCTGGTCGATGTTTGTAGTAGAAAGTTGGTGTGGGTATCTTCCAGCCCGAGATCTGTGTGTGAGTGCCATGCTTGCACACGTGTAGCCTGTTGCTTTCTTATAACAATATAGTGTGTGGAGGGGCTTTCTAGTAATTCCTCTGCAATTGTTTCATTTTGCCCCAGCCCTGGTGTGTCTCTGACTTCTGCTGCCTTTCTGAAGACTCATTTAAAGCACTGATGTTCTTAAAAAGTCTGGTTGATGAGAATTTTTTGAAAATACTTTGTGTATCTGATGTTTATCCTGTGTTTTACAGTTCTTGTCATGTGCGGGTTTTCTGTCCTTTTTTTTTTCTTGGCAAGGAAGACAGTATTACATTCTTGTACCAAGAGGAAGAGTATTAAGCCTACTCATAAAAAGAAGATTTATTATCAAATGTAGTTTTTCATTTTGTCCATTGGAATTTTTTTTTTTTTTCAACTCTAACCATACCCAGATTACTGGCTTCATTCATACAGTCGTTGTATCAAGTTTGGATGCTGTCTTTGTTAAATTATGGCTCCTGAGGGTTTTCTGTTACAGAGGTTTCTTCAGTCAGGGGAAATGAGGGTATAATAAGGAGGATTCAAGGACTGGACACAATGATTCCATATAACTGAAACAAACAATGCCAGATTTGGCTGATGTTGGATTTTCCATCAAACTTTTTTATTGGCGTTCATTCATCTTACTTTAAGCAGAGTTTAAAATTGAGGCACTTTGAGTGCCTGAAGGAACGGAGGGACCAATAGCAGATGATTTGGGCAATACTTTTAATCACTATATCCTATCTTCATGCATTTATTTTGAATTCCAGCTTACTCAGGAGGTTGCCTTGATTCAAATGCCATTAGAGCAGTAAATCCAACAGGAGCCATCCAGATTCACTGAAAGGACTGTCACTAAATGCAGTGCAAGAGACCTGACTGTGCCTGGGGTTTCTGAAACACTGATTCCAAGCATTGAGCTCATGCTTAGTGAGAAGAGTGCTGTTTCCTGGCAGAGTGAGTACCTGACCTTCATTTCTGTAGCCTCTCACTTGCTGCAACTCCCTTAGCTGTTACTGGTATATTTTGTCTTTTACTACACTTATAAAATGTTATTAACTGTAATGTGCTAAAATAGGGATAAAATAATCAGAATGCACTTCAGGATGCAAGCAAAATTGCTGTGAGATTCTATAAATAAATGACTGTCAGCTAGAAATACAGTGTGAAGCAAGAACACAGGGTATGCCTGTAGCTTTCTGTCTTTCTCATGTTGAGCACTGCCAGAAGGGGAATGATGCTGAATCTGTTTTTCACTGCCTCTGCTATGCCAGAACATTGGTCTGTTGGGGTAGAGAGAGTGCACTACTGCAGTTTTCTGCAGACACTTCTCAAGGAGAGAGAGGAGGAGAAAAAAACCATAGCATTAGTTTTGACATTTACAAACTAAGAGATACTATATAAAGCTGAAGTTGAAACTTAGCTGTTGCTTAAATGTCCTTTTAATTATTTTAGAATGCTTTGGGGTGTTTTTCCCCACTCTTATTCTCAAAAACTTCTGTGTCTTTGCTCACCAATTGGTGAAATTGGATGCAGTGGTTGATACCCAGTACAAAAACTCCTTCCTCTTCCCATCTTTTTCTGCATGTGCTCTTCAATATACCTTATCCAATTCTTTATTCACAGAAGTCTAGGAGAAACTTTCCTAATTAGGGAAGCTTTTTCTCTTATTAGGGTTCAATGGCATAACTTTAACTTCTGTTCCTGCATCTTTTCTACCTTTAGTGGCTTAGAAGTAAAAATTAAAGCCCTTACAGTGGTCTAACATGTAGCACTTTGGAGGATGAAAATTAGATTCGCCGTGGAGCAAAAAGCTGTATGTGATTTGAGATTAGCACTTGCAGTGCATCAGCATTATGGTCAAATTTATTTGACACAGTGTTTTTAGTCTTTTTATGCAATATGTGGTAAAAGAGGATTCTGCTTGATAAAAGAACGAAAGCAAGCCGACAGAAGTAAAACTACATATTGCCCCAAGGATAGAATTTTAGAAATGTTTCTCTGGATTCCAGCAATGGGCATTACATAAGAAAGAAAAAAAAGTCTGCCCTGAAGTGCCCAAGTTATTGAAGTTTTTGTAAAAATAGGATTTGTCTGTCCAGAAATTTATTGCAATGTCTACTTCTGACCAGAGGTGACACGAGTACAGATGCTTTGTAAATTCCTACTCATCTACAGGAACCTGTGGCTTTTGAGGCTGCAAGGTTGTGTAACTCGGTGTGAAAAACATAAAAGGTTGCAGCTGATATCTTCAAATTATTTATTTACCTTGCAGTTGTGTGAAATTAAGTTTCCTGAGAGGTCTGAGTGATGTTATTTACTGTAGGAGGATCTGATCTTGTAGTTGTTTGTTCTTTGTGGTAAGCACAAAGACCAAAGATCTGAACTAGCACAAATGACCAAAAGTGTGCAATTGTGCACTCTCTAAGAGTGCTCTCTTTGGTGTATTGATAGATCAGCATTAAGGGGTGGTGGTTGTGAAAGCAGAAAGGAGAACTGTCATCACTGTGAGATGCAGCGACTTCTTGTAGCAACTTGTGGGGAGGAATTTGCACTGGACTCAGACCCACACTCATACCCCAGATGTTCTCTTGAGCCACAGCTCTTTCTTTGGCTCAGCCCCTGAGGGAGCAGAAAGGCAGGAGGTATTCACACAGCACTATTTGTGGCCAGCCAGGGCTTTCCCCTTAATCACATTCCTGCTTTGAATTGCTATTTGGAGAGCACTCTAAGGATGCTGGAAGCCTTAAAACAAGGCAAACTCAGGGCTTGGCTGGCTAATTAAGGTGCCCCAGCAGAGCAGTGAATAGCACACTTGGGTTGTTATGCCTGCATACAGATTCTTGGTAGAGGGGCCTGGATCTGTGGGTCCTCTCAGATCTGTGCAGATAGCACCCAGGTAACAACTCTGTTAATTCTCAGCTCATTATTCAGATTGCGGTTATATTTAAATATTCTGTCTGCATTTTGCCTTAATCTCTCAGAAGACTTGGATTGTGAGGGTCTTTTTTTCAAACTTTTTAACACAAGCTGTGTAAGTGCTGCAGTATGTTATTTTTCTCTTTTTAAGGTATTTTATCCCATGCTGATGTGACAGCTGTTCATGTTCACACATCTTGGCAACAGTTAAGCCTTTCATGTGAAGTAGTTGGCAGCTGGTACATGAATGATGGTTTTGCCATTGATTCATTAATGTGTCCAGAAACCACCTGTAAGGTTTTGGGTTCTCAAGGAATTCCATTTATTTGTCTTCTTTCTGAAGAAAATAAACAAGTACACACACATCTTCATTTGTTTCTCCTATCCCTATCTGTAGCTAGGCTTCTCAAGCTGGGGTTTCTTTTATGTTTAAAGAAAAGGCTTTGCTAGCAAGGCTTCTGTTATAAATAGTAGGTAAGTGCACCTACACATCAGGGCTCTCTTTTTAAGTGAGGTTGTAGCAGTTGCAGTTGGGAGGTGATTTTTGAATACTCTGCAGATAGACTGCATGGTGGGCAGAGCCTCTCACCTGCATGACACCCACAAACCAAAGTCGCTGGAAGCCCTTGGGTGAGAGCACAGCTGAGCTTCAGAGCTTGGGCACTTCAGCAGCCTCTCTCACTGACAGAACCTTTTCCTCGTGGAGCAGGAGCAAGTGCTTTGCTCACCTCTGTGCTCGGAGTGTTTGTTTGTCCATCCTCGCCAGAGCTTCCTCTCTGGACAAGGTGTAACCACACTTTAAATCAATCTGATTCCCCACTAAAGACAGTGTTTCTCCAACCATGCATATGTATTTAATCCTGTTGAAAATGATTCTCAAAACAGATGTTTAAAGCTCTTGTTAAAGGTCACTTGGGGCATTTTAAATAGTTGTGTAAAATTCCAGTTGCCTCATTGTCCTGTCTCCAGAAGCAAGTAGCAATGTACCTGTTGATTAGAAATTGGCTGGTCATGAGAGGATTTTAAAATTTTACCTCCATTCACATCATCTGACACAGAATTTCTTAGGTGAAAGTAGGACTTTTCCCTGTTTTGATTTTTATTTTTTAATTTTTTCATCATTTCATATGACCTGTTTAATACCTTGCTTGGAAAAGATAATCTAGATTAATCAAATATATGAGCTTTACCAATAAATGTAGATGCTCCTAAGTGGTGCTGTGCTCTGAAAGAGTTAGTTTTGTTTTTTAAAGACCTAATCAAAAGATAATTTGGGGAAAGGGGTTGCTTTCTTTTCAACTGTTGGTTCTCAGTGATGTTACTGGTAGTTAACTAACCCAGCTTTTCAAGTATTTCCCTTCCTTCAATAAATACATTGCTAAGGTAACAGTCTCAGTAACCACTGAACATTTTAGGGATTTACAGCTTTAACTTGATATGCTCATGGATGGGGAGTGAGAGTAATGATTATAAAGAGAGACAATTTTTCTTAAGCACTGGATTCTCTATTCATATGAATAAGAACTTGTCTGATCTAATTCAGGAGTGTGTTTGTTAAGAGGACTGTTCTTAATTAATTCAATACTTGGATATCAAATATGGTGAAAATCTCTTGGGTTCAGATGTGGAATGATGCAGTCAGTCTTTCTGTACTGTTTCTTTTCTGTTTTGAAAAGAGTTTGAGCTTTATTCTAATTTTCTTGAGGCTCTAGATAGGATTTTATAAATCAGCAAGCATGAAACAGTGGAGTTCTTATTCAGACTTCACTGATTTTGAATTTAAAACTTTTCTGTTTCTTCTGTTCTTTTTGGTGGTTGCTCAGGGTTTTATTAGAATTAAACAACCTTTTATATCCTAAGCAATCCTATAGTACACCAATTAAATCTTTACTTTATATTTTAATTGCCTAAGAGCTCTCTAAATTTGTAAGAGATTTCAAGGATGATATTATTAATCAAAACTTTGATATGTTTCAGCTGACTTTTAATTTTCTCTACTTAAAACACTACAAATAATTGCTTACAGTATCTACAGTTTCCACAGTTCTGCAAGCAGAGTTGCAGTAACTATTTTTGCACTTTGAAAATCAAATTACAAGTCAGGTGCAGTGCTAGCTAAGTATTGTTTGTGGCAAGGAAGCTCAGTCTGGACTTAGTTGTAACCTGCATCGTTGCCTTCTCACACCTGGTATAGCAGTGGGCTGCTACAAAGCAGGGTTTCCTCAGTGCATGCTATGGGGTTTTTTTGTAAGAGTGTGCCTGAATTTTTTTTTTTTTTTTTGGTGGATTTGTGAAAGGGGAAGGCATGCAACTTTTCAGTTCTAGGAAACATTTTCTTTGTGAGTTAGGAGTCTTAGAGAAAAACACAGAAAATGGGTGAAATTCACATAGAGAGAATTTTTCCCTAAACACTGGGTTCAGGATGTAGGCCACATCTGTAATCATGTTTTTAGAAATGAGTCCATATTAAATGGATTCTCTGCCAACAACATCTGGTTGCACTTTATGTACGTGTTTTCTTTCATAGAGAAAGCAAACCATATGACATAACCCCAGTCAGATAAAATGATTGTTTATAATACTTTGTTTATTTATATAGCACCACAAGATGAAATACATCTTCATCTGAAAAACCTTGCAGCAGATTACCAAGGTGAGCAGATGACATCTGCATTTCCAGATGGCTGGTTTGGGGAACTGTGTTGTGTGGTTTATAAGCCCTGCTTAAAGGCATATAAAATTAGTAGCTGAATTTGCTAATTGAATGGGGGCTGATAATTCCAGGTGCCTTCTTGGGGAGTGTCCCACATTCTGTAGTGGGACTGTGATGCTGGAAGTGCTCCTGATGCATTGCATGGGGTCAGAAGGGGCATTACTGTGCAGTGACAAACCTTCACAGACACAATGTCTTTTAGGACTGGTGGTAACCCTCTGGTAGTGGCCACTGCTCTGAGTGAAACTTGAGAGCAGTGATTTGCTTTTATTAAAATGGCCAGCCCTGCAGTTGCTGTGCTGAACATGAATTGCTCAGACTAATTTCAGCAGGCTGATCTTAACTGTGCTCTTAGAAGTGGCTTCTCTGCTTACAAAACAAGCTGTCTGTGGGCTGGTAGTGGTCCAGCCTGGACTCACCTCTTGGGCTCTGCCTGGAAACAAGCCAAAAGATAAGAATTGGGAATACCTTGCAAACATCACAGGTGTGATATCCTGTATGAAAAAGTGTTGGGCTGTGATGCCCTGGGAGCAGGGGGAGCTGCAGTGGGGTTTCAGCTGCTGAGATCCCAACCAGCAGATGTGCTCAGCGCGTGCCTGCCCAGGTATCGAAGGGTGTCAGCTGTGTCCTTGTCACATGAAAGCTGAGCCACCTGCAGCTGTAGATGAAGCTGTGTTTAACTGAGCGTGGATGGTACTGTACTTCTGAATCTGAGATATTTGGAAGGATCAATTTCCATGCAGCCTGCAATTATTTCAGAAATAGCTTCATGTATCAAAAGCTCGGTGGGAGCTTTTCTAGCCTGCCAGACTTTGTGTGTCAGTGAGGGACATACTGGGGAGGGAGGCAAATGTCATCTGCTGCAGGGTTTGTTTCTTCCCTGAACAGGCTCCTATCAAATGTGCTCAAGGAAAGAGTATTTTGACAATTTGTACCCAGATAAAGTATCCTTGTGTGCTTGATGATCTCGACTGAGATCCAGGGTGTCTTTCAGTTTGCGTTTCCTAACTGATTATTCATACACTAAAGCTGCATAGAATATGCACTACTCAACACGTAATAATTTATTTGACTCTTCATTGCAACTGATTAACTTTTCTGGTAACACCATAACTTCTTTTTTTGAGTCAGTCAAAAAGAATGACAGTGGTTTAGAATAGATTTTTCTTGCATTACCCAAAAAACCCCAGAAATTTAAATATTGTGGCTATTAGACCTTTTTAAATTAGGCATCTTAATTAACAGAGCTAAACATGACTTAATTACTTAATGTAATTAACAGAATATCTATTACCTTTTTAGTTGCTAAGCTAAAAGGTTTTTACTCGAGTACAAGCTTTTGCTGTGCATGATGACCCTTTAAAGGCTTTTGGGACTCTGTCCAGCTGGCAGCTTGGCATTGCTGAGCAGATGTGGCTGGTCTCTGGAGAGCTGATCTCTCCTGCTTAGCTTTATTAATTCCTGACATTCATATTGATCTGTGGGTCCAAACAAAAGTAAAGAGTCTCAGGTGGAAGTGGCATAATGTGTAGCTTCCTGTTGGCCTTTTCCTGCTATTTTCAGGATATATTTTGCTATTATTAGTCTTAGCAGCTCTTATTTTGTTGTATGTGCATGTGCATGTTTTACTGTTTCTTGGCTTCATATTCTGTTCTTGGTGATTCATAGAGCATCAAAATGCACAGAAATCATGTTCTCAGAACTTTGGAAGACCTCTCCAAGTAATTCTGCATGCTGGTTGTTCACAGGAAGCAAGTGGGCGTGCTGGAAGAGCATTCAAGTTTCCCAAAAGTGCTCATGATCACTCAGGAACTGCTGTGCAGCTCCCTTCTGAGAAGCATTCTTCACTTCTTCCAATTATTTAATAATTAAAATGTTGAGGTTGGGAGGAAGTCCATTTTCCTGTAATAAGGATAGGTGGTGTTGAAAAAGCTATTGAAAATGTGTGCTGATGGACGGAAGTTTGGGTTTTCCTGAGATGTACTTTATTTCCATAAAAAGCAAATGGTAGTGAGTGTGACAATAAACTCGAATAGCAAGTGCCAGTTTTTTCTTAGTGTGGGGAGAGTTGTAGTCAGATATTCTGTGCATGGGAAGTCTTTGTGGGCCACCCATCAATGTATTATCATCACAGTAGTAAAATGAAGATTTTTTTTTTTTTTTTAATATTTATCAAATTCAAGAGGAAACATGAGGAGTTTACAAATAAGAAGAGTATGACCAGAGCTGGCATGTTGGAGGCGCTGATCACAGGCGGTTGCAGATGGGTTCTGAAGGTCACAGTGGAGCATGCCAGTGGGCTGTGGATTTCCCCCCTCAACCACACTCTGTCACAAATAAACATGGTGATTACTGCAGCAAAGGCTCTGCTCTGACACGCACTGCTGACCTCATCCCAAGAAACACACAGCACCAGCCAATTTCTGATATAGCTCGGGAAAAACATTTATTTAAATACTTACTGAAAACAGATGTTTGGAGTTTTGTTGGGGTATATTAAAGTCTTCTAAAAATTTTAAATCCTGAACTGTAATTATAGTAGCTGATAGTTTATACCTTTCCAATCCTTGGTCTCTGAGGCCATGCTTTGATAATTTCTCTAAGGGAAGCACTTGCTGGTCAGAAAGTGGATTCAGATTGAGACCACCCAATAGTCACTGAGTAGAAGTCACGGCAATATGTGTGTTTTCATTTAGTATAAACATTTTTAACTTAATGACTTCCTGTTTCTAAGGATGAGAATAATCTTGCTTAAAAAAGGAGGAGGAGGAATATTAAAACAGGAAGCTTGCATGCATGACTGCTGTTTGCTAGCAAGCATATAGGCTGAGGCAAACTTAGGAGAAAGCTCATGAGATGTTTTGATAATTGCAGCTTGCAATTCCTAAGGTATTTGTCAAGTAATTATGGTTGTTTTCCTACAAACACACAAATTTGTGCATTTTGCCAGCAGAAATGGACCAAATAACAAGAGTTTGTTGAACGGAACAGCAAACGAGGGATGAGTTCATGTCAGGAAGACAGAGAGGGGAGAATACAGACAGTGTTTTAAGTAGTGTCTTAATAAATGTTACACTGGATAGGAGTTCTGTTTAAGTAGGTAACAAGTCCCTGTTTACATTTTGAAACCTGGTCTGGATAGGCAGATATTACTATAAAAAAGTAAAAAGAAAAGCTTAGCTAAAACCTCACAATTAGACTTGAATCATTTAAACATTCAACAAATTCAAGCTGAAGGTGTCTGTCCTAGTTTTGTTCACTTTCCTAACTGAATTTGATGTACAATTTCTCAGTGTGACTGCCTTGTAGAAGTAGCACATGAAAGTGGCTGGTTGTGTTCTTGAGTTTGGCAGCTTCAGCGGTGGAAAAAAGTGAGTTGCAGAGATAGGTAAGGGTTTGTGTAAGTTGGCTGAGGTGCACATACTCAGGAAATCTTACAATTCTATAGTACTGTTTTATTTTAGACAGGGATGTAAATTAATTCTGCTGGCCTTCAATGTGTATCTCATGCTGTCTTGCATCACCATTTAATGGAGTGTTCTGTTTGATCAGCACATGTTCCCTTCCCTCCTTTAAAGTAATTTCTGTTGAAGGGATCCAGGTGTGTGCAATAAATCCCTTTAGCCTAAAATGAGGATCTTGTTAGAAATGCAGCTACTGAGAGGTGACTTTAAAAAGTCATGCATTTATTTTCCAGTAATGTTACTTTCATAGATTTTCTTCATACCTTAAAACTAATAAAACTGCAATGTGAAATTTAGTATCTTGTGCTTTATCTGTAGAAGGCAAAAGGTGTTAGGAAGCAAAGCCTGGGTGGGAAGAAGACTGCTGCACCACACAGCAGTCAGACTTTCCTGTTGCACTTAGTCCTTTCAGTCACTGTTAGCCATAGTCACCACTGGAATTCCTAATTTTTAATTTCCAGCCTCAATTTCTTAAACTGTAGAGCTGCCTCATTAAAAGTCTAATCTCCCCTTAATAACATTGTTATGAAATAAGGTTTTACACTTGCTGAAATTTGTCTTAATAGCATGGGCAGTTGTACAAGAAGTTTTTTAGTACCAGGCAAAGATGACAGCAGTGGTTTCCACTGCCTCCCTGGCATGTCCAACCTGGGCATTCTCATCTATTCAGTTTTAGCCCGTCTTTTGGTAGGTCACTTGATTTCTGCATGGTTTGCTTGCTGTGTTAGGAAGAAGTAGGCTGAAATGAAGAAAATCCTGCCTCCTAAACGTGCCTGGAGTGCATGCTAGGACTCATTTCCACAGCAGGCATTAGGAGGTCTGTTCCTTGCTCTGGGTATGGCTTTCTTCCTCTCTCCTAAGCTGGTATGTGCTCCTTAGCACAGGAGCTTTTGAGTACAGCCACACTTTGTGGGTATTTTGGATACAAAACCAATCACACTTTGCTTGAACGAAAGTAAAGCACTGAACAAGTTTTTTCTGCTTTTGGTGTTTCTAGCAGGGCAGTAAGAGGCAGCGTCCTTCTGTTTGGAGAAAGACAATTCATCTCTCTTGGAATAACTCATAGAGTATGTTTGGTAAGGAATGGCTTTGAGATTCAACAGGGAAAAAATACTTCATTATGTATTTGATATATATATATATATATATATATATATATATATATGTACCCCACTGAATACAGAAGGTAATCTTAAGAAAGTGTGTTCTTGCCAAAGACAAGATCAAAGTTACTTGATATTTCCACATTGTGTTTACAGCTAAAACCATTGTTCTGGTTTGCATTCAGAATGATGCATGTGACAGGCCATTATCTGGATTATTCAGTGTGTATAATTAGGCATTTACTTTCTTTTCCTTTCAGAGTATCTGCAGATTTTAAAAATTTGAAGTAAAAATTATCTGTGCGCTTTGATACAGCATTTGCATAATTAATTTGAGAGGTTGGTCAGAAGGATTTATTTTGAAGCTTTTGTGCCTAAAATAGGTTCCATTGATTTATGGACAGAGATGAGCATTGATGTGTGTTCTGCAGTGGAATAGCATAGTGGAAATAATACCCCAGCCTGTGGTAATGTATTGGGATTTCAGGGCTGGGTGTCACCTCTGGCCATCAGGCAAACGGTTTTAGAAGTAGACTCTTAACACTGAGGTTTTGAGGTGCATTGATGTTTTCCTTCTGAAAAGGAAAGCTGTGCAAAAAGAATTGTCACTGCCCAAACTGACACAGCAAACCAAGAGAGTTCCCTCTCAAGTTGAAATTAGCCTTACTCAAACACCTGTATTGAAACTGCTTTAGAAACATTTTATTTTCAATTCATGATCTAGTTTTCACTGAATGTAGAGGGGACCTGGATTTATATTGAAATGTGAATTTAAGATTATTTTTAAAATCAAACAACAAACCCTGTGTATACTCAGAGAGAAATTGTGTCATGAGAATGATGGATAGCAAGAGTTGTTCTCCCTGTTGCAGGCAGGTACATGTGTGCAACCTCTGTTGCTAAGCAGTGAGTTATGTGGCTGGTTGATAAGAGGAATGTTTCCTTTCAGAGTGCACCGCAAACCTCAGAAGTTTTAAATTCTCCAAGGAATTCTGATTATTTTGGCCTGGAGGATCTCATCATCTGGAGTTCCCTGGTGTAGCTGCCCTTCTTGCCTGAGGGCAATCCTTGCACGTAGGGTGCAGCAGCAGCTGGGGAGAGCACCCAGAGCAGCCCCATGCCATCAGGCTGGAGGGATGCTCTCCAATGTGCTCATCACAGGGGGGACACCTGCTTGGCATTTGTGCTGTGGAAACCTCTCTTGAAAATCAGCACCTTTTATCTGACCCACTTTGACTTCTTGGACAGAAAAGTTTTCTGCCTCACTAGTTAAAGATTTGTTTTTCCTCTGAAAGAGGAACCACGGGATGTGGGCAGTCAGATTTTCTAAAAGTCACAGCAGAGCCTGTGCACGCCTGAAGGAGCAGACTATATTCAGTGCCAGCTGTGTTATTTTTAGTGACTCTTCCTGCACTGCAGTTGAGAGGAGTAGGCTGGCAGTGGATGTGAGCTGGTGTGCATCCTGTGCACGTCTGTGCTCTCCTCTGACAGATGAGTGCCTCACCAGTGAGGCTGCCAGTTAAATTGCAGGTTCAGGATGCCAAAGGTCCAATCCCTTAATCACTTTGGAGTTTTGCTTCATGTGCCTTCTGCAGCTGATGCTGTGTTTGTTACAGAAGCAGCACAAACACAGAAATTTTGTCCCTTGGATTCTGCCCTGTTTCCTTAGAAACTAATTTCATACCATAGCTGCAGACTGAGCATCAAGTCACTTTTTGTTCTCTCTGTTAGAAATATGTAAAACTAAATTGAGGCAGGCTAAGTGCAAATATATTAGTCCTCACTTCTTGGCAGATTCTTCTCTTCTTTGCTGTGAATATTCTCCTACTGATAATTTTTCAACTTGGAGGCTCTAGAGAACAGGGCCCATTAGGCTGTGATTGCTATTCCTTGATTAAAGCTATGAGGAGTTGTCACAGCTGGAAGTAAAACTTATTTTTAGTAGTTTGCATAAAATGTTCAGCTTGTGTATCAAGAAAAGGAAGTTTAGGGTTGCCTGAATATTTATTGTCCATGTCTTCTAAACGAAAAAATATTGCAAATTTTGGGGAAAATTTGAACAACTTGAAATGGAGGTGGAGAAGTCCTTTTTAGTAGAGGTATTGCTCATCTGATAGCAGATCTCCTGGGGTTTTGTTTCTGATAAATAATTTGACTGAGCTTCCCTAAAGCAGAGACATGTTGCATCTTCACAACACTTCAGCTACTTTTTAGTGACAAACCATGTTTATTCACTCTGCTGGTCTTTTGAGTTTTGGAGATGAGGAGGAAAAAACTGTGAAGAGACAATGTTGAATCATTCTAGAAACTGGCATCTTTAAAAGAAAGCAAGCAGAATGTGGTAGTGTTTGGGTGAGTTATTTCAGTAGTTATTTTTTCATGTGGGCATATTCATTACATTTTTAATTCGTTGTTACCTCTCTGCTGTGTATTTCCTGCTCTAATGAACTTACTGTGGCTGTGGTATGCAGCTGACCACGCATCTGTAATTGAATTTCTACTCCTTGGTATCCAGAAGAGTTGCTGAAGGGACAAGAAGATACTTGACATGATCATTAAAAGTCATTATGCTGCTGAAGGGTCACTTTGTTGAATTAAATTCAGAGGTTCAGCTTGAAAATAAACAACAGTAGGTAGTTCTCTTTAAGCAAACACCCCTCTAGAAAGGTATTTTTCTTCCTAGTGTTTTCTAATTTATGTTACATTGGCATTTTTCCCTTATACAGGTATTAAATTAGCTCATTAAACTGAATTAGTATTTGAAATTAGTCAGATGTTTGGGTCAGGCATCAAAAAGCATTGGGGCTCTTCAATTCCTAGTTCAAAAGCTGAATGTCAAGCATCACTCATTGCTTTCATTAATTTTCCGTGTAACTAAGACACCAATCTGGCTTTCATTTAAACTTGATGCAGATTTCTGGTGCATGTCAACTGGAGCAGAGTAAATCTGCAAAATAGCTTTTAATGATAAGCTATAGTTATAGACTACCTTTGATCAAAAGAGATAGTGTGCCCTGAAAAACAAGGTTATAAAATACTAAAAGGCAGACTTATACTGCAGCTCAGATAAAGTAAAAAATAGGTGGGGTTTAAGGACATGGGGTTGAAAATAAAACCAGTTTGAAGTAGTTTCTTGTCTTCTGCAGTTTGTGCTTTTTCTTCAAGTTTCCTCAGCACACTGGATCAGCAGTGTTGGGAGAGGGGTCACAGCACAGATAGTTTGATGAAAATGCAATTTTAAAAAAATTGCGTGCTCTTCTGTCCTGGAGGAGCCAAGATGCAGCAGTCACTGCCAGAGGGAGGAATACCATTAAAATGGATACAAGTTCAAAAGTAAATATTTGTCCATGTCCCTTTTAAAATTTGTCTCTGATCTTAGTTTGGCAATAGTTCGTTTTATTTGCAAAGCTGTCACTTTTACTGTCTAAATAAACACTTGGGTACAATTGCTTCTATCCTAATCCATCATTCATGAACTTTCACACTGTTTGTAAGGGCTTTTGTGAAGAAAGGGTGAAAACGGAGGGGAAAAATAGTAATTTCTGTTTTTAATTTTTTTTTAAAGGCAGCACTAGGAAATTATAAGCAAAGAAGTTGTATGACATCAGTAGAGCTCATGAGGGAGATTGAGTGAGGTCCCCAGAGAGAACAGTAATTTTTTTGAAATAATAAGAACTTAAAAGATAACTATGGAGACAAGACAGAAAGATAGTAAGGAGATTTTCTTCGTTCATGAGCAAGTTTGACTTTCTTCTTAGTAATGTAAATACAGTCCAGATGGCTGGAAAGTACAAGATGCTCCCAGGGGTTAGGGTGGAGGTTGGCTGAATTAAGCTTTGCAGAAGTCAAAAGTGAACAAGTGAGATACAGAGTTTAAAAAAATAAAACTGTAGTTGGTTTTGATCCTTTCCCAGGTTTGGGGGCTGAATTGACTGTTTCATGCATATGATTAAATAAAAGAATATAAAGGGGCAATATTTCTGTTCATAATGTCATTATAAAGTAGGATGAATACTGGTGAAAACCTATTTTTCTTTCACCAGTGGAGTTGGTCAGTTTGTAAACAAATCATAACCTCAACTTCCAAATACAGCTTGTTCTAATAAATAAGGGGCTTGGTATTTCAGAGGGGAGGAAAAGTGTTTCAAGATCTTTTTGTACATTATTAGCTTTGCAGCAGTAATTTGGTGTCATGGATCCAGCTATGGCTTTAACCATAAGTTAATGCTGGAAGAAAATATATCATATATTTGAAGTTTATGTTGTGAAACATCTTCTGATCATCTGTTGGCAGGCAGCGATTCCTCGTGGTGGTTTTGTCCTGCCTTGATGCAAGTGGGCTAATTGCCCTACTAATCACCATTGGGAGAATAGGGAAAATCCTCTCCAGCCCCCTCCAACTTCAGCTGCAGGTCTTCACTTTTATTTCCACCATTCTCTCCCTGTTTGCAGGCACAGTATGAGAGGAGTTTTGTCAGTCTCAGAAAGAGCTGCAGAATGCCAGTAACCTTGCTGGGAATGCTCAGAAGTAATGTTGCTGCAGTAGAATGAGAGTGACACCTCAGCTGCAGAGCTGAAAGACAAAACTCTATGTGTGTGCAGCTTAAGAGGTGCTGTGAATTCGATGGCTTGCAAAATAAAACAAAATAGCATTAAAGGAAAAGGTGAGAATAGAGAGGAACCAGTGTCTGCTCAGGTGGTTGAAGCATCAATTTAACAAGAATCCCTTCTTAGTAAAAACATCCTGAATGGACTTTTTTAGGACTGATGTGTCAAAGGGAGGTTGCAAAAAAATTGCTGAGAAATTAGACATAGAATAAGAATGTGCTAGGTCTTGCTTTTACTTCATAGGAGAAAACACATGGAAAGAGTCCATGTGAATTTTGCTTTGTATCCTTAGGCAGACCACTACTGCTATACCAGTGTTATAACTGTGAATATTTAAGTGTATTTTTTACATGTTAATCTAGTGAGAAGGGAGTCTCAAATGCACATACCGGAGCGAGCTGGGAAGTTGGTCTTGTTTCCTTGTGTGGGAAATGGAACCCAAGGGAGCAGAAGTCTTGCTCCATGGAGTGCCCATTTCTTTCTTGAAGCTTTGAGGCTGTGTTGGGTCCCTTGGGCAGAGGAGGAGGTGGGTGGTCTGTGTGCAGCACCAAGAAGTTATTTCCAGTTGTGCATTTGAGGTGGTTGGCCAGCACAATGTGTCTGGGCAGTTCTCGTGCCAGGAGTTCATGTGGCAGTGGAAGAGGAGCAATGGGCTGGTGGTGCTGAAAGCAGAATGCAGAAGTAGCATGACAGAAGGGACTTGCAGTGGGTGGAGGGTAGGATTTCTTACAGCCATTAGTAGTCTGGGTGTTCTGGAAGGAGTGTTTATTGCTAGGAGTGGGATCCTGCAAACCACAAGGAAGAGAAATTGAGAGCAGCTTTGGAAATGACCATTATACATTAGTAGGGGGGTCAGAGGACAGTAATGAGACTGCAGTAAAAGCTAATGGGTTGAAGTTGACACTGAGAGATTGGTAGAAAATGTGAGATTTGTCTCAGGGAGAAGAAAGCCAGAAACCTGTGTTAACAAAAGGTGAGAATGGAGTCATGCTGGGCCTTCACATTTCCTTTTCTTTTTAAAAAGGAATGTAAGATATTTTTTCTTTCAGGAAGATTTAAAATCTGAGAAGTCTACAAGACTTCAATATATAAGAATACATGTGGAGTGAGACAAAAAAGAAGGAAAGGGGGAAAAAACAGATTCAGGGGCATTAAATTGCAGCTGAAAAATCCTAGGTGTCTTTTTCTTCACAATTGCCCAAACCTTGGGCATGGCTTGAAAATTATTTTACTTTAATGAATTTGGTGTACCTTTAAACTATGCTTTTTCATTTTTCATAAGGAAGGCTAAAGGAGCACTGTCTGCCTCCTCTTGACGGGCTTTTTGGATCTGCAGTTAGCACTTGTGTTTAGTCTGGTTTGACATACCCATTGCTGGAAGAGATGTAGTATATTACAGTATATTAACACACTTCTCTCATGCCAGTCTCAGCAGGGAGCTCACCTTTTGAAGGGAGCAAGGGGAGCAGAAGTATATAATGCAGAAACTACTTCCCTGAGGCCAGTTAGAAGGTCTATTGCAAAACTGTACCCACAGTCAGATAAGGCCATTCAGATGATTTCTGGCAGTGTCATTTCCCATTGCTTAGGCTGTACTTATGTGGAAATTTAGTAGTGCAGTACTTAAAATAGCCCACCTGAAACTAATTTTATTCTCACTGAGAAACAGTCATTAAGATAGATACCAGAAAGCAACTCTATTCTTTACAATGCCAAACTGTTGAGCACTGGGCCTTCGTAAGTGGGGTTTATCAGATGACAAAAGTAAAATTACATAGCCAGTATTACTATAAACAATAACCCATAAAGTAATTGTGAATTAACATATTCATTTTTGTATGTATTTATTTCAGCCAGAAGTAATAATTAAAGCTTTTCAGTTACTCTTCAATAGCTTTAATTTGTAATATTTTTCTAAAATCGGTCTCTGCTTCCTTATCAGCACCAAAGTTTCTAGTGATTGTAGTGCTAATTCAACTTGAGTATGAATGTTACATAAATTTTGCCTAGTAGTTTCTTGCCATTCTGAACATGCATCTTGGTGCAGGGACTGTAGGAAAAATTAAAAATGAACCGTGCATTTTAATGAAAACCAGCAAATAATTTCCTGCATCACTTGGTATTACTATGTTCTAATTATGGTGATCGTGGTGTGCTGTAGCTTCTGCTTTGCTTTTCAGTCTGCAGAGTCTGCGTAGTTCTCTAGCAACACCAGAGATATTAAATTGAAAAGTTTTTGGTGCATATTTTTTTCTTAGGATATTGACAGCAATAAAAAGAAAAGGTAGTTTTTGAGTTCTATTCTAAATCTCAGCGCACTTTGATGTGTCAGCTGAAGCGGGATTTTGGTATCTAGTTAAGATAAAAACTGGAAAAATAAGTTTTGCTCTACTATTATAATTAAACCAAGCTGTTTCTTGGTATAATTTATGTTTGGAGCCTCAGAATCATCTAAACAGGAGAAAAGTTGAATTCTCCAAGATCAGCAGCGTGCTGTGATGAAAGATCAGCTTTTGAGAGTTCAGTGGGCATCCCTTTGAAAGAAAACATCAAGAGATGCAGCAGATAAATAAAGCTTAACTTGAAAATTTTAGCTACTGGTTCAGTAGCTCCTGGTAAATGGTTTTGTATGTGAAAATATTATGGGATGTAATGGCTGTTTTATTATTGAGGATCTCAGAATATGAAAGTGAAGTATTGACATGTTTCATTTATGATGGTGACCTCTTCCTCTACGGAGCCATTGGAACCAGTTTGTTGTCGAAGTCTTGTTTGGGACACTAAAGCCGTATTCATTCTCCTTTCAGAAGAGCATGGAGGATTTTCCTATGTTCCCTCTTGAAAGGGGAATTCCAAAATTTGGAATCCTGTAAGAGTGGTTTCCTTGACTACAAGAGTCATAATCTCTCTGCCATGAATTGTAAACACTTCCACACTAGCAAAATCTTTTTATGTCTCTATCTGAAGTTAAGACATTTGTCTGTCTTTTCTACCATCCAAAATTCTTGACTTGTTTGGCAAACTAACTCATAAAGATTTGTCTTTCATTGGCTCTGTTTGTTTTGGTTTTTACTTTTGAAAACAATTTGGTCTCTTTATAGCACATTCCAATTTTGTTCTCCTTTTATGACTTGTTCCTCTTGCTTTCTTTCAGCCTGAATTGAGAGAATTAAGTGCAGTTGTAGCTCTGATTAAAATCTTGCCTTAACTGAGTTGCAAATTTGCAATGACATACATTGGTCAGGGGGCCGATGTAGCACCTTTCCCATTCCTAGCGCCTTCCTGAATTCTGGCAGTACTGTGTTTTCAGTTGCCTATGTTCATTTATCCTGCATTTCTCTCTTCACAGCATGGAGTTCAGCACAGAGTGTAAATTGTTTTCTCCATGATAGTGATTTGTTAATTATATGTCAGGAAAATTAAGTCCCTTTGTAAGTCCTGTCTTGCCTTTCCCTTGAGGTATCTCTGATACTTGATCTCCTTGTGCAGTTTCTGGTAGAATGTGAGTTCTGAGCACCATTGCTGTACATATACACAAACATTTCCAGCTTCCTTTGGAGGGATTCATGGTGTGAGCTGACATAGCTCAAATAATCCTGAATGAAGAAGGTGGTGAGGAAATCTATCCATTAGATGTCTTCTAAGATTCAAAGAGTAGCATTGCTTTTCCTTTCACTAACTCAGTTGAGTACCAGCCCATGTTTTTGTGTATCACCTGCCTTACTGTCAGGGAATGTTGTGGGAATGAGTCTTGTTACTGATATGCTGAGTTATGGTTGGGGATAGGGATATGTTTTGGGTTGACAGGGATGCTAACAGTATTTAGGGGAAATTCGACAAATAAGTAGAAGATCACAGTTTTGTTAATCAAAGGTGCTAAATAATTAGGCAGAAATTCTCTCTGTAACCCCTAGGAAATATGTTTTTGTTAAGTTTCTCAGGTGCTGATTTATAGTAAAGATGTCTTGTGGCCCTGGTATGACAGTTCTGTATTCTATTATATCATCTGTTTTGTATGCTGAGTGCTGAGAATGGAAAAGATGGAAACATGGTTAGATTGTCAGTTGTTTCCAATGAAGAAATCTCTGTTTGGTGGAACTGTTTGCATTCCTGTGGTCAGCAGTATAAGGAAATACCATGTTATGAAAAATTCCCAATTGTTTCTTTAAGGGCTCTTAGAGTTGCACCATCTTTTGATGGTTTTGTTTGTTAGGAAAAAAAAAAAAAAAGAAAGAACTTAGTTGCCAGCTCTTCAGTTTGGAACTCAAAATTCTCTTAAATATTTACTAGAGCTTTGCTTTTATACTCAAGGTTTGGATTCAAACCAGAAGTGTATTTTCCTAATGCACACTGCTCAGTCATTATAATATGAGTAGCTGAGGAAGAGTATAATTTCATTCCAGGGTAAGTTTCTTTGGGATATCCCAACAGTTCCTGGACTATCCATCATTGTGATTACTCATAGTTTCTGGATGCAGCTCTAAAACATTTCTTCTCTAAGAGAGGCAGAGGTAGCTCTCAAGTAACCAAGTGGCTTTTGCACTTTAATTCTCAAGATAAATGGTATTTCTGACACAAAAATTCTTTTGTCCTACAGGATGAAGCCCACACTTAGCATTTAATTTGTACTTGCATTTTCAATATCCTGTTAGGATTTGTGTAGTATGTCTGATTTCTGACATATGCAGTTATTCAGATATATTGAAAATTTTTCCAAAGCTGTTCATGTTCAATATCTGTCTTACTGCTGTCATCTCTTGAGTTAAAATCCATCTCTCTTCCTCATTTATTCATCCAAGAACGTATATGGTTGTTGTTTTCCCTGATCTGAGACCTGACTCTGAGTTTGTTCTTTAATGTGTGACTGTTACTCCTTCCCAGATTTTCTTTTTCCCATTCTTGATATGATCTTCATCCTTTGTTACTGATTATATAATTTTATTTTGAGCATGGAGGCATTTAACTGATGAACAAGAGCTGAGAATGTGACTTAAACAATGTAAAGTGAAGTGAAGACATTTCCTGACCAGTGCCTGTGTCAAGGTTTCTTGCTCATACTCCAGGGGTGGGTAGAATGGGATGAAAGACCCTGCTGGATTAAGCAGAAGGAATTAAGTCGTGGCACTAAATGGCAGAGTAGCTTGATAATTTTCACATATTTTTGTTGTTGTTTTAATAATGAGAATTTTGAAGTGGGGTGGGATGAATAGCTTGTGAAGGTTCATTGAGTGGTAATAAGGAGAAGGGATGTAAAGTAGAAAAAAGAGATTGTAACAAAGAGCTTGTGACAAAGGACAGGAAAAAGATTTTCTCAATAGCATTTTACGTTTGCAGTGTCACAGTTTCTGGCTTTCTCCTACAGTACCTCCTTCTACTGAGAGCTGCAGGATCTCCAGCTTGTGCAGTGCCCAGAGATGGGGACAGAGCTGAGCAAGCTGCCCCTGGCTGTCCTGGGGCTACGCTGGCTCTCCTGGACAGGAGCAGGGCTGTGCCACGCTGGGGGGACTGAAGTGGGGTCAGACACCTCAGATATGGGCACCTCTGTGCTCTGCAAACCAGTGCTACTAGACCCGAAGCTGGAAAATTGGAGAGACTGAAATTTTCCTGTCAATGCCCTCTGGAAACAGTAGCTGCTGGCCTGGAAGAGAGTCTCTTCTTGCTTGTGACGGCCACGCTTAAAATAACATATCAGAGCTTGCGTAAAAATAGTATTCCCTTATCTCTAACAGTGTGAAGTAGATGAAAAATAAACTGTACCCATGCCAAGAATAAACAGTCACGTTAGAGTGTTTAAATTCCTGATGCTGTGGAGTACTCACGCTCTAGCATGGCATTTTGGTGCCAATGGATTTCTTGTTCTTTCCCCAGTCACTGCCATTGCTTTGTGTGCTCTCTCTGCCAGGGAGCAGTTGGCAGGACAGCAAAATGAGTAAATATGCCCAAGCCCCACAAAGAGCACCTAGGCAGAGAATTCTGTCCCCTAAATCTCCCCTAAATCTGTATTCCTGTCAGGTCTAAAAGTAGATTAAATAGTCTTATGGCTGTTTACCTGTATTATACCTGTAATATTCTGTATAAGTACATTGTTCATTCCTAAATGCAAACTTGCTGAGCAAGAAATTGACTTTATATAAGTAAATAGACATGGGAAAATAGACAATTTGAGCAATAGCAAGATGCAATAACATCTTATTTTTACTTCTCTTGGAATTTTGGGTTTTTTTGCTATAGAGTATCTTGTAATGATGGTGTCCTCCAGTAATTTTGTATAATTCTACTTGCATTGTTTTTATGCACCTTGGTTTTTTGGAAGTCAGTTCTTTACTCCTGAAATTCATAGAGCACATTGAATAATCCAGCTTTTAGTGCTGATGGGAAATGGGACAACCCGGCTGCTGTAAGTGTTGAAACTAGAGAGGTATTTGTAGTGTGATATGCTGAGAAGACCTAAGCAGTAATCCTTGAGGATACTACAGTGAAGTCATAAAAGAATAAAAAGAAAAAGCTGAGAGTGGTTGAAAGAGTCTGTTACAACCTGATGAATTCAAATGGGGTAACAAGTTGGTGAGAAGTAGCAGCCTTGCCTCATGGTAGGCTGAGCTCAGTGTTTTCAAAATGCTTAAAATGTCTAATTTGCAATGTACAGATCTTAGAAAATGTAGCATATGTTTTGTATGCATGTATGAAAGGAAGGAGTCTGGCCCCTGTCCCCCAGGAAATAACTGTTTTTTCTTGGTGGAGTGGCTGAGGGAAAAAGGAAAACGATGGAAATAATTTGTCAGGTTTGACTGAAGTTAACTTGTGGTCAAATCCTGTGAAGACAAAAGATGATAGAAGGAAACAATTGCTATTTTATTTACTCATTTTACATTCATGTTAGAAGATGAATGCAAGAGGAAAACCCATTCCTGCTCGGGGGTGGGAAAGGGTCAGAGCAGGGCGGTTGTTTCCGTAGGAGCTCTGGGCACTGGCAGCTGTCAGTGTTTGAAGGGAGGTGTTGTGTTCCTGTGCTGTGCTCCTGTCCCAGCTCAGGCTGCTCTGGAATTCAGCTTCCTCAGGGCTACCAGGGGAGTTGTGGATTGTGGTTGTTACGCTCTACTTTAAAAATGCAGCAGGTAGTCTGGATTTTCTGAGTTGTAACCTGGTCAGTGTTGAGATTTCCAACTAGACGCTCTTAAATGAGACTTTCCTTTGAGATTTTGTTATATGAAAAATGCATTATATGATAACAAAATAAAATGTAATTCAATTAAAAGTTCTGAAAAGGGGTTTAAGAAGATACTGTAAATATACAGTACACAGTATATTCCAGTTATGTTGAGAAGCCTACCACAAGTCAGTCATGTCTTTTTTCTGTTTTACAGGTCAACTGTATTACTAGAGAGGAGGAGAGCTGTGGAAAAACTCAAGGTACCCAAAACATTTTGCTGCCTGAATTCTTGCTGTGTTCTAGTGTAACAGTATTAAGGGGGAAGAGGGAACTGAATCAGTGAACTGCCACTTTTAAAGTGGTTTCATTAAAAACCATAGACAAAAAGCCCCATCACAATAATCTCATTAATTTTGTGCAAAATACTTTTGTGGGATAAAGTTTTACCCTAGCTTTGGTGTGCGGACAAGAGTCTGAACAAAGGTGCATAATACTTGCTCTAAATGTATAATAGAATTGCATAGACATAAGAGTTTTGAGGTGTCCTGCAAGTTCCAGCCCCAGTGAGGTGGATATTCCCTCTTTGTGTAGTGGGTTGCAGGCACCAGCTGATGATAAATATCATCAAATACCAGGGAGTGTGGTGACTGAAGCTTTGACTTTCTTCAGGGCAGTTAGCAGACTTAGCTAACAACAGTTAACTGCTTCATGTACAGCTCCTAAAGATGCAAAAGGAGTGGTATGAAGATGGCAGAACCTGACAGCAGCCTGGATTCTGCAAGCTGGAACTTGGGGATTCTTTTATACATTTTTCAGACACTTCTGTTAATGTCTTAGAAGTGTATCTTTGGTATAGAGAACATATATTGTGTTGTGGTTTTTATCTTTATAATAATAGGCAGCAAACACTCTTACTCTGGAATATTTTAGGGATTTGAGTACCTAATCTCTTATCTGAAGTATTTTTTGTCTAGCACTCTTTTCTATAGCTCCCCAGGTCTTTATTAAAATAAGACAGTGTTATAATTTGCGTTTTCATGTCTGTTATGTAACTAAAAAGACTACATTAAAATAATCCTGTTGCTAGCACTTGGATAGGGTTCTTTTGAAAGATTTTTCTTAGTTGGAGAAAGTTTTTCTCCTTTCTTTGCTGTGAAGTATTATCTGTGAGATGCTACACATACCTTGCAAATGGAACACTGTGAGGCAGAAGCAAGGAAGAAGTCAAAATATTATCACTTCATCAAAATGGAAAGACAATGGCTTTTGGTAATAAAAGCTGATTTTATACTTGTGTGCACTTCAAATTGAGAGGAGCTGAGCTGCCTTCTTCCACTAAGAGTGCACCAACTTGTTACTTGTGAGTAGTGGTGTAGTGAACTCTGGTCCTTTCTGTCCTGTGGATGCTGTTTGTGTTGTTTGTAGCTGTGTAGGTTGCTTGTGCCACGCATGCAAAAGCAGTTTGCTACAGATGAGAGTAGAGTTTATATGGAATTAATGCCTCAAATTTCTACTATAAATACAGCTTTTAGAGATGAGTTACATTAAGTCTTTGTGATTGATGGAAAAAATAATGGATGTTTTCTTTTTGTTTGAAGAGTGTGAGAATTTAAAAGAAAGGACAGCGCAACTTATCGTCCTGGTAAAAGCAAAATGTGTTCAGTTCTTGACCTGCTGGTGGTAGTTATGCTTACATTGCAGGTGGTACAAAACTACTCATGTCTGTTATTTAGACAGAACTGAAAATACAGGAGAGCAAAATCTGTCTGCTGTCCAAGAACAAAACCAACAATGTTGTTGTCATTGATGTGTTCATCAGTAATGCCTTTCATTTCAAGAAACTGGGTAATTTCTTGGTCCTTTTACTTTTGCTTTAAGGTGATTCAGATCATTGGTTCCAATTGAAACTGAGATCTTATGTGATGCTTGGGGTATTTAAAATACAAGATGTTTTCCTGGGATCTTGGGAGAGTGCTAGACTTGGAGCCCCAGTGTGGCTGCATTCCCTGCAATGTTGGACTGGCTTCTCCTGCAGGCTCCTGGTAAGATGAGAAGCTGGCAAAAAGCATAAAAAGGAACTAATGTGTAGCTGGAAAAAAAGATACAAGGGATTCTTAGACATTTTATCTGGCGTCTCCAGTGCTGAAGGAGAGGTTTCTATCTCTTTGCTCATTTTAGACAAGGGATTTTACTCTTGACGTTTTTTTGCCCCTCACTGCGCAGAACCTGTCAAATCCTTTTCCTGACACTTTCTCCCCCATCAGTCCCTCAAAAAGACTTCAAAAGAGATTTTTCCCAATTGAAAAAGGAACCAGGCATGGCCTTTCTAACTCACCCTGCATTTGAAGCATTGATAAGTAACATGTGGCTGGCTCCAAACTGCTGACTTTCCCAGCATTTAAAAAAAACACGGAGTATGGTTTTAAAAGAAACTACAGGATTGTTCTCCCTTCTTTGCAATTGCCTTTGTGTAATGTCTCCCAAGAGGTTTGATTCTTTTCTGTCTGAAGCAGTGAGAATTCACTACTGTCTTTCTGATTAAAACATATTGAAAAGAAATGTCAAATTTTTAAAACTTTTCCATATGGGAAGGGTTTCTTTATTCATAATCTGTGTCACGCTCTTTAAGTTGTAACTTTCTTTTGCTTTAATGCCTTTGGATCATCACTATTTGGAGGTGCCCTAGCAGAAAGAAAAATATTATTTTTAGAACTTGATACTGAGTGAGAGGAGCCTGGAATCAAAATCTACTGTCATGCATAATTGTTTAAACCTGCTATGGAGTTTGGCAAAGGTAGAGACTGACAGGTCTTTTCCATAAAATCTGGTTGGGGCTTCATCTTTAAAGACAGGGCATACCTGAGGACAGCCCTGATCCTTTTAAGAAGAGTTGAGCTCGCTTTAAAGGCGAGGCTGAAGATGAAGAAGAATGTAACTTGGGGAGTTTTGAGCTTATTCAATAACTCCAATCTGATGCATCTCATTATAATGATGGGAGAACATGGTAAAACAATGGCCTTTTTATTTCGTGCTCTAAGGAACAATCTAAAAGTAAACTGTACAAAAATACAGTAAGATGCATAACTAACATAAATCTGTTTTCCAATCTATCACCTCAATTGATTTTTGTTTTAAAAATAACAATAAAATCCCAAGCCCTCCCTGAAATACACATGGTGTAGCTGTATTACCCATAACCATTTAACTTGGTCAAATAAAATTCAGCGTTGTCTCTTAGTTGTTGGGAAAGCTGCACTCTCTTCATGTTGTCCCACATGGTTTGTGTGATCAGATCTTGAATATTGAAATGTTCAAAGGGTTTCTTTGGGCTGTTTTTGAAAACATCTCACAAAACTCTTAAGCAAGTTGGTAAAGTTGATACTTCTTTTTTAATCTCTCTCTCTCTCTCTCTGATATAAAGCATATTTCTAAGCTGCAGGTGGCATTACTCATTTAGACTTTTAAAATCCCCTTGCACATAGTACTGGGAAAGAGGTCAAAATAGGGCAGAGCAGGACAGATGCCAAAGTATTTTTGCATGCTAGCAGTGTAGAGTTGACTAAATCTTTTGTCTGTGCCCTGCTGAAGTGTCAGCCTTTAGTGTCCCATTCCTGCCACCTGCACACATCCTGTTTTCCAGCTCTGCTGAAGATCATATTCCTAACTAGGCTGCTGTAGTGTTGATGGTTTTGAGCCCCTGGGCTTTCTAATCCGTGAGAGAGGCTAGATGTGTTTGTGGGACTATTTTAAGCATCCTCTTGTGCTTTCCTCCCACCTTGCCCAGCGTCTTTCAACATTCCCTCTCCATTCTCCAAACAACCCTCACCCTTCCAGCCCATCAGGAGGAATTGGGATGAACATTGGCTCAAAATCCCTTTAGGCATGATGCTTCCTAGAGTCAAACAAGGGAAAGTGTTTAATAAGTGTTTACTCCTGAATGTATTCATGCAAACATGGAAAGATTGTGTTCTCCATCTTCTGTCAGCTACCAGCCCTGATGGAACCATATTTAATCATCCTAGAAACCTGGGGTCCTCTGGTTAAATGTAAATTTATTGTCCCCTCTGAGCCCCATTGTCAGTGAACTTCCTGATTTTGGTCATTTTTGTAATTGGTGCTGTTTAAGTTGCCAGATGTGGCTCTTCAAATGTCAGTGACTATAGATAATCCTGTCTGCATGAATGATGAAACAGAATATGTGACACAAGTGTATTTCTGCCTTAAATGCCTGTTTCCAGTAAAAAGAAGTTGTCTTGCAGTCTGATAACAAAGAGAAAATTAAACACGGATCTGGGCTTATGCACATTTCATACAATTATATAATCTGATGGCTTTTTCTCTAGAGAATTATTTTAAAACTTTTTTTATTCCTAGTATGAGAAGTTTCAATGCATAGAAGTCTGAGTCATTGCTTTTATCTCACTAAATATTTGTAGTTGAAGGCAGTAATATTTGTTCATGCCATATTTGCAATCTTTGTTTTTCTTGTTCGGATTGAAAGGTAACCACATTAATTGTGAAGATGATTTGTATTTAAAGTCCTGCATTGGTTGGAATTTTCTTTCCTGTTGAGATGAAGAAACTCTCTGGAACTCAGTTCCTGTTTACTTGGCTGTCTCAATCTTGTCCTGTATGGATGTGACAATGGTATTTTATCTCCTCCACTTCTCCAGCTTTCCCTGCTGGTGGTAGTGCTCATGCTGAACCGAACTGTTCACTGTGACCAGTTCACCAAAGCACTGGAGCTCTGCCCAGATACTCGTAACAAATGAAATAAAATGTCGGATATATATTGTGCAAGTTAAAGTAATCAAAGAGAATTAAAAAAAAAAGATAAAAGGAGATCCTGTTCAACATTTCTATAGTTGTTGCCTTTCTCCTGAAAAAACACTTGCTTTGTGCGTAGCTCCTGCTGCTTTTAGTACATATGTGAAAGAGCTGTGCGGTTGTTGGTTGTGTCTTTAATCATTATTTTAAAAACACAATAATTTTCAGCATAGATTGTTGTTACAAAATAGAACCTGGTTCTCTGTAACCTCAGCACCAAGTGATGATTGTCTTGTCTCAAAAGAGCCAAACCTAAAGTTTCCCTGGCATAAACAGATTACATTTGAGCACTTGTACTGCTTCTCTCACTGTGATGGAAAGCTGCAGTAGCTTAGAAGTTGAGGATGAGGAAGATTAATAAGTAAAACAGGAAAACATCACTCTAGGATACATCCAGAACTGCTGCTACTTTGATGATCCATAGCAGTAAGGAAGGCTTATCCAAATTCCTACAACCTTTTAAATGCGAATTGGGTGCTTGAAGCAAAGATCCCACTTCCTCCTCGGGCAGGCTGCTAATCCCTGAGTTTGTGCAGAATTTCTGTAGCTGTTACTTCTGCTGAAGATTCAGGAAAAATACATTCAGGCTTTCCAAGACAGCACAGCTTTCGAAGGCTTTATTTCACTTATGTTAAAATACTGAATTGTTGCTGCTGCTGGGTTTTTTTTTTTTCCTTTTGTCTTTTGCTTTTTTTCCCCCTCGAGTGCCTGGAACATGTTGAAGAGTGTTGGATTGCTCTTTGCCATTTTCCCTTTCCGAGGTCCCTTTCATGGAAACAGTTTGCTGGCAGCAGATAAGTTTCTGTATCTCATTCCCAGTCAAATTCCTCAGTCCATGTGATAAAGAGTTTCATGGGAGGCAGGAGGAGGAAGAGGACAGCATTCATGTGAAGTCTCTGATTGCAGCAGGGAGCAGAGGAGCTTGGCGGGCACCTCCAGAAGGAATTGTAGGGAGTTGCTGGGCATGGGAGAGAAGCACTGGAGCTCTGGTGTTCACCACACAAAAACATTTTCCAGCTGACACAAGAAGGCTGTTAAAAGTTAGTAATACAGATTGTTTTATCACATCCTGTTAATTATAAATTAATGAAGAACAGCTCTGCAAAGAGGAGCTGATGTAATTCTTCAGTTGCTTGTGACATGGCGATCAGATTTTCAGCTCTTTCTGTATGATGTTGGAATTAAAGCTGGAAATGCTATTCAAAGTTGCAGACTGGTATATTTTAAGTGATCAGGCTTATAACTGCAAGAGAATAGATCTACCTTAAAATTAAATATTTTTTCCAAAAGATAAACTCTTTCTACTTTGTTAGCATTATAGCTATTAATGAAATGACTTTAAATGTGTCTCTCTACATCTACCACACTGTACTTAATTTTTTTTTTTAATTGCTCCTTGGCACAGGAATAAATCTGTCCCTGATGACTTAAGACTGCTGAGTCTTTGTAAAGCATAAAAAATCCAAATGTGGCTAGATGTGTATTAGCTCACCATTGTGTGTTTACTGTGGAGATTGTTGGATTTTACCAGGTTTGGCTTTATTAATCAGCTGCATAGAGTGAATGAGGAATATGTGTTTTAAAACTGGATTTTTTATTTTCTAATGTAGTTATAAACCTTGAAACTCTCCCACTCAGTACCAATTTAACTTCAGCAACAGCCTGTGAGTTTGTGATTTTTTCCCCCCTTCACTTATTGAGCTGTATTCAGAAGTTGTAACATCCTAAGGATATTTAGAAAGTCAGGTTTTTGTTTCCCCTCTGCTGAAGCTGGATTTGTATAACTTCTTGACAATTCAGTTGTAGTAACATGGAGGTTTTCTGTGTCTGCTAACGACCAATGACTCTTCATGGAAAAGAGTCTGTTAAATGTGGAAGCAAGTTTAAGACTTGGTTTTGTTGTGTGTCAGGTTAAAACAAACTCAGTCAAGTTCTTTGCAGCTGATGCTCCCTTAATTCTGCTCCTCCTGCAGAGCGTAGGCTGCTAACTGAGGCTTGCCAACACTCAAGCCTCTGCTGGTTATCAGCATGGAGTGCTAGGAGCTGTGATTTGTGGTGTGTCATCTTAGGCTGAGGGGAGTCTTGGTTGAAGGGGAGTGGGGTAAAACAATCACTAACAAAACATGAAAGTCTGCTTTCTTTATGCTCCACGTTCAGGAACAGTTTGTGCAGTGGTTGACAGTTGCTGCTCTTCCCCAGTGTCTACACCTTAACGTAGGGATAGAGAGGGTTTCATGTCAAGAAGTTCAGTTTGAAGCTTATCTGTACCAGTGATTGGAGTAACCTATAATTATCTTAATTTTAAATTCAATTTAATCACATTTTTTGGACTAACAGTAGTGCAGCTACACAAATTGGTGAGTGAATTGCTAAATGAAATGTGTTTATACTCCATGGAAATGGACCACTTACACTTCACATAGGCTGTTACTTTAGATTAAGTTAATTCTTCTAGTAAACTAAAGTAGTTAATCCCTCGAATATTACAATTAAACAACAACAAAACAAACCCCTTCGCATTGTTTGCAGTGTTTGAGTATGTGTTCCTTAAAAAAAAAAACCACCAAGTTTTGAAACATTGTAACACACAATACCAATAGCGGTTATACTACATTGAATGTTTGGGGCAGCAGTCTGCTGCCATAAAGGTATGGAAGGAAACAATTTTGTGTTTCCAAAGCCTGTGGATACAAGTCTCAAGCTTGCTGAAGGCAGTGACTTGAGAAGATATCAGTGTTGCTCTCAGCACCTTTGTGTCTGGATAGCAAAGCTGCTCTTCCCTGGCTCCCAGGAGCGTGTTTGTGTGATTCAAGTTCAGGGGTCTGAGCAGTGCAATTTCCCTGCCAGCCTCCTGCCTTTGCTAGCCATAAAAATGAAAGTGCTCATTATGAGGAAGTTAAAGCCTGCAGGTAGTAAAGTGGCTTTTAAAAGAATGAATTAGAAGTTGGATAAAATACATACACATCTGCTGAAGACTTCAAACTTTTTGTTGTTGCTGCTTTTTATTTTTAAGAGGCAAGGAGGGGTTTATAGCAGGGTTTAGGAATCTCTTAGCAACAAGGAACCATCTTTCAAAAGTTGAAGTTTTTGCTGAAGAAAATAGAAGAGGAAAAAAACCTCTCTCACAAATTAAATTTTAAAGTATAATAAGTCTGGCCAAAAGATATTCTGAGAAACAATTTGCTAAAGATACCAGAGCCAGCAATAAATCCTTTAAATTGAATCATTTCAAGTATATCAGGAATGAACATCCTGCCAGACAGACTGGAGAGCTGATAGATGACTGAAGTATGGATGAAATACATGGTGAACATAGGGCTACAACAGTAAAAAAGCTAAATGTTTTTTATCCAAGTTGACTTTCCTGAGAGATTTTAGGGCAGAAACTTCAATTTGGAGGTCATATTTTGAGAACTGGTCTCAGATTGAAATATTGGTAAAAAAGATTTTTAGAACATAGAAAAAAAAGCATCAAATTGCCAGGAGTAGATTCCATTTACCCGAGAGAGCTTACAGTAACCACCAGTGACAACATTGATCTGGCAACCATGATCTGCTGCTTAAAATGGCTGCGAGATCAGAGCAGGAAGATAGACAAACACAATTTCAATGTATTAAAAGCATTCCAGGAATAGCCAGGGTACCACAGACCTGCAGGTCTGTACAGGCAGGCTGGTGTGTTTCATTAGGAACAAAGACCACAAAATTGCTAAATACGTGGGCAAATGCGTGGGCAAAATCTCATCTCAGGATTTGAGGGAAGTGCTCGTGCATTTCAGATAGATGGCCTTTAACCTTAGGGTGGGACATGCAGTTATTTAGGTCTCATTTTTCTCCTCTTCAGCTTGCAGAGTTGAATTTGCTGTTGGTGTGAATTGCAAAAAAACCCCAATCATTTGCTCTGTAATCGTATAACTTTTTGAAAAAGGTACTTACTTAACAGCCAGGAACAGAATACTATACCACAGTGTAACTTTGTGATAAATTAGATGGACCTCAAGAAATAAATTCCAGTCTGTTTTTACTGGAAACAGTGGACTGAAATTAACTGTATTGCCTCAAGAGCACTAAATGACACATATGTAATAAAAATCTTTGACTGCTGATGTACATTAATTTAGATGTGAATGTTTGTTTACTTTTGGTCAGGTTCTGACCACAAGATGTAGGTGAAGCTTACTTTGTGGTATGTGTGGCGTTGTCAGTAGGTAGGCTCTTATGAAATCTGCCAAGTCTGAATTTTCTCCTGTCTTTGTATGTGATTGGCACACATCACACTGAATGTTTGTGACTCTTTCTGACATTACTGATTACATACACTTCTTGGTAAGAAGATACAAAATAAATAAGATGAAGTGTCATATTGGCATCATACCAGGCTTTAGGAGAAGAATATTGTTTAGACTAAAAGCAGCTTCAAGCTTTTTCACAGCTAGAGCCTCTTTAAGGTACTTAATGATGGTGAAATAGCTTTAAAGTGAAACAGATTTGCTAGACCAGCTGAAAGGCCCTCTCCAGCATCTGTCAGCTTTATACTAGTTTTGTACCAAAGAATTACAAAATGAACAAAAAACCTCACCAGAAAGGCGAGGTTACTTCCATGGAAATATTTTCTTTCACCAAATCTTTCCCTTAGGCTTTGGGAATATACACTTTAGATAAAATTATGCTATTCTCTTTCAAGCATAAAACATGAAGTTTGCACCATTGCTATTTTGCACATTGTGTCATATGGAAGAAAGCATATGTTTGTAGGTGGGTACTCATAAGCTTGTGTGATTTAGAAAAGTATTCAAAAATCCTCTCATCTTCCCCATAACTTAGTGTTGCATGTCTGCCATGCATCATGCCAATTCAACCCTGGCTCATCTAACTGTCATATAAGGAGGAGAGCTTAAATCAGCTTTTACAAAATACATTTCAGTGCAGTACATTCAATACATTTCACTGCAATAAACTCTTTATTGCCATGAATACAGCAAGGTGCTTGTAGTGGGCTGATGGATACGAGGGGTTTGTTGTTGCCTTTACTCCACTTTCAGCATGAAACATTAAAGGATTTCTATTATAAAGGAGTGTTAGTTTATTTACATGTCATGCTAACACTGAGATGTAGAGACTCTAGTACCACACTGATGTCAAGAAGTGTGAGTTGTGCAGTGCATTTGCTAACTTTTTGGCTCATTTTTCTTTTGTGACAGCAACAGTAAAATACAGAAGACAGTCTTTGAGTTGCACATTAGCTTTAAGCACTTACTGAGAATGGGAGAGAAAGCCTTGTCATTACTTTAGAAATCATTTATGGAACTTGTTAAGCACAATTTCCTATTAAGCTTGTTTGCTTTATAGTAGTCTCCGTGGATGAATATTTTTGTAATCAAATAAATTTGTATTTTGATTGCAAACCCAATAAAATATATCTGCTACCTTTCCACTGTTCCTCCTTCCTTCACTTTTCCTCCTGTTCTATTCCCCACATGTTAAGATGTTATTCCTTCATATTTTTTGAGGAATTGGTCATATATTTTTACTTAATGATTGTTATATTGGCAGTTCTTGCACTTGGTATTCTGAAACCTTGTTTGTGCCTGGTAACAGTTTCTCACAGCATATTTTAGTCTACACTCACACTGTTGCCAGATCTTGGGATGTAGTTGGCACTGAGGTTCTCTTTTTATGCTGTGTTGTATCTCACTGCTAAGAATTAGTCTGTAATACGTGTTGTTGACTTGGGCAATGTAAAAAAAAAAACAACCTCTGGTTGTGAGATGCATAGAAAAGTGTATTACCTGTTGTTCGCATGAATTGCAAGAATTTAATGAATAGACTGTTATTTTTATATCTGGCACTTAGATTTTTTTCCCCCGGGCTAATAAAATAGTTAAGTGATCTCTTCTTACATGTTCATTCTGTCTTGCCTGCAGCTTGCCGGTGTTTTAGAGCTGCACGTGCCTTGCATAACTCGAGATCTCTGCAGTATCAGTGCCTGCTTGTGGATTGTGTGCCTCTGTTGGACACGCTGTAAGTCTGTGGCACAGCCAATGAAGTCTAGATAATTACTCACTTCATGCCAGAGAGAGCTTAGTTAGACAGTGAATTCAAGTGGTATGTAATTATCTGAAGTTAGGCAGAAAGAATTACACTCTAGGACCTAATGGTTTCACAAACACAAATGCTGAACATGAAGATGTTAAATTTCAGTACTTAATATAGATGATAAATGAAAACTGTTACTTTAGGACTTAGGAATTTTTCTTTCAAACTGGGAACTTTTAGACATTGAGCAACTTTGTTCCTGATTCACATCTCGGAGAGAGAAGAACTTAAGTCATCCCAAGTGACTCACAAATTATTTAACCGTGAAGTATGAACTACTCTTGCAAGTTCAGATGGTGCTATTTATCCTTAACTATTATGTGATGTAAGTATTTCTAGGCACAATCAAAACAACTTCCACATTTCAGTAATTATTCCAGCAAATGTGATATGTGTACATATTTAGCATAAGTAAAACAATTTGCATGTATTACAGCTGAATGTGAAAATTAGGGACTTTCTAAACCCCTTTTGCATTCTTTTGGTGTGAAATTTCTTGCTGTGTATCAAATCTGAGCGGTGTGCACAGCTAAACCTCACTATTACTCATATGTAAGTCTGGTTTGGGACATAAGTAGTATGTGGGCTTGGAACCCTCTCTGCATCTGAGTTTTAGCCTTAGTGACTAAAATTTGTATCCAGCTTGAAGCATCATTCCTAAATTTAAATGGTAAATCCTTACGAGCAGAGGAATTGTGGTTTGTTTCTGGGATAGATCTTTCACGCTTTTAAAGAGTACATAGATCTTGGATAGGTTTACTTCACAAGAGAGAATTTTACTCTGGAGAAGTAGCAAACAGAGGAAACTAGTCAGTGAAGAGTTGTGTTTAATTAGCCAGGCATATGTGCACTTGCAAGATTCACTTGAATGATTTCTATTTGCAGTGCTCAGCTGAGTTCTACTGATGCAGTGAAACTTACTGTTATCACTTTTAACATCTATCAGTATTTTCACAGGTTCCTATCAAAATATTGCTGAAAACTGAGCATGAGAAACAAATTTGAAATCAATAACTAACACCCATTCTAGTTAGTGTGGCTGGGGGAGGAGGAATTTTTAAGCTATATAATTTTTTAAGGCATCTCTAATTTTTTAAGGCAGCTCTATCACCATTCCCTTCTTTACTGAAATATCTTCCATTTTGAGGTAAGTCTAAAAAAGCCTTTAATCCTTCTGGGAATTTTTAAAGACTTCTTCATATTCTGCTGTTTAAAAATACTTCTGTCTTGTGTTGTCCAGTATTTAGAATAAGTAGGATATTAAGAAATAAAATTATTTGCATTGCTGAACTTCATGTGAAAAGAACTAATGGTCTTGGGAAGGTGGCCTACATACCTTGGAGGTCTTGGCATTGCTCAGTGTGATGTGATTGACTGATCACCTCCAGAAACTTTCTGTGCATGTTTCTAGGATGTGAGAAGACCAGGTTTTGCTGTGGCAGGCAATAAGCAACGTAGGATATCATCCCCCAATGGATTTGCCCAATGTTGAGTAGCTGAAAATAAAATTGTGGGAAGAATGATGAGTGCTGTTCTTGCTTTCCAGCAGCAGTGGAACTGTTCATACAGCAGTACAGTGAGATTACATGCAGTCTAAATTGTGCTATGCTTCTGATTTAAAAATGTGCTGCTTCTGTTTAGCCTTTATTGAGTCATTGGTTCCAAGAGAGAAAAAAGGGATGGTATTTTAAGCCATTTGTACAAATTCATATCTTCCAGTCAACCATGGGGTTTGGATATACTTTCCTTGGGAAGCTGTAAATTACTGAAAGTCCTCTACTTTTCTATTTTCCAAATTTTAACACTGCATGCTTGTATCATGGTTTTGGAGACTATATCAAGCTTCCAGAAACATAGCTCTAAACTTTAGACATCCTTCTTTGAAAAGGCAATATTTAAATATTTTGTCAATATTGTTTGCTTGAAGGATATTTTTCTACCATTTGTTTTATTACTGTATGGACATATCACAGTTTTATTTCTGCAGAATGTTTTTCTTTCCATGCATTGGGGCACAAGCGTGTAGTTTTAGCAGACTCAGTTTATTTAGCAAAATACACAAGCTGGTACTTCATTGCTTTTTTGTGAAGGGAATAGCCCTGTGATAGTTACTTCTGACCATAGGCACTGGTCGTGAAAATACTTTCTTATTAGTGTCACTCTTTTGAATACCTGTGCAGTTTTGAGAGGATTGATTGCTCCATCCAATGAAAAGGTGACTTGCTGCTACTAAAAATCAAAGGAGCTATTTTTTACTGGTGGTGTTGGAGAAAAAATGCCAATAATATATATTAGAAGTGGTTTGGTGTGTGTGGCTTTACCCAGCAAGAAGGAATCAATTTGAAATTTTTAAATGGGGACTGGCTTGGATTAACTGGTGAGGAAAAAAATATGTGTTGTTTTGAGTTCTTAAATGTATTAGAGGAAAAAATGAGCTGTTCATGTAAACTGGTGAGTTGTGGTAGGATGAAATTTCCAGGGCTCTAACAGGGTGAGGTTTGTCAATGGTATAAATAGCATCCCCCTTTTATATGCCCTGTGCCTTTCCTGAAATCCCAAGGGTGGCATGAGGGGATTTCATTCACAGGAGAGACTCTAAAGGACTGAATTCTGCCTTCAGTTCTGGGGCCTCAGGGCTGCAAGCATTGGTGAGATGACTTACCAATACATAGTAATTTCTCAACAATAGGTCTTACTCTGGAATGGATGGAGCCAAGTCTCTATTGCAACTTTGCTGGGCAAGCGTGATTCCAAGTGAAAGCAACAGCTTTTGTGAAGTGCCCCCAGACCTACCTGTCTGACACCAGCCAACATAAAAACATCTTGGCAGAGCTGGTGCAGACATGCAGGTTTCTGAGCTCATCCCGCCTTGTCTCTGCCGCTGATTGTGTCCTGCAGGCTGAGCCTGGCTTCGCTGGCAGCTCCCCGTCCCCCCTCGGCCTCCCTCTCCCCCAGATAACTTTATCCTCATAGCACAGATACTCAGTCTGGATTTCATTTCTTCCCCTCCAGCTCCGTGTGATCCCGCGCGCATTCCTGACGCGTTACCAGCAGCCCACATCTCCGAAAGTGCCGTATCAGCTTTCAGTGGCCAAAGCTCAGAGGGGAAACAGCCCAGTTCCTCCGTGCACAAACAGCTGGGCAGTTGTGGATGGAATTAATTGCTGATATGCACTGGGCTGTGTTTTTCTTCTCTTGTCATTTCCTTTGCAGCTGTGAAAGGCAAGGTTTTAAGGCTTTGAAAACAGCACAGACCTTCTCAGTGGGAGTAATGTAAGAGTACTGAAATATATGTGTAGATTAGGATTTGCATATGAAGTAAAACCTCTCCTAAGATGTAAGAACCAGCACTGTTGACGTTGATATTCAAATTCCAGGTGCACCTTGCCAAATTAATTTCTGACTTTGGATTTCCAGCTTGAGAAAAAAATCTGGTTGTGGAGATTTGGATTTCTGAAAGCAGTAATCATTGTTTTCTGAACATAGGAGTCTGAAGTTGAGCGTTGAAAGCAATCTGTTTAGAAAATGGTTGTCTTTCATGTATACTCTTGGAGCTAATTTATAAAATGGACTGATGTTACTTTAGCCAAATGTGAAACAGTGAAGTTGCTGAAAGTCATGTTCCAGCCCAGCAGCTATGGGAAATTTATCACGGGGTTGGAAAATACATATGTTATCAACAGGGCTGCATGTCTGCCTCGAGGCTTCACCCAGCCCATAACAATCCAAAAACAAACCACCCATCACAAATGAAAAAATGCTGTCAAAAGTAGATTCGAAGCCCTAATGCTGTCAGAAGCTGCAGCATGCTGGGCTTAGTTGTAAAATCAGTGGAAAAATGTGTGGTACCTGTTGTTGAAGATAGTATTTTGTGAGCTTCCAGTATGAAAGGATAACAGATACTTTTCCCCTTGTTTATTAAAATGTTTTAAATGCACTTTTGTTTTATGGGATTGTTTCACCTCCCCTACTAGTAGGCTTATGCTGCCATGCAGTTTACTCAGGGGAAGATCTCTAAGCTCTTTTGCCAAAATAATTACAACTCTTGTAAGTGTTTTACTAGTACACGGTATTTGCATACCATATATTTATAAATAGTCTCATACCTGGAATGAATGGTTTAAACAAATGCTTGAAAAAGGTTTTGTTGTTTTAAGACCTAGTCTTAATGACTAAATAAATGAAGTTGTACAAATATGCTGAAAATGTCCCCACCGGCTTGGGTTGTGTAACTTCTTGTACTGTAAGATGAGTATTTCAAAGGTCCCACTGAAACCAGGGCCATTATTTATGGTAAATACTGTACAGAGTGAGGAAGGGTTGACAGACCAAGATCTTTAATAAATAAATAAATAGAAATTACACAACTCTTGAAAGGAGCCAAACTTTCAGTCTCAGCACCCACATCAGCCAAACTCTTGCAGAGACTGCTGCAGAGAGCCGTGGGATTGTACTTCCAGCAAATGCAAAGGAGTGCATCCTTACATGCGAGTTTTTCAGCCTTCCATGCAAGGGATTTCCGCTGTGACCTTGTCTGTCGTGGCTAAGAGCACGCAAGGGGACACCAACCCAAGTCTGGCTCACATGGTGTGCCGGAAGTTCAGCTGTAGTAATTTGATTGTAAATCTGAGCCAGGGAGTCAGTAACTCAAATCATGGCTGTTACTTCAAAGAACGAAGGTTGCCTCCTTGAAGGGCTTTTAGTTTTTATAGCTATACAAAAGTTAACTATTTGAGTTGTATGTTGTACATATCCATATATATGTTCATATCTTATTATAAATATACATGTATCATAGGCACCCTGTTCCATATCTGTCATACTAAGTACTTTTTTGGCAGGTAGCAGAAGTTATGGAAACAATTAAAATTCCTGTGCAACACTGGATTACTTATTTGTTTGGAAGAGTGGGTGGTGTTGTAGGGAGGGGAAAAAGGCAGATCTCTGCTTCAAAACCAAAGAGTAAAAGCATTCTGGAGTGGTTTTGCCAGAAGGTCTTTTTGTCAATTTGTGTTTGGACAGAAAGGTCTGAGTATCAAGAATAGAGTTCTGGGGTTTGCACTCTGGTGTATGTTGTTAGTAAATATTTAAAGAATTATAGAGCTGCAGTTGTTTTTATGGCCAGTAACCAACTGGTGATCCTTTCAAGGCAATAAACAGTGTATGAGAACAGTGTTCTTAATTACCCCAGCATGTAAGAAGTTGTTAAAGGTTAGAGACTGGTTGTTCTCTGCTCTGCCTTCACTTTAATCTAGTGCCTGTCTGACTGCAAGATTAAGAGTGGCAAAAAAATCCAACCAGTTTTATGGAACTCATATAGGAGCTGGGCAATTTAATTTCATCCTGCAGTGAGTATCTTGATCCAGACTGTCTGTACTGTGTTTCCTGTGGGTTACGTGACAGGTTGGTGGCATGATTTGCTTTGCAAACCTGTAAATGAATTTATGTTTGTGAATCTTTCAGCTGTGGTTTCTTTCTCCACCCTTTTCTCATGCATAAACTTGAAAAATATTTAGGACAAGATTTCTCTGGACTCGCCACGTCTGATGGTATCTTTTTCAACTGTGGTCTTTGTATATATGTACTTCTAAAACAATTGGGAGGTGTGGTGCAGTGTGCTTCCTTGGAGGGAGGCACTGTTAGTAAAGATTACTGATCTGTGAGAAGAGTCAACTACAGAAAATGCTGAAACTAGCACTGCCTGGGAGGAGTCTGTGGCTTTGGTTTTTAACTCCCTTTGGGTTTTGTCAGTAACTTGGAGCAGGGAAGTGTTTGGTCAGCTGTGGTGTAACAAGGGAAAGATTCTTGTCCTGACAACTACATTTATCAATATAGTAATAAGTTCAGTGTCTTAAACAACCACCTGACCTACTACATGAAGAAATTGTATGCAGTCAATAAATACTTCAGATTGTTCTGTATGTGACTGACAAGCCATAGTTGACTAATGAAATACAGGGTTTGGCAGTGCTAAAGCTCGAGACATCGTTGAGTGAACTTTGTGTAAGAGTGGGTTCATTCAATAAAAAATAAAAGGAGCATTTAAAGAGCCTTTTATTCCTGTCATAATGATGCTTTGTGCTATTGCAGTTGTGTGTTTGACAGAATGGTTGAGGATGGATGCTGCAGATAGTTGTCTTGTAATTTGAGTGTCTTCTATTTGACGCCAGCATGATTTTTATCTTCAGTGTTGTGACATGACTGGTGAGTTACAGTTTCTCTGTTTGAATGGAGTTTCCCACTGTAGTTAGTATCATGTATCCATAAATCGGTCTGTTAGAATTGGTCATTCTGTATATTATGGAATGGGATGGGGTTTGTTGGGTTTTTGTTTTGTTTTGTTTTGTTTTGTTTTTTTAGGAAATGAGATCTGATTTTGCTTCTGCTGAAGCCAAGTAGACCACCAGACTCAATAGGACTGGGCTCAGAGTTTTGAGTGTTTGTTGGCAGCTGAAGTGAGCACAGCCACATGGGGCACAGGGCTGATTCCACTGTGCTACAGTACCATGGGTCCTGTACCTTTGAGCTTTTAAGTCTGTGAAATAAAATTAATCAATTATATTTTGGTTTGTGGTTGAGTTTGGTTTGGGATTGTTTCTTTTAATTGTTGTTGGGTTTGGGGTTTTTTATAGGTAGGTAATCTTGATATGTTTAAACACATGGCTCTCTAAAGCCTCTCATTACTGGTCACACAGTTACAGCAATTGTTGCACTGTAGTTCCCCATCTCTCTTTACTGTATCAAAGTAGTTCAACTTCTGTGAGTATGTGTGCTAATGAGTTTTTATCATCTGTGTGAGTAGTAGCAGACTAGATATTCTGCCATATTAGTCATTGCAGTGTGATAATAATAGAGAAGTCTACTCTCATTTAAAGCTATAGCAGAGTGCATGAGACAGCCTTCATTAATGTATGCTGCAATTGTATTGAATTTCTTCAATTACATCAGATTCTTTCATTACTCCAGAATCAGAGAGATTCTTATGGTAAAGGCATGACCAACTAGTTTTAAATTGTCTATTAAATTCAATTTTCTAGTATCCAAAAGCATACATGCACCCCGGTCAAAGAAAAAAAAAAAAAACAAGAGCTAAGTACCCAAATATTTAAAAATATATAAACTGGGGAGAAGCGATGAACAAAAAGCTTCTAACTTTCAGTAGATTAATCGTGCTTTCAACATCTAGAATGAAGGTTTTTCTTAAGCACAGTTTTGAGATACACAATATTAATCCCAAAGCTTTGTGAGGGCAAGCAGAGCTTAGCCTAGGAGGCAGATACTAAGTTCTGGCATTAGTTTTTTTGCATTGTTTCCACATTCTGGCACTCCACTCCATTTCCTCGCCTCACTGAGCATTGAAAGGGACATAAATTGACATAACTAGATTTTTGTGACTGGGGCAAGGGAAGCAGCCTGAAAGATAAACTTTAACCTGTCATCCTGTCAACAAATTTGCATTGTTAGAAAAGTAAGAATTTATATACCGTGGAGGCAAGAGTAGTATGTAGGGACAATGCATTTAGAAAGTGCATATCTGAAGTTAATTTATTTCAGCCTAAAAATAGAATTTAAACATTCCACTATCTGATTTGCTTTTCCATTAAAATTTTACATTTCCATTTTTCTGTCATAAAAAAAAACTTTGAGTACTCTCACTGCCTAAAGCAAGGAAGTCGGAACTATGACAAAAGTTAATGGCAAAGTAATGGAAGAATTTGGCCTGTCCCTGCAGTTTTGGGGCTGCTAACTTCTCTTAGCAGTCTATACTGTGTCTTGAGCATGCTGCAGTTCAGTTATGCAACCTTGGGAAGTTTCTCTCCCACTGAATGCACTGTTCCTTTATTAAGGCTAATTGGAGTCATGTGTCCCTGTCAGTGGGAAAGCAGACCCTTAGAAATCTTTCTGGTAGATTTGGTGGAAACAGAGCTCACGTTCGTTACTGCCGTTCTGGGCAGTTGGATGTCTCATTAGCGGAATGTTAATGATGTTCAGCGAACTTCATTACTGGACGAGAGGATGTGGTGAAAATATAAAACGAGTGACTTTTCAATCTTATAATTTCCTGTATTGTTGGATTAATTTCTGCCAGTTGTGTCCTTTCTCCCATCCCAGTGCTTACACGTTGTGTACCTGGAGTCTGGTGGATGTGATGCTGGGGGTGCTTCAGCCCTGCCCTCGGGGCTCTCTGCCCTGAGCCCATCCTGCGGCTCCCCTCTCCTGTGAAACTTGCAGTAGCAACCATTAGATTGCCAATCTTCCTGCAACCCCAGGTAGGAAGCAGATTATAAACATCCAGCAGGTAGGAGGCAGATTTTAGCTGTGGGACTGTCAATGCAGTGTCTTTACTGAGTGCGGAGGGAGTGAACATGGCTTTGCACAGCCCCTCAGGGAAGGCGATGGTGAGACCCACGCCGTCCCTTCACTGAGCAGATGTTCCTGCAAACCCCCCCTAACAAAAACAAACCCACCGCGTCCCCGCCGAGCCGCAGGATGGGCTGGCCCCATGTGAGGCCGAGCCCTTGGCTGGCAGTGGGAATTCGCTTACCCTTGGAAAACGCGGCCTTTCGTTTTATCTCGCTGAGGCGACCGCGGGGGAACAATGGGTTATTAGAGCATTGGAACAACACGGGCTTTGAGTGACCCCACGGTACTGTGTTCTGCAGGCAAGGCTAAAAGGAGAGACTGGCTGCCCTCAGAGTTAATTTGGCAGCTGCTGCCTGGGGGCCTGGGCTGATGGTGGGTGTGAGGTGAGGGCGGCCATGAGGGAGCAGGGAGGGCTTCCCCTCAGGGCCGTCTCTGGGAAAGGGAAAGAAGCAAACGCAAAAACTGAGAACTGGCAAAGTTGAAAGTGTTCAGTTTGTTTTCTCTATCTAGTACAAAATCTGTTTTCCTTCATTCTTCAGCTTTTAAGACAAAATGGTTACATTGCTGGTTTTTGCCACCGACAGTAGAAGCGGCTGGAAATGGCTGAATGGCAGGTGAAGCGTCCGGTCAGAAGCAGAAAGGTGCTGACCTCCCCAGTTCTACGCGGAATGGCACAGTTAGGGTTTCACATCCCATGCAGGGTCCAAAGACTTTGATCTTAAATGTGGCCTTTGGAGGAGTCATCCTCCCTGAAGGTAATCTCCCTGAAGCTGTGCACATTGATGAGCAATTAGGTAGATTATGGCATTGATATCTCAGAAGTTAGAGTCCCAGGATCACAGAACAGACTGAGTTGGAAGGGACACACAAAAATCAAGTCCAATTCTTAGCTCTGCAAAGAAACATCCCCCAGAATCACACAATGTGCCCGAGAACGTTGTCCAAGCACTTCTTGAACTCTGTCAGACTTGGTGCTGTGACCACTGCCCTGGGGAACTATTAAAGTGCCCAACCACCCGGCTGAAGAAGCTTTTTCTAATGTCTAATTTGCTGTACCAAAAATTTGTTTTTTCAGAGGAATAAGGATGTAGGGCAATGCTTTAGCTTACAAACAAGGTTTGTTCCAGGTATGTATGCTGCTGGTCTTAAAGGTGCACTTTTATTAGAAGTGCTCATATTTCAGTGCTGGTAAAATATGTAGAGCTACAGAGTGGACATGAATTTTGAGAAAACCCAGAAGGGACGCAACATTTAGGTGTTTACCAGTAGCAATACTCCTCTTTGTAAAGCAGAAACCAGTTTTTTAGTTCCTCAGCTTTCACTTACACATCTACCCCTAACAACAGAAAAAAGAAACCACCTCTCCTGATGACACTTCACTGTCTTGGGTAGAATCTTCCTGCCTCCAGAGCTGAAAAAGGAGCCCATCCAGTGAGTTATTTGTAGGTCAGTTGGTCTTTTCATGATGAGAAATAATGTGATGAAACTAGTTTTATATTCTGGAGTGGTGTACCTATTGCATGCTGAGGTTTTATGTGTATTTTTAATGTGTTTTTCTCAAAGCACATAATAATGAAGAATTGTGGCATCCCCTTCCTGGGTAGCTATCTACTCAGTATGCAAATGTATTCCCAATGCCCTGCTGGAAGCCTCCCAGTCAGTCCTCACTGAACAGTTCCTGCATTACATCTGAGAGTCCAGAACCAAAGACTTTGCTGTCAGTTTGGTGAAGGCAAAACGGGCTCTCCGTGAAGGAGGAAATATTTAATAGTTATGATGTGCACTTTTTTTAATCCTCTTTTTTTATCAGTTGGGGAAAAACAAGCGGTGGCAGCAGCTGTGCCATGTGAGCGAGTGTGTCATGAGCCTGCTGGGCAAGGCATAGTGAAGGGCATTATTCCACTGGGAGGTTGGCACTGGCCATGGCCCTCCAGAGTTGCCACAAAGGATTTTCTGTTCGACATCTAACGCAACAAGCACATTCATATGTTTGCAGAGGGTTTCCATGGAAACCGTGTAAACTGTGATGCTGGCAGACAGAGGCAAAGGTTATACTATTGTAGAGGCCCTTTTGTATTCTCTTTAAATGTTTCAGAGCAGCTATATTTCTTAACTGATATTCTGAGCCTGTGCAGCAATTTGTTCAGATTTTTGGTTTGGTCTTTTGTTTTTCCTCCTTTCTTCCCCCCACCCCCACCCTTGTCTTTTTCGTGGTTGTACTGAGGAGGTCAGATGAGACACAAGAATCACAATGAAAGTGTGGTTCTCTTTTTTTTCTTTTTTTTTTTTTTTTAACACGGGATCACTTGAGTGTCATTATTTGAATTGACTTATCTTTCTGCTAGTGGTGATGATGCAATTGGAAATGGAAGAAGAGAGTAAAAAAAAAAAAAAATTCAACCCCTACTAGTACATTTCTCTTTTTTTTTTTTTTTTTGAGTGCTTTTATTGCTCAGGTAGAACTAACTTGGGTCATTGCTCACTGGCACTTGGAGAATTTTGAATGCTGGTCTCCTCTCAGAACAATGAACTTAGGCTATTTATAGATACCAGTTTTAACACTGGCTAGACTTTAGTATGCTTTGAGGGTTCATGCTGTTTTTGAATTTAACCTACAAATTTAAATTTCTAAATATACCTGTTGCTTTGTTTGTGTTTCAGAAGTACTCCCAATTATGGGCACAAATGCTGCTTATTAAGAAGAAAGAAAACTATTGGTTCTTCTATATCCAAGTTCCCCTTTGATAGTCCATGTTTGCAAAATTACGCTTGTTCACAACTTCAGCTTAATTATCCTGGGAGGTTATTTTAAATGACTTAATCTGTGTCTGGGCTCATGCTGCAGGTCAGAGAGGTCCAGGTACTGCTTGTTCACCTGCTGCTCTATGAAAATGAGAGCTCACCTGATCACACTGTGCATGTATTCATTCCTGCCGCTTAACTTCTGAACCTGTTGGTTATTTTAAGCCAAACTTGGTATGAAGGTAAAAACATTATTTGCTGGTGCTTTACAGAAACTGATATCTGGTTAAAGATGTAGGATTTTGATGCTGAACAGCATCCTCAGTACCTGAAATACAAGTTGCTCAGTCCGTCTGATTATAGGGCACTGACTAAAAAAAGTCCAGGTTAAGTGTAGATAATTAACTGAACTTGATCACGAGTTTGCAGAATTAAGAGATAATTTAAATTCTCAGTTTTAAGGACTAAAACATACTTTCCTGCAAAAGGGGCAAATACCTTTTAGGTGTATAAAATATTAAAATCTTAAATAGACAAGTGACATTAAAGCATTGTGTTTCTGAACTTGTGAAAGTGCTGTCATAATTACGCAAGGCAGCATTTACTTTTTGTGAATACAAGAATGAAAGAGCCAACTTGGAGAACTTACTGTTGTGGGAGACAGTTTCTAACAGAGAATGAAAAGGTGGAATGTGCTGTTAGCTCAGGATGGCTGCTGATTTACTTTAGGACAGCCAGGCATGCCCACAACCTGCTGCACCATGCCAAGAGTGGCCAGGAGGGTTTATTTGTTTACTTATTTCTCATGTCTTGCTATTTATATATCAGATGTATAATTATTGAAGGCTTCATATCCAGTGCCTCGTGAATGTGACAGTTAAAAATAACTTCAAAAAAATAAACCATCCATTTTAGTCTTCTAGAAACCACTGGTCTCCCAGTCCAGTATCACACAGTTACAAACAACGTGTTGAATATGACATGAAAATGAACACAGGATAGATGTAATGAAAACCTTTCTTCAAGTTTCATCCAGCATAATTGTATAATTGCTCTCTCTGAGGTATGGGGGTTGTGTGCCAGGTAGGAGGAGTGTTTCTCATTATGAATTCCACTTTTCTGAGTTTGAAGCCAGAAGTCTCAGGAAAAAGTCTGTTCATATAACACAAAACTTTGCATGCTTTCATCACATCATACTGACTGCTTTGCAGTACAAACTTTGATTAGTTTTGATAGTTTATCACAGAGAGAGAACATGTAGTGATGAGGCAGGCCAAAATCAAAATTCCTTAGCAATTTGTCAGAGAATTACAAAGAACAAAATTATAAACGCACAGCAACCCCCAAATGGTATCTTACATGCTTGTTTCAATGCACACTGGAAGCATCACTCAGTAATTAAAATAAAAATAGAAATCCAGCTATCTCCCTGCCCAAATTGATGCAATAAATTAGCAAGTAAGAGAAACACATCTTACAGGAAAAAAATAAATCTAAGTACTGCCCAACTCTAAAAGCAGCACCTACTCCTATTCTTCCAGAAACCATTGAGATCCAACTCCTGAGACCAGATCAGTCCTGCAGATTCCTTTTTTCCTCTTTGGATTAAGAAATGAGTTCTAAAAAAAAAAAAGATGTGGTTCCTCTCCATCCCCACTGTGGTTAAGGCAGAGCTGTGGCTGCCCTAGGTCAGTGCTGTCCTCCACAGCATTCCAGCACGTCTGTGAGAGCTGTCATGAAGGAGCCCTTGGCAAGCATCTAATCACCTACTATTCAGCACTGTATTAATCAAGTTTTGTGGTATTTTTTGGGCATGTTCTTGCATGGATATCTTTAATTCTTTGAACAATGTTAGGTTTTTACAGATGTTTATAAAAAACCCACAAAGCACCCAACACAAAAGTAAAAAAACCCTGAAAAACCTAGAAAAACGTTACGTACCTTTATTCATCAAGTAGATGGACTCTCCAAAGTCTCATTTTTTTGTATCATCAATAATTTTCTTATGGTGTAAGGTGAAATGCTGTTTACATAGGATCATTTCCATCAGTTATTCAAATATTGAGGGGAAAAAAGCATCACCAAAGCTCAGAATATAATGTCATTTTTCTAAAAATCACTGATTGACTTTTAAATTTGTTGCTTTTAATTCTTAATGTTGGAGTTGAGAGAAGAATTTGCCTCTACATTTCAGACTCTGAACTTGAGCCCATGGGTAACAGATACTTCCACCCAGTATAAACATACACAGGTTTATTTGGAAACAAGCCAATAGCATTTCAATTAGCAACTTTGGAAATTCAAATAAAATTACTTTTAAATATTTCATTTTAACGAGAAGACAGATCCATCTAATATATTTGTTGGCTTTAGAATATTGTTGAAATTACAAACAAAACAAAAAAAACTTTAGTAGAAGGCAAAACTGGAAGAATTGTTTGGGGAAAGGATTTGAGGGGAGAGTCTTTAGTGCTGCATGTGACTGATCAAAGGCTGCACGTGCCTTCAAAATTATGACAGAGTCTTTGCAACTGGAATTCTGAGTTACTGCTGCTGCAGCTTCTTCAAGTCCCTGGTTAGAGGAGAAACCAGGAAGCATTTCTTCATTCCTCACTTGCATGGCAAAGTGAGTGTCTTCTGAAGCAGTCTGGGGTGGATGGTTGCTTGTACCACTTTGGCTGCTGGGAAGTTCTTTTCTCAGTACGTTGGACCATCTCCTCTTTAGTTGTGAAATATTCATCTTTCATGCAACTGAGATCAAAGGAGAGGATGGTTTGAATCTCTAGGACAAGTGTTCAGTGTCATTTGGTGTTCCATTCTAAGAACAATCACAGATGTGTGCAAGTCCCCATGACTTTGTGTGGCATGCCAGGATGCATCCATGCTCTGTAATACCAGAGTAGTTTGCTGTGGAGTGCCTTTTATTTTATCCAAGTTTCCAGGGCTTACAAGTGATGATGGAGGAGGAGAACTATGGGATAACAGTACATAATTGCTTGCTTGTACTGGAAAATAATAGTAACCTAATTATGAAATATTTATGTATTTTGCTTTTGACTTTAAAATACTGCTCTTACTACTGGGCTCGATGCTGACTCACCCTACCCCTCACTGTCTGTCTTACCAAAGCTTTTGTTAGTAAATCTTCAGCACTTGTTCAGAGATGTGCTGGCTGCTGCTCTGGGCACATCTGCTTCTCTGTTAAGTGCTGTGGTTAAGTCCAAAGTGACCCTCTGCCATCAGCTGGGTTTGCTTGAAATTCAGGGGAATACTTTTCCATTCCTGAAGGTGTAGAAGACCTTTGGCTCAGTAAATTCAATTTGCTTTTCTAGTACCATGAGTAAAAGATGACAGAGGCAAGAAGGAGGTCAAATTCAGGCCAAGTCAATTGAGATTGATGTGCATATTTGTATAGGTTAAACTTTGAATGCATGTGAAACTTTCTGTATATGCTAGTTGGGTAGTTGTTGCGGGGGCGTTAATTATTTTCAAGCAAGCTGAAGACAATATTAATCATGTGACTATACACACAATATTAACCATGTGGCTATACACAGAAAAAGTGTTTCTCACTACTGTAAATCCTAGGGATTTCCCTGGGAAGGATAATTAAAGCAACATGCTGTGAACGCAGCTAATAAAGTAATTGCCTTTTGAACTTTTGAGTAGATCAGCCAGGTCCTTGTGGCCCTGCTCTGCTCCGCTCCACACTTTCCCCTGCTCTCCTCCCCCAGATTATTTTTAACCCTGATGCCTTTGTGTAACCACTGTAGACTCAAACTTCATGGAGAGGTGTGCTTAGCGCAATTAGGGAATGGTATTTTCAGAGGAGGGGGACTGAAACACATTCACTGGGAGAGGCAGAATTGCCTCAAGGCAGCCAGGAAAACATGAAAAATTGTAGCATAAGGTATGTGTAACTTAAGTCCTCTGAAGCTGATAATTTTGTAAGTATTAGGGATACAACTATAACCTTCATCAAGTTCTTGTGTTTGTTAACTTTTCCCTTGTTGTGTTTTGACAGTCACAAACATTTGTTTGTAAATGGACCAAGGAGGGAAAAAAATGTCCCATATGCTAAAGCAAGACTAATTTTGGTAATGGAGAAAAAAGAAAGTCTTGGAGCCTTGAATGGGGTGAGAAAAGACACTCTCAGTATAATCTGTGAATAATGATTTACAGTTTTTTGTCCCTTGTGCCATCTCATGGCTGATATAAGCTGTTAGTCCTATTAACAGAGCCTTCCCTCTACACCTCAATTTGAGCTTGCTTTTTTTTAAGCATTTGCTAGAGTAAGGGGATAGCTCTTTTCTCACAATACCTAAGGTTTTTTCCCTTGCTCATGGCCAGTCAGTGGCAACGTGCCTGCTGTACCGTCAGGCCTGGGCTTGGCTGGCATCATTTGTCTCACACTTTCATCAATCCCTAAAATTACCATTTGTAATTCTAGTTAAAAACCTTAAGACAACCGTAACATTTACACTAAGCCTCTTCTTCATATGTGAAATCAATACATGTAGTTGTGTTGTTTTATCTAAAATATTTTGAGTTTTAAGTATAGCTATCATAAATCAGTTTTTGAAATGATCTTGTTTTCTGTTTAATGTGAGAATTATGTATAAGTCAGTAAAATGTTAAAATTCCTTTTTTGAGAAGCTAGCCAGTTTATTTTGACATGGTCAAGCTGATATTGGTGTATTAATGTGATTTATGTTATTGCTGTTCATATAAAATTTATGGCAGAGTGATTCAGAGATCCCAAGATGAACTGGGGAGAGTTGTGCAGGGTGTGGTGCATGATATTAATAAAGATACAATTTGTCCTGAAGACTGTATGATCGAAGACCTGGCACAATTTCATCTTTTCTTCAAGTTTCCAGTTACAATTGTTCTACTGAGATTAGCTGTTGGCCAGGTTTCCCAGTGCTTACTTGTGAGTTACGGAGGGCGTTGAGCTGCAATTCCATATGGTCAGTGCGTGGTGGTGGTCTTAAACGAGGTCTACACTGAGCTGTCGGTAGTGCTAAAGGTCAGGATTTGATGTGAAGAGAGAGCAACTCCAGGGGTTTGGGCTATAAAAAGGTTTGGCTGCATGCTACCATACACAGGATCGGTTGTTGGTGTAAATATTTGTAAAATCCAGCAGTTGCCTTGTGTCGATCATCTGGATTGCCCACCATCACAGCCTCTGACCCTCCAGCAAAACACAGGAGGAGGCAGCTGCTTTGGCCATGACATTTCTCAGGATAATCAAACTGCCATAAATCACCAAGACTTTTCATGTGCCCTGGGACTGATAAGAAGTTTCCCTGCTCTCCAATGTCACACATTGTACCAGTGACCCAGGAGGGCTCCTGCAGGTTACTGGGAGTAGTCCTTGTTACTCCAAATGGCTCTATCCAGCTCGATGTGAATCAATGGATTTCAAAAAAAGTATTTACATAACAGACCTATTTCTTCTACTCCATAACCTTATGTAGATCTGTATATAAAGTAGAATTGTTTTCCCCTGCATGTGTGCAGGTCAGGGATAGCCCAAGAAAAAAGTCACCAGAGGAAGGTGGAGACTTTGCAAGAGAGGGAGAGGAAGGGTGTTGCAAAATATGGAAGGCTGTGATTGCCATCAGCTTTTCCAGTTAAGTTTTCTTTTCATGGAGAAGTTCTTATTTTATACTGTGGAGAAACCCAGGTTTCATGTTTTTCAGGTGACACAGGGACATTGTTCAGCCATTGTCTCTGTGTGTGGGCTATGTGTGTGTGCCTACTTTCACAGCTTAATACGGATAAGTGCTACCAGAACATAATCTTTTAATTTAGCTCTCTTGTCTACTAACTCGTGAAATATTTTTAGGTGACTTAAGTACAAGTGATTATGTAGATAAGGAGGGGTGAGTCTTTAAAAATAAAGTGCTTTTCATTGTCACCTGCGTGAATTGTTTCACCAACAAACTCTGTATTCCTCCTCTGCTACTTTTCTGTAACTAGTTTGCATGTGTGACTGGGTTTGTTCTGACTTGCATGTTTTGTGTATAGAACATCATAATCTCAAAATGTTCATATTGTCTGCACAATCTTAACAGTTTTTGTGTAAAAAAAGAAAACATTTTGTGGAGCAGAGCAAGGAAACCATTACACTGCTGGCTGCTCAGGTGTCACACACTGCAGTGATGGCAACATCCCGGTTATGTACTGCTTTTCCTTGGCACAAGGGCTTCTGCAGTGGGCAGGGTGGACCTTGGATCTGAACTCCCAGGGTTGTGCTTTTGAGACTGGTTTTGTCTTTTATCATACTGACTCTCAGAAAAGGGTGACTGGATAACTTCCTTATCAAGGGTTCCCTCCCTTTTTTTACATGAAAAACTCATGCAGCAGTGAAGGAAATAGTTTGTGTCTACAGGGTTAAGCATGCAAGTTCATTTATGAGACTCCACACATGCAAATAGCATTTATGGCCATGTGGTAGAGCATATTGGATACATCAAACCAGCATTCTGGGCTCCGGAAGTTTTTTCCCCACTTGTGCTGAAAAATGTTGGCAGGCCGGGCTGCAAATGTGGAGGTGCAGACTGCACCTGCTACAGGCTGAGTGCATTATAAGGAACCTTCCTTAACAGAGAAAAAACATCACCCCTGCAGCTAAAGGTAAAGCTACAGGCCTCAAATTCTCATGTTCTGTGTGGCTGTCAGCGACCCACTTAGTTCTCACTTCTTGACAATAAAGTGTGTCTGGCTCCATTCCAGTTTACACTGAGTAAAGTGTGAGTTGCACAGCTTGACTATTTGTGTTGACTTTAACATTGCATGATGTAACTGGGAACAGTAGTGCTTTAGATTTAACACAGCAACACAAAAGCAAGGTTCAAATGCACTCAAGTGCTTATTTCTTAGGAAAAAAATATATTGTGCTGCCATACAGTCTCTTTAACGTGGTGTCTGAAAAGAGATGATCATTAAATTAGCTTGCTCTGTTTAAAAGCAGAGGGACTTAAATATGCAGTGCTGGATTAGACTATTTGATTAGTAACCAGTTTGGGCTGTAGTATGACGAATTGTTTATGGCTGCATTGCTACTGGAAGAAATGGTGTTTGACGCTCCTGTATCATCATTATCTTTATTTCAGAACAAACATTTGTGTAGATACGCAGTTATCTGGTAGGGTAACTGATACAGCTGAAAATGAATCCATTTAATAAAATCCAAACCAGCTTTAAAAACCCTTACAAACATTTTCTGGTATGAATCTCGAAGATGTGATAAAGGGAGAAAGATTGAATGGCTGGGCAGGCTGGGAGGAGATATGACTATTTTTAAATGCATATTAATTTGTGTCAGTTTAAGAGTGTAGCTTGGCCTGAGCGCTAATGTAAGGAATTCCTGTGTATTAGTAAAATCAGTTAATAGAATTTTGAACAAATGCTACCTATCTAGTTATTTCTAGTTCCACAAATCGAGTTTAGGAAATGCTGACCTCTGGACACACATCTTACTCACCTGAACAATGTGTAAGAAAATCCCAAATCCATTGTAAGATAACTAGAAAAAGAAATTTTTTCAGCTCAGATATTTATGGTATTTGATGTCCCCATCAGGTGAATTTCAGAATTAATTTAATTTTGAGGCACTTATCCAAATTATGTTTTTTGCCTTAAAAGAGTTGCAGTTATTCATTTGTGTGTCATTACTGAAATATGTAGGAGGGAGGATGAACAGTTAACTTTCTAGTGCCAGAAAATAACATTGGTGACCCTCTTCTCAGTCCACATTCTCCTACATACTTCCCCATGCCCCTCAACCATTCCCCCATATTCCTGAAGTGTGTGTGCTGCTGCCAGCTGACGTACGTAGCTGACGGTGTTTGCTAAAGCCAAGTCTTTGATTCAGACTGGAACCTGTTTCATGGGGAGGCTGGAACTGAGATCAAGAGACGCCCAGTTTGCTTCCAACAAGTCTCCTGGCAGACAAGATATTGGAGGGGGGGCTGGGGGGAGAGAGAGCAGACTGTTCCTTACAAACAAGCAGGCGAGAAATCGCAGGAGCAGAACAGCTCAAGGTGCTCCTGAGAGGAGCCGCTCCGGTGCGGGGTAGCCCAGCCCGAGTGCTCGGACCCCAGATCAGTCACACCAGTTAATGATGCCGTGCACACACTGCTGGTTTGCAGTGCTGGGAACTCTCAGTAAGATGGATTGCACTGCATAGAGAAAATGGAGATGTCTGAAACCAGCCAGAAAAGATCAGCATAAAAGGTAGGTTAATGTTCTGTTGCTAGGTGATCTAATAAGTTGGTCCATTTGCTGTTATTCTGTCGGGTGGTATTTATTTTTATATACATTCAATACATTATGAAAGATATAAATATATCAAGTCAGTGCTTTCTGGGGGGTTCTTTCTCAACATAAATTTTCCTCACATTTGGTCTCCTGCACTTTTTTTTACTTTAATACTTCTTGTTTCTCTGACCTCATTATTATTTTTGTGATTTGACATTGAAAATAGTTATTGCAACAGAAGCAACACAGCAGATTTCTTCGATTTTACAAAGTGTCAGATGGGGATGCTCAGGATGTAATGTTGCAGCCTAAAAGCAACAGTTCCATGTTCCTGGAAAAAAAATTGAAGCCTTCATTAAATAAGACTTACTCCTAAGTAGAGAGATAAACAGCTTCCTGGCAGAGAGGGTATGTTCTACTTTCTCTCTGTAGCCCAGTTACGGGTGTAAAATACAGAACAGGGTATGGAAGCCAAACCCATGAGCTATATAAGGCATCAAAGCACGGGAGGACACGACCTGTTTTCTTTTGTATCAGAATTCAGTTCAGCATGAACCAGGAGGGCAGAGCTCGGAGGGGGAAATGGTGTTAGATTAACAAGTTACGTTGTAGCAAGACCTTGTGAGCCTTTTTTGTTTTACAGGTCCTTAAAAGTATTTTCAGCAGAGATGAGTATTCTGTGTAACAAAAATTTATCCATTCTGAAATTCAGTTCTTAGGCCCGACAGTGGAGCATTGAACCAAGCGTGGGCAAACTGAACCCAAGTGTGGGCTCTTCTTTAGCTTTGAATCTCTTTTTAGTGTGTCAGCATGTGCATGTTAGGTCAAAATGTGAGCTAAAATGTGTGCCTCAGCAGACCAAGAGTGATGGCTCTCACCAGGATAGAATCAGATCTGAATTTATATTTGATTTCTCTATGTATGTTTCTCTGTTCTGACATAGATATAGTGTCTTGTTGCTGTTAGGAAGGGTCTCATTTCTACCTGTGCCTCAGTCTCTGCAACCACTCTGGAGCATGCATAGGAAATGTTAGCTAGTACTGTTCAGGAAGGTGGTACCTCACTCTCTTTAATTCATAAACAGCATTGGAGCGGGTGGAAGCCAAAAGTAGCCTTGCAGCAAAGCTGATTTCTTCTCTAGGCACAAGTATCACACACACAATTTAAAAAAAAAAAAAAAAAAAAAAAGAAGGTGGGGGAGAAGATCCTCTATCACAATTCATAGATGTTGAGATCTGGATTTCCTGTAAACACTTTTGTCTTATTGCTGGTTCTATGCTGAGAAGGAGATACTAATTTTTTGGTCCCCTAAAGCTGATGGCATTTTTAACAAATATCCTCTTTCTTAAAAAAAAAAAAAAAAGAAAAAAAAAAAAATCAATAGAAGATGCAAATAAATAATAAAAGAATGGTTGATTTGTTTGAAAATTTTCCAGGAAACAGTAGGGGTTATATGAGAGTCAGCCTGGGCCCAACAGAGCGGGCATTGAACCAGACCTAATAAGAACAACTGGACCCAACACCCATATTATGTTCAGTAATGGAGGGGTTTTGTACTACAAGGACTTCAGTGTTGTAATCTTAATGGCTAGAGGTAACAAACCAGGCTGAAAGGAAAGAGGAAAAACTAAAGTCCAAGGCAATTAGAAAAATCTCTTTCGTGGATTTTGGGTATTGCCAGTCACATTTGTGCCATTTTTACAGATGAATGGGCTTTTCTGTCACTGTAAGAATGAATTGTAAAGTAATGGACTTGAACTAATTATGTCCTATAAACCTATAATAATAACAATAAATATGTTTTGAAGTTCAGACATGCATGTAGTTGATCCAGCCAACTGAGCTGATCAGCAGCTGAGCAAGTCTCCTACTTGGGGTTAACAGTTCAGATTTTAGGGAAATAAATGGTCAGATAAGACAACTCCAGGGAAGGAGGAAAAGAGCAGGAGTCACGGCTGGTCACCAGGTCAAGCAAGGCTCTTGCTATCTGCTTTTGTAGACTGCTTTTAGTTACCTGCAGGTGATGGAAGGTGTCTGTTCTGGCTCAGATGGAGGTTCTTCTCTCAGCACAGATGGAGAGCAGTGAAGGCTGACAGGTCTGGTCTCAAGATTTTCTTACCTTGTGGCATTTAGCCAGTGATCTCATGGTCTTATGTTTTCTCCTGATGCTTGTTTTCTTTTTCTTCTTAAACCTCACCATTTTGGGCAGGGGGGAAAGGGAAGGTACACACAGGGCACTGGAGCAGCGACATAATACACAATTACATTTATAAGGGTGTTTTTCCTAAGCTGAGCGGTGGTCAGGTCCCCAGACACCATCCCGAGAGTTAATTCTTTAGAAAAACTTAAGCTCCTTTCATACTACTACCAGATTTTTCCCAAACTCTCACTTTGAAGCAAACCCCTTGTTTTCTCCCCAGCATCCTTAAACTGATCACACATCCCAGGCTTTCCAGGGGTCAGTCAGCAAATGCTGAATGAACTTGTACTGCACCCAAGCAGCAAATGCAAAACTCACCAATGTGTTTCCTCAGCCTCTGGAATGAAGCCATCAGAGTTCATGGAGCTTGTCTCCAGGATGTGAGTTATACATCCCAGAGCATGGTATGTTCATCCAGCATGCCAGGTACCTCCTGGGAGCTCTGTGTGTGCAGCTGGATAATGTTGCATCCCAGATGATGTTTTCTTTTTCTCTCTTTCTGTGGAAAAAAAAAAAAAAGGCAGGAAGAGCAAAACCAATTAAACCTGTAGGAACTGTTGTGTTTCATCTCAATCCCAAATTTTATCATAATCTGTAGTATACAAGAAAGTCATAGACATAGTTTTCTTGGCTCTTACCTGCTAGTGCTTTCCCAGCTCTGTTGGTGGTTTCTGTCTGGGGTTTCATACTTGGTTACAGGGCTGCAGTGCCCCAGGATTTTATCCTTGTGCTGTCCCTTGCAATGTCAGCAAAGCCATTTGGGAATCAGTGTGGGAAACTGGCTGAAAACCAGTTTGCATCCTCCTGCCAGCCTGGGTCCTGGTGTGGCTGAGCAGCAGAGGGTGTTACAAGGACCGGAAGGACTTGCTGCAGGCAGGAGGAGGGCTTGGGCTGCTGAAGCTGGTTTTGACAGGGATTCCCAGTGTTCCACCTGGGAAATATGTGAGATTACAGTGGAGGCAGTTTGGATGCGCCTGTTGGCTCACTGTTCACAGAATACCCCAAATGGCAATTGCAGTGACACAAATGAGGAATGGGTGAGCTGTGCCACAGAGCAAGGACACTTTGATCCACTGATAACAGAATGTCAAACCACACTGTTGAACACTGCTTGACTTGGGCTTTTTTCCTCTGAAGCTGTGAATTTACATACCAAATATTTTTTCATGCAAATATTTCTATATTAAATGTATTATTGACTGTAGACATTTGCATGTTAAAATGTATTTTCATAATACACTTATCTTGTCCTTCAAATCCTGCTTCTCTTTGTTCCTCAAACCTGAGAAAGTGTCCCTCTTCAGTAGCTTTTGAGGAATGGTGTTCTTGAGTGTGCTTTTGAGCCTGATTCTTCGTATGAAAATTCAGGTGTCTGCTTCTTTCCTTTTGATCCAGTTTTGTTTGTGTTTACAAATGCTTATCAGGTTTTTTAATGAGAATTTTAAGCTTTCTACCAAGACATGAAAGTATTTTTGTTGGATTTTTTTTTTCTTTTCCTAATGTAATGAGCTTCAGTGAGAATCTTTGCATACAATTGCACACAAAAGGAGAAAATCTAAAGCTCAGCTGTTTGCCATGGATGTGGCCTCAGTGCTGTGTAAGCCAACATACAACCTCTGCAGTTCCCAGTGTTTTGTGAAAGAGCAGGCATCAGCTGGAGCTCAGTGGAAATTCCCTGGTGGTCCTTGAGTGTCCTGAAGCCTTGTCTTTAAGCTGTGGTTATGAGATGCTTTGAAAATGCTGTAATTGAGGAATTTCTTCATTCAAGCTGGGAGATGAGCTCTGAGCAGATATTAAACAGGCCTTCTCTTCTGGGTGTTTGCTTGAACAGCTCAGGAAGGAGAGCTATAAAAAACCTTGGGAAGTGATAAGTGTAGTGTAAAATTACAGAGGAAAGTTTGTCATAAAATGTACAATGGTCATTTCGAATGTCACTCCTAATTGTAGGCTTTTTGGTTTTTATTTTCCCTCAAATAAAGTTTATGCATTATCAGAGAACTTACTAATGGTTTTTAACTATTTTTTCTAAAATTTTTTCCTAAATTTTCTGATTGTGATAGCTACTCACTTGTTCTCTTTTCATTTTAGATAATCTGCAGAGATGCAAAGGGACGTTAGTTGTGTCCAGACTTGGAAGTTCCATGCACTGGCCTCCTTTAACTGACATTTTTCCCTGCTTTCCTTTTGTTTCAGGGGAAGCCTTCCCTGCACAGTGTTGAAGCATGAGTGCTGATGCCAGCCAGGTGGTGATCACTACTCCTCCCCCCGCCACGATGCCTCACAAAGAGCGGTACTTCGATCGCATCAACGAGAATGACCCGGAGTACATCCGGGAGAGAAACATGTCCCCTGACCTCAGACAGGACTTCAATATGATGGAGCAGAGGAAGAGGGTCACCCAGATACTGCAGAGCCCTGTGAGTGCCCCTAATGGGGGGTAAAATGGAAAGGCTGTTATGAAAAAAGAAATCTGTGTCACAGCTAGTTGGAATATCTCTGCACCATCTTCTGTGAAAAGTCACTAAACAGATTATCCAGCATTTTGTTGGTGTGGTGTTTTGTTTGTGGACAACAGCCTTTATAGTGTTGTTTTTTTCTCCTGATACTTTTATATTCTTATGGTTCATTGCGTTGTTACAGAAAGATGTGGCTGGCTGCAGGGTTCCTAATTAAAACTTAGGGACGGGGAAGAGAGTGAAGGAGTCACTGGTCAAATAGGAACAAATTAGGGCATTACGTGGTGTTCTGCTTTCTGGGTTTGAATATTAACCTATCATTTGCATCAGGAATGCTTTAATTAACATTCGTAATTGGGTTAAGTTTATTTAAAAGCTAGACTATGTTCTTTTTATGTCCTTGAGGGCGATCATACCCCTACTTGGCCATATCAGTTCTCATCTACTGGTTGTGTAAGTTCAGTACTTGTGTAGACTGCATATAAAACTATTCAATCTATTGAACCATGTTCATGGTAGTTTTAATTTATATTTTAATACCTGTATTCTTTGAGTTTAACCTGATGAGTACATTGGAAAGTAATGCTGTTGCCTTGAGTATTTTGAAGGCATAGGGAGTGAGTAAGGCCTGTGCAATGATCCTTTAGGGGTATCCATGTGTAATGCAAGTTTTGAGGATAATGGGACTGAGAAGGGGCTAAGCAGCTTTACAGATCCTTCTGTCTTCAGTTCCTCTGTAAATTGGGGTGCTTCTGTAATTTTTTAAGCTTTTCCATATGTAAAGAGATTGCAAACAGCTGTTAGTAATCACCCTATTATAGTTATCCATGAATAACAGGATTGTTTGCTAAAGTGTTGTCCTGGAGTGTCTCTTGGATCTGTGTTGCTTTGAGTATAACGTGAACCTGTTGACTAAGGAATTTATTATTTTTCAAGTCAATTTGTGCAAGCTTGGGTTTGCAGCCAGGCTCTTTTATAAGGAAAATACTCTAAAGAGGTACTGCATAATGTTTAATCATGATAATTTTATGTTAAATACTCAGTTGTAAAATGTGATCAGAGTCTACTCATTCCTGTTAAAATATTCACATTATGAGTAGCCAGGACTCACAGAAAGACAAAATCTTTAGCCTACCAGGTAAAAATAAGTTGGAGAGATCATTTGGTTTTGCATGCGATGGTGGGTTTTGGGTCCTTTTGATGACCAGCATTGAATCTGATGAATGTAACTATTTCATCAACATTTTGGGGCATCTTTTGCCAAGTCTGCCAGATGTAATTAAAGTCCCTTTGCTGCAGCCTCTGTGGTGTTTTTCTGAGTAGATGCAGTGTCAGCATGCAGATTTTCAGAAGGGGTGTGAAGAGGGGTATGAACCCCTGAGTTTTTAGGCTGCTGTTTTAACAGAAGATTGTGGGACAGAGAGCTGCTGGGCTGCTGTCAGTTTCCTGCTGCAAGAGAAGCTGAGCCCAGCACTTTTTGGAAAGTGACTGTTCAGCGCTGCCAATAAGTTGCAAGTTTTTGTTGTGTAAGGGAACAGTTGTCCAAATAAGCCAGGGTCCTGCTGCCTGCTTGGCTTAGAGAGAAATGGGAATGTGGGAGCTGAGTGTGGGATCAGGCACGAAGAGGAGTTGTCTGAGCTCCCACTTCCCCTCAAGTATCTCCTTTTATCCTCCCTTTTCCTGATACAGAAAATTTAGAGGAACTCTGCAGTGATTTCTCACGCAAGGAAATGAAAGCATTTTTATACAGTATGCGTGAGCAAATGTCCATCAAGTGAATTTCAGAATTTATTTGGGGTGGAAGGTGCAGTGTGCCAGGCTCCAGCTGCTGTGTGCCATACTGTTCCTGGGACTCAGGACTGAAAACATTTACCTTGTTCTCTTGAATTTAAAATTCATCACACAATGGCCAGAAAGCCATTGTTCCTGTTACCAGTCTGTGTAACACGGGTTCAGGATTGAATTGATGAGCATTGTCCATAGTGTTTTTGTTCTATGGCTGCAGAATTACATTGTGTTAGATATTTTCATGGAACTTTGTTGCTTTTCTGGATTGTTCCACTTGACAGAGAGAATATAGTTGTAAGGTGTTTAGAAGAAGAGAAATTATGAGACATAGTTTAAGGAAGAGCTTGCTTTGCTGGTAAATCTTCACCCAGTCATATATATAAATGCATTCAGATCAAAGAAATAGTCAGTGACTCCTCTTCTAGCAAGTATTAGTAAATGTGAAGTGTACCTAGCAAGGATAGTAACTGTCTTAAAAGTACAAAAGCATGTTGTGGTGGTGATGAGGTGAGCTTTGAACATGCACTTTCGGTGAGCAGAGGTGCAAAACTAAAGGGTTAATCACTGTCACATAGTAGGAAGCTTAGGTACTAATTTAATCTGGTTTTATTAACAAGCTTTTTTTCTTTCTTTCAAGTAGGAAAATCTAAATCCTTTAGCAAGAAAATAAATTAGAGAATATATTTCAGGAACCACAGTATATTTTACTCAGTGCATTTTGTTGTAAGGGCTACAGGCCTGACCAGACATCTTCAGACATCAAGCTGCTGCATCTCTCTGATGTACTGTTTGGTGCCCATACTGGTGCAATCTGACTACTCCTCTCTGATGTGCAATTTCCCTTTCCTAAATTAAATAATTTAAAAGCTACTGAAAAACTATTTCCATTACTTCTGATGTTTGCTGATGCCTTGGAGTCTGTTCATATTAAACCTTAAACAAATCATAGTTGTTTTCTGACCATTGCCCATGGAGAATGTCCTGACATTATCAGTGAGTTCTCAGATATGTTTGCCTAATGCTGCATGTAGCCCCTGAGTATCTGATAGCCTGGAGAATCTGATAAACTGAACATGTTTGCTCTTCTGTGTCTGTTAGAAAGGTGGAAAGAAATTAAAATCAGCTGGGGCTGAGCAGCCTGATAGCTTCCAGAAGTACTGCTAGCCCATCTTAGCACAAAGCCATTTAGGTTTATTTTAGTAACATCTTCAGTTTCAGAAGATTTAGGTAGCATGTTGTTATTTTTAAAGAAAGGTAGTACATTCATGCAGTGCACTAGTTTTATTGCTTATTGGGCTCAAGATACTTGCCCTGTAATATATCCAGAATCAGAAAAGATGAGTTGGTGGTTTTGGGGTTTTTTATATTTTCCAACTTAACTCTGCAATTAAAGACAGTTTTGTCTGTATACTAAACAGTCATATGTTGCTTGTTACACAGAGTTACTGTGTTTTTCACAGACCAAAAATATATTTGCTGTACCATCAAACTCCTTATTTCACTTATGGTATACTTCTGGCCTTTATTTCCTTCTAGCATTTCTCTGGTGCTGTCACCGTAGCAACCAAAAACTCTTAAAACACTTTTTAAAAAAAGGGCAGTGGTTGTGCAGTTATGGTGTTTATGAAAACTGAAAAGCCAGTTTAGCACTGAGGAGCTGAGTGAACATACAGATACAGGTGGGGAGAAGATCCCCACAGGCGTGGTGAAGCAGGGAAGGTGTTGGATGTTTCTGCAGGCAGGCAGCAATGTCACACTGCTTCCAGTGCAGTGAGACCATGTGAAACCATTATCCACCCAGCAGAAAAGCTAACTACAGGCTTCAGCTAGCAGGATAATGTGCGTGTATATATTTATTTATTCCTTATATATATGTTCATTCTTTTTACTAATGTAAGAAGAAGTTGTGTCTGAAGCAATGAGCTGAACAGCTGTTTCATGTAAACATAAAAATGCACGGTTATTGAAATCTAAATGTGCAGTTTAAGTTTTTAATTTACCAGTGAAGTTTTGTGTGGCTTCTTGAGACCCATTGGAAGTGCGCTGGCTATTTTTACATATAAAACACAGCTATTTGGAGCTTGGGGTTTGTTTTTTTTTCTTCAGTTGAGCTCTGTGTTGACAGGATCCCATCAGGCTTTACTTTAATTTTGTGCTGGATCTAGAGAGTGTCTACCAACCCACTGTGACTCTGCAGGGAATTCAGGGCCAGTCTGGCTTGGTACTGCTATTGCAGGAAGGCTCAGGTGAAACTATCCAGACTGCAAAATTTTGGTAGGTTAAAAATGTACTTCTCTACTGTGCCTCCCTTCCTGCCTTGCACATGCACACACCCCCCTGCCTCCCACATTAGTCGGTCTTGCCCAAAAGAAAGTGGGGAGATAACTATACAGCTTAGCAACTCTTCTATTCAGAGGTCTGCCTTAGCATGCAGGCAGATTTTTCTCCTCAAAAACAAGCAATCCCACCCACACTTGAATTTTTTTCCTGGATATGTTATTTTCAAACCATCAGGACAGAGATGAAGGATGATTTAATTTATTTTTTCCCCAGCTTTTACAGTTGTTTAGTTTACTTTATTTTGTATTGAGTGAACATCCAGTATTTTTGCAATACCACTCCCTTTTGGGGCAGTTTATTTTCTTAAAAATATCAAAGTCCTTTCAGTTCCTCATATGTTTTGGCTTTTACTGCTCTTTTCTCAGAAGTTCAAAAGTCTTTCACATCCTTCAGAAGCCTCACCCTTTGGCCACAAAGGACTCACAACCTTTTGCATCACCTGAGGACCTCCTCACTGGGCAGTCCTCTCACCCTGCAGCTCCCTGCTCTGGCTTTTGTCTTCTCTGACATCTTCCCAATGTCCTGCTGGGAAGTCATGACTCTCCTCCCACTGCAATCGCTTATTTAGTTGCATGCTTTCATCATACAACCTGTGCAGCATTTTGTTCATTCAGAGGCAAGGGCCTCAACTTGTCACATCATTGAAGACATACTACAAAATGTCCCTTAAAGATCCCCTGTGCACTGTGACGACTTTTTAAGTGAGAGGGAGTTTGTGTCAGGGTAACATTGTCTCAAATGAAGGCCATCCACTAGGTCTCTGTGAGGACCCAAGAAATCCCCCAGCCCAGCTATCATTCATTTCTGTTGCTGTGATGAGCACTGTAAATTCACACCAAAGTCCTCCACCACAAGTGCACATCGTGAGAATTTCCCTTCTTTCTCACTATGAAACTGGGTTCCCTTCACTCCACTCTATTTCCATATTGCTCCTTTCCACTTAGTTTGAGCTGTGTTTTTTCTCATTAGATATAAATGCCACCAGCTACATGTTGAATGATGCCTGGAAAACCTTGGAAAGCCATGACTGGTGACTTTTCTCCTTGGCTGAAGGAGCATGTGCATCCAGAACACCCTGCAAGAGCTCTGCCATCCCTCCTAGTGCATCCTCTCCATATGTGCTCCCACGCTTCCAAGTCCTTCACTTACTGAAAAACCCAGTTAATTATGCTCAGAAATGCGTGAGACCCCTGACAAGCTGAAATTTGATTTTGTCTAGCATTGTACATTCCATTTACATTCATTACATTTCATTTACGTTCCATTTAGCAGGATGTATGCTATGGCTTCACTCCACAAGAGGAACACGAGGGAGGGACCCAGACCCCCATGCAGAGCAGCAGTTGTGTGAGTGGCTGGCTCTGGGTTGCTGGGGATGGGCTTGGCAAAGGAGTTCAGTGCTTCAGGTTTGGCTGTAATCATGGGGTATCTCTAGGCTGCTTATCACAGGAGTGAACACTGCAGCAGCTTGTGGAGGAAAGCCAGTGTGCACCAGGTTAGAGGAGCCGGAAAAACTGGCACAGGCTGAGCTCTGTGTGGGGAGCGCCTTGCTGTCATCCCAGGCACTAAATCCAGCCCAGGTACCCTAACCCTTCAGTGCAAGTGAAGAGATTATTATAACTTCAGCTAATTCCCCATACTTATTACCAAGCCTACTTCTTTTTGTCTCAACACAGAAGCCCCATCCCCCTTGTTCTCTTTCATGGCATTGACAAACACTTTTTGTGACTCTTATCTTCTCCCCGCCAGCCTTCGCTCCCTGGCGGTTTTTTTGTGGCCAGCTCCACCCTTTTCCACTGAGGGCACTGGCTGTTTGTATCTAAACTTCAGTCTTGAAAGAGCCTCTCAGGAGCCGTGCTGGCTGTTTCAGTGAAGGTCTTCCTCTCACGGGCAGCCGTGTTTACAGCACAGGAACCAAAATTAACGTCTCTTCACTCTCGAGGACAAAATACCAGTTAAGTTTTGAAACTTTTCTTCAGTGGTGGAGATTTGGCTTAGAGACTCTGTGTGGGTATGTTTAGATAAGTTGAATTGTGCCCTTTTTAAAAATGGATTTAAGATATTAGAAACTCTGATCAAAATGGGCAAAAGTGAAAATGGTTGAAGGGTTTTTGTATCATTTGGCAGGTTTTAGTCTAACAGCAGTGCTTTTTTAGCTATTTTTCTGTAGAATGATGTGAAACTGTTTAGTCATTACTGTTATTAGTCCTAATGTGAGCACGTGCTTTCCCCTCTTAAAGGTTTGCAGTGGAGTGGAGTATTTGTAGATGACTTGTATACCATTATTATTTGCTTATTATTTTTTTTCTACTTCTTTTGATTGGATACATGTAGAAATCAGTGGTCAACAAAAAAGAAACAGCATAGATAGTCAAAATACTTATAAGCCCTTGTACTTCTTAACATCCTTAGAGAGCTGCCTAGCAAGATGAAGAGACTAATACCAACCTTTTTAGCAACATCGTTATTCTGCACTATGTATGTGTGTATCCCTGTAAAATAGGTTATTCTAGTAAGTTGATTATTCTGGTTCTTCCTGCATATATTGACTGAAAAATACTAGTTGTCAACTGGTACACGCAAATGTTGCTTTGATTCTTAAAAGCCCAAATTTACACTGTCAGCTCACAGTTAGACTGTACTTCAGAAAGAAAATGGAAGTAAATGAGTCAGAACTGAGCTTGTTAACTTCACTCTTGACTTTCAGAGAACTTTTGCAGATCGAAGTTGAAAGATTTTTCCATCTAAACTGCCTGCATCTATGATGTGTATTTGGAAGATGATTGCAAATAGTTCTGGAGAAGTAATTTTATGATATTAGAAAGACCTTGAGTTAATCACCCTACTAATGACTCCATCAGGAAAAGCTGTGTCTGTTCTCCAGGCTGTGCAGAACATGTAAGGCTGTCTAAGTTGGTATAAAAAAGTTGACTACAGTTTTAGAAAGAGTGGAATTCTGGAAACAGTTTCAGGAACAGGGTGAGCTGCCCTGTTCATTTTTACTGGTGAGTGGTGAGGAAATTCATGTCTCAGAGCAAGCTGGTGGAGTGGCACTCAGAAGGTGGGTGAGGTGGAAGCAGAGCAGCAGCCTGCATTCTGCCAAGGTCAGCCTACTCACTTGAGTGTCTAAAATAAAAGCCCTACTCACCATCCTCCTGGCTGTGCACTTTGTCTGAAATGTCACTGTGCCTCCTTCCCAGTAGCTGTCATGGGCCCAGTTCTCATACCATGGGATATTTCCTATCAGACCTTCAGTCTGATGCTTGTAGTGCTGTTTCAGCACAAACAAGGGGACACAGGTGCTTGGCTGGGCAGGTGAGGTCCCTGAAGACAGAAGGATGCTTGTGCAAACAGGAAATGATTCCCAGCTGTGGAGGGGTGGGTTATCCAGGCTACATCCTTGCTGTGTGCAGGCACAGGCAGGTGTCAGAGTCCAGCTGTGTTGGCAGGATCATGGGCAGCCAAGAAGTGCTGTGCTGCTCACTTTGGGATTTGTACCCCACTGTAGAAAGTCACTGCTCTTAGTGTCTCATGTCAAAAGTTGTCATGGTTTCAAACAAACAAACAAAACAATGTACATGTACCCAAAGAGCCTACTAAATCCCTGAAACTTTCTCTTGATTGAGCAATGCTGAGCATACAGCTGAATAACTGTAAAAATAATAATTTTTCATTCATCTGGCAGTACAGTTGTTGCTTTGTCAGCATTTCTTGTCAAATACTACATCTGAAATTACCTTTCTGCTTGTAAAATATCTGCTTTGTGCTGGAGCAGCATGTTTGTCATCTCTTTGAAAGCATCTCTCTCCAGAATGACTTACTTGTATGACTTTTGCTTGATCACTTGTGGGCAGTGTAATGCCACACATATATACATATATTACAATCTCATGAATTAAAGCAAAACCAAACCACTTGGTCTCCAGGCCCTAGTTAGATTTTCAGAAGCAGGCTCCTGCTGCTCTGGTCAGATCCCAGAAACAGAGCCCTACAAGCTTGTGGTTTTACAGAAATCAGTCTTGTACAGTGAAATAAATATCCAATAAATATCATTCATTTAATGACTCTTATTAAAGGTAAATTGTTGACCACAAGAAGGTGGTGCCCTTCATAGGAGCCCACTGGGATTACCAGAAATGGAAGAAGGTTGTGTTAGCACATGTGGGGTGCTTACCTAAGGATATGCAGTTCCAAGTTTCACAGGTCTGTAGCAGTGGATGAAATGTAGTGAAATATTCATAGATAGCCATGTGGCAGGCTACAGGCTGCTAGAAAACATCATTATGCACTGGCATGTGGATAAATTGCATACCTGATTTTATGCACTTCATCCATATTCTCACCTGCTTTACTGCTCATTCCAAACCTCCACATTTGCTACTTTCCTGGCTCTTACCTATCTTCTCTTATTTCTAAAACTGTTTTTAAGGGAAGCTGCTTGTTTGGTTTAACAAAGCTGTTGATACAACACTAAATCCACATTTCTAGTAGTCTCAGCAAATGTGTAACATACTACTGTTAGCATTAAGGTGCAAAATTCAGGTCAGAAGAAGGAAACTAACATGACCAAAAAGCAGAAGAATTAAAAATACAATATGCAATAAACTAAAAAAATCTTCCTTTCAAAAATTTCCAAAAATATATTACATTACCTTTTTTTCTGCTATGGAAGTAACATTACTTGTACAGGTTTAAAAAACCTCCAGAAGTCTGAATATGACTAATAAGAGTTTACTATTAATGTTTTTGCAGATCTTTTTTATAGTCCTTTTCGGGTTGAAGGAGCAATCATTTAATATACTGCAGAGAACTGGGCAGCCTGGTCCAGTTCTCTGCTACTCTTGATCTAAAACTCTTCCTCATGTTGAGCTGGAACTTCGCACGTTTCAGTTTATGGGCATTGCTCCCTGTCCTCCACTTCTTCTCCCCCAGTTAGGTGTTTTCCTCTCTCAGTTCTGTGCTTTTTCTTTCCTTTTCCTCATCTGCTCCTTTCTCCTGCTGCATAGACCTTACCAACAGCAGCCACAAAAGAGGAAAATCTGACTTTGCTTGTGCATGTTCAGGCTGGTGAGAGGTTCTTCTGCTGTTGGGAGATGCCACGTGAATATTCTGGTCTACACTGAGAGATCTGTGCAGCAGATCCATCAGAGTCAGTCAGGGGAAATTTTTAGAGGACTTATGGAAATCTGGCAAGTCTCAGGTACAAACATGATCCTGACAAAATTATTCTAAGGAGAGCACTGATATCTGAAAAGTTGCTAATTAGTAGTCATGGAGACTCAACTATCCACCTGAGGAGGCTCTATCATGTAGAGTCTTGAGGATTTCTTTGTGGGGTTCAGTAGCACTCTCTCTTCCTAATCATAACCTGTTGGTGAACAGATCCAAGGGATTGGTGGATTTTGCCCAACAGAGTGGGTGTTTTGAAGGACTGAATTAAAATTCAGTGAAGAAATTACATTTGTCATACAGAACTGTTTTCTTTCTTTAATTGAGAGCAAGTGCTCTGCCAAGGAAGGCAAACTGAAAGGAGCAATTACTTACAGGGAATAGTCTGGAGTTATAATAGGAGCCAGCTGCGTGGTAAAGACACCAAATGTCTTCTTGGAAGGAACCAGGAGGAGTGTTCACAATCCACCTCAGCTCGTGTTGTGTGCAGCTTTGGGTACTGCACGTTTGGGGAAAAGCTGCAAGATGCTGCCAAGAAGTAATGAGAGGGCTAGAAAATGTAACCTATAAGTTTGAAGGAACAGAATTTATTTAGTCTAGGAATGTCAGTACTGCAGTGGTCCTAGGACAGGGTTTGTTGTAGACAGGGAATAATCTGTTTATCGTCTCAAAGGAGCAGGCTTTGTCCACAGTGCACAGTATATTAAATTTGATACCATGAAAACTTTTTCATTATATGTTCTGCAAGAGTTTATCTCTTGGCCCTGCAATCACTTTATTCAGAAAAAGAAGGAAGGGTTTTTCCCTTTGGGGAAGGAAAGAAATAGAGAGGAGGTAGCATTTCTTCTAGTTTTTGCATGTCTGTGATATTACTTGAGCATGGATGAACTCCAGTTTTCCAGTTGTTTATAACTTTATCAAACTTGAATGGGTTTTCAGAGGGATTACATTATTAAAAAAATATCCAGCACAGAAAGCAACACATCCTGATCAAATTTCAAGTATCTCTTCCAAAATATGGACAACACTTTAATTGCTGATAAAAATGGGTTTAATAATTTTTTAAAAATATATTTTATCTTGTTTTGTACTGTGAAATCGTAAATCCTCTGTGACCAAACTCCTCCTTTCTGCCCCCCAAATTGCCAGTACCTAGCATACAAAGTTTAGGTCAGATGATTAAGTCTGACAAAGTTAAAACAGCTAAAAACAAAGTCTATGGGGAAGTTTCATATAACATTAATAAGAGGTAAAACTACCAGCCCCACCTATAATAGAAATAAGATTATCAAGGCCGGGTTTCCTTGATGTTTCTCAAATGTTCCTACAGGCTTTTAGAGAAGATCTGGAATGCCTTATTCAAGAACAGATGAAGAAGGGCAATAACCCCACTGGACTGCTTGCATTACAGCAGATTGCTGAGTACATTACAGCGAGCACTTTTACAGGTTTTTCCTCAACTTCACTCAGTAAGTGAATTATACATAAACTGCTCTTTATTTTTTTTTTTTTTTTAATTGTTACCAGGGCTTAGGAATGCTGGGATCTCCTCTTTCCTTGGATAAAAATTCTGTCAGAGCTTGCTTCAGCTGTGAAGTAGTGCAGATGGTGGCCTTAACTTGCCTTTTTAGGCTTCATTCTCTCAAATTCTTTGACTTGTATAATGATATCCAAAATGGTTGGAATCCTCAAACTCAGTTTTTCTGTCATTTGTTAATAAAAGTTGAACTGACGTAGGGGACAAAATGTTGTGTTCTTTTACTGTTAGGAGTTTAACATGAATATGAACTGAGGTGTGAAATAGAAATACATTACCATTTAGTTTCTTTATTTTTCTCCTCTTGCATATAGATTGTTACTAAAAAAACCCAAGAACTCTGAGGTGGGGAGAATCCCCTGGCAAACTGAATTATCAGATAAACAGCTCCCACAGTTAAGCTTCTAGTCTGCACTCTACTTGTAAAGATGTCGCTGGGATCTCGCAGTTAACACCCAAGTTCTTTCCAAGTCATGAAGCACTGAGACATTCAAGTCAGTTTAAGTTCTGTGGGTGGACATCATATGGGAGATTACAAGCCTGAAGTACAGTGGCAGCTGTCAGCATTCATCATCTTTGGAGATTTGGTCCCAAAATGGTACTTCAGGGTTTATTTAACAAAACAAGTGGAAGAGAACAGAGAGCCCAAATAACCTCGTGTGCCCATCTCTGGTTGGTTACTGAGACTCTGTGTCCCACTGTTGTCTCTGCTGTGTTTGCCAGGGTCAATGGGGACAGATCTCAAAGTACACACTCCTTTTGTTGAAAACCAAAATGACTTTTACCTCTTTTGGTCTTAACTTTCCCTCTAAACAAAGGTTGTGGGCTGTCAAAAGGCTGTCATGCATTCATGAGAGGGACCAGGGGTGTGTTCATATAGTCACAAGTCAAAGACAGAAATTGATTTCTCTGTTAAGAGGTGATAAGGGTCACCTCTGTCTAAGGGTTTGAGAGCTCTTGCACTAATCCTAGTTTCTTCATTAGGGCTGAATTGAAGTGCTGAGACTGAGATATCTTTTTAAATTAGTTTTGCTGGTATCAGAAGCTGGTGTCATCCCATCTACAAGGGATGTCTTCTCCTGTAACAAAAAACCTCAAAGTAACATGTAAAAATACTTCATTAGTGACAAATGTCTTAGAGCACAGTTCCAGTCCTTTGTAGGATATTGATTCAGGAGTCAGCTCAGGAAAACCTTTATTCAGTCTCATAAATGCTGGTACTGTTTTGCTAACCATTTAAATACATTGCATCTGGAAGATCGTGGCATAGCTGGAAATATATTTCATTGTCCAACGGCCATTATTTTTGTCTTTTTTTCAGGCCATGGAATGATTACTCCCATCAATGACCTACCTGGGGTAGATACCTCCTCATTTGTTAAGGGAGAAAAACTCACTCGTTGCAAGCTAGCCAGTTTATACAGATTGGCTGACTTGTTTGGGTGGGCACATTTGCCAAATACCTATATCACAGTAAGTATTTTAGAAAAAAAAAAAAACTTACTTAGAATCTCACCTATTCATTCAAATTATATTTCCCCCTGATTAATGTAAATTAGATCAGTAATCCATTTCCTGTCTCCTTTGCAGGTAAGAGTAAGCAAAGAACATGACCACATTCTAATTATTCCAAGAGGGCTGTCCTTTTCTGAAGCTTCAGCTTCTAATTTGGTATGTGATTCACCTGCTGTAATAACCAATAAGGCTCATCCTGTTTTCTAAAATACTTCTGTGGCTGCTTAAATGGACTTCTGTAATTATGCTGTTGTTTGGGGTTTTTTAATATTTACCCACCAGATGAAAAGCTGATTAACTGCTTAGATGGTAGCAGCCTTTGTTGCCAGTATTTCTTCTTGGGTTTAGTTTTACATTCTGTTTCTTTGTCTCCAGCTTCCATGTGGAGCAGCAAAGTTCTGTGTTCCTGTCTGATGAAGCTCACCAGTAACCTCAGTGTAGCCTCTTATAACCTGAGAGTGTGGCAACACATGTGAAATGACTCTGTAGGAGTAGTGTTATCAGAATCACCTCTTACCTTTAGAAGTGAGGAGATAAAGTCAAATAATCTTCCCCAGGCCCAGCAAATGAGCTGGGTAAAGTTACAGGCTGGTATTTAGGCTGTGGTAGCTGCTAAATCACACATCTCCTGGTATAGAACCTGCCATACGCTCTTCATGTCAGTGCACATCTGTAAAGAAGCTGTCTCAAGGTGAAAGGGGTACCAAAATGAGATTAATACTATTACACAGCAAACACAGAACCAAAATACCATGACACATGACCCTGCTGTAGTTTTTTGTTGATCCAGGAATTACTTTTTTAGTGTTCCAATGAATCTGAAAATTCCTTGTGCATTGAATATTCTTACTGGAAATTTCTCAGGCTCTGAGTTATCTTCATATTTAAAATGTAGGAAATGTTAATGGAATGCATTTTTGAAAGTCAGAAATAAGGAAAGGTCAGCCTGACTGAAGTAGAATATATGTTGTATCAGGGTGTTATCCTTACACCTTACTTCTTCCATGACTGAACTTCCAACAGCTGTCAAGGACTGGCAAGTACAAGCAGGATGGTTTATTGACACATTCATGGCTGCTCTCCTACTTTTTTTGTGCTCTGAGCCTTGAATCTGTGTGGGGAAATTTGATGCTAAATACGAAAGGAAGGCTATTTTCTAGATAACTGAAGTCGTCACAACCTTTCTGAATGTCATTTCTCTGTTTGCCTTTTTCAGGTTAAGGTGAACATCCTAGGAGATGTAGTGGACCAGGGAAGCACAGCTCTCAGTATTGACAGTGTGGGCTTCAGTCCACACGTGGCCATCTACTCCACCCGCCCCGACGTCAGATGTGTCATACACATCCGCACCCCTGCCACCGCTGCTGTAAGTCTTCCTCTGGCACAGACTGAAAGAAAACAGCTTTGCCTTATGAACTTAGGGCGTATTTCTCCTCACAGCAGTTTAATTTTTGGTTTATTATCAACTCTGAACTGCTAAATAAAAGTGTGAGAGAGGGCTGGGCCACCACAGTGGAATGGCATCAGAATAAACTGATGCTCAGAGATTATTTTACCAAGGCTGAGGAGGTTGTAAAGCAAATACTAAAAAGGTAAAGCAAATAGTTTACACAGGCTTCATTTATAGCATCCTAGATAATATAATATGCTGTATAAATAATCTTCATTTGCATTACGCAGCTCCATTTTTTAGTGGTTGATTAGTTGTTACACTTAGTTTGGATTTACCTCAATATTTAAATGTTATAGTTAACACAAACTTTAAATGGTCTGGATAATAATGATAAAAAGGTAAGGAAGCCTGAAAGAATAGGTTTGAAATAACTAAATTCTTATTATTTTATCTAGAAATTCATATATATATATATATATATATATATATATGTATACATTCCTTGGCTACAGACAAAATATAAAAGAATGAATAATTTCTTTTATACTAGCTTTTTGAAGTAATAAATGTGAGCAAGAAGGATAAACCATTAAGTAAGCTGAGGATTAAACATGAATAAAATTCACAAAAGTTTCCTCCAATAAATATGTCCCTAGACTGGGTAGCAGCACCTCTGTCACCCTATTGCAAATTAGACTGGTGGAGGGGTTGTTTCTAAGCTCTCCCTATGGAGTTTGTCTCTCTTCTAACAAAGTACACCCTGCTAGGGCTTGGGTGGTTGAAATGTGAGTTTTAAGACTTCCATTTTTCCCTAGTTACCAGCATTTCATTTTCATGAAACAGGTTTCTTCTATGAAGTGTGGCATCCTTCCCATATCACAAGAGGCTCTGATTCTGGGAGATGTTGCTTATTACAACTACCAGGGATCTCTTGATGAACAGGAAGAGAGAATTCAGCTTCAAAAAGTTCTTGGACCCAGTTGCAAGGTATTCAACCTCATTTATGGTCTTCATAAACAATTTTCATGTCCTGCTCCAGTTTCTACCATTTAACATTAGTGTCTTCATTTACTAGGTATTAGTTTTGAGAAACCATGGTGTGGTAACACTAGGAGAGACGCTGGAAGAAGCATTCCACTATATTTTCAATGTGCAACTGGCCTGTGAAACGCAGGTGAGAGAGAATTTATCTGTGTTTCATTTCAAACACTTGTGCTGCAGAGTTACAGATTGTATCCCAGATGGGAAGACCTCTTAGATCACACAGTTTTGGAGTTGTGGAATCCAGTAATCCTGTATACCTGGTCTGGAGTGATCAGGGAATCACTGAGGGAGTGGCACAAATACTCACTCTAGGAACACTGACACAGTCTCAGTGGTGTTGCACTCCAAAGGGTACAGGAGGTTTTGTTCCATGCTGTGCAGAGTGAGCCTCATGCAGAGAATCTGTCAGATGATAGATGTGCTGGTACTCACTGCATGGGAAAGTGTGACTTAAGATCTCTTGAGAGCCAGCTCCTTTACTGAAGCTGAATGTTGTGACAAGAAAAGCTTCTCTCTGTGATCTCAGATTTGTGAAACCAAATTAAAAGAAGTTCTTTAGAGCAATAGTAGTGGGTGGCATATTTAAAAATAACTTGAATCACAAATTCAGTATTTCCATTCCGTCTAACTTTAGCCACCTGGTTAGGTATCCAGATGTTACCTATAACATGTGAAGAGAGACCACTGAAAATGTTCTCACCTTTCATAAGTTTTAAGCCCATCCCCAGAAACTTCATCACTTTGTTCTTGTTCCCCAGTGATGCTGTCCTCCCAAAGAGGCATTTGGATGTGCAAATGGCAGGCTCCCATTCCTTTCCTTCCTTGCCCTACCATTCACTTTGAGTTCAGACACTCTTTCATTTTGAAACAACGAGAAAAATGAAAGGTTTTTAATCTTGTGATGCAGAAGGATGTTTTTAAGGTACTCTGAAAGCAAGTGTTTCAATCTACTCCTTTTGAAGTGCAATTAATTGCAGATTATATAATGCTTTCTGTAGCAGTCACTTGCTATGTATTTTAATGCATTTTTTGGACAGTAGAAAACTAGCGTGAGAACTAACCACAGCATGTATTTAAGCAACCTCCTGCTGCAAATTCAGAAAAGCAGAGCATACCAAAGCTTTTTCACAAATGAAATACACTCCTTGATGTCTCTAGGTACATGCACTAGCTGGAGCAGGTGGGATAGACAATCTCCTACTACTGGATCTGCAGAAGTTCAAGCCTTCCACACACGCTGTGGCAGCAATGGGAGGAGGTGGAGTTAATATGGCTTCACAACAAAAATGGAAAGTTGGGGAGCAAGAATTTGAAGCACTCATGAGGATGCTGGACAACCTGGTGAGAGCACATTGCTGGTGGTATCTATGTAGTCCTGTAAGGTTTTGAGTGTACGATTAACTTTTGTAAAGCAAATAATTCTTTAGTCATACTGTTTCTGACAGCAGTATTCTGTCTTAAAAAGAATTTATAATGCTTTGAGCTTCAATTTTTGTCAACGTATAGCAACTTAATAGTAAAAAATCTTAATTTTAGTTTTTTTAAACATTCTTTTCTTCCTTTCCTCCTCCACAGGGATACAGAACTGGCTATGCCTATAGGCAACCATTAGTCAGGGAAAAGCCCAGACATAAGAGTGATGTTGAGATCCCAGCCACTGTGACTGCCTTTTCCTTTGAAGATGATACAGTCCCACTTTCCCCCCTGAAATTCCTTGCACAGAGGCAACAGAGAGAGAAGACAAGATGGCTGAACTCTCCAAACACATACTTGAAAGTTAATGTGCCTGAGGAGTCCTGGAACGGGGAAACCAGTCCCAGGACTAAGATCACGGTAGGTTGATATGTTGGACAGTCACTTTGGTTTTGCCCTACTTGAAAGTAAGTTATGCACAGTTTATATGAGGAAATCTTGAATAGGATTAGCAAATAAGTTTATTGAGAAAATTAAAACAGGCTTTTCAGAGCCTTAATGACATTGGTACTAAGGGTCTCCTCCCTTTGAGGAGACAGGGCTTGACTGTAAGAGTAACACTTTATGATAAAATTTAACAATGATTTCGCAGTTCTAACCATCTCTTTTTATTCCTGAAATAGAAAACAGTTTTTCTACCACTTCTTCTTGTGCTATTAGTTATCCACCAAATATAGTAAGGCTTTAAGTCAGCCGTGGGTTGTTCTTCTTTCAGGAAGGAGACACTAATTCATCTCTTGCTGTCCCCTTTCTATTTGTGAGCCTACTGAAAACAGCTTTCAAAAGGTCTGTTCGTGCTACAGGCTTTTAATGATGATGAAGGTTTTCCCCCTCCTGCAGCTCAGCAAGATGCTCACACTTAGTTTCCTGCCTGCAGAGAGGTGGCCCTCGTGGGACTATAGAGCATGTTATTGCTCTTCAGCTACTCCCAGTACAACTATAAAAGCATCAGCTCCTCCTGCTGGCAGGCTGGCAGGTTTCTAAACTTGAGTTTGGGAAAAATACCCTCAGAACCCTGCTTGAGAAGGGAAAAAAACTGTAATCAATGTGTGATCAGCAGAGGTGGAAGTTGGTTGCATGAACAAGGGCTCTGGATCTACATGCCAGTTACTAGAAAGCGTGATCCTTTCTAAATTCAGCATCATTAGTACACAGCTGACACTTCATTTTTCAGGAATGTTTGTCAGTATTTACAAAAAAGTAGTCATGTTCAAGGCAACTTAAAATCCTCTTGGGCAAACACACAAACCTGTAAAGGAATTGGGATTATTTTTTTAGGTATCATGTGGAATTGAAAATAAAGTCAGAAAGTTCTTTCTTAATATCTCTTCTTTAACATTAAGAACACAGAGAATTGTTCCTTTCCATCATACTGGGTATTTTAGCTTCTATCTTTGTTTTTCCCCCTCTTTAAGTGGATGAAAGCTGATGACTCCTCCAAGACTAGTGGAGGAACGCCAATCAAAATTGAAGATCCAAACCAATTTGTTCCTCTAAATACAAACCCAAGTGAAGTGTTGGAAAAGAGAAATAAGGTAAAATGAACTGAAAATTGTAACATTTCCAAACAAAATTATGTGTTCAAGTAATGATTCAGCAGAGAAGTAAAATAACATTTTCAAATGTTTTGATATTATTAAGAAGGTTCTTACACTATATGTGATTTTTGGCACCAAAAACATGTATTTAAATGTGTGATATACATGAAATCTGCAGATATGTGTGCAATATTTATATATTTAAATTTTGAATGCAATAGTCTGATGAAGGATGAGTGTTAACTCTGGAAATTATAGATTGGGAATGGTAGTCCCTGTTATTTAGCATTTTATTTAGTAGATAATTAGGTGTCAACACCAACGGAATTGCTATGCATCATCTGCAACAAGATTCAATCTCAGACTCTAATCTTGTTCTGTTCTGTTTTAATTTGCCTAGTGCTTGTTAAGCTGGAATTTCTAATGGCAGTAAAAAAAATGAAAATCAGAGATTATTGTTGGATCTCTCTGTAAACAGAAATATCTCTCTGCTTTTCCCTTCCAGCATAAAAGACACTGATTATCAGACTGACCAAATACTCCACCCTCAGCATAACTATATTAACAGATATTCAGGACACTTTTCATTGGATTGCACATTTTTTTTCTTTCTTGGAAAGCACTATATCAGTGTCCTTGGGGACTGAAGTGGAGTTAGAAGGAGCAACTCCCTTCCTCAGAACTGGGAAGGCACCCTCTAATCATCCAGAGATTAATAATACATGTCCCAGGCAATGATTTTTAAAGTCATGCATGTCACTGGCTCACAGAGAGTTTATTCCTAATTCTCTGCTGTAGGATTTTTTCTATATGATCTATATTGGTATTTATATCTTATCTGTCAATCTCTTAAGCTCTGACAATTAGAAGCTAGGGCTGTTAGTTTAGGGAAAACAATAAACTATTCACAGAAGGAAAAACTTTACCAACCTGTGTGACCACAGAGTTTCCTCCAATAGCTGAACATGCATCCTTTATGAGGGGGAGAGGACAGTTCAGGGGCTATTCCTGGGAGCTTATTTCTAAATGTTGACTTACATAAAGTGCAAGAACTGGGACTGGGGTAAATATTTGTGAGTACTGGAAGAGCCAAACAACATATGCTGTGTATTCAGAGATGGTAGAAGAGTTCTTAGTCTTTAGGTGCAACAGCTTGATTCTCCAGCCATTCACTGCTCCCTGTGTTAGTGGCTTTGCAAAGCTGATGGGCACAGGGTTTGTTAAAGAGAAATATCTTTTTCTAACCTGGTTTATTTTCTCTCTATAGATAAGGGAGCAAAACCGATATGACCTAAAGACAGCAGGACCTCAGTCTCAGCTGCTCGCAGGGATTGTTGTGGATAAAAAGCCAAGTTCAGTGAGTACAACATAATTAACTAATTTACAGCTGTTCAGGTAATTTGGCTGCCTGTCTTTCAAATGTCAGCTTGGGCCATTTTCGTTCTGAATGTTTTGTTAGAACTGATTATTTTAATGCCAGTTTTAGAGGTGTGATGCACCTTATTCATGTTTCATTTTAAAGGTTTTAAAAGTTAGTTTCAAATTGAGATATGCATGTTAGGTTTGCAGCCATTAATGTTAATGAAGTAGGATCCTTGTCTAAGCTCATTTAAGTGAGAGAGGAAGAACTTTGGAATGCATGGGGCCAAAAATAGCCTTCATTAGTCTGTGGAAGTGATGCTAAAGATAACAATTGAGTCCAAGAAGTAGCTGAGTTAAAAAGGTGGGATGTCACAATGTGGAAGGCAGCTTTCATTAGAAACAGGCTTCTTACTGGGGGAGAGGGTTTCCAGTTTCTTACCTGCCCATGTTAATCTTTTCATGAATGGAATATACTTCCAAACACTATAGATATCCCTAACAGGGTTATCCAACATACTGTGGTGAATTGGAATTCTAAGAGTTTCCAGCTATCCAACAGTTAGTACATCTGTGTTTTAATTTTGTATTCCCTGCCAAAACTTTGTCATCAAACTTGGGCCAAAAAAAAAAAAAAAGACCTGAACGTTTTGCTTGTTGCTTCATATTTTTTAACTGTTAAATTTTTTGGCTTTCTCCTTCCCAGCCAATGCAGTTTGATGATGAGCACGCGCCCCCGGCACCACCCAACCCGTTCAGCCACCTCACCGAAAAGGAACTGGAAGAGTACAAGAAAACCATTGAGCGCAAGCAGCAGGGGTTGGAAGGTCAGCAGTGTGGTTTGGATTGCTGGGGTTTACATTTTAATAATTGGCTTGAAAATATCTACTGTAAAAAATGTGTACATGTTAGTTATTAGGATATACTGCTGGCAACTAGCTTAGAACTAATCATTCCTTGAGGTGGTAGAATTCTTTTGTTAAATGTGGTTCGTTCTTTTATTTTAGTTAGTGCTGAAAATAAAGCAATTAAAGGTTTGCAGAGAAATGGGGTTGACAAAAATACAATTAATCATAATGAATTTTTTATGTCAGAATCATAGAATAACTTAAGGTGGAAGAATCCACAAAGGTCATCTTAAGCCAACTTCTCCTCAGAGCTGATACTAAAGTTAGATCAAGTATCTCAAGTCTGTGCCCAACTGAGGAAAAGTTTACTGAGATGTTTGGCCCTGGCTTCTCTAATTTTACTTCTGTTCTCTCAGTGTGCAAGTCTCATCTACTTTCACTTTTCATATCTTCATCCCATACTATATTCCATAGAGAATTACTAATTTGGGGTTGTTTCCAATTTTTAACAATAACACTTACTGTGAATTCTTCTTCACTAATAATGTGTAATAAAACAACTTTGCTATATGTCACACTCAGGATATGGTGTAATTGCTTACTGTACCAGCAGATTGTGGCAAGATAAAACCATGGGACATGCTACTTGGAATGCAGTCCTGCCACCTTTTTTAATGCTTTCTAATAAAGAACTAATATATACAAATTTTATCAGATAAAGCAAATCCATAATTCTTTAGAGTTTCAACTGTGTATTGTAACTTTGTGCTGTTGTCAGCATGAGCAACACAAAGCTGTAGCAGACATGTAAATCTTGTAGCATCAACACTGACACTCTTGCTTGATTTTCACTTTTGCTTGGCTACTAACTCACATCTTGTCCTGCAGATGCTGAACAGGAATTATTCTCAGATGACGGTTCATCTGTGTCACAAATTCAGTCACAAACTCAATCCCCGCAAAATGTCCCAGAAAGATTAGAAGGTATTCCATGCAATTTCTGTTTGATGCCAAGGGCTCCAATAACCCAAGTCCTCGACTCTTCTTCTGCACTTTTACACTTGCATGAAGTCAACTGAGTCAAAAGGAGCCCTCTTTTGCAAAGTTTGGGTGGTACTCTGTCCAGAAAACTATTTTTCCCTCATTTTTTCTAATATGACATTCTCACAAACAGAAGACAATTCAGGGCATGCTGAAACTTAGATATTAACCAGGGGGAGCAAATAGATATTAAATTTGATTTTACTGAAAATGTTAAGAATAGTTCTTTTGCCTAAGACTTTTCCAGAAGTCTAAGTAGGCATTTTAAAATGCAAGTTCTCCAGTGCCTTCTGTATGGAATGGCTGTGTTTTCATAAATGAGTCTCCTGCAGTAAAATGTAATTCTGACTGTGCTTGAGGCTGTGTAGACTATATTTGTACATACTCTGTACAGTTTGAGCTGTGTATGCACCTGGCAGAGATAAGGTTAAATTTTTCAGCCCATTTTCCCTTAATGACATTTTGACTGTGTTGTCTGCTTACAGCAACTAAGACTGTGGATAAACGGGGAAAAAAACACATCTAAGCAAAATTCAGATTTCATTTTTTGGATCACAGTCCAGACTCGCAGGCTTTGTCTCAATACTGGGTTTTTTTTGCATGAAAGTGTACATAAATAATTGCAAAATCATTTGCTCTTTCAGAAAATCATGAGGATTTCTACACCGAGAATACCAACCTAATATCTGTGGAGATGCCAGTTGTGGTGGTGAATGGGAAGGAAGATGCACACGACGTGGAAGAAGATCTCAGCAGGAGGGTCAGTCAGTTGAGTACTGTGGACAGCGTAGAGATTACCATTAAAGGCTCTGAAAAGATAGAAGAGGCTCTGTCCCCTGAGGGGTCACCTTCCAAATCCCCTTCAAAGAAAAAGAAGAAATTCCGCACCCCATCCTTCCTGAAAAAGAGTAAAAAGAAGGAGAAGGTGGAAGCGTAAGTGCAGTTCTGTTGTGAGGAGACATTGCACATTTTAAACCTTTAAGTTGACCATTAACAGTGTAGTGTTAGGGGTGTGCAGTAACTGGACTTTTAACCTAAACAAGTAGAAACTGGAAGAGGTTTTGCTTTAAAGAAACCAAACAAAGAGACAAACAAAAAAAACCTTTCATGTTAATTGCAAATTAATTCATCTCTCACTTAGCTGTGTCCAAAATTGCTATGAGGGTTGGAAACATTGATTAGTTTCATGTAGAACTACACTGGCAGGTGCTCAATTACCATCATAGCAAGGTCAAAGACCATCACAGTATGCAGCAGCAAGTTCTGCTCGGAGTATTTTGCAGACCTGAAAATTTTCAGTACAGTTAAAGTCTTTATTAAAGTTACTGTTGAGTGATCATATGACTTTCTAAAACTGCTGTCTCATTTGGAAACCAGATCATACATTTTTGTATTGTGGTTTTTGACCATATATTTTATGTTTCTGTACCCCTATTTGAGTGGGTACTTATTAACAGCACACCTTTACATCTTTTTTAAGATTAGCTCATATAGAAATAATATACACTGGCACATAATACTAGGGGGAAAACTGTGTAAGAGAAAGTTTATTTGGAATTATACAAAATGTCTAAAGAATTCCATTATTCAATAACTTTTTTGCCAAATATTTCATTTTAGTGAAATATAATTTTTGAAGACTTCTTTTTTATTCTATCAGTTGGGGCGGGGGAAACCCTTATTTTTCAAGAAGGGGGATTTTATACACTTAACATTGATAATTTAGTTTAACTGACAAAACAAAAAGAAGATTTTATATGTTCAAATGTTTGTATACCATTCAGTATAAAGGTATTATAAGCATGTGAACCAAGCATTTAATAGTTAGAGTGTATTTAAGAATGCTTGGTTTAGAGTATACTTAAATATAATTCAGGAATCCAGGGACTTCAAAATCAAAGGATAAAAGCATATAAAATTGAACTGGATTCATGTTTAAAAATTATTTGTGGGTTGTTCTTTTTTTCTCTCATGGTATTGCTAATGAATGAAGAAAATTAATCTCTTAACATAACCAAATGAAGGAAACAAAAATGTTAAAAGGGAAAGTGAAATAGTAGGGAAATAGGAGGAGACAAAGAAAGTAAAAGTTCGGTGATTATTTTTTTTAAATATATGATACGGATTGCGGGATATTTTTATTAAATCAGCAGAGTGACATTTCCATATTTAGATGTTTTAAATAATTTGTATGGATTCATGCAGAGTGCAACACTTTGGGTTTTCTCTTCAGTTTCATTCAAATTGTAAAAGGGTCTCGTGAATCTGTGTTGTCCTTTGGATGAACCCAGAGCAAATCAGAGCCTAGTGCCATGGGTAAGGGTGGTACTGCCACTTACTCATTTTTACTTGTGTTGTCATTTTAGTACTTTTACTGTATTGTAAATACAAACTAAACATAGAAATTAACATAGGGGTTTCTTCGCTGTGTCAAATGTCTGTAAATCAGTCATTGCAATAGGAAGTACATCTTTTAAGATCCATGTGATTCCCAAATTACCGGTTGAAATATTATACAATATATAATTGTTAAATATGGCTGGAGAGTGGTTTGGCATGCAAAAATGTTGATTATAGCATGTTTGGGAGCTGGTTAGCTTTGACCGTGTAAGTGTGATAATGCAATGTTGGAATGGATCCTGGAAACAATTTTCTAGCTGTCACTAAATACTGGAATCAGTGTTTTTAATCATAGTGGAAACTTTCAGTTGCTTACTTTGTTTTTTTATGTTCTACATTATTTGTGTTGTATTACAACATATGTAGAAACAGTAACCTGTGAACTACGCTTTTCATAACTTTTTTAAAAATATATCTAAATGAATGCAATGTGCATAAATATTTTTTAAAATGCAACCGTGAACTATTTGCACCTTTTGCTAATGCCTCTATTTACTTGCTTTGGCATAAAGAATGAGCCAGCCAACTCTTGTGTCCTGTGGAAAATATATAAATGTTATCTGAAATTGCTCATAGATGTAATGCTAATTAATGTTAAATCACAAATAAACAGTATTTTAAATAGATGGATTTCATATAGCAGTCTTTTGTGTATGCACTTACATCTCTTGCTTGTAGAGAAGATGCTTTGATTTTGCACGTTGCTTCTCAAGAATTTATTCTGGAGAGGACTTATTGCTTGTGCTTATCCTGAGAGCTCTGCAAGAAAATAACCTGATCTTGCTGTTGAGCAGCTTTTGACTCTGTCACAGGTGCTGGAGGGGAAAGAGGACAGGCCTGTGGTAAAAGGCAGGGCGCTGCCAGGCAGTTTTCTGAGCCCAGGGGGGTCTGTGCTCGCCCAGCCTGGGCTGCCTCCTGCTCTGCAGCACCATGGCATCACAGGTGACGTGAGGGACTGGGGTGGTTTTAGTGCTGAGTACATACAGAGCAAGGAAATGGCTCAAAGAAATTACCCTTTTAAAAATTACTACTAATAAAACAAAGGTTTTCTTATAGAAAAAGCTTAATGCAAAGTTATTTGAAGATACCTGTGTCACGCCCTGCCAACATATGGTGTATGTCGGAGCTTGTGAAGCTGCAGAAGTTGCAGTGTTCTGTTTTTGTAGCTGTATCAACTCTGTGGAATATCTTTTGTAGCTGTATCAACTCTGTGAAATGTCTTTAAGGACTGCACAAATGTTTATTTCCTTGTCCTTCCACAAATCAGCCTTTTGTTGCTGTTTACAAGAAAATCAAAATTTAGTCCTCTGGGTCTGGTGACAGTTTGATGAACTCGGTCCCCATGTGGTAGGATAATTTTGGTTTAGCATTTTAAATAAATCTTGACCAAGATTTTAGGTTTTTTTCTGACTATAATTTGTCTCCAAAAGCATCTACAGTCTTTTTAGTGCTGCACTAATGTGAAAGTAGACACTATATCAACAGGGAGGAGCATCCACTGTAAGGCCAAGGGCATATATAATTTACTTCTTTAGGTCCTTTTTATTCCCAAGAGTCTACAAACCACATCAGACCTTTCACTTTCACTTAAATCTTACTCTTTCACAGTGTTACTTGAAGGATCTGAGATTCTGCAAGCCAAAGCATGAAAATAAAGTAGATGTTTGTAACAGGCATAATAAACATTAAAACTTAAGTTTTGGGAAGTAGGAACCCTTGGACAGATGAGCTTCAAAAAGGATCATTAATATGATAGGAAATAATTATTGTCATTAGGCTGCTTAACCCAAGAGAGAGCAATACATAGAAGCAGTGTTTACTGTGAGGAATTGCATGCAAGCTACCATCCAGAACATTAAAAAGGATTTATAAAACTGTACATCCAGGTGATTGCCTGTTGATGTCTTTTACAGACTTCCAGCTGTTCTGGAGATAAGTGTTACATAGCAAAGCAGATTTTGCAGAATCTGCAGAATGAGGTGTATCGACTTTAGATGGCACAAGGAGACAGAATAATGTCATGGTTAGGGCTGTAATAGGCCATTTTGACTCGTATTTTCCTGCCTTGCCACTTGAGTCCATTACACACTGTTGAGCACGTGGCATAAATTGCTGTCATTTCTGGGGAAAGTTGTTCAGGATTTTCTATATATATAGCTTGCAAAACTGTTGAGTTTTCACTATTTGAGCCCATGGAAACTTCTCAAACAGGATGTACTGCAGTGTATCCAAGGACAGCGAGAAAGGGCCCCGGTGTCCCATGCTGTGCACATGGGTCTGATGGAAACTTCTGACGTGAGCACCGATGTTCTCTCTCTTCCTTTCTGCAGACTGGCAGGGAAACACATCCCCTCACCCCTGGGGCTGCTGCGTGGGTTGGTGTTTGTCCTTTCAAAGACTGGGGGTGTTTCCAGAGGTGCAGGGCTCTGAAAGGCGCTGACCAGCAGCTGCCTGGCCGTGTGTGTGGGCAGCTGGAGCGCGGCCAGCCTGGCCGTGGGCGTTGCTGCGGGCACGGCAGCGTGCTGGGAACACCAGGACAGCACTCGGGGCACTTCTGGCCTGCTGGCTGTCACACAGCCTGCAGGAACTGCTCTGCCAGAGACTTGCAGCTTGGCCAAACTTGCACACTCCTGGGGAATAGTAGAAAGCCCATCCTCAATATAAACATCGCTCAGCCCTTCACCACAGTTTCTAATCTGGGTTTCAAAGCCAGCAGTAGTTTAGGTTTCCAGGAGAAAGGATTGGCAGAATACACTATGAAAAAACTTGTATTTTTGTACATCCTTGTCCTTTGAAAGTGTTGGTGACTATTTACGTGTGCCAGCAGTACATGCAAACACACCCAGGCGGTTTTCACGTGGAGCAACACACAGCATGGACAGCTTCCGTCAAGTTTGATCAACTTAAACACAAACAAAACAAAGCCTGATGATGGGAACTGGAGGTTGAACAAGAGTTCACACTCTGAAATTGTGGTTGAGAGTTCCAAAGTCAAACAGAGCCTGTGGGAGGTGAGAATTCAAGCGGCCTTTAGGTGGCATCAGACCCTCGCGTTTGCTGCCTTTGTTCCCTGCAGTCTCAAAGCCACCAACAAAGCGCTTTCAAAGAAGGTATTTTTGGTGGAGATTTTGTGGGCTTTATTCCAGTTCCAGTACAGAGAGATGAAAGCAGACATCTGGCTGCCGGACTCATTTTCTATATTGATTCATTTCAAAATCCAGCAGTGGAGCAGGCTTTGTCAGGAAGGCAAGACTCCTCTCCCCCCCATCCTTTTGCAGCAAGCTAAGAATGTTGGTAGAGCTTTTTTTAACTTTTTCACTCACTCCGCTAAGCAGAATAATATCCATTTGTTCAATATTTTCTCTCTATCAACCTTACCCACAGGCCAGAGACTTCTCAGTGGTTCTGGATGGTGGGGCAGAAGTCACAGGAGACCCCAGTAGAAGACCACTGGTGCCAGGGGTTCCCACACCCTTCTGTCTCACCTGCTTCCATGTCATGAATTCCAGGTGCATTTCCTTTCACATTTGCAGTGGTAGCTCGATACAACTGCGTGTCTCTGGACACTGCTAGAGCTTTTGCAAATTTTTAATTTGCAAATGTTATTTGTAAAAACAAAACTTGTGCCCTGGGTTATCAGGATGGTGAGTAGTTGAACTCTGTAAGGAGCAAGTGAAATTCTCTGGGGTGGTGACGTGGTCCCGGGCATGGTCCTGACCGCTCCCAGCCCTGGCTGACATTGCCAGCTGGATTTGACCTTTGGCATGTCAGCTGCTGGCTGCTCTCTGACCTCCCAGGCACAGAACTCATCCCTCTCCTCCCAAAGGTACAGAAAGTTCAAACATGGACTGAAGTGAGGTGCTTAACTTAATGGCCTGGCTTTTCTCGGAAGGCTGAGCACTTAGCCATGCCAGGGAGAGCTGCAGAAGAGCAAGTTGTTTAGCCCTCAGCTAGATGCAGTGAGAGCCAAATAATCCCTGAACTGCAGGGAAAATGTAGCCCCCAACATCAGCATTTTGACTAGCTGTGCTTGAGGACCTTGCAGGGACTGACTTTCTCAGTGAACGTCCTGTCAGCCCAGGCCCTTCCCTCTCCTCCATGCCCCCACTGGGATGGAAGAGGAAAGGTTGCTGCAGATGGCTGAATTTCTGTGTCCAGGGTGTTGAGAGCAACTAACTGGCCCCTAATAAAGCTGCCGTGTTGTGGGCCTCTGGGTGTGGGGACCTGCCTGAGCTTGTCTCTAAGCTGGTGTTTGGCACAGTGGCACTAAAGCTTGGGGACACTTCAGGTCCCTGCACCAATGGCCATGTGGGGCAGACATGTACCCAGACAGGTGCTGAGCTGGGGCCTCAGGGGTGCTCCAGAGGACCAAAGCCACCTCATCTGAGCTGTACTTTTCCTAGAACCTACAGAAAACTCTGAACACACTGCAGCAGCTGCAGTTTACACAGTGCTTTGCCCTTGGATGTTGGACACTTTCAGCCCCAATCCTTCTTTAAGTGGATGGACAAGACAGAAGCTGGCTATTAAATCCACTCAGCAGAATGGGAATGTGGGACAATAATTCCCTTTCCCAAACAGGAACTACCAATTTCTTACTCCAGTGAGTATAAGCATCCTCCCCTTTCTAGCAGGCAGAGGTACAGTGTTTTCAATACTTACTCTTTCCATCTGGCTAGACAGCTCTCTCAAACACCAATACCTATAATTACATATATTATGTATATTTGTATATACATATTACACATGCTAATTATATCTACAGAGGCATTAAAACATTTACCCTGCTTGACTTCAGTTTTATTTTAAAGTTGGCAGCATCCAACCAACATTAGGAATATGCTGCATAAATAAGTAGAGTTTATTTAGATTTATTCAACAGTGTTTACAGCTAATAAGTAACCACGTCCATTTAAGTCCTGATCTGCTGGCTGGCATGTCACCTACATGTGATCATTCACCTTCAGCTGGAGCAGCTGGTTCTTCCTGGATTTATTTAATGGAGCTAACTTCACAAATGACCTGGAAGAGGCACATTGGGCAGAATTTGCTCTGCCACTGTCAGTCTAATGGGAGAATATTTGGGCATTGGAGTAGTTTTCTTATAAACAGATATGTTTATAATGTCTTACTCCACTTGGCTTGGTTTCTACCTTTCCAGTTCCAGTATGGACATATTCCCATAAGAAGAGAAGGTCTGGCAAGCAGAAAGCATTCCCCAGTATCAGCCCATGCCCAGCATATAGATTAAATAGCTTTTGCTGCACAAAGCCAGACGGGCTCTTTGAGCAACACAAGAGCACGTGTGCAAGTGCCACTTTTGGCAGCTGCCTTTAATTGGATAGATGCAGTTATGAATTGATTTTAGGATTTGGGGATTTAGACAATACAATTCCTCCAGTCATAAAGGAATGACAGCACCTCTTAGCTCCTGTGTTAATCAAAATGCTGTGTCCAGGTGCTGGGATGGCTATTTCCATGGTCCAGCTCCAGTGGTGGGAAGGATGCTCCTCCCTGCCAGCCAGTGGCTGTTGGATGCCCTGTGCTGCACTTTGGGCAGCAGGGATAGTGTCAAGTTACTGATGTTTCCCTTCATCCCTTTACTCCCCTGTTGGTTCCGTGTCCATTTCCTGTCTCTGTGAGTTACCTTGTCAATCTCCTTAACGCCATGTGCCACCCCAGTTCATCCAGCTGTGGCTGTCAGAGAGCATTTAACATGGCAAGGGAGAATGGGAGTGTAACTGAGCTTGTCTAGACATCACTAAGGCAGAGAGGTGAAAGGCTCCTTGAGTGGTAACGCAGTGAACAGGAGCTGCTCCAACAGCACTGCCAAACCTCTGCCCATTCCTGCCTCCAGCCCTACACTTGGGAACACCACCAGGCTGTGATTTGCCACCAGCCATGGCTCACATCTACTGTCCTGGCAGACAGGACAAAAGCCACTAGAAGTGAGGATGTGCAGTAAGTTACCAGCAGCTCCCAGAGAGCTGATGAGCAGGTGTGAGGTTTGCTGTTGCATCACCTGCTCCCAAACATGCTCAGGAGCACTGCTGCACAGGAACAGGACCTACCCCCAAACCTACCCACCGATGGGTGCTCCCAACCACCCCAGGCAGAAACATGCACTGTGTGTGCTGTGCAGCCCTTTGCCATTGCCCACACTGAGACTTTGGTGTGGTGGAGCTTTGGAGGAAGCCAGGAAACATCCCATGCCTGCCTGCCAAGGATGCAGCTCTGCAAAGGCAGTGGAGCCACATTCTGGAGACCCCCTGACCCCCCAGCTGAGCACTTGGCCAGGGCTCTCCAGCCAGCCCATCCAGCTGTGCTGGGAGCTGACAGACACAGACTCCTCTTCCATCTCTTGGTGGGATAAAAACCACCCACCCTATTGTTCACAGCCATCCTCTCAAAGTTTATAAATAAACCCCATTTCCCTGCTGTCTTTGTGCTTTCCCATTTTGACGCACCCTTGATTTCCTCCTGTTCCAGAGGCCTTCAAACAAACAGCTCCTATTTTTGTTGTTGGTTTGCTTCCTCCCAGCCCGTGTCGGGGCAGGCGCCGGTGGCAGTGCCTGTGCCTGGGCGCACGTCGGGTGCCAGGTGCCAGGATGCCGAGCGCCGGGACAGGGTTATCTGCCAGTTTCCCATAAATTACCCCATGGTGAAGGTGTGGGTGTTAATGTGCAACTTGGTGACAAAGCAGCTGGTTTTATTGCATGTGCAGCATGTTAGCAATGGCAGGAGGATGCTGAGAAGTCTGGGGATGGGATATGGGAGCCTGGTGCTGTCCCAAACAAGTCTTCCATCCACAGGGTGAGGCAGAGCAGTCAGGCTCTTTCAAATCCAAGCATGAAGTGGGTGATCCACAGGATTCACCGCTGACCAGAGAGCATCACACCTCCACTCTCCAAAAAATACTGGAGTGTTTAATATGAGGTGATTCCCCAATTAATTTTAATGGTGATACTTAATTTCTAGGCATTTTAAAGTTCACTTCCTGCTGGCAATTTGCAACCCTTTAACAGCGATTCTGGTTACCAGCATCTTTTGGGTAAATATTTAAGGAACACTAAAATCCACCCATGGTCTATATAACTGCCCTTCTCTCTATCAATACTGGGGATTGCTCATGTAATATATGTCTGTATTAGATGTGGTCATAAATGGAGGTCTGTGCCCTGGGCCAATACAAGGAAGGGTGTGTTTTGCTTTTTCAGCAGTTGCATTGCAAGGGCAGGCTAATTTTTAACTCTCTCCTAATATTCACAGCATCTGGGTGAAATCTTTGTCCGCTGACTGGAGCCTGGGGTACAAGCAGAGCTGGAGAGGGCAGGGATGCTCTGAGCATCATGGTGCTGCAGGGTGAGATGTGGATATGAATGAAGGTTCCCTTTTTGTTCCTTTTTGACTACTTCTGCTGAAACCAATCTCCTGAGAAACACTGAGGGCTAGCAGAGGTGTTATGACAACCCTTCTGTCTCCTAAGTCAAAAAAAACCTCTTGGGTTTTAATATCCACCTGGGTCATTCCCAAGCAGAGTGAAGTTGCCATCTCCCCTATCTTAACCACTAAGGCTAAAAAAGAGCAGAGAGAGAAGCCTTAAAATATCTTGATGCCTGAAATTCAGGAAGAAGAAAAAGAAAAGCCAGGAGAAGGGATGTGCTGAGCTGTAACAACACGTGGGCAGCCCCTGTGCTGGCACAGGCAGCCCAACCCTGGTGACGTTGTGGGTACTCATGACTTCACCCCAGCTCGCCGCAGCGCAAGCGGGTGTCTCCAGTTGTTTGACATTTCCCTTCCTCCTCCCCAAGGCCGAGACGTCTGTCTCTCCATATCCCGCCCATGTCTGGAGCCACCAGCTCCAAAGGGGAGCAGAATCAGACGGCGGAGTTTCCCCGCTCCGCTGCCTTTGTGTGCAAACCGGGTTTATCTGTATTGTTTGACCAGCGCCAGCAAATTACACCCTGCCTAATGCGTCGTTAGGGAGAGGCAATTAAATACCAACCCAACGAGTATTGCGGCCAGCGTGACTGGGGAGAAACAGCTGCAATCTGCATGGCAGCTGGGAGAGACGGGTGGAAAACATGAACCTCTTTATTGATGTCTTTGCTCTACCCTCTGCCGTGTCTGGCTGCCCGGCCGGGTGAAACCTGCGCGGGGCAGGAAGCGGGCAGGGATTATGCCTGGATCCAGTGAGTTTTCTCTGGTTTGACTTCAGCCCGAGTGGCTGGTGGTGCCCATCCTGTGTGGTGCTGGGTCAGGTCACCAGAGGTCACAGGACTTTGCTTTTGCCCTGCAGGGCATTCCTCCAGCTGCTTTGCAGCCCTTGCAGCCCTGTGGGCTGTTCTTGCAGGCACATCCTGTACATCCCTCTAGGATTTAGTGCTCCAGCTTAGTTTCCCATCAAATCAAGCCTGGTTTTCTATGGCATCTTCTTCAGTGCCCTTGCACCCAAGCTCCTGACACTGAGCTTGTGTCAGTGCCACCCCACCACAGCCTCCTGTGCTGTCCGCAGATGAGATTTTCTGTCCCCTTCCTGTTTCACCTGCCATGATCAACAGCACATTCACATCTCTATCCTTCAGCCTCCAGTGCTGAATCACCCCAAGTGTTTTGTAGACCACGAAACCTGTTGCTAATCGTGGACACCCTAATGAATCATTTTTTCTCCTCAGATGCTCTAGGGGAGGGAGCCATTTTGCTGTGGCCTGGAGTGATTTCTCAGTGTTATACAAATAAACAGGGGTAGGTTTGAACCAGGACCTCTGGAATCAACTTCTTGCAGGTGCTGAGAGAATTTCTGTGTAGATTTAGAGGGCTACCTTTGCAAACAGCATTTTTAAGAATCACTGAAGTGATGTTCAAGTGAAGTGCTCTGGCACCTGGAGCAGGTGATGAGAAAATCACCACTGGAGTCTCGTGAGAGCCAAGGATTTAAGCTGGCTGTGTGGACCAAGTTCAGCCATCTGAAAGGTAGAGCAGATAGTTTGTGCTGCTAGCTGCTACCAGCTGTCTGAGAGCCAACAGTCCCAGGTTTATAGAGAGTTTTGAGCCCTAAACAAAGGGTGCACGGGGGGTTCCCGGGAAGGGGAATACCCATGGCAGGGCAGCACATCAGTAACAGAGAACAACCATGTTCCTGCCAAAGCCATTGCCCACAATCAGCTGCTGATTTAAGCAAGGGTATTTGCCAGGTTGGCCCTATCAGAAACGCAGTCACTCTTTCCTGCCCTGCACATTGGTTTGGGGCATTTTATGTGGTTTTATTCTGCAAGTTGTTTGCTCTTTGGGGGATCCTACAGAATCCGAGTCCTGGGGGAAACAACAGTCACAGGGAAGGGCACAGGGTTAAAAGTGCAATGAACAGGTCACACTGATTATTGTCTTTACAACCAGAGATTTTTCTAGGCCAGGCAGTGCAACAGATCAAATCTCTTCTTCAGACAGGTATCTGACAGCACAGTGAGAGTCGTCATCAGTGGAATCAGAGCAGGTGAGGATTAGGAAATGGATTGCAAAGTGAGCAACACACTGGCTGAGGGGAGCAGAAGGGCTGGGGGTGTCACCCCCACTCAGCAGAGCTGGAAGCTGCACAAAAGAAGAGTCAAGACCAGCAGCAGAGGGTTTTGCTGTGACATGACTGCCATAAGATGTGGGGATGTCAGTCCATTGGATCCTGTGGGATCACCGTGGGCAGCAAACCAGAGTCTGGGATGCTGAGATTTGTCCCTGGTGCAATGATCAGCCACGACCAGGGTGAGGACTGGGGATGCCAGGCAAGATCAGCCTGGGAGGATGCACAATCCTTCTCCTTAGTTACAATGACAGAGGGCAGAGGAAGATGAGGAGGAAGCTGTAGGGAAATACTGGGGGGAGAAAATAGCTTTTAAACCGCAGATAATGTTGGCACATGAACAAATGGGTATTAAGTGGTGGGGGCTGCTGGGAGACTGGGAAATTTGTGAAGGGGATTATATGACGTGGCTGCTCAGAATAGTTGGACTAAATGACCCAGCCTATCCCCTCTGGTTTTGCCCTCCCCTTATGGCACCAGGTGCTTGGAGTAGCAGCAGGGCTGGTCTATTTCTATTTGTATTTGAATATTAGGGTGCCAGCAAGTAAAAACGAGAAAAAGCACATCCAAACACTGGTGTGCTTTTTCTTTTCTTGGGATGCACCAGAAAACCCTCCTGCATCAGCTTCTGGGGTCAAAACTTGCCTGCCAGTGGCCTGCAGAGGCACAGTGAGCTGTATTGGAGGGAGATGCTTGTAAGAAGTGAAGGAAATTATTAGGCAACAGCAATTACACTGCAAGAGTCACGAGTTGACTCTGGATGCATTCACTGAACCAGCAGAGCTGCTGGCTGGTGGCACTGGAGGCTCCCAAGGTCCCTCCCAAAGCCAAGCTCCTTGTGGAAGCACTGTCCCCTCCAAGCCATGTGCTCCCTTGCCAGCTGGTGCCCATCATTGTGGCTCCCAGGCAGGGACTGCTTTCCCCTGCCCACTGTGTTCTGGCATTAGGGCCAAGAGCAGCATCCTTGTGCCCCCAGCCTCCAAACCAACCCCAGCAGCCTTTGCCCACCAGGTTCCTGCAGTCTTTCCCTGTGCACTGACCCTTTCTTCTGCCTGCAGGTGAGCAGTAACTCCAGGTCTGAGCACGACCTCTTTAGCCCATGACATTTTTTCTGAAGTTTAACAAATTTTTAAAGTTAAACCTTCATCCAGCCTTTTATTTGGAATAACGAGCATTCTTCCCTTCATTTGAAGGGAAGAATGTAATTTTTCACTATTATTTAGTTGCTGCTGTTGCTGGAGCCGTGTCAGCTGTGCCCTGATGGATTTCCCCACCTTAACACCAGACTTAGGTACCACAAAGCCCAAGTTAGCCATGAAATCCAAGGAAACTAATTTTACTGTGCAAACCAGGATCTCCTCTTTGTAGAAACTGTCTGGTGAGTCCAAGCTGTGAAAGCTTTGGCAAAGCAGAAATAAGGAATTGCTGAAGGACAGTCTGGGGAGGCCAAAACTGAGCCCCTGCCCCTCCAAAACTCTGGGCATCATTTCTGAGTGCTCCATCTCGGGGTGGGGATGGCTGCAAATCTCCCAGGACACATGCCCTTGTAAAGCCTCTGCCTTTCTTTTCCTCTGGGCTTTATCTTCTGCAGCCAGTTTGCCCTCAAGGCCTGAGGGGGTGAAAGGGAAAAACGAGGCACCTGAGCAGGTGCAGTTTGTGCACAGCCCCAGAGATTCCTGGTTTCACAACAGCCACCACCTCAGGAAGGCCATCCTGAGCTGGGGGGACCAGGAGGTTTTGTGCTATGACATCAGTTAAAAGGCCAGCTGAGTGGAGGGACACAAAGCATTCCAAAGTGAGAAGAGGCTCAAACCTCCATTGGGAGGTGTGGGATCCTCTTTCTCTGCTCTTCCCAGCTTGTCCTAATGGCTCCTCAGCCCTAGCCCAGAAAGCACAAATCCCAGAAATGCGTTGGAGAAGTGTTGGATGTCACATTACTGAGTGGAACACAAAAACTCAAAGCTGAAGCATGCAAAATTGCACACTGAGAATATTACGAGATCCTCCCGCCTGGAGCAATGTCAAACGACCTTCTCTTGATCTGCCAGGACTCCAGGATCAATCAGTGTATTCCTAGGAGTGATGTAAAGCTTTCAGCTGAACAGACAGAGAACTAGATCCTCCACTTGGCTCTTTGCACTTGGGACCTTTTGCCACATCCACCCTCCCACCTGCCTTAGCAGGTCCCATCCACGCCTCACAGAGCCACCCAGACCCACCAGGAATATTCAGCATTTAATCCACCCACCAAGAGATGTGCCTTTTTTCTGCTGGCACAAAGCAATTTCAGACCATATGTGTGCTTTCCCTTAAGGGTGGGCAAGAAAAATTCTTTATTATTTTTATATCAGAACTGCACGGCAACTACTGTGAAAGGCCAAGTGTGAATGGCAGAGAACTCGTAGGAGCTGAGAAGAGCTCGTGTCATCTCCCACCCTCTGACAGGAAAGCTACTATTTATTACAAAGACGGAGAGTGGGGAGGGCAATTAGAAGGCTGGAAGTGAAAAAAAGAGCTTATTGTAAAAGCAGAGATCACAGCTCAGGTTTGCCTGATGAATGCTGAGATCAGGGGGTGCCACACAGGATTTCAAGGAGGACCAATCCTTACAGGATTGTAAGGAGGCATTTCAAAGGAAATTAAGTAGAAGCTTTAGAGGTAGTAGCAGGATGAACCTGTAAATAATAGCATCATAAATGGACCTGAGAGAAGCAGTATGGCAAGGCAGGAGCAGGCGAGAGGGACCATCACCATGATTTGTAGCTTAGTTATTCCCAGCACACACCAAAAGAGAGCATCAAGGACAGATTGCAGAGGCGATGTGGCAGCGTGGGCAGCCAGAGACACCCAGTGAAACCACAGAGCTTCCTGAGCCCCAGCAAAGGATCAGGAGTGCTCAAGAGCCTGAGGACCCAGCCTGCATGACAGCTGCTGGAGCAGGCACCTGAAACCCTGACAAGGGCTTTTCTCCTGGAGCACCCCTGAGTTATCCTGATCTCTTGTTTCATTTAGGCAGCAGTGGGGAAGTGAAAGGCCATTGTAATGAGGGCTTCATAAGAGGGCTGGATGCATCCCTCCACTCTGGCCAAGTGAGAGTCAGGCTCTGACAGCACCCCTAAGGACATGGAGCCCTTGGCTGCAAACATCTAGCAGCCCCACAGAAGGATGTGTGGCCCTGCTGTAAATCACGGTCCCATGTCATGCCTTGGGACAAGGGACAACAGGCAGCAATAGCAGGTGGCAGCTGGGGGCCTGGCAGGACAGCCTGGAGCTCCAGGGGAGAGCTACATGTATTAATTATTGACTTGTGAAAGAAGAGATATGAGATTTCACTGACCTCTCTGTATCCTGCGTGCAGGCAGATTTCTGCACCCCCATTAAATCATACTTGGGCAAGGAGAGGGATGATACCTGCACTCACCACTGGGCTGGGGCCATAAGGACTGATGCCAGTAACACTAAAAACTTCCTGGGCCCAACAGCAAAATTTTAGGAGTCACCCAGGTTCCGTGAGAGATCTTCTTCTCTCCCTCCAGGGTACAGCTGCTCCAGACCAGCTCTAGCCCATGCCCACCACAACAACTGTGTCCAGAGACACGTGATAGCCTCCAAACAATTTTTCAATATCTTTGTATCACTCTTGTGCAGCAAGAAATGCCTGCCCATGGCAGAGAGGCAGCACAACTATCACTTGGAAAATGAGTTAGTCCTTCCAAAATGACTGCAGCAGACTTTTATAGGCAGGTGAAATTTTAAAAGGATTACACTGGGATTAGCCTGAAAGGAAAGAGAGCAGGTGCTTCCAGGAGCTTTTGCAGACCAAAATCCAGGGTTGTCTTGGCTCCCACCCTTTAAAACCATCTCTGAACCCTGCCAGGTCTGTCCAGGGGATGATTTACACTGGTGCTGCCACTGGAACAAGCTGAATGGATAACACCTGTGATGTGGGGAAACAGCTGCTGTGTGTGATAGCACCAGAACAAGGTCAAAATACACCCACCAAAGGGGACTTAGCATTTGTGCTCAGAGCAGTAGATCTGTTTTCCTCTGTTCACCCCAGCATGGGCACCACCCACACACGAGATGATTCCCATGGCAGAGGGGAAGGGATGCCCACTTTATGCCCCAGGGGTTTCTCATGGCACCTCACGCTACCTGGCAGCTTTGCACCAAAACCCACACCTTGCTATGTTATGCAGCACTGCAAAATGAAGCACTCCAGCAATCTTACCTCTTATCTAATCCAATCCCCAAATGATGGGGTGGATATTTTCCCCACTTTTACAGGTGTGAATTTGGCAACATCCCTGTGGGCACCCAACCTCTGCAGCCCTGGGCCACGCTCCCCTCACTGTACTGAGGGCAGCCTGCAGCCACAGGCTGCTGATGAAAGCTCCAGGGATGTCCCACATTGTGAGAGCTGCCTTGGCCACGTGCCTGGAAGCAGGGTCCATGCTGATGGTGTGAGCCTTGGGCTCACCCCAGCTCACCCCAACTCCCATTGGGCCCATGGGGCTGCACTCAGATCTTCCACTTTTGCCTGAGAAGCAGCTTCCCATCACCTTGCAGAGAAAAAATTGACAGCGAAACTTCAGGATGAGCTCAAAGGCTGAACAAAGTACAAGAGAAGGGAAATAAAGAGTGCATGCCCTTAACTGGCTGTATTTAGAAGGCTGCAGCTGAGGGTGCTGGACCATGGCTGCTGGATGTGCAGAGCTGGCAATGCTGCAAAACTTCGTCTCTTGTCACTCCTGTGTTGCCTCTGACTCTGGGTGCTTTCCACTGCCCACCCTTTTTTTTTGTACCCCACATCCCACGTCCCCTAAAGCCTCCATTCCTCTTGAGCCAGTTCCCTTTGAGTGACTGCCCTTGGACCATTCCCTCAGGAATACTTTTCTCTGTGGAAGTGCCTTTAAAGAGAAATTATCCTGGAACTAAGCTAGAAGGGAAAAGGATCAAAATTATGATTATTCTGGCTTCAAACCTGGGAAGTCACTGGGAAAAGTGGTACCTGCTGAATCAGCACCAATTCATACAGAGCATTCCAAAAATCACTAGAGAAGTGTTGTCCAGGTGCACAAGGAGGACCAAGAAATGCAGTTGGTAACAGAGGATGTTGCTATTAGGCACAAGATCTACAGTATGGACTCTGGATGGCCATACACATCCTCATCCTCTGGGAGAGCACCTGAGATTTTTAAATCATCTGATTTTTAAGCAATCTGATGCTGGCTGCCTCTGGCCTCTTTGGTGTGTTTTCAGCAATGACCTCTTGTACTTTAAGGTGAGGTCATGGAAAGCCTTGTGCCCGATGGTGAGCCAGCAGAGAGGTGCCCTCAGTGTCCAGCCAAGCTGGACAGCTGCTTGTGTCCAGGTCCCCAGTGGCTGCAGCTGGGGTTGATTAGAGCAGTCCCACCACCAGCTCAATCCCTGCATGATTAGAAAGGCAGAGACTTTCTGACTGATGTTTTAATGGGAGTGTTTGCCCATGCACGCTTGTAAAGCAGGGATCGTGTCTTATCTCAGCCAGTCAGTGGAGTTAATAAAAGCCCAGTACATTCTGAGACCTTCGCTTGCCTGGATGTACCCTATGGCTCAGCCTGGCTCCCACCTCTGCTCAGCCCTTGCTTCCCCAAGGGCTCTTAGGGATGGCCAGTCACCTGCGGGTGCTGGGCACACCTGAGCCTGGCAGCGGTGCTCTGTCCCGCTCCACTCCCGGCGCACCAGGCTCTGCCTTCCTCACTCTTCTTCAGACCGCCAGTAAATCTAGATGATGCTTTGTGTCCTCCCCGCTACATCAGTCCGTTCTGGGCTACCAGACGCAGTGATGGGACAAGTGGTGGCATTGTTGATGTGGCAGCAGCCATGTGGTGCTGCCGGCACGGAGGAGGTGCCAGATGGCCGCGGGAGAGGCTGTGTTGAGCCGCCCTGCACGGGGAGCTGGCCCAGCCCCGGCATGTGCCGTGGGAAGGGCATGTGACCGACGAAATCCTGCAGCCATGCTTCCCAAAAATAGCCTGCCGGCCCCCAGCAATTGGGTGCCGCGGGGATTTCATTGCATGCGCTGCAGTCTGGGACACCGTCCCCTCTCAGATGATTCAGGTCCCCGTGATGCTGCGGGCTCCAGGTACCCATTAGCACTTACTAATACAGCGCTCCCAAACGCCACCACGACCTCCCTTCTCTGCTCTCCAGCCAGCTCCAGTCCCTGGGAGGCCGGTGAGCCCCACGGAGCCCCACGGCAGCCAGGTCCCCACGCCCCAGCACATCTGGGGCGATGTTTCTCCCCAGCCGCTCCCACAGGGCTGCTGAGCGGAACAGACCAACCCGACCGGCCGGGCAGGAGCGGGGCTTTGTGCTGCGAACGTAGCACCGTGTTTCAGGTGTTGCTGTCACGGATAGAAGGGGAGCCAGGAGGGTGTTGGAGGTCACTTGTTGCCAGCCTGGTGCTAGTGGAGTCCACTCCGCCTACCCCCTCAAAATTCATGGACCCGAGATAGCAAATGACTTCTGGAAGTGCAAATCCTTGCCCTTGTCTTCAGTCTGGGTCAGGTCCCGCGCTCCCTCCTCCGGGCGCAGCTACTCTTTCTCACCTCGCTGACTGCAAAACAAGGGAAAACAAGCTGTAGTGTGCCCGGCCCTGACCCCAGCTCTGCAGGGATGGATATGGAGAGGGTGAGGGAGGCTGGTGCATCCTTTGCCTGCTCTCCGCCTTCGATTTACTTTGGAAAAAAAAAATTTATTAATTGCTTTTACAGTTTGAACCCAGAGAGAGCTTTCTGGGGGGCACTGCATAATAGAGGAGGAGTAATTTGACATTAAACCGCTAGTGCTTCATGCCGAGGGGTCCGTTTGGAGTTCGGGTCTTGCCTGCAGTGCTGGCCCCATCGGCCCCAGCGCTGAGCGCAGCATGGGCTCCCCAGTCCGCCTGTCACGCTGGGTCCCTGACCAGGGACAGACCCTCGGGCAGTGGCGGGAGGTGACACGGGGTGACAAGAGCCAGGGCAGGCTTGGCTGTGCCTCTGTGTCCTGGGGGCGGGTGCAACTGGGCCCCCACCAGTGCCACCTTCCCTGGGGGCGCGGTGCCACCACCGCCGGCGCAGCAGCCGGCTGCCCTTTCCACGGGGTCGCTCCCCGCTGCGGAGCTGGAACACATCCCGGGGCTGCTGAGGACCGCGGCGGCCGCCGGGCTCGCCGGCAGACGGACGGACGGACGGACGCAGCGCAGCACGGGGAGGCGGCGGGGCATGGGGAAGCGCGGCCGGCCGCGGAGGGAGCCGCGGAGCGAGCCGCGGAGCGCAGGGGCGGCCGGCGGGGCCCGGTGCCCCCTCGGGGACATCTGCAACACGAGCCCCGCGGCGGGCATGGACACCTTCCTCTACAACGTGCAGGTGCTCCTGGAGGCCGCCAGCTACCTGGAGCGGATCGAGAAGGAGAATAAAAGTAAGTGCGGGCTGGCGGCCGTGGCCGCGCGTGTGCGTGACCGCGGGGCGGTCAAGGGGAGTAAGAAAAATAAACCAAACTTTCGGCTGGCTGCAGGGGCTGGCGACGCAGTGACAAAGGGCGCCGGGGCCGGCCTGCACCCCCCGCGGCAGAGGCGTGCGTGCGACCCCCGCCGCCACTGGGGAGACCGGGCCCGGGGGAAAGTTTGGGATGGAGAGTGGAGCGGGACGGTGCGGGGAGGGGGGGCGCATCTCCGGTTCTCGGGGAGAGCGGGCTCGGAGTGGCACCGAGAGGAGCCGGGGGGGCGGCGGGCCCCGCGCGGAGCCAGAGCCGGTGGCGGAGCCGGAGCGGCGGGGGAGGAGGCGATGACACGTCCCCGCTCCCCCCGCCGGGGCATGGGCAGAGTCACGTAGGCAAGTGGCAGTGCTCGCCAGGTAGCCGGCGGGGAGGAGAGGAGAGGGCAGGGCACAGCAGTGCAGTGTAGGGGAGGGCAGGGCAAGCGTCCGGTGCGGGGCGGTGGCCAGCCGCGCCGCTAGCCTCCTGCTCCGCGGGCGCGGAGGGTGCGCGTAGCCCGCGGCTTTCCCCCGCGGAGCGGTCTGCCGAGCGGGCACGCGAGCTGCGAGGGACGGCGGCACGGCGAGGAAGAAGCGCTTTGGGAACAAAGGGGCGGCCGTGGCCCGCGGCGGAGCGCGGCCGCGGACCCCGCGCAGTGGCGGAGCGCACTCCAGCGGCGCTGCGCCCGGCGCGCCCCGCCCCGCGGGCGGACACATGGCTCGCACATGGAGCCAGCGCGCCGCGCTCATTGGCCGCCGCCTGCTGGGGGCGGGGCCGCGCGTGCCGCTCCGCCAATGCGCGGCGCCGGGGTCCCCCGTGTGACGTCACGCGTTGCCGAGCGGGCCGGTGGGGGGGGCGCGGGGCCGGGGGGGCTCGGCCCGGGGGCTCCGGGACCTGCGGGGACCTGCGGGCCCGGGGGTGTCACATGGACACCTCGCCGGGAGCCCCGGGCTTCGCTCCGCCACCGGCGCTTTGCCCTCGTTTTCCTCGGGCTTCTCTTGTTATTCTTTGTTTTAGCCTTTTTTTTTTTTTTTTTAATTTTCTACCTTTTTTGTTTTGTTTTTTGTTTTTTGTTTTTTTTTTAAATTTCTCTGCCCTCCTCGCTTTCATATTTGGAGTTTTTTTCCCCCCTCTTTTTTCGTCCGCGGAGCGTGTGCTGCGTTTTGTTTTCCGTTTAACTTTACAAAGGGATCAGCGAGTCCCGAGCCACGCGTCTCCATCGCAGCATCACCCTCTGCTCGCCTTCACCCCCTATAGAGCTGTAGGTCCCGTGCAGGTGGCGATATAGGCTGCCCTTGTTCTGCGGGAAAAGCTCCGCAGGCTCCCAGGGAAAGGCATCCCACTGCGGAGGAGCTGCTCTGCCGCTAAAGCTGCAGCCAAAAGCCCTTGTTCTTTGCTCGCCCAGAACAAATCCAGGCTGCTGTTCTGTTTTGGAAAGTTGAGTTAATATTGGGATGTGATTTTTTTTTTTCTCACGTGCTAATTGTTATTTCGTAATGAATCTGCAAAGCCAACTGAGGAGCTGAGCTGCGCCGTGAGCAGCAGCTGCGAGCAGGAAAATGACAGGAGACACCAGCAAGAACTGGGTTTGCATGTGAAAACAGCAGCATCCCTGGTTTGGAAACTGAGTGTGAGACCGCTGGTTTAGGTTTGTTTTTTTTCTCAACGAGCGCTCTTATTGTGAAGGGGAATTGTCAAAATCATGGCTTTTTTTCAGGGTGGGGGGAGATAGATTATAGAATTTTCCTTGCCATTGAGATGGATAGTATCTGATCTTTTATACGCTCCATTTAAAAATGCATCATTTTATACGGTTCCTTGTTTGGAACAGGAAAATGAGTAGGACAGCAGGATGCAGGATTTTTTGTTGTTAGATTTTTAAAAGAGGTGTTTGCATCTAAACAACTCCATTCCTGAGCACTTGTTTTTTCACTGAAGCTTTCACTAGTAATTGTTGAGGTCATAATGTTGAAAATCATCACTTTTATTAGGAAATTCTGCAAAACCTTTCAGTATTTTAATGTGCAATCAGGACATTTTAGGGTGAAAAGTCCCATTTAACCAAAGGTTCAGCTGGTGAACGTGCTGTTCAGAACGTGACCGTCATAAACCAGGCAGCTTTTACGTGTTGCTCCCAAACAAAGAAAAATGCTGCTGGGATTGGAAAACAATCTCTGAGCCTTACTGGCCCTATCTAAACTAAGGAACAGCTGCAGAAGCGGGAGGGTTGTATCCTAATGTATATACATCTCCTTTCTGGGAAGGGATTTGCATGCAGAGCTCAGGTTATTGCACCAAGAGAATGCTGTGCCCTTTCATCTGCCAGGGCAGGGGTGATTCCTCAGTGCACCCAGTCCTGGCAGCCTGACAGAGATGTTTTTAACGGACACTACTCATTACAGTCTCTGAACTCACAATTCACAATAATGGGGGGAGGCAGCTCAAAAAAGTTTGGTGATGGAGACTGCCAGACTCAGTTGCAGTCAGACTTGGTGCTTGCCTGCTTCCTGCAGGATGCCCAGGTCATTTGACCATGGTGTTACAAAGGGTGTAATGAGCTATTTTGGTGTTACTCCCATCAGGAAGGTGGCTGAGTCACAGCCCTGTTGTGCCAGGTGCTGTACATGCAGGGGAGTGACAGTGCCCTGCCCCAAGGAAACAGTCTTAAAAAAACAGAGGTGACAGGTAGATGTTTGTCTCTTTCTGGCCAGGATGGGTGACAGGGACAGAACTGGGTAAAGCACCAGGATGCTGGTTGGGATCAGCATCACAGTGGTATGGAAACTGGAGGGCTTCAGTAGCCAAAAGAAGGAATTTAAGGAAGGGCTGTTAAGGCTGTGAGAGCTCAAGTGGTTTTCCTTGTTCCAGTTTTACAGTTTCTGATAAACTGCACTCAGGGTCCTCATTCATTCTTCCAAGCCTTTGGTGGCTGCGCCATGTTATTCACCTTCTCAAAACACTGTCCTCAGCAGGAGCAGATGCTGTTTGGTAGAGGGGCCCCCTGAGAGGTGGACACAACCTTTTCTCTTGTGGATCCAAATGCTTGGATATCCCAGATATGCGTGTCACACCTGGTGATAAAGAAGAAAGTGCAAGGATGTTTTCAGCCTCCAAAATACACCTACCCTTGTCTGCAGGTCAGCGGTACAAGGCAGACAGCAGAGCCTGCCATGTCTAGGGCAGGACTTTCAGATAAGGCAGGAGTTTCTTACCTGCCTGAAGCTCAGGCAGAAATATGGAGATGATGATGATTTACATTTATGGGTCCCACATCCTATCGTTGTGGTCACGAATAATAGCAGAGGGGCCATGGGTTGGCTGAGCGGTGTGGAAACGGAGCCACAGGGCAGAGAGCCGTGGAGCAGGGCAGGATATACTGTCAGGGCTGTGGCAGGGGGAGGCAGTGTTCAGGAGTGGCCTCTCAGCACCACCCTTATAGCATTCACTTGTATTTTAAAATATTAGAATAAAAATGACCTGTGTTACAGTATGGTGACAGGAAAGGTTAGAATCCCCTTGTCAGACTCCTTGGGTAAGCTGGAGTATTTTTGCTACTGAAATATAACTGAATTATTTTTCCAGCTGAGCCTCTGGGAGTGAATAACAGTGCTGCCTGCCTTCTTGCTGCAGTTCTCATGGTGAGACCACAAAACCCAATCCCAACACACCTTGCTAACTGACATGTACAGGTTTCCAAATGACCTGTTTCTAGAAATTTAAGCTTGGTATCCAAGGAATAGAAACATCACATGAAGAAAGTTACAGTGGCTGTTTTCAGAAATGAAAGTTGTGCTGAGGGCAGCTCTGTTGATACATCTGTAACCTCTGCAAATGCCACTTCATAAATAAGCAGGGCTGAAAATCTGTGGCAGCTGAAATGCTGGAATTTGGAGGATGTTTTTAAAGGGACCTGGAGTAAACTCAGCTGAGGTTTAGTACTGTGCCAGGCATCCCCTTTGTGTGTGTGGACTCATGTTTTTGTCAGCAGGAGTTGCACAAATACGTGATGAGTCCTTCGGATACGATGACTTATCTGTAATAGGCATGGTGTGTAATACATCCTGATCTCACTACAGATACAGACCTGTGTTGCCATGTCCTCTTCCAAAAGCATGAAGGCAATCAAGTCTCTGTAACAGGGGTGACAAGTTCACAAGTCTAATAGAGGTGTGCATGCGTGGGACAGTGGACCTTGCCCCTTGCAGGAGACAGCTAGATCTTCTTCAAGTGCTGCCTATGTTTATCGATCTTCTGACCAGGAATAACAAATGGGTGATCTTAGATTTGTCCTTTGCTCCTGAATAATTCTCTCTGAGGGAGAACACAACTGAGCCTTGGGGATGAGTTAACAGTATCTTCATCATGTGGCTCCTTCCATCGTTAATGTGCTGTGTAGGGTCTTTTTCTGACAAACCGAAGAAATGTCAGAAACCTGTGATTAGCAGAGGGCAGAAGAAGCTGAGACTGCCTTTGGTCTGCGTGCAGAGCTCCCATTGTATCAATGAGAGCTGACCACGTGGCTCAAGGTCAGTGTAGATGGTCTTGGATCTTCTGGTGATGTGATATATAGAGCAGTGTGGGACCCCTTTATTTTTATATTTTTCATCCAACTCACAGTAAACCCCTTTCATTCCTCCTGGTTCATGACCTGGCCACAGTGATTCATGTGTTAGCCACTTCCAGGTTGGCATATTTTGACTCATGCTGTTTGGGCATCAGCATAGAATTCAGAAGGAAGCCACAGCAGGAGAAATGATAGGGCAGAGGTAAAACCATGGAACTGTGCCAGAAGCACTGCTGAGAACCGATCACATCCCTTGTCAGCAGAGCACCCTGAGAGCTGGAAGAGAAGCACCTTCTGCCACTGGCTGAAGAACCCTACCTTCTTGTTATTTAACTGAAGGACTCTGTATATTTTTTCTCATGGAAATTCCCCTTAATTTTGCAGCTGGATCAGTTAAGTGACTTAATCAAAGTTACAGAGTAAGTCACTGACTCAGTATAAATTTGGGCACAACACAGGTCTGAAAACAGAGCACATCTCCTGGAGAGAAGGAGCAAGTGACCCAAAGAGCCAATAGATCTGTGGCTTTTATCTTATTGTTTGGCAGAGCTTAGTCTTTGATCAGAGCATGCACTTTATTCCTGTTCAAACTTTTGGATATCCCAGAGCTTTGGTTCTGAGAAACGTCTGTCCTCAGTGGTGGATGGGTTCCAGGTACCAGCGGGAGTGCTGAAATGGATTATCTGATGCCTTGCAAAAGGGTGAAGCTCCCGGATGAGAAATGAGGCCATGTCCTGTAGGCTCTTGTAGGTCCCTTAGTGAAGGTATTGCAAGTCTTGGAAGGGAGTTGAGTAGGTGGGACTTGGGTTGTGCTCCAGTCTGCTGCTGCAAGTCCTGCAATACTGAGCTATCACAGGCGTGACTACAAGAACAGAGACCTGTTTGTTACAGTGCTGATATGTTGTTCAGATGTTGTTCCCCTCTCTAGAGAAACAGAGATGGTATGGATCTGCTGTTCCCAGAAATTTGGGGAATCACTGAATCTGTGCACGGTTGTGAGAGTGCCAGAAAATGGTTCCCACCAGGGATCTCTGTTCATGCTTTGATTGCACAAGTGTTAGATTTCAAGGATTTGAAATCAATACTAAGAGTTTGGAGGGTTTGTGTGAAGGTGGGCAAAGGAACCGCTTATGGCTGCTGCCATCTTAATGTTCCTCCCAGAAAATGCAGATTTGGTTGGGAATAGGAGGATTTTAGCAAAAGCCAAATACAGAATGAAAAACAAGGCAGCTTAGCCAAAGGGCTTGCCCGTATTGAAAATAACTTCCACATAGCAAGGCATTGTGTTATTTCTAAGGTTTGTGTTCAAAGCAGAGGGCTGGGCATCTTGATTTGTGAGACGTGTTCCTGTTCCACCTCTGACTTAGGGTGTGTCTTCATGTGAGTAATTATGCTGCTTACACCTCAGTTTCCCTTCCTGTCGAGTGGAAAGAAAATAGCTAAAGTAATTTTGGGTTTGAGAAGCTTAAAGCATTACTTTTGGAAAGCTCTTAGAAAATTTCCCTGATGGAAGTTGCTAGTTTAATGTAAGTGATGGTGATGTTGATAAAAAACAGATCACATCTGTTATACTTGATGAAAATAGTACAGCAGCATTTCAGATGTAAATATTAATTGATTTCTGCACTGCAGATTTCTTCTTGGATATTTAAATTATTGCTAAGGAGGAGGGAAAGGCTATCAGGGAGATTAACAAATCCATTATTAAGGCTGGAAATGGAGGGTTGCCGAAGTGCCATTTAATAAAATGTAAAAAGCCCCTTTCTAAAGGGCGAAGCAGCAGAACACACAATGAAAGTGAATCACAGCTGCCAGAAGGGATGCCAGCAGCAAGCACTTATAATCAGAAAACTGTACTTACAGATCATTCGGAGCCACTAAATTAAATGATCTCATTCTCCCCTAAAATACTCTTCCCTTAGCCCCTCCCCAGTGTTGTCTGTGGATTGCTCAACCACATTTAAAATCTGACTTTGGGGGCTTTTTGGTCAGCAGTTGAATGGCATGGGGCCTCTTCATGCTATTTACTTTCCACCCACTTTTGTTTCTGTCACACTCTGGCATTTTGCAGGCTGACCTGCCCACACGAGCCCTTGGGATGGCAATTGCAAGATTTTACAGATCTGCTGTGGCTCCATAGTTGACTTGCCTCTTCTCTAGGACTCCTTCTTTGGGGAAATGTCCCACAGTTTATTCCCAAATTTGTCTTTGTTTCACCCAGTTTTGGTTTTTTTTTCTAATTGTACATTGTTTACTTCAGAAACAAAGACTTGGAAGCTGAGCTGAAGTATAAATGCAAGAGCTTATCCTACATTATTTCACACAGAACTGATCCTGCTGTTACTTCTTTCCAGGCTGATTTAATTCACCATGTGTATCAGGATCCCTCTCTCATCCTCTCTTGTTTTGTGTCTTGAACTTTACCTTCATGAGGCTGACACTCTGATATGCTCTTAACCTACCCTTTCATTTTCCAGCCGTGGGTTTCCCTTTTAACCCCTAGAGTGGCACCACATATCTCCCAATGTGCCATCAGAAAAGCCAATGGCAGTGGATACTCCCAAGGGCCTGTTGTACAGTGATTTTGGGTCTTTATCATGAGTTTGGGGGGTTGGAGTTGCAGGGTTTGGGTTTTTTAATGTTTAGTGTTGCTAATCCTGAGAAGCAAATGCCTCGCTGGTTTTGGAAGTAGGTTAAAGGAAGCACAGTTAGAGCCCCAGAAATGCTCTTGTGTTAACCTCTCTGCTGTGAAGATGTCTGTGCACCTGTGTCCTTTTCCCTAGTCCAAGATCTTATGAGTAGTCCTTGAGACTGCCCAAATTTGGAATTTCCCATGTGCTTTTGACAGTCTCCTCTATGGGCAGTTTCCAGTGTAGAAATATGAGGTGGGGAGAGAGAATGCTTCGTTCCCTGTGTTCTGCCCCGGCCAAAAGCCAGTCTTTGCACGTGCTGTGGTCTGGCTGGGTGTAGGTGCAGGAGTGGAGACTCTCCTGTCCAAGCTAGGGCTGGGACTGGCTTTCCCAGAATGAGGGAGGGATGTCCCAGCTTCCTTTATTTTTCAACTATCCCACCTTAAGAGAAACAAAACAAATGAACCCCTAGAGATTCGGGGATGAAAAGGTCTGTGTAAGAACTGAATAGTGGTATTATTTTTACCTCCATCAGCTGCAATCCTGCAGTTTTCTGAGGAAACCTCAGAAATGGTGAATCAGCAAATTGTGTGTAGAGAAAAGTTAGCTACCCTGAATCCACTTTTTTCAGCTCTTCTCTAGTTGAGTGCTGCCGACTCTTGCAGTTCCATCACGAGTCTCCTGATACTCGGTGCTCTGCCTAAAGCCCTTGCTACCAGCCATAAGCCATTGATTGAAAATCTCTGCTTTTTTGGGATTTTTTTCAAGGTACTTTTCTGTCTCCCATTGTGGTGGAGGAATGTTTGCAAATGTAACCAGCTATGGCCTGAAGGTTCAGAAAATAACCCCAGTCAGAACCACAAAACAATTTGGGGGATTCTAAGTCAGAATCAGTTGGAGATTCAGATATTTACTGTGAATGTTATGATTCTGATCTTGAATGTTTTCTGAGTGCATCCTTTTTGAGTAAGTCAAATATTTCAAAGACTGGTATAATACAATTCTATGTTATCAGGTTTTTAAGCTCCATTCCAACTAATGCTTAAGTTGGTAAAATTCAGAGTGATAGAAGTGATCCAAGGGTTTGTACCTAAATAAAAATCAGGATGTAAATACATTATTAAAGTTCTGAAAAGAGTGATCATACTGTGAAAGCATTTGTTAAAATGTTGAGATGGTCACTGTTGTGCCTTGTTAATAAGCTACTTCAAGTATAGTGTCTGTGGTATCTCTTGTCTATACTCTTGAATAAAGCACATTGAAAAATGGGCCTTGCTCCTTAACCTCCCATATAAAACAATGTATCAGTCACTCAGTGTGAATTCCTGGCACCTTTTTTTAGTTCCATCTCCACAGGTGAGATGTGGAAAGTTTCCACGCTGTGGCCGTGGCCGTGGCTTTGTCTTTTGTAGCCTCTGCTTTATCCTGCCCCAGCCCTGCCAGTTCCGTGTGGGTGGGCACGGAGCCCTCACCTGGGGTGCTGTTCCAGTTCTGGGCTTCTCCGTTCGAGAGGGACACGGAGCTCCTCGCGCAGGTGCAGCGGGGGCTACAGACCTGATCAGGGGGCTGCAGCGTCTCTCCTGAGAGGAAAGGCTGAGGGAGCTGGGCCTGTTCAGCCTCAAAAAGAGATGTCTGAGAGGGGGTTTTGTTAATGTCTGTCTGTTGGAAGGGAGGTGTCAGAGGTTGGACCTGGTTGTTTTCGGTGGTGCCCAGCAATGGGATAAGTGGCAACGGGCAGAAACTGATACACAGCAGTCCCACCTGAATATGAGGAACGGTGCGAGTAATTGAGCACTGGCACAGGTTGCCCAGAGAGGTTGTGGAGTCTCTGTCACTGGAGATATTCCAGAGCCACCTGGATGCACTCCTGTACACTGTGCTCTGGAGTGACCCTCCTTAGCTGGGAGGTTGACCCACCGTGGTCCCTCCCAGCGTGACCCAATCTGTGATTCTGTGACCTGACCACCACCACCTCGGGGTCTGGGTGGGCACAGAGCCATCCCCTCAGGCGTGAGGACAGACAGCCATTGCCCCGGGAGCTGCCCCCGACACGCTCCGGCGGTGCCTCGGTGCTCCCGGGAACTGCATTTCCCAGCCCGCCCCGCTCCGCTCCGCCCCGCCCGCCCGTGAGCGCCGGGCAGAGGTAAACAAAGTGCTGCGAGGCGGCGGGCGGGGCGGCGGCCGGAGGGGCCGGTCCCGCCGCGGGGCTGCCGGGCCGAGGGGGCCGGGGCTGGGATCCTGGCAGGGCCCGGCGCGGGGGCGATCGGGGCTGGCCGCGGGGGCAGCGCTCGGCCGGGCGGTGGGGACGGGGCAGGGGCAGGGTTAAGCGCTCGCCGCTCCCCGGCGGGAGCATCCCGGAGCGGGTCCTTCCTCCGGCATTTCCTCGCGTGTTCCCTTGCCGCCCCTCGCCCTCCCAGGAGAGCCGCCCCCGGGACGGTGTGACGAGGCCCGGGCACTGGGCAGAGACGGCGATCCCCAGCGCCTCCCCACCGCAGCCGCCCCCGTGTCCAGCGGGGAAGCCGGGAGCGTGGGGGCGGAGGGCGGCCCGGGGCTGCGGAGCCCCCCGGCCATGGAGCAGGTCCAGATGATCAACATCCAGCGGCTGCTGGAGGCGGCCGAGTATCTGGAGCGAAGGGAGAGAGGTAATGGGGAAGGACGGGTGCCCTCCGTGAGGGGAACGGGTCTGGGGTCAGATCCCCACCGAGGGGGGAGAGTGACCCCGGAGGAATCAGAGCCAGTGTTTGCTGGCGGGGTGGTGGTAAACCCCCAGCAGTGAGGGGCTGGATGAAGGATAGCGTGATGAGTCCTCCTGATGGTGGTGGGTGAGGTGGAATGTTTTTGCAGAGTGGGGGAGATTGACGTGGATGTGGTTTCTGGGAGGAAAAGGGGGTATTGGTGTGAAAGTTTTCCACTGGGCAGGAGGGATGGTGGTGGGTGGCTCTGGCTCAGCAGAGATGTCAGTGGCACAGTGAAATACATCTGGTTTGCCTGGTTCAGATAGGTTGGGCAGGAGGAGAGAGATGAGGCACTCTCTGGACTGTCATGGTTTTTTTTAATATATTTTCAATGTTTGAGTGGTGGTGACCTTCCTCCAGGGTTGGCAGAGACTTAATACTTCCCTTCCTCCCTTTTCTCCAAGCCCAGTCCACTTCCCTGTGAACATATCCTCTGTCATTTCCCTGAGCTGTTGTGATTAAGGGCCTCCCCAGCTAGGCCAACGTGTTAGTGGTGAGGCCTGCCTGCTGACTTCTTCATATTATTTTTTTCCTTCTTTATTTTTATCTTTGTCCTCTCCTTTTTGTTTTTGGGTTTTTTCGGTTGGTTTTTGTCTTTGTTTTTAATGCCTTGCCTGTTGATTCTCTTGCAGAGTGTGAACACGGCTATGCCTCGACCTTCCCCTCAGTTCCAAGCCCTGGACTGCAAGACCCAAAGCCCACGCGGAGGCTGAGCCGGGCACGGAAATACAGCGGCAGCGGCAGCATTGCCAGCATTGCCACCAGGTACCCTGTGGGCAGCACAGCACAGGGGGCAGGGCTGCCTGGGGGGGGGTCGAAGCTGCAGAAGAAGGTTGGAGGCAGTGGAGAGGAGCTTGCTCTCTTGGAAAAATGGGAAGAGTCTGAACAGCTAGAGGGATTTAGAGCTGGGGCACACAAGTGCAGCGTCCATTCTGGGTCCATAGCACTGGAAGTAGAGGGGACACAGGGGAGCTGGATCTGAAGTGGCACTGCCAGCTGACATCATGCCAAGTCTCAGATGCTGCAGAGGGAAGGAGAATAGGGAGATCTGTTCATAAGGTTTAGGGAGGAGGTAGGCAATAGCTATTCCCATTATATACAGCTGATGTCTTTCCAACCCAGAAATCACTGCTTTTAAGGGATAGTGCATGTGCAGCCTGGGTGCTTTGGGATTGTAATGACAGGCATGATTTGAAGCAAGGAAATGTTTTGAAATGGATCCCCTACAACAAATGGGAGAGAGGGAGATGACTGACTGTAATGTACAACATGTTAAAAATTCAGTTCAGGAAAACAAAGCTGTGTTTCAGTCTGCCTTTCAGGGCAGTGGGATTTTCCCAGCTTTTGATAGCTTGGTAATTGTAGAACTCCATGGTTTTGACACTTCTCTTATTATACAATGGCATGTTTTTTGGTTTCTTAAATCTAGAAGATACAATAGGATTAAGCCTATTGCCTGGTGCTGTGGTTGCATCTGCCTCTTCCCTCTCATACCCATTGTTTTTATTTTTGTTTGCTACCTTCTGTAGGTTTGTTCAGACCTTGTTGAGACCTTCTGGGATAGAGAAACTTTAGAAACATAAACTATGCCTTTGAAAAGGCATTTGCAAGCTTGCTTTTGCTGCAGCAAGGCCTGTGCAATCCATAAAATGGTGGCAGGTGGCTCAGGTGATTAAGGCTTTCTTAAGGCCATTGGGAAGGACCTGTAAAGGCCTAAGGGAAAGGTGCCTTTGCTTGCAGTGATTCTGCTTCGGCAGCATTTGATAATAAAGGTTGTTTGAAGCTATGTTAGGACACCTTGCTGTGGGGAAGTTTTCTTCATCAGGATCAGCATATCTTGAACTCTTTATATGCTCAGTGTTTGTATTTGCTTCTCTACTTCATCCCGCCTCTCCTAATTTGAGGCCAGGTGTAGCTCTTTACTGTTTATCATGAACCAAAGCCCCCAGTCCTGTGACTTTGTTGGAAAATGATGGCAAATGCTGAATTGAGGTCGGTATTTTTCTCTCTAGGTTTCCCACATACTATTTTTCCATCCCACACCTCTTTGTCTCAAAGGCCTTTGTCATGGCAACCTGCCCTTCTCCAGAGGAGGGCTGGAAGCACATCCCCCTCAGGAACTCCTTAGCACTGAATCCAGCAGCCTGTAGGCTGGAGAGGGATGCAGAGCACTCCCAGTCCCTGGGGCCAGGGTGCTCAGCAGTCCCTGCCAGCACACAGAGCTCCAGGCACAGCTCTGCCAGGGCAGCTCTGGTGCTGTCACCAGCCCACTGGGCCCTTGAGCCTGACAGGCTGAATATATTCATGTGGGGGGAAAGGCAGCAGAGAAGCAGAAGAGGTACTTTCTAGTCCTACTTAAACCTTCTTTATACAAGGAATACTGAGGCGAAATTGAATCTTTAGAGTGAGAGCGTTGTTATCCAGAGCGTTTCCTCCTGTGGTTGTTTCAGCCTCAGGGAGTGACCAGTGTCAGGTCTGCTCCGGAGTGGGTCTTTTGGGGAGCTCAGACCTTACATGCACAGTTGGAAATGGAAGTTTCTTTTAGCACAAGTCGTAGCAGCTTGCACTTGCTGCAGGAGATGGCAGGCCTTCCAGATGGCTGAAGTGCCGGGAAGTGACAACTGTGAAGTTTAGGGTGCCTCCAAATTCACTGCAGTGTCTTTTGTGTGATGCTGAGTATAGCATCGGCCTTGTTTAAGGAAGGCTCTGTATCATCTCTTCCTGTTAAAATCAAAGGGGCAATTCAGTAAGTTCTGTCTGGTGGAGTTGGAATGGACTTTGAATTAAATATCAAGTCCTTGATGAAGAACAAAACTTACATTTCATGTGTGGACAGGAGATTTTCTTAGATTGCTTTTGTCTCAAAATGTTTCATTAGTGTAGAGGAATTATGCATTTACATCTCATGCAGATCTTGTAAGAAAACAGCCTCCTGTAAAAATGTCTCTCAAGCAACCTTGAGAAAGCGACAATGTTTTCCTTTTATTTAAAATTTTTTATTTACACACTTTTATGAATTCTTTTACAAATCGGCACGTGTACATTGTTGATGGTCTTTATTGAACCAAGTAATCCATGATTTTGTGGTACAGGGTATTTATGAAGCCTGGTTGCTTGTTTGATTAATATTTTAATTCCAAGTATTTCCCTTCAGCATTTGCAGCCCAGACGTGACAGCTCTTTCCTTCTAACAGGCTCTGTGCTGTCATTACACAAACACCCAGAAAGTTCTGAGGAGCAGAGAGCCCAGTTCTGGATGGCAGTGGTGGAGCAATTCTTATTTTTACAGAACTATGGTGGTCTCACAGTCTCAGCAAAATAATTATTTTCTACCCCAAATAAGGGTGTGCAGATAAGAGGGAAGACATTGCTTCATAGTTTCTAATTCATGTGATGCAATTGTAAGGAAGGATGTTGTAGCTCAGGTTCTCTTTTCCTTTGCTTGTCTCTGTTGTGCAACCAACAGCATGGAGCTTGCTGCAGAGGGCTTCCCTCTGCAATCATCTATATGAATGTGCAGTGTTTCGTGCAGATATTTGGAAGACATAGTGAGTTTGAGTTAAAACATGAATGTGTTTAAAAATACAGTTTTACTTTAGTTGGGGATATTTTGGTATGGGAAATTATCCACCTGCAGAAAATAATTGGAGAATCACAGTCATTGTTACCTGGTGTTTATAATAGACAAGGGAAACTTTTTTTTTAACAAATTCTACTTAACACACAGATGAAAGCAAAAGCCCAAGCAAATTAAAAACCCAAGTTAGCCAACATGTGTTACATTTGAATTGAATATTGCCTCCTTAAATTTGCTCTTGACAAAATTATCTTCTAATTTTTGGAATGGGATGAAAAATGAACAGATGTTTTTTACAGCATGTAGTATCACTTATTTAATGTTACTTTCTTCAGAAGATGTTTCTGGGGCAGAACCTGAGTTCTAAAACGTTGCTAGAGAAGTGAAAGTCTGTGCTGGGAGTGCAGTTCTGTGGGTACATTAAATTGCACACAATGTCACTGGAAACTGCTGTCATGGACCCTACATGTGCAGTTCTAATAGACCCAATTATTTGAAAGGTTCATTATAGTTAGTTAGGATTAGCCTGGCTTGATATTTATACATTTTGGAAAATAATTGAGAAGAATTTTTAATCAATTAAATCATTGTGTCAGCAGGAAATAAAATAAACAGTAGGGTTGCTAAATTATTTTCCCCCCAATAATACCGTCAATTTAATGAAGTTAAGATTTATAACGAAATTCTGAAATTACATTATAATATTAGATTGTCATTTGTGTTTTGTTTTTATTTAGGCTCTCAGGCATCTAGAAAGCCTGTTGTTTTTTGGTCTAATCCTGGGGAAATACCAAGCATCCTCCCAGCAGCACTGGGAGCCTTCAGCTCTCCCAGGAGGCCCATGTTGTTAAGGGCTCTCAAATAATCTATTGCTCAGTTCCATGGGGGAGGGTTTGATCTCTGTCCAGTTTCTTTTTCGTTTCATTTTCCTCTCTTTCCATTATCCTCCCTTGTGTCTGGCACTGCCTCCCAAGGGCCTTTCAGACACCTACAGTCTGGTAGCAGGTTGCTAGCAGAGCTTGGAGTCAGCAGCTGTGATGAGTATGGTAAGGCATTTTGGGCTTGTTATCTTGGAAATCTGGGTGTCTGGGTTTCTTTGCCCTTCTGGCTGTTGTACTGGTGCAGCTCCTCATTTTCTCTGTTGTTGCACTCTCATCTACCCATATGAAACTTTTTTCCCACTTCTAAACCCATCACTTGGTTTTGTGCTGAATCTTCTCTGTAGGCCTTTGCTCTCATACCCTTTGGAACTCTGTCTTGAGGATTGATACAGGGACTGTACTGCTGAAACCCTCAGGTATCCTTGGCTTTAAGTTGGTTTGCTCACAGTGACCCAGAGCAGGGACTGTGGGGTGGGTGTGTAGCTGTGCATGAGGTACTCTGTGTGCCTTAGGTGATGGCTTAACGTGGCACAGGTTCACAAACACGGGTGCAGAAGCTCAGAGACTGTGGCTGCAGGTGAATCTGCAAGTCAGCCTTGGGTGACTGGTGCACAAGAAAGCTGATTTACCACAGCAGCAGTGCTGTGCAGCTGTACCTCACTGTGCAGGGGAGGAGTAGGGGGGGTTGGTGAACATTGCACAGTTTCAATATATTTTATCTTTTCTGTCAAAGGAGATTTCCACCCTCCTCCCCCAACATCTTGCTGCTGACTGAGTACCTGGCAATTTTCAGTCCTTCCTGGAGCCTCTGGAGTTAGGACAGTGCTGTAATTATGATTTTACTGGGAGAGAGAGGCTGTGCAGGTGGCTGAGTGGTTTGCCTGTCTTGTGTAAGGAATTCCTGAAAGAGCAAATAGCTGTGTCAGCTCTTGTTGATCTATTTTTCTGCACAAAGCCCTTACCCCTATCTTCATGTCCCAGAGACCTGGTGTCTGAGACTTTCTGTCCGCAGCTTTCCTGCTTCCTAGGCTTTATAGTTGTTACTTGTTTCTGGATGATACTTTGTTTATTTGCTTGTGAGTTTTATGTTTTTTTTTTTTTAATCACACCTCACTCCACAGCTAGTGGGAGTTGAGTTTTGACTCGCTGTGTGTAGGTGGGTTAGAATCTGGCCCTTGTGCAATATGGGGGTGATAGAGGCTGCTTTCTGCCTCAAGCCTTGTAGTGCCTTGTAGTGAAGCTCTATTCATGGCTCAGGACCTGGCTTTGTTTCATAGAGTACAAATCCACACGTGTAAAACAGAGAATGTGTGAGATCTGCTGTGCCATGTTTTGAGTTACGCTTCATTTTGATCATGTACAAGCAGTGTGATTAGTATCTGGAATCTTCATCTTGCTGTTGAAACTTTGTCTGGACGTACTTGGAGACAGGATCTTGCCTCTCAGTAGAGGGTATACCTGAATATGCTGATTAATTTTTCAAGAAAGGGAAGCTGAACAAAGCTGGGCTGTTAAGGATTGCTTTTCTCTTAGAGATACTGAGGGAGACTGGCCAGCAGTATTGAGTATAGCGAGGTATGTGCATGACTTCTTTTTGAGAAAGCATAATGACAGTATAAATGTTGGGCTGGGAAGCTGGATTGGTGGTCCATGCACAAGAGGCAAATCACCCCATATTAAAATCCCACTGTCTTTGTAGGTTTGTACCTGCATACAGGTGCTCAGAGAAGGCTGGCAGGTAGGACTGTACTGAACTGTTCAGCCTCAGCACATCCCCTCTGCCCATTTGCCCCAGTGCAATCTGCAAGTGTGGATAAGCAGCTCCCAGCGTTGCTGAACCTGCCAGCACTACATTATGTGAGATCCTGATGTGATTTGGAAAACAAAAAAGTACCCCATGTAGGTGAGGTTTTCTCAGCGTCTTCTCAGTGGTGCTTGGCTTTGCAGTACAGCTGGCAGGTTACCAGGAAAACACAGAAAGTGGGGTGAACCCAGCAAATGGCATGAGAAGCATAAACCCCACTCCCTGGTGAGGAATGAGGCCTCCAAAAGGGTAAGAGCTGATGTAGCAATTTCCATAGGGGAACCTACTGTGTTCCTCTTTGTCACCCTGTTTATTTTATAAGCCTCCAAGGAAGAAGATCCTGCAGAGCTGCAGTTCCTGTTTTCCTTTGTGTGTTAGCAATATAGCTGTGTATAGGGATATCTGGGTGGCAGGGAGTCTATGCAGAAACCCACAATTCTAGGCTCAATTTATATTTTGTACTTTCAGTAGTTGTAAAATGTAATTTGTGTTCCCTTTAGACTATCCAAGTTGTGCAAAGAGGCCTTTGTGTAAACCAGAAGTAGGCCCAGTTGTTGATGTTATCTGCAACTGAGCTATAATTCTCTGCTGCGGCATCTTTCTGCTGTGAAGTGTCTCTGTGTGTGGCTGAAGGCTCATGATCCCTTTGTCCTCCCAGATTTGGGGAAATCCTCTACAAGAGTGTGCTGTTGTACAGCAGTGGGAGTCAGTCAGGGCTCATGCTGTTGGTGTTGCAGCACTGCCTAGTTAGAGCTGTGCTGCAGCTGCCGTGGGCTGATTTGCATCACTGATCACAGTGCTGGTGTGATGACAGGAAACTTCACTTTCTGGTTCTTATGTGAAGCTTGTTAGACCCAGCCCCTAGAGAAATTTAGTGTCCTGGGATGGTGGGGAGGATATTTGGGCCAAACCTGGTCTCAGCTGTTCCCGCAATTCTCTTGTTTTCTCTTTCCATTGTATTCACTGTACAGGGCAATTCTCTGGTTTAAGTCATATTCCTTCCTTGTCAGTTGTTTCGGTTTTCTTCCCATCTCAGCACATTTGTACGCTTTTTATATCTTCTCTGTGTAATGCTTCATCCACAGCACATGCAGGGATTTATCCTTCATGCTTTTGTTTAACCTGACCTGGTGCTGTGCTGGGCAGTGAATTGGTTGTCACCTGTAGTGTTGTTTCCATCTGTTCTCCTGTTTGTAGGTAAGACTGACTTTTTCCTTTCCTGCTCTTGATGGAGCTTTCAAATCCATTTCTATTTCTGACCCAAACAGACTGGTCAGTGTCCTGCTGCTGAGTTAATTGTCTTGCTTGTTGGAGTTCCTGCTGTTCATCATCTCCTGATCCCTCCTGACAAACTTCTGCCCAAATTCAAAGACTGGCTGGTATTTGTTCTCCTCCTGAGAGTGTTGGCTCTTACTCCCCACCTTCTTTGAACCAACAAAGATAGGATTTGTTTTTGTTGACTTATTTTGGGCTCTCTTGATCAGAGGCTGTGGTCTCTGGGGCTGTGCACTTGGCTGGCCTTTGCCTGGATCTCTTCTCTATGAGACACTGCCTTGTTGATCAGCTCAGAGAGAACAGGCCTGCTTTTTCCATCTTGCTGGATATATTCCCATCTCTCTTTTCTGTGTTCCCTACTGTACTTTCAGTCCTTTCATTCACTGATATGAAAGTGATTTCACTTCAGTTCTGTTGCTTTATGAATCCAGTTTGAAGTAGACTTAGATGATTTCCAATATTATCTTAATTACTTGTTTATGCTTTGCTGCTTGCTCTGTGAGAAGCAGGCCTGTGAACTGAGAGCAATTCTTTTGCCTCAGTTTTGATTAAAGCTCCTCTCCATAAAATAGTCGATTATTTTCTGAAAGCTTCTCATTTATCTCCTACCATCTGTTACACCATCAAGAAGGGAGAAGTTGTGAGAAAGGACAGATGATACTGAGATTGCTGTTGGGGCTGCTACTCCAGGGGTCATTGCCCAGGTGCCTGGGCAGCACTAAAGCAGCAAATAGGTACGGTAAGGTAAGATGGCACTGCTTCTGGTTTGCCTTTAACAGTGAGGCTACAAAGTGCAGCAGTTCATGAACTGCTTTACAAGCAGCCTGGCCATCTGGGAGCTGTGGGAGGTAGCCACCTTGCAGCCTTCATGGCTGGGGCTGCTTGTGAGCCAGAACTGTAAGAACAGAAGAAATCTAAACTCTTCCATTTTTCTCAGCCTTTCTTTTCCATGGATCTCCCAAATGCTGGATGAGTGTGTCCCTGTTGACAGAATACGGTCCCAGATATAAGGACATCTGTCTTCTCTTCCTGATTTTCTTACAGCCTGTGGAGTCTTTGTGCCTCAATTTCCCTAGTACAGCATGCAGCTAACAGTATTGCCAATGTATTTTCCTGATTTAAAGTATATTTCCCCCTGCCTTCATCTCCAGGCACAGAATTTCAGCAGTATGCTTGTAACATGATAGAGAACTAACAAGCCTAGATAGAAGTGAAGGAAGTCTGGCCTGGCCCACAGCCATACAAATGCCATCAGTTTCTTTTCAAACAAAGTGCAGTTCAGTCAGGTGGTGTTTACTCAAAAAGCCTCACTTTCCCCAGTGCATCTGAAGGCAGTTTCTTGAGGGCAGAAGACGCATGTTTGCAGAGAAGTACATGTTCCCCAAACAGACTGCTGCACTGCAGAGGGCACTGCCTGGGCTATTTCTGGAAATGACCATCTTCCTCAAAAGGGTAATGTTATGTGTGGGAAGAAGCACGTTACAGGGCAAGGGCCTGGCATGCTGGGCCCTTGGATCATTTCCTGAGTCTGCTGCCGAAAGGCTGCACGATCTGGGCACGTCAGATGACCTACATGGGTCCTACCATCTGCACATTATATGGTTCCCACCATCTGTACATTGGGGTAATGCACACACTTTTCTAATCCTGTTTTCTAGAAGCACTATAGATGTTTCAGAGCTTGTAACTGTTTTGAAGAAGATGAGACTTAAGCTCCTAAGTTTTCTAGGTAGATTTGAAAATTGCCTCCTGTGCATTTATTCTTCTTCTGTGAACCACTGCAATGCAGGTACCAGCAACTGGGTTGCTGGTTCTGATGTGGCCTTGGAAGGGAACAAGTTCCTGACCACGTAGTGAAACTCTCATATCCTGCTGGAAGTCAGCAGGACAGGGACCACATAGAGAAGTGTTTGTATTTTTCTGTCCTCATTCTTTGTCATGCTCTTCCTTGTTCATGGGAGAGCTTGGAAGTGCATGGTGACATTTTTCTTCAGCAGGTCATGAAATACACAGTTTTGTCAATATATCAAAAAAAAGGGCAAGAATCTGTTTACAAAAAGCTCAAACCCCCTTGCATCATGGATCACAGACAGGAGTCTTGCCTTGGTGAAGGCAAAAATATTCTTCCTGACATGCGAGAATCTACCTGAATTGTCTGTTCTAAGTTGTTATAGAAGATGTCATCTGCTGCATGTCCCAAGGTGGATGGACTAGGGTTTTTCTACTGAAATGGCTAAGGTACTTCACCAAGTGAACATACATCAGCCTTTGCTCTGATCTGTGTGTACCAGCCCCTTTTGACGTGGTTAACTGTGGCCTGGGAAGAGAAGGAAGTGGTTTCTGTAGGACTTTTGCTCCCTTTTGGCAGGAGTTAGAAGGCAGACAAATGGAGCAATGAATACCACTTTGGAGAGCTTGCTTCGCTCTGGGCTGCTGTCAGCTGCCTGGTGTCCAGTCAGCAAGCCTCTTTCAGGCCATCTTGTTATGGGAGACCCCAAACTGTCTATTTCTCACACTGACCTTTTCCAGGATACAAACCTGGGATCTGATTGTGGAAGTGCTGGTGGTGCTCAGCCAGAGGAGGCACCAGCAGGGCTTGTGCTTAGAACATTCAAAGTGGCCCAGAAAACAAGGTCCTTGAGGGTCTTCATGGAAGTGCTCAGAGGGACATGAAGATGCAGTTCTGTTTTCTTTGTTCCTTAGCTTTCAGTTTGGAAAGTGAGGATGCATGACAATAAATGTGCTTGTGAACTGCCCAGCCACTGCTCTCGGTGAGCCTGTCAAAAAGCCTGTAAGGAAAGCGCCAGTTCTGTATTCAGAGCAGGGCTTGGCTTGAGGCCACACGTTGAACAATAAAGAGAAAACAAAATATTGAATAGCTGCTTGTTCAGCAAACCCAGTTCCTCTTGGCCGTACAGGGCCCTGCATGAGGACAGTTTTCCTCTAGCATTTGGGGCTAGGATGAGTGTGTAGGGTCTCAGGTGGTGCAGGAATAAGCCCACACCAGCACACTTGCTCCCAGCCCGCACAGTGCAGGGGGAAGCCAGCTGGGGACTCCTTTGCTGGCCCCAGACTGCAGCACTGAACGCAAACATTTCTGCTGTTTTGTCACTGGGCTTGGAAAACCTTCCCCTGCAGAGTGCCACCTTGTGCTGCTTATTAGGATGTTAGTCTGGTTTGGGGGAGCTCAGCTTTGGAACTGGGATAAACTCGTGGTGCTCAGCAAGGAGGAGCTGTCTTCCTGCTGTTTTCTCCTGTGTGCTGAAAAAGCAGAACATGCACCATCAGGACAGTGTTGCTTCCCTAGATGAGGGTTATGTCTGATATGTCTGTTGGTTGAGTTCTATCAGTAAATTAATACTGCTTTGTTATTGACTCCCATTTTAGATTGTTCTCTGGCACTTTGTACAGTGGTGTTTGAGAGTCAGGTTAGCCCACTTGGCAGACAGTGGGCAAGACATCAAGGCTGGTTTAGGTTTGGGCTGTTGTTGGCTGTGGGCTTTTTTCTCACTTTCCCAATTACACTTCACAATGGTTATGCGGGTTTTTAGGGGGTATTTGACCCAAGAGTCAGATGGCATGAGTGTTCATGTTAGCTGTCTCTGGGATGCCTGAGAGCAGTTACCTTATCCTGGGGTTCAGGGAACGCAAATTAAGTACCCTCCTCTGCCACAGGTTTCTTTTGTGACCTTGGGAAAATTATTTATAATTTCTGTGCATTGGTGTTGTCCCCCTGCATAAAAAGTATTTGGAAGACTTAATTTAGAAATGTTGCAAACAAAAATAATGGTTATGGGGAGCAGGTACCAAATTGAGAGAGGCTGTGTAAATACTGTAGGTGACTTTGAATATATTTACTTCTTGAAGGCAAGTATGTAGTATACTTTTAAAAGTTGTTTTGACTGGATCTTGCTGGAGGCTTTCCCAATACTGTGTAGAAACCCAGGAGTAGGTGACTTTCTACAGTTGTGAACCACGTGGAAGAGCTCTCTTCTGCTCTTTGGGCTGAAAACAGACTGTGGGGCCATTTCTCCTTTTCCGAAGATGAACAAACCTGAACAGATGCCAGTACGGCTGCGTTCCCTTCTCTGTTGGAGACGGAGAATGTGAACTTTGGAAAGGGTCTGGCTTGATCCTGGGAAAACAGCTTTGATCAGAGCCTTAGGAGGAATCTGATACTGTGTCCGTCTAAGAGCGACAGAAAAACTAGCCAGAGTTTGGGGCCAGGTTAATCTGGTGCATCGCCACTGACGTCAGTGAGAAGGTGAAACAGTCTGTTCTATCCCCTCACCTCAACTCCTCGTGGAGAAGAATTTACTCCGGACCTCAAGGCCAGACAGTGTAGGGGATCATGAGGTAGTAATGGCTTAAGATAATTTTTGTTTCTGGTACTGCTTGGAAGGAAATGTTTTGTTAGATTTGCTGATATGCAAGACTGAGGTGATATTCTTGTTAGACTTGAGGCTGCTACTTGCAAAGGGCATAAGGATGGCAGCAGAAGGACTCCTGTTCCGGCTGTGCCATCTTCTGTTCAGCTGCATTTTGCTCCTCCTCACTGTAGGAAGCTCATGGCAGTGTTGAGTATCCTAAGTTGCTGTGTTGCCAAGGCTCCCCTGCAGCTCTCTGAGGCCCAAACTTCTGGGCATCTCAGAAGTGGGGAGAGTTCACAACTCCCTCAGAAAGAGCCCTTGAGCATCTGTATCTGGGCAAGAAGAGTTAATTCTGTGCAGCCTTCATTTGTCTTGCCATTGGGCTGGAAGCCTCACGTGCTGGTGGGGATGAAGGTTCTTTGTGGGTTTCCCAGGTGACTTCTGCCCTGGCTTCATAGGCTGCTATGGTGTTGATCCACTTGGAACCCTGACAAAACACTGGGGTTCTTCAGCCAGTAAGTTCTGTTTTGTGGACACAGGTGGATTTAAAATGTAAAAAAGCTGTTGACCACCCTTCTTTTCCATGATTTCATTTTGTCTTTTTTGAGGAAGAACTTGCATAAAAGAGAGCAGTAATGTAGTTCAGTGATTTCAGAAGGGTTGGTTATTCTTGGCTTGGGGAATGGAAGAAGGCGTTTCCTGCAGGGAAATTTAGTGGCCCAGTGAATGGGTGTCAGCTGAGCCAGAAGGTGGGAAGGGTCTGTAAAATGAAGAATGAGTTTGTATATGGTGTGATGATGCATAAGCAGGAGAAGTAGCTTAACCGGAGTGAAGTAAGACAGAAGGCAGTTGGCCTGGTCTGCAGACGAATGTTCTTGTTTTGCTAAACATGATTCAGGTAACTGTACCCTAATTTTCAAAAGCTGGTGGGATGTTTCTTTCATTATTAAACTCTTGGTGAAGCTGAGTGGGGTGGGTGAATTAGAAGGAGGAGCACTAGGTCTGTGTAGGCATTAAGGACATACTGGAAGAGGTCACTTATGGCCAGCAGCACCCTCTGAGACAACAGTATATCTGTTGTGGTGCAGATGGAGCTCTTGGAGTCCTGGACCCCTCTGGAGCCAGGAGCTGATGCCAGATACAGGCGGGAAGATGACCAGTTTCAAGAGAGATGAGGGGGTCGTTGGGTCTAAATGCCATCTGTGTATTGTGTAGGACAAGGGCTCTCTAGGGCTGTGTTCTCCTCAGTAGAAAATAGTTACCTCACTGAGAACCCAAACCAAAATGCAGATGTTCTGCAAATGCATGTATTGGCCCATTTATCAATCATAAATGTGTAAGCCAGAAAGGTCAGCTGTGTTTAATGTCATGTGGCAGCTTTGTGATTTTAATTACAGTAAAAACCCCAGTGACAAATGAATTCAATGCTCTTTAGAGCTTGTTCCTTTCTGCTGCAGTTAGTTGTGTTGCTTTACCTGTGCTTGGGCAAAGTTGGGCTGCCTCTGCCATAAAGAAAAATGGGGTAAAGTGGCAAATTACTTGCAGATTCTCATTTACTAGGGGACTTCAGTGCAGCTTAATGTTTCAACAACGCCTTGTTACTGTGTTGGATGGCAAGGTTGCAGGCAACATCACTGTAACTGGTACAAAAAGGTTGTTGCATTTGACCTTAAATTGGAATGACTGACAATTTCTGCTTCCCTCTTTCTTGCCCTCTGTATTCTGTATGCAGAATATCCCTTCCTGTTCTGTATATCCCTTCCTGTTCTGTATATCCCTTCCTGTTCTGTATGCAATTTCAGGTATCTGGGGTAAATTGGGATAACTTGAGTTTGTCCTCTTTCAACTTTTTATTGCATAGACAGGGACTGCTCTGCTATTTTTGTTGTTGTTTGCTTGGCTCCTTTATCTTAAGCTTCTGAAACTCATTCTTGATCTTTTTCCAAGCTGTTTTCAAAATGAAGTGAGCAGGATCCTCCTCCCTAATAACATTTCTTCAGTTTTTAGGAGTAGTTATCAGTTTGGGTGTTTTAAAAAATGACTGCTAAAAAATGACTGCTATAGAAACCTGACTTTAAATGAGGACCCTGCAGATGGTTTGTGCTGGAGCTACTTTTAAATTGCAGCTGACGTTTTGAGCAGTGCCAGTATATGTGCTTGGTCTTTTGTTTTCCCCTCTGAATGTGTCCATACCCACCTGGCTCTGGTTTCAGCTTTGCAGGTTCTGCTTGCCCTGTCCACCTGACAGCAAGGATGTGAGTTCCCCTGGTTTGTGGTCCATGCTCAGCAGCAGTGTCCTTGTTCCCTGGGTGGCACAGGCTGTGGCTGACTGTCAGCAGCAGCCCAGCAGTGTCACACTGAGCACACTGGTTACTTGCTGCCCTACACCCAGAGTGTTCCCTGAGTTTTGGCAATAGTTTTCAGCTGTGGTGTTCATCCTGTACCCATCAAAAAGCTGGTGATGGTGCACCAGGATGAGGCCTTGATTTCAGTCTGCTGACAGTCTCTAAGTTCTCAGTTAAGAGATAAAACCAGCTCAGTTAAACAGATCCAGTTACATTTGTTTCTGTACCTATTTAAGATGCCTATTTTTCTGAGTTGTATCAGTAGAAGCTCTTCCACTTTCTTCCACTTCACTAACAGCACTGTCCTTGTTTAACTCCAAATAAACTCTTAATAACACGTGCAGCCCAAAGATGAGGGGTAAAAACTAATCTTTAGATTAGGAGCTGTAGAAAATGAAATGAGTAATGAACAGAAGAGAGAGGATTTTTTCCCTTTATGTGTTGTGCAAGCAAAAGGAAACTGTCACAGAAAATTTGAGTTAGTGAATGGTGATAGTGGGGAGCAGTGCTGGACTTTTTCCCTGAATTCGGGTGAAATAAAAAATGAAAACTTTTCCAGATGGTCCCCAGTGAGACCAAGCAAAACATAGGCAGGTAAGAGAAGAAGCCTCCCTGTAGGATTGATTCAATACTGCTGAGATTCTTTCGTTTGCATTCAGCTGCAGTGGGAAGGTGTTGGGGGGGGTTGCTTTTTTTCCTTGCCACAGACGTGTTTAAAAGTCACAGCAAATATTTCCTGACTTAGTGAAAAGCCTGTGACCTCTCTCAGTTGTCTTGTTCATCAGAAGGCAGATAGGTAATAAAGAGTCTCCTGTGTGAGAGGAGTAAGGAGAACCTGCTGTTTTAATTTTGTTCACAGCAGTGGGCCAAACTTTGTTCTTTCAGTGCTGGCCTTGGTAATTGGCTCGATATAATACAGGAATTCAAGCCATTGCATATCTTTGGCCTTATAACTGCTAATGTCATAGCCAAGAAGAGTGCCAGTCTCCTGCAGGAACATACAGTAAAAAAGAACAATAAGCATGTTTCAAACTATGCATGGGCAGTGGTTCTAAAGGGCCTCAGCTTGGTCCTGATGGGTTCATTTGGGTCCAAGTTGCCTGGACAAATGGATTTTGCTGGTTTAGGGAGGTGTGTGTAGGGGATTTGATTTGGGAGATTTTCTGGACTAAATATTGTGTTCATGTTTCTGATTCCTGGGAACCAGAATGAAGGCATCCACTACTTTAGGGAGGGAATTCAGGAGTTTTCTCAACATGAAGAGTTTGACTATAGTGTGCCTAGCCTTTAGGGTATCCCATGTCCTGCTAAGCAGGGTGGCTTGCACAGGTATATGCTAACATTTTGTTTTTCCTCTGCTCTCAGCCATGGTCAGCTAAGGCTAATTTACCTTGTTTTTTGCAGACATCCACAGTTTATTCAGCATTTTTAATGCAGTTCTAACACCTGTTAGGCGCTCCTCCTTCCTTTTTTTGGAGGAGCATTTAATTATGACAGGGTTTCCCTTGGAGCACATTCTCCATTCAGTTCCCTAATTGTAGAATTCTCTGTGGGATTCTCCAGATGGGGGATAGAGGATAATCTTCTCAGAGCTCCGGAAGAAATGTGATGCCAAATTAGAGAAAATAGATCCTTTTTATTAAGCTCTTGGGTTCTTTTTACTCTTAATTTAAGGTGACCTTCTGTTAAAGAGAAATGTTGGACAAGTGGCTATCCTTTTAAATAATCCTCAACAACCTTACCTGGGTTAGATTAGAAATCCTGAATGGATTTAAACTTTTTTTGCCACTCATTCTATCATCACAGAGGCAAGGAGAATGAGCTTGCCTGTTTCCCTTTTGTTTCTGGTTGGTTTCATTTTCAAGCTGCAAAGCTCTAAATTAAGAAATACTGGCAGCGTGCTTGGCATGGTGGGCAGGTATAAAGACAAAGCCCCCTCCTTTGTCAAGTGTCACAGTGTCACTTTATGGGTCACTTCACTGCATGCTGGTGTTGTGGCAGTGCTGTTCCCATCCCCAAGGGGTTTCCAGGCATCCTAAATGTGCTACGCAGTGCCAAAGATGTTTGCAAACACAGCAGTACTGGCTGTCCCATTTTGTGCCCAAATGCTGGCCATGTCTGCTTCTGTTAAATTGGCTAAATCTGGCATGTGATGGCTGAAGGGCTCCAGAGGCTGTCCTTACAGGGCCAGTTCTGCTGGAAGGAAGGTTCCCGTGTATTTGATGCACAAATTAATTCTCCAGGAGCTCCTGCGTTAGAAGATGATACCGATATTTTTATGGTGTGAATGAAGAAACTAAAGCACAAAGAAACAACTGCAGCCTTGTACAGAGTTGGTGGCAGTGCCAGGAGTCTGGTCCCTTGTTCTAATCATTGTCTCTCTTTGGGATGTTGTGTGCATTTAAGTCTCTAGGGAACATTTTCTTTAGCATTAAAGGTACCAGCATTTGCACTGGAGGGAAGGAACATCTTGTCAGTAAGGAGGATGAAGTTAGAGATTTTAATGTGTGTAGTTGGTTGGCTTTGCAGTGTGATGTGCCAGTGGGGATGTGTACAGCTTGCAGCAGTTGAACTTTGATGCTCAGAGGTCAAAGGTGTCTAATCCAAATTTTTTTTTATTTTCCAGGTCTACGCACAACGAACTAGAAAAGAACCGGTAAGTAGCTAATGAGCTGAATTCTAAAAAATGTAGGCCTGGTGATTGTAATGAGCTTTGACCTTACTCATGCAGGTGCTGTTTGATGAGCTTAGACAGCTATGAGTGACCACACTGCATCATGGAGTTTTAAAAGGTGGGGGGAAGACACAAAAAGATCTGAAAAAGAAGCTTTGTTTTTGGTTGGTTTTTTTTTTCTCTCTCTCTGAAAAGGCAAGAAGTGACCCAGTTTTGTGACTAATCTGTATGCAGAGTAAATACTGTTCTTCTCCTGACACAGTGAAATCTGATTGGGGCACTTTCCATACATGAGGTTGCTACGGGATCAGGTTTCTTGGGCGCTGGGTACTATGTGTTACCATGAACCAAAGGGCAGAGCCCTGTGCTCTGCACCCTCTCCCCCCACCCTGCACTGGGCTATGATAGTCTCTGTAGCACAGAAGAAAATACCATTGTCCAGAGGCTTGGAGCTCTGGCTACCTGTGCTCCTGTGGAGACTCTTCTAACCTGTTCTAGGATTGTGCCTGTTTATCCTTGAATCTGATGTTTTAGCAAGCCGTGCAGTTTTGTTACTTGGCTGGCTCTTCTATATGACTCAACCCTTTTGTAACAGGAGTTAAAGTAAGATAAATACCATTGAGACAAGGGGAGCTAGTTCACACACAGATCAGATTATCGCCTTCCATTCAGGATGCTATAGTTAAGGTTGTGTCAGGGTTTCCATTATAAACTTATCTTGGCTCTTCTGTGGGATTTTAGGGGGGCTGAGGGTGGGTGTCTGTGTTTTTTGTGGCTGCTGTAACAAAGGCAGTGCTTTGGCCAGCTGCTCCTATGAAGAAACCCCCAGGGTGGGAAGGAAAGCTGAGTCTAAATAGGTTGATTGCCTCCTCTTCTCTCTTAGCAGCCATCATTTAACGAGGGATGGGAGGACTGTGAGGATGGCCAAAGACACACAGAGGCTTTGAGCCAAGTGTGTATTTTCATTCAGACGAGATCTTCCCATGTGGCTTCAAGGGAATTGGAGCTGAGTACCTCATGAATTGTGTTGCCCTCAGTTTCCCCCACATCTGCCTCCCCCTAGAAGCAACAATGCTGGGAAGCAGCTTGGCCTTTGCATGGTGTGGGTGCTTTCTTCCAGCCTCTGCTTCTCCCTCCTGGTATTTTTGAGTATCTACAGAGTTGCCATGGTGTTATCTCTCTGGGTTGATATAGGGAAGGTTTTTTTATTTGGGTAGTGTTGCTCCCTGAGCTTCAGCCTTTCCAGTCCCAGGCAGAGCTGTGTTGAGGAGTGTTGGCTCCTGGGTTTTCCAACTCTCTCTGGTTCTATTTACCCGTGGGGGAAAGAAAATGCAGTCCTTGGGTCTGACCCAGAACTGAAGGTGCTTTTTTTCTCCATGACAACAGTAAATCGTCACTAATCTTCAATGTGCTTATTTGCATATCTAATTGTTACTGCAAATGCTGCTTTTACTCAGTACAGCTTTAGAGCAGAGCTGTTTCCATCTTTCTCTGGACCAGCTTGGTCCTATCACATTGGCCAAGTTTGCGTGGATATGTGATCATCTTCTTCTAGCCTGAGGGCAGGCAGCAAAACTTCAAATTCTTAGCAGCCAGAGTTACATACTTACTGTCCAGCTAAGGACTCTATCCACTGATGGAGTTGGGATGTGCTGGGTACCAGTTGTCTGTGGGAATTGAGGCTCAAGTTTCTGCCTTGATTCCCTGTCTTTAACTGAGGACAATTATATTATCTGAGGTGGGGATACCATAAAGATTAACTATTGACTAGCATGTCAAGAAGATTGACTCGTGAGAGGAGTATTACTACTTGAGCTTCCCCTTATGCCTCCTTTTCCTGAATATTGACAAGGTGTTTGATTGCTGCAGAGTTTGTCCTTCCATTTTCATCTGGTGTAATATCTCTCTCTTCCTCTCCTTTTGTCTGTTATTCTCCTTAGTCCCCACCTGCTCCAGGCTGAAGATTCCTAACCATCAGCCTTCTCAGCAAGGTCTTTCCTCCAGGGCTTCCCATTCTGGGCACTGTATTCCAGGTCTGTCTCAGACATGGTTTTACAAGCCTTTGGTTTTCATCCTTCTGGGAAGGGCACACATTTGATCACATTGGGTGCTCTGTACAGGCAGACTCCTGTATCTGGGAACTTTGGTCAGGAGTCTGATGTTCCTGGTTTGGGATTGTCTATCCCTTGATGCAGATGCTGTGGCTTGATCAGCTGCTCACATCTGCAAACCCAGCTGGATGCTGTGGTGCCTTTGCTGTGTTTGCAGCGTTCATTACCAGTGAGTTGGGCAGCGAGTTGCATACTGGAAGCATTTATTTTCAAACTCCACAGCAGTGTTTTCTGAGTGAGGGGGATTGCTTCCTGTGTTCCCCAGCTCCATGTTTTATTTGCTGTGTTGTTAAGTTTGTCAGTGTCTCCAGACTTAACTGTTGCAAATATAAAAGCCCTGATACTAATGGCTTTGTGGCTGACAGGTGCTCATTTTCCCTATTATTTGAGATTATTCCTTCTAGATCTCACTGTTATCTCTATTATTGACACACACTATAATTTTCAAAATTGTCCACTATTAGGTCTCTGACTTTGTTTTTTTCCCTTCTTGTCTGTGAACAGCAGTCTTCTTATATTCAGTTAAATTTTGGTTTAACCCATTCAGCAATTACACAGAGTTTGTTTCAAGCAGTGGCAAGAGAATATTAGTAAAACAAAATGCTCTTCTCCTTTTTGAATATGTGATTTAACTTGGACTCAGTATTGCAGAGCTGATGATATTTTAATGTGTACCCCTTTAATATAGAAAACCCCCTAAAAATGTATTTTAAAATATTAAAACAATTTTTAAGGTCTACTGCTTGAAAATATTTCGCTCCAGAACACTCCACTGGTTCTGCTAAGGAGCTGTTTGGTTTGATACCAAACATTAGCTGTAATATTTGAGTCCTCTTCTGGCTTTGATTTGGGTTTTTTTCTTTGAAAAGATTGCAGTGACATTTATATAAGGGACTTCGTTTGTTGTAAAAGATTAAAGTTAATTTATACTTATTATCTGTCATTAATCCTCACTCTGAAAAATTTTATTTAATGGGTATGTGTTTCAGTTTATCTATGCTCAGGATGAGTCATAGCTTGCATTTAAACAAGAAACCAGCATTCTTCTCATCTGCTGCAATATGTAACTAAAATGATATTTTTTAGTCCTTTAACACACCTACCAAAAAACCTGATGTGTAAGCAACACTCTTCATTGTTTTCTGAAAGAAAACACGATAAAGTGTGTGACTGAAAAATGAAGTTTGCAAGTGTAATATTTTCTCAAAAAGGGTAACAACTGAAATGCAGGTTAAAGGTAAATGTTGTGTGTTACACAGATAGTGGTGCTAGCTGTTGTCTGTGAACATTTTCGACACATGCCAGTGTTAGGAGGATGTGGTCAGTGTGGTATTAAGGGCAGACACAGCTCTGAGGTGACATCCTGCTGCTCTGTGAAGTGGCAGTTCTGGTAGACCAATACAGCAGTGATGTCTGTCAGAAAAGTTACATCTCCTGACAGAACAAGAAAGAGTTTTGTAATGCTGTTGATCAGATTTAAAAAAAAAAAAAAAAAAAAAAAACCAACCAAAGAAAACCACCAGCATTTTTCTGTAGATCATACATTGTTCTATTAGGTTTTGATGATGATTGCTTTGTAATGAGGCAGAAAGAAGGAAAACAAAGCTGAGTAATTGGGTAAAGAATGAGTTATGAGAGCATATTTTTCTTAGGGTAACAACAATTCAGTTCAAACAAAAGATAGATCAAGGAGGTAAAGAGGCTTCAGGATCACTGAAAATAGAAATTTCTGAAGATCTTGCAGAATTTGTGGCTTTGCAAAAGTACTTCATTTAGAAAGAAAAAGGAAAAAGTCTAAAGGAGGCAAACTTCTAAACCAACTTGCTAAAAGTTTGTTTTGTGTAAAAGCAGAGAGTGAAGTGGTGTAACATCCTTTCTCTCTGATATCTTTTGACATGATCGCAAGCAAAGCAGACAAACACATAGCAAGAATCAAGTACTGTGGTTTTTAGCCTGACTCTTACCAGAATTCCCCATCTTGTGGCTCCTCACCCATTCTTTTTTTGACGTGAGAGACTGTTTATTGCAGAGCGGTTCTCCAAGGCGGTTTCTCACCCAGAGCTGACTGTTGTGCTCGGTTGCCTATCTGAGGTAGTGGATAAGATAAAAAAAAGCCCCTACAGAAAGCTTAGGAGAGAACAATGACCTGGGTCAGCTTGCACTGAAACATGGGGGCCTTCTGAAGCTCTGCAGCATTTGCACCATTTGGTTCTGTTCCTTTAGAATAAGGGCTTTGAGTGTGTCTTAGGAAAAGCTTTTAAGGTAGGGCTTTTAAATAGTGCAGACAAGCTGTCTAGGCTGGGAAAGATAGAAGGAAAGGAAATGAAAGTATGGTGAATCCTTGCTACTCTGAATAGACAAAGATGATTGTGCTTTTGTAGTGCTATATATACTTGCCAAGGCAATCTGATCAGTGTTTGTCTTGAACCAACTAATCAATGTGGTGTTGAGTTCAGTGCTATTTATCAGGAGAGCTGGAACAAGAAACTAATCCAGTAAATTTCATTTGTTCTCTGGAGTGGGCTTTGTTTTCATGCTAACTTCATGTAGCAAACGTTGACAGTACATATTGTTTTCCTCATTAATAAAACTTGGAACCTGTGATGTTCCTTGCAGCAGTCAAACCGTATCCAGCACAGCTGAGCATGCATCTTTCTTTGACACATCCAAAGGTCAGAGCATGCACTGATCCAACTTGCTCCTCGTGGGAACTGGAGCTAAACTCTCCTGTCTCCAAGGCCAGTGTGGAACAAGAGCTGGAGGTAGTTAGCTGTCTTCAGCTCTGTTGTTTGGATGACAGATGCCTCTGTTTTCAGCTGGGACTAACAATTTTTAACAGAGCTGCAGCGTGTTTCTCTGTTTTAGGAGATCTGGATAACTTATTACAGTGCTGTTGCTGTTTTTGCTTAACCTGGAGAGGGTGAAGCTGGTGTTTTTGGAGTAAGGCTGTCAGAGAGCTGTTCTTTCTGGGTACATCAAGGCTCAGCCAGCATTATTTAGTGTCAGTCTGCCTTTTGCTATTTCTTTGCATTGCTCTGAGAACTCTCCAGTCACTGGTGTAACACTGGGGAAGGCTGACCACCACATTTGCTTGTGCAAAGTGCCTTCTTGGGCAGAAGCAGCATTTTGATTCAGTTACAACTGAAAGTCTGCAAAGGCTTTGTTTCACATTGGCTGGGTTGCTGAACATTCTGAACTCTGAGTACAGCTGCTGCAAAGGGACAGTTAGTCTCCATGCCAAGATTTGAAGGAAACAAAATGATCCACATTTAATTTCAAGTCCTTTAGTACTGCTCATATAGGAATTTCTATATGGTTTATTTTTTTATTCAAAGTGATGCAGTGAAGAATGTATGCATGCCTATCATCCTTTCTGCTCCCAGATCTCTGCACGTCCCTTAGGAATCCAATAGCTGTTGAAGAAAGAAGAGGAAAAAGAACAATACTACTATTTTGGATAAACTGTCACAAAGAAAAATGTTTTGGTTTCAACAATGTTGCACAATAAAATCACTGTTATAAGCCATTTTTCAGAAACAGATATTTATCACAAAGCTCTTCTTAACTAAGATGAGTTTGGGGCACTTTCTGATGTATTTTTCTCCCATGGTGTAGAAAGAACTGTCAGCACAATCTGCTTGGCCTTGTCATAATGGTCTGATGCTGAGAATCCTTTCATTGTCCTGCCTCCCAGAAGGGAGACCTGAGAGGAAACCCCCATCTTCAACAGAAACATTCTCTGCAGTCAGGTCTCTGCACCAAATCAGAGGTCACCGGTCTGATTTGGAGTGTGTCATCGCCAGCTGTGGTTCCTGAATCTCTTCCCAAACTTGCATCCTCAGATTTCTACTTGGGTGCATTGCCATAGTTTTGTTTCAGGCTGAACCCTCTCCAGTTCTGTATATTTATGGCTGTCCTCAAAAAATTACAAAGACTGGGCAAATGCTCTCTCTAATCAGTGAGCCTGGACCTCTGGTCCCAAGTAGAAAGTCAAGCATTCAGCTTTCCTGGCTCCATTTTCAGTCATGTCATGGCTCTGTACTTATCATCTCTCTCCTAAATGGATCTCTGGAGACTTTGCAGGCTTGCTATTTTTTTTTTTTTTTCTTCCAGGGTGCTCTTTGAGGTGCTGAGTGCCAGCAGTCCTGATGCAATAACTTTTCTTATTCAAGTGACTAACATTGCTCATGGGCCTGAAAGCATTGCTAGCTAAAAGCCAGTTGGGAATTTCTGCTGTAGGAAGGATGAGGTAATAGGAACATAATTTTCAGACAGATCACCTGTTAACAACAAATTTCAGGACCTTGTACTCTTGGGGCAGAAGTTGGAGTTGTATGTGTTGATCTACATCTGGTACATGTAATAATGTAGCCCATGCGGACTTGTAATAACCAAAGGAATTGGGGTAGGAAATGAAGGAAACATACTCTTGTTCTCTTTTCTGTTTTTACCAAAGTCTGACAGCTTTGATAACCTCTAACCTTATCTTGCAAGGGAAGATGGGAAGAGTGGGACGCCCTAGGTGTCTCCTGGTGTGACCTGTGCCAGGTGAGAAGCAGAAGCATGCACAGAACCTGGATGAAGAAAAGGAGTAGGGACAAGTTTGCATTGACCCAGTCCTTTGCTTCATTGAGCCACATCTCTGGCTGGTTGCTTGCCTTTTCTCTCCTTCACACAAGTTTCCCCTATCCCACCTTCCTTCAAAATTTTGTGCTCACTCCTTGTGTCCCTCTCAGTGTCCTTCTGTCCCCTCAGTGTTGGCCAGGGCCAGGAGGTGCTGCTTGACATCTCCTTCCATAAGGAAAGAGAAGAGGGACACCAAGTGTAGGCACATTTGCTGCTTTGGGAGGCAGCAGTATGGTCTAACTCCTAGTTTTGGTTGCTGTGATGGTAAATGCGAGTGTGGGGCAGGTGTTCACAACCTTGTCTGGGAAAGGAGAGGAGGGCTTCATCTTGCTGTGGTTCTTGTCTGGCTGCAAACGGTACTGGTCACCCTGAGTAGTTTGCATAACTGTGGGCAAACAGACCTCAGAGGTTTCCTGCCGAACAGTGTATGGGAAGACCATAAAACAATTAAATAAGCAATGCGGAACCAAGAGTCAGGAATTCACCTCACATGAAACAAGTGGATAACATGGACAGGACTATGTCGGGCATGGCAGAACATAGCAGTAGATGGTGTAATCTGCCAGTGTTCCTTCTGTCCTTGGGAGTTTGAATTTGTGTGGAAATACAGATCATCTCTTCCTAGTGCTCCTTGCAGTACCTGTGCAAAATTGGAGTATCCTGTTTTTTAGAGGTGAAACAGACCTAAGTCTGTTAGATGCAAGCTGAATCTCAGATAAAAATTTTGGATTTGTCTGAGTCTGGAGGAATGCAGAGGAATCCCTGCAGGTTTTTAGCCCAATGTTCCATTAAGAAGACCTAGGGGCTGTCTTTTGAAGCTATGCTTTATGGGTACACTGCTGCCTGAGCATCACTTCCCATTAGCCATGTAATAAGATTTTCTGTCCCTCTTGCCTGTTAATTATTTACCTTTGAGAGTACATTTATAAAGCAACATGACTTATTTAGGGGGAAAATGAAAAGCTCTTGCAAAGCATGGATGCATTTTTCTCCTTTTTTTTTTTTTTTGTTTGCCTGGGAGTTCAGTACTTATAAGGCTCAGGACGAAGAACAGATTGCTATGAATGGTAGATTTTGCAAATGAGCATGTTCAGCTCACAAAAGGTAAGGCAAGAAAGGGGATGTAGCAGTTACAGAATGGTCTTGTAACTGTCTGTACAAGGGTTTCTGCACATGAGGGGCTGAGGGAAAGGAGGTTTGGTACAGAAAAGCTTATTCATGAAGCCACCAGTGGAAACAGGACATGAGTTTGAAATGCAGTGTTACTTTTATAGAAGCAGACTGTGCATGGTATCAGCAGGTTCACACTTGGTCCAGACTGATTGCAGTTCCTATGGTAAGGGTGTGGTTTTTATCATGGTAGGTAGTAAACAGCTGCACAAAATTTAGTCATGCTTGCAAAGTCAAGTGCAGGCTGCTATCTCTGACTTGTCTGGTTGCTGAGCCAGGGTGGAATATCTAAAAGCATCTGAATCATTTAGAAGCACAGCTCTTAATGGCTCTCGGGTGAATACTTGCTCCTTCGCTTGGGCAGTTGTTGCTCCTCTCTGGTTGTCTCTACAGTGCTGTAGTTATGCCGAGTCATTTGGGGAGCAGTGCCAAGGGTTCCTTACTGTCCAGGACAGTGAATAATGCAAAAACAAAAGGAGGGCATTTGATAGACACTGCTCTTCTTGTGGATGTGTTTGTAGTAAAAGAGCAAGGACCCTTCCACATGGGTGAAGACTGGCAAAGCCATACAACCGTCAGGAGGGATATGTGGAAAGGTAGTTGACGCTGGATTTGATTTTGCTGCTTATTTGTGTACGGGAAGATCTCCCTGTGAGCATCCCAGGAAAGAAAAGGAACAGAACAGGAAGGTTCAGAGGTGAGATCAGCCCTGAGGAGCCCACTGTTACTGTCGCTAGCCTTGAAGAAGAGCCTGGTCAGCCAAGAGTGTTCCAGGACCCAACAACAGGAAGTCACCAGCATTTCCGTGTGCTACTGCAGTGTATGTAATCTCTTTCTCTCAGAGCTGGGTCATGCAGGAGGGATTGCTTTGGCTCTCCCAGGAAGTTCTGGGCAATGTGTCCACCACATTTTCCTCTCAGGAGAGGCTTTGCAGTACTACTTAAAGACATAACTTGGTGAAGAGTTGGGTAATTAATTCTAATTCCACATGGTCAAAGCCCAGCCCTTAGATGGGAATTGTTCTGCTCCTTCTGGAAACTCAATGAAATTGTTCAAATGAGTCATTCGAAAAGGAGGAGCAGTGCAGCAGGTTTATGGTAGAAATCAGAGGCCAAATCAGAGGTTATTTTTTATCTCCTATGTCTTTTATTTCCACCTATTTGGCCTTGTTCCCTGGGGTGGGTTGAGTTGTGGGTTGCCCAGTCAGGTTTTGCCCAGCTGTGTGGGAATCTTCCATAGAGCTTGGAAAACACCATTCATTCGCTACACCCCGCTAATGCCAGGAGCCCCAGTGTGGGGCGAGTGCGCGCCTTTGCCCAGATGCACGGTTACGTGCAAGCACTCACAAAGAGCTTGCAGTTAAAAGCTACGTGCCCTTCTCTTTTTAACAGGGGAAGACAGACCCAGCTGTGTATACAGCTTGGTGTTTCCCTTTGATCTGTGTTTGTTTCCAGTGTTTCTCATAGAGTGCATCCTGGCGCTCTTCAGAGCTCTCTGCCCTTTTCCAAGTTTGCAGCTGTGTAACTGTGAAGCTTGCTGGGGTGCAGCCGGTTTCAGCAGTTTGGGTGGGGGGTTCCTCTTCCCTGCAATCCCTCCTGTTGTTTGCTTTGCTCCTAGTCTTTACTTGCCAACGTGCACTGCAGGGAGCTGTCTCATTCTGCTAATGGAAACAGGCCTTGCAGATGCCTCAAGATCCTCCCTTTTACTTTGCCTGCTTGCTCCTACACACATGGCATTAATACCCTTTGCCAGCTGCAACTGCCACTCTGGAGCAGATCTACTCTGTCACCCAGGGCAAACCTCAGAGAGGTTTCCAGAGACTCAGCACGCTGCTCCTGCAGCTGACTCAGGAGCTGTATCTAAAGGAGAGCAAGAAACTCTGTTCTTCAGATTTCTGTGGTTTCTGAACTTTTCTGAAGCTGTCAGGGATGGGGCTGAGAGGGGCCTTGCAGCATTCATTTGGTGCCCTCATCCCAAGGCAGGATAAGCTCCATCTAAATCTTTCCTGGCAGGTGCCAATCTAGCATGGCTGTATAAGCATTTGTCAGCAGGATTGCACAGGGAAAGAGTGCAGCCTATTGACCTGATTAACTGTGGTTACTGCTAGAAAGTTTTGTCTAACGTCTGACTAAGAAGAAAATTATTTCAGCATTGTTCAAGGGAAGAAAAAAAGCTGTGCAAAAAGGAGTGCCTCTCTGAGTGTGAAGAGTCCCAAATGCTGAATATGGCAGTCAACTTTTCTAGCAAGAATCACTCTGTTAGACCCTCAAAGTATGCTGAGGTGTTGTGGCTGAGACAGGCAAATGCAGGGAACAAAAAATATGGATCTTTTTCTGATGCATGCATTTCCCACTTCACCTAACCCAAAGAGCAACGTTGATGCCAAAAAAAGTGGGAAACTGGATGGGAACACCTCATCTCCCATGGATGTTCTATGTAATGTGACCCTGTTAGGAAATGTGCAGAGCCTGTTCTCCATGGTGTGACATCTTTTAAACTTTTCTTGGCTTGGAAAAGCAGCTTGGTATTCACTGGAAAAAGCACATATGGGGATACATTTCAGTGAAGGGATTGTAAAAGGAGAGGAGAAGTAAAATCTGATATCTAGTGTCATGTACTTCAGGAAAACATGTGGAGGCTCTGCAGAGTCATGAGTGTCTCTTGGAGTTTCTTTGAGTTGTGTGTTGTGGTGATCTTTGCAAAGAGCCCACGCATGGTGGGGAAAGAGCAGAATGGGAAGGAGTTTGTGCTGTGTGTTGGGCACACTGGAAGTGTTCAGCAGCTGTCAGAGTGCAAAGCTTTGGTACACAAGCAGGGGACTCCCATAAGCCTTCCAGGCTGGCTCCCAGGTCTGTGCAGACAGCACTGGCTTGTGCTTTCCCTCAGTCGTCCAGGGAAAGAAAATTGCATGAGGTTCTTAAAGGATTTTTTATTTTTTCCTTTCAAAGGAGCTTTTTCTTTTTTTAATTGTTCTGTTACTTAAAGTGAAAAATATGATTAATCTTGCCAACGCTTGTAATCATCCCTGTAATTCTAGTGGTACTCAGGGCAACGCAGCACCCAGAGGTATTTAAAAAACAGAAAGAAGAGGAAACATCCTATGTAGGTGTTTATTTTTTAGAATAGTGTGATGTTTGAGCTACTGTGGTGTATATTTTTTTTAATGGGGCTTAAACCGTAATGGGATTAACAGCAGGACATCAGAAACTAAAGGTTTTAAAGAAGCAAAAAGTTTTATGACTGTGTGATTGCAGCGTCAACAATATAGCCTTTGTCTTGTCTTCCTGACTATGACTAAACTCCTTTGAAATTCCATCTTGAGAATTTCTGACAGAGATAACCGAAGACCTCAGATAGATTTTTGTTGCATATATGGAGTAGAGAGGAATTACTGGTCCATTTTGGGCAGTGTGGCCATGTTGTACTCTGAGCCTTATTAACTACCAGAGGAAGCTGGATGAATTGGGTTCCCAGAGAATCCTAGTCTCTTGGCTGTTCCCACACCTTTGTCATTGCTGAGCTGCATGAGCACCTGAAAACCAGGAGTAGCTATACCTGGGCAGAACTGTATGAAGGAATTAGGATTAGCTCCATTTTGTGGATGAGTGTGTACTTCAGTTCCTGAAGGATTTACCTGGGGTCGTGCAAGCTGTCTGTAGACAGGTCTGATTCTCACATAAAGGTCCTGCCTGCTGCATAACCCTTTCCTGCTTGTGGAATTGTCATCTCCAGTTTGCTACTTTGCCCTTCCTGAAAGTGCCTGCAAGCTCTGCCAGCTCCTGGCTAACACAGCACTAGGAAAGTCAAAAAGTTTGTCCTTCTGGTTTGTAGTTTGGCTCTCATGCTGAGGAAACCCAGCACAGGCTCTCTCTAGGTGAATTGTGTTTGGATAAAATTACCTTTTATTGTTGTTTTTTTAACTATGATTTTTAACAGCAGTGTTTTTTGAAACCAACAAGGAATCATTCCAGGATGGGATGCAACATAGAAAATAAAATATCTGATTGGTGAAGCAGTAGTGAATCTTGCCTAAATTCATGAGACCCTGAGAGTGACATAAGCACTACAAAAAAGCAAGGAAGGAGGGTGGGACTGTGATTATAAAGTGATGCTGCTGCAGGTATTTCTGTAAGGTCATTATTTTCTTAATACTGCTCTGATAGCAGAGCAAATGGAAACCAGTTTCCACCAAACCAGAGGAGTAGGTGTTCCAGCTCCTCTCTCTTTTTCTTTGTCTTTTAAAATAATTTTTCTTTCCAAAACAAGCCATGAACCTTTCAGTGTCTGGTTTGTTCCAAGTGGGGTCCTAACCCTTTTCCTGCTGGGAAAATACAGGGTCAGCAAGCATAAGGCAGCTAATCCTCCTACAAATGTTAGTTTACTCAACTACAGCTGTTCTTGGGTTGGAGAATCAAATTTGTATCCATTTGTGGCATTGAAGACCCAGACAGGGGTCATAATGGTCTTCTCCAGATGATCAAAGTTCACTAGGTAGAGCTTCCTGTGCTTAATATAATGATTTTTGAGCCTTATTGAAAGCACTGGAAGTTTTGTAGTTGAGCTGAGGCAAATGGAGCAATTTGAATGTCTTAGAGGTATATTTCTTTTCTTGCTTCCAGTCCAGGGAAGTTGTTTCCAAGCAGCCAGCTCCATGCTTTTTCCTTGTTTGAGGTTTGAGCCATCTTGCATCTCTTGGCCTTCACACACTCCTACAGGAGAGAAAGAAAATATGAGGAAAGTGCCCAGTTCAAGGGAAAGGGCAAGGCAGGGGGTTTGTATTGTTCTTTCCTCTTGAAGTTTATATTGTTTTAATTTTCTAGGCAATAAACTTGGCTCCTCTTTGGATGAACTGTATTGAGAAAGAGTTTGTATTAGCACATCACACCAGCTAAGCAGAGGCAAGGTGTGTTTTCACACTCTCTGCTGCCTTCTTTCAAAAACTCTTCTTTTTCCTGGTACCTCTCTATGTGAGTTTAGGGCATGGCTCACCTGCTGTCAGTGTGCTGGGAGCTATGTTCTGCTCCCCTCCTAAGTAACAAGTATAGGTAACTTGAGTTGAAACCATTTGTCACTTAATGTTAGCCAACTCCTAGCCTCTTGAAATACAGTATTGCTGGATTTTCTGTGTAAAAATATATATTTCCTTATATCCAGTAGGAAAAGTACTGCTAGAATGTCTCAAGTTCTCCTTCCTATGCTTTTTTTCCAAACATACATCAAAGAATGACCTTGGCTGGTAATTCATTTTCCTTGGGAAGTCTGAGGTTAAATTTAAAATAATTTTACAAGGTGAAATTGTATGCACTGCTTCCCTTGTTCCAGATGTATGCCCTCTATACCTGAAAGGTACAGTAGATATTTGATGACTCCTTAAATATTTTTGACAGTGTGAAGAGATATTAGATGAAGAGCGCATGCTTTCCTTCTGGCATAAAAGATTTTGTGTAAACAAGTATGTCAAATGGTCACATTCTTAGAATGTACTTTCATTAGGAATTTTCTTCCATGAGGTAAGCTTCAGAAAATAGATGCATGTGATGGGAAAATTCTTAGTGCCTATAACTTACCTGTGTAATTTTAAAAATTATGTTAATGACAAAGAGAACGTCTGGTACCAGATAAGAATTTATTTTTGATATTGACAAATTTCCCACTCATTATTTTAAAAACAGGAAATATGTTTTCCCCAATAACAAGTTAATAGCATCCTTTACTCTTTCAGTGATGTACAAATGTCTGTCTTATGAAGCAAATGCTTGCTTTTTTCATCTGGCTAATGAAAGTACAAGTTTGAAACCTGCCTTGGATTTGGAAGGCATCAAAGTCCAAGGTCTCTTTCAGTAGCATTGCAAAGAAACAGGGGCTTTGAGGTACTGTGTGTGCTTCTACTGCCATGACACCCTGTGGACCTGGGGAGCTTTTCTGCTGTAAGCAGGAGACCAGTCCCTGGCTACTCTCCAGCTGCCTGCTGGGTTGAGCTGTCTGCTGCCTCAGGTTCTGCCAGGCTCAAGTGCAGGCATGGGTCTCCAAGATCCTTGCTAAATAATCTGTTTTCTGGTGGGCACCACCTTTGATTTCTTCTGGAGAGGCTGGAAGGATCTGGTGGCAGTAGATCTGAGCTGGAGAACTTTCCCATTGCCTGGCAGTTTTAGAGGCCATTAAGGATTATGGAGTGAGAGCATCTCTGCTTCTCAGTGTTTGACTGCAGAAGCCTTGCAGGAGTCCAAAATACCTCTTCATTTCAAATGCATTGTGCTTAGCCAGGAAACCTCTGAACAGAATAATCAAGAATAGCTGGAGAGTTTGGAAAATCTTGGCAATCTTTGCCAGTGACCTAATTCTAGCAATAAAGCTGGAAATCCGTAGATTGCAGCAAAGCAGGTTAGTGCCTCCTCTGCAAGGAGGCAGGTTTCTGATGAATGGCACAGCTGCTTTGCAGGCATGTTGGCAACATGCAGGAGGACTCTGCACTGACTTGGCTTTGAGCATGCTGTGTATCCCTAGAAGGATAATTACAATGGTATTAGTGAGAACCAGGGCACAGGACACCGCTGGCTATTTAAAGAGCAGGTCTATTTTTAATCACCTTTTAACAAAGATGGAGTTTTTATTAGACTGGGCTTTATAATTAACCAGCCTGGGTTGTATGTTGATGTTTACAGCTTTCTTTGCATGTTCCCTGATAGTCAAATGCAGGATTGTAGCCATATCTTATGGCCAGGGTAGGAAATTGCAATACCTGCATGCTTGGCAGCACCTTGAAAAGCTGGTGGCAAATGATCTTTGCCTACATGTGGCCATGCCAGTGGCACCTGGGCTGTGTTTTCAAGTCAGAAGGAGAACATGATGTAGAGCATTTGTGGCCTGTGGTGGCTGTTGGGTTTAGCACAGCTCAGCCTAAAAGGGGTTTAGCTGGTAACACTGTCTTCTCTGCTACACTAAAATACATTTAATTGTATTCACCAGGCATTAAAATACTTTCTGACTAATGTCCAAGATCGATAATAGGAGATCCTCAATATATAAATTCAGGGGAAAATCTGCTCCAGAGCATCTGTTGCTATTTGACATCTCTTAATAACTGTTCAAATTTCTTGCAAGGAATGACAAAGAGGAGCTGGGAAGAGAAAGTGGCAGACGGGCGCTGAGGTCAGTGTTAGATATGTATGAAAATGAAGGGGTGAGAGAAAATGCCAGGCATTGATTGATTCCATTCCTCTGCTGGGCAGATGGCCACCTATGCTGCTCTCATCACCTTCTCATTGTGAAGCCCAGGTTATTGCACCTGATCTTTTTCTGCTGAGTTGAAGCAGCCCTGTCTCATTGGTGCCTCTGAAGATCAAAGGGGTTGTGAAAGGCTGAGCAGTTATGTTACCGAGCAACTGTGAGTTCATTCTGGAGGAGGAACCTTCCAAAATGGCATAATTTTTATTACTGTGAGCATCAAAAGCATTCAAAAGTTTTTCACATTGCTTTTTCTAGTTTTGGAAGTCATGAGATTACAGGTAGTCTCTCTTTCTTAGAAATTGTTTTATTCATTTAAATGAAGCTTCTGTCTTCTAGCTCTATAGTTCAAAGCAGGAAACCTCAATATGTGCAACAAGTAGGACCCAAAGGCCCTGAAGTTATGCTGTAAATAAAATTAGTACCAGATATATCACTTCAGATTCAGAATCATAGTGTTGCTTTAGTATAATTATTTGGGATCTGCTTGATTTAGGAATTTTGAGTGCAGACACAGGAGCCTGTTTCAATGTCTGTGCATTTGACAACTGTATACTTGTTCCAAAGAGTTTCCAATCCAGAAGACAGTCAGAGAAGAGGACAGAAACAAGGCCTGGACAGGCTGAAGGATGGCAGTGAAAAGGAAGGTAACAGAGACAGTGTGAGATGAGAGCAGTCCTGCTCCCTGAAGTGCTCTCTGAGATGAGGGTGGGACTCCTAAGTTTTCAGAAGTGTCCTGTTCACAGCTGTGTCTGCAGTGCTGTGGCTTTGAATCCTGGAAGTGGATGCTCTCTCACGTGTCCATGTAACTCAAAGTGTATGAAGGCCAACCCCTGCAGTCACTGAACAATGTGATTTGCACTTAACATCTGCACAGTGTGAACAGACTGATCAGCCACTGGGAGATACAGCTAGGACTGTCAGTTACCACTCCATGCTGCAGCCCAGGAGACATCTGTTCTGCAGGAAGTCCAAATCTTTCAGCCAGATCCCCCATATTTCACCAAAGGATTGGAGGCTGCCTGATTTCCCCTCCCTCCATCCCTTTTGAAAACCATGAAGTAATTAATTTGATTTTTCAAAATCATAACATAATTAAGAGAGCTCTCTCAACAATATTCAGTTTTATGCCCGGAAGGTTCCCAGGAAATGCAGAGATTTTGACAGCTGTGTGATGCAGAGGGAGGTGGAGGAGCATGTCTTTCTCCAGACTGCAGTAGTAGGCTAGAAAGATCCCCATTGGAGTGGACCAGTGGTGGCAAGACATCACTTGGCACAAGGTTTGTTGGTCTTGCAGCTTCTGTTTGCCAAGAACCTGAAACTCTTCCAAAGTTGACATCAGTAATGAGTGTTCCCATCTAGAAGAGTTGAAGATAGAAGTAATTTCTGTGTAAGGTGTGCTTGGCCATACACTCACACTGCAGTGCAAGGCCACACAGGGCTCAGGGACAGCCAGGGTTTGTAGCATGGACACTGTCAAAGTGTGCAGTGGAGAGTGTGGGCAGTGCATGTTTGGGTAAAACCCTTGCTTTATGCTTAAGGCTTGCAGCTTCTGTTGCAGATGGGGAGAACCCCAAAATCGACCATTTTTTTCCTGAGTATTTCAGTTGCTTGGCAAAGATGCTCCCTTTCCCTGAGTTTGGTTTTTTCCAGGTTTTGGTTTTGTCTCTGAGGTGGCCTTTGGACAAAACGCTGCAGTTTTGGAGTACATCACTATGTTGCTGTTTGTATTTTGCTTCCACTTACGGCCTTGAATCACAACTCTGCTTTCTTATGCCCTGTGCCACCCCTTATCTGCCTGGTGCATGGCTTGTGACCAGGCAGAGGTACATTGATTTGCGTGACTTTGAAAAACTGCATTGCCTTGGGGTTTTGGTTTTTTTTTTTATTATTTCTATTATTGTTTTACCATTGTTGGATCATAGATCTCATAATTTGCAGTTTGTTTTTCCTTTGCCTTTGATTTGAGAATACAGTTGGGCGCATGTTCATCTCTAACTTTTGTAGACAGACCTGACATGGTTAAGATAAAGTTGGAAATGTTGCTTGTAGAACTTTTTTGTTCCTTTAAATTCCTATTTATAGTATGTTGTCAAGTCTTTTTATTGTCGGTCCTAAATTTTAATTTCTTTGTTTATTTTAAATGGTAGATCTTTACATCTAAAAATTTTAAAATATGAAGGATTTTTTTTCAATTAATTTTCATGACAGATTTTATTACAATTTGGAATACAAATAATTTGGAATACTAATACATGCCAGGGAGCCATCGGTAGAAACTGACTGGAAACAGGGTCAGATGAGCAAGTATCCCCTTCCAGCTGGGAGCAAACACACGAAAAGAATCGCGAGGAGAGACCCGATTTAAAATCCAAAAGCAAGGCTTGTTGCGGGCGATTTCGCAGCTCGGGTAGAGAATATTAACTTCTAGCTGTGAGTCAGATTTCCTTCTGAGCCATGTGTCCGTGGTGCCCTGCGCAGCCAGGGCGAGCGGGGCTCGCTGCGCTCGCTGCAGGCGGGCCGGGCGCGGCCGGAGGGCTCGCAGCCCTGCATAAGGCGCTGCAGCACCGGCGGCGGGGTCAGCCCGCTCCTGCCTCCTCCAGCCCGCAGCCAGGCGCCTGGAAAAACCCCTTGGCTCGCTGGAGACAGGTGCTCGGTAAAGCAGGGAGCGGATACCTCGCTGAGAGGGCTGGGCTGGGGGTCAGGGACAAGAGTAAGGAAAAAACATCAAGTGCGATGGCTGTTGGAGATAATCAGCCTCTGACCTGTGAATTGCTTTTAGAAGGAAAGCGTGTTTTCCCTGCCCTGTGGTTTTTGCATGTGTTTCTCATTACTTTTATCTCAAAATCATTCCCGTACATTGAATTATTGATGTGGGGTCACATGTGTTTCTCCAGGAATTGCTTTCTTTAACCAGTGATCCCTCCTGAATTTTTTAGACAATCTGTTAGGCTCTGAAATCCAAACAAAGTTGGTGGTTTCTAATTTCAGGGTTAAATTAGATTCGACTTTGAAAAGGCTTTGAGGCAAGAGGTGACATATGATAATGTCCTTCTCCATGTTAGGATCCTCCTTCTTCTGGTTCTTTTGGTTTGGTTCTATTTTTTTAACATCTCACAAAGATCCAGTGTCTGATTTAGCCTCAGTGGAACTTGAGCATATTCCTAATGTTGAGCACATGCTTAAATCCACTGTTGAATTCAAGCCCTATAGACCTGGAGGCATTAGTACAAAAATATCTGGGAAATGCTTCTCTTTTCCCTCAGATGCTCCCCTCTTTCAACATACAAAATTAAGAATTCAGCATTTTGAACTGCTGCTGGAGGCGAGTTGGTCATTTCCTGCTGAGAGGGAGGCTTGATCTTTTAAAGATGGGAAGAGTTTGTGTGTGTGTCTGTGTGTTTGTGTGTGTTTTGCAGATGTTCAGGCCTTGATTCAGCAAAGTCTCTCAGCAGTGTCTGACGGGGTTGATAGTGCTGAGTCTGGTAAACCTGCTGCTCCAGAGCTGGGTGTGTGCACGTTTGCCTGACTCCTCAGCAGAGAAAGTTTCTTTTCTCAGTTTCCATCGCTTCTGCTCGTAGTGGAAGTTGGCAAGGACCCTGCACAAATCCCAAACCACTTCTGGCAAAGAAGCTGCTGTCTCTCTGGCAGTGTTAACATTCAGGGACGGCTCGTGTCTGCAGCGTTTCTGCAGCATTGACCAGAGGAGGATGGAGCAGGCGGTGGGGGGCACCCCTTGTCAGGGGCTGCCCAGGGGCTTGGCTGAGCCCACCAGGGCCCAGGAAGGGAAACTGCCAGTGGCCTTACAGCCCTGGGCTGGCCCTTGCAGGGACCCTGCTGGGCATTGTGAGGGGGTTAGGTTTCCAGCCCCTGTGTAGCCACTTTGTGACCAGCAGACACAGGGCTTGGAGCTGCCAGCACAGGTCCCTCAGCTCTCTGGGGACTTCCCAGCAGGGAGGAAGCTGGTGGCTTTGTGCCCAGCTTGCTGTGGTGCAGAGTGTTGTGCTAGGTTGGTTCCTAACCAAACTCCTCAAAAATGTATTCAGTGGTGGGGGGGAAGGAAACAGAGACCTTTTTTTTTTTTGCACCCACACCTTTTTCTGCAGTGCAGTTTTGATTCAGGCTAAAGAGAGCCCAGTTCCTGCAGAGGGATTTGCATGTGTGTTGTACACTGAGACAGCTGAAGCTGTGAGCAAAAAGCACGCATAAATAAAGGCTTCCTCCCTGTGCTTTATATAATCAGAGTGGGTGATGTCATTGGGAGCTGGAGAGGAGAGCAGGCTGTGAAATTACAGCCCTCTGCAGCCAGACAGAGCCAAGTGCAAGGGGGGGCTGCACAGAGCAAGAGCCAGGCTCCCCTGATACATGCTCAGGACAGAGGACCTTGGAGGGGAGCTGGGGGTAGAAGTAGATAATCCTGATACAGTCAGATAATCCAGATACAGTCAGAAGCTCTTGCACAGGCACAAAGGGAAAGCAGGGAGAACAGCAGGTGCCTAGTGAGCAGCACTGGGGCTGCCATTTCAAGGGCCAGCGCTCCCTTCCTCCACATGCAGCTGTCTACAGCTTATGGATCTGCTGGAAGAGCTGTGGGGCTGCTGGGCTTTGTCATCCTTCTTCTGCTTCAGTCTCCTGGCCCATTGCAGCTCCTGGCAGAGAAGAGAGGGCATCCTTGCCCTGCTTGCCCTCCACGCCCCAGAGGAACTTCCTTCTAGTCCCTTCCTGGCCGCACAGAGGGGAGGAAGCACAAGCAACAGAGGGGCTCTGTCCTAGCCAGAGTGGCCAGGTGAAACAAGATAAAGGGTGATCCTCAGCTCTTTGGGACAGGGCTTGTTTGGCTCTGGGTTTCTGAAACCTCTCAGGTGTTTTACTCAGTTTTTGGCCATCCTGATGCCCCCCAGCATGGGAATCTCAAACAGGAGTTTTCCCTCTCATCAAGCTGAGCAGGAAGAGAGGACCAGGCTCATCTCTTGGGAAAGTGGAGAGCCCCTTTCTTTCAAATCTTTCACAGATTTCTCTTTCAACACATCAAGCATCTACAATGTGCTCAGTATGCTGCTGCGAGAGCCTGATTTTTTCCCACTTTGGCAGGAGGAAGGGCTGCAGCTTTTCCCATCTCCCCTGCAGCTAGCATGCAAAAGCTTCAGCCTCTGCTGAAACTGGAATTCTCCTTCTGTCATCCTCTGTCTTCCTCAGGATCAAGAGAGCGAGAGGCAGCAGCCCTTTGCACCAAGCCTGCCTTGTTTCTCTGTTATATAACAATATGGGCTTTTAGACTTGTTTTTCTAGATATTGGCAGATGCGTCAAATATTGGCATAATCCAGTGGTTTACATGGAAAGCCGTCTGGCTCTGTCTGGAGGCTGCACAATGCTGGTATTTTCATTGAAAACAAGAGCCTGCAGCATTGTCAAAGCCATGTTGCAACAGAATCCAGGTAAACAAGGGGAAAAGACACTCACATCATGGCCTGACCTGGGGAATTACAGCTGCTCAGGGGCAGGACTTGATAAGAAAGATTAATGGCTTTGCAGTTGCTTTCTCTCTGAAATGGTCTTTTAGCTAAGTCTTCTGTGATGGTTTTCAAAGAATCACAAAGTCATTTTAGTTGGAAAAGACTTTCAAGACCATCGAGTTCAACCTTTGACCGCTCACCATCTTGTCAGCTAGACCATAGCCCTCTGTGCAACATCTAGTTCGGTGAGCAGTGACTCCATCTGCTCCCCGGGCTCTGGAGTTTTATTTCTGATGCACCCACCAGTCTGTCAGACCTGCAGTGTGTGCTCTGTGGTTTAAGAACCCATCATAGTCCACTGGGGCTGTTGGAAGTTAAGAGAGGTCAGGGACTGTGATTGGGTTAGATTTTAAAAATAAAAAAGTAAGGAAGGTATTGAATGCTGCAGAGGGGTAACAGCTGGGGAAGTTGTTCAGTTTCCTTCTCTGAAGGAAAGCAATGTGCTCACATACCAGGACAATTTACAGGCTTGGCTGCTCCTTCCCATCCCAGTGTGGCTCAACTTGGAGTGCAAAATAGGGGGAAAATTCAGCGGCAGCACAGAAGTAACGCCTTTGGTCAGACTTCTTTGAGACCTGTCTTAGCTCCGCCAGCACCACCTGCCCCTGCAGTGTGCTTCCAGCCCGAGCCGTTGTGAGCTTATCAGCTCATACCACACTCGTGTCCCAGGCAGGTGGCCCCTCCTGATGCCTGGTGCGCTGGCACAGGCCATCACCCCTGCTGCAAGCCACAGCCTTTGGCCAGCAGCCAGCAGAGCCAGGTGCAGGAGTGGCTTCTCTGAAAATGGTCTGCATGAGCCTGGGACAAGCAGTAACCTTCTTCACTCCACCTTGGTCCTGGGGCACAATGGAAAGATTTTCAAGTGTCTGAGGTTTTATTACATGGCTGGACCTTTGCCTGTAGCTTTCAGGTGCTTAACAGGGTTGATCTTGTTCAGTCTGCATATAACCCAGCTTTTGACGTGACAGATCAGTGCCACCCTTTTGATCGCTGTCTCAGCAATCCAGCCAGTGCTTGCTTCTGTCTGAAGCTGATCACTGGTTCCAGGAATTGCAGTTCCTGGTGCAGCACCTTCCCAGTTCCTGGTAAAACAAAGTGCTGAGAATCAGCCCAAAGCTCCGGTTGTACATGTGTTGTCCATTTCTCTCTGCATTCAAGAGTAGACTATGTTGTCTTTGTCACTGATTGGATGTTGATTCCCCAAACTTTTTTTTCCTGTTGCACAAATAATTTGATTTTCACCATGGGCTGGGAGCTGCCTCCAGGTCTGTGGTACCTGCGTGTAGCAGATGCTGTGTAGCAGTCTGCTGTTAGGTGGAGCCCCCAGATCTGAGCTCTGCTCGATCTGTGTTTTTAACTTGGGCTGATCTGTAGGTGAAGTGTGTGGCTGGAGCTCCTACTTGTGCTATGAGGAGACACATGCTGTAGCTTGATGCCTGTGCTCTGACAGCTCTGACTCAGTGACTTGCCTGTGTGGCCATTCAGGAAGTCTGTGCCATATCCAAAAATTGGTTTCAAACCCCAGAATGTCTTTGACCACAAGATCCTGCTCCTCTTCATTTCTGCACAAGAAGTCAGCATCCAGTCTCCCAAGGGATGACACAAACTGTAGTGCCAGTGTGAACCAGCAACACTTTTTCATTGCTTACCCTTTTGGTCATCATGGGACACTGGGCAAACACGTGTAGTGGGTGCACACTTCTGACCAAGCTCTGTGTTGAATACTGGCTTCCAGGTAGAAAAAAATCCCTCCATGTCAACCATATCGGTTTAATGACAGTGGGGTTTGCCCTAGAACAACTTGAGAAGTAAGAGATTAGATTGATGTGATTACTGTTCTTTCAGTTTGATTTTTGGATTATGATTTCCCTTTCCCCACCCCTGTATTTGTTAATGTTTAATGGAAAACATGCTTTCTTCAGGGCTCTTGCTGGTAATATGCAGCCCTGTGACTGTTATTGAAACAGAATGATGAACCCTTCGTAAAGAGATTTATGGTAGAAACTGTGAGGAGCTCACATCTAAAGCACGGCCAGTGAACACTCCCCTGTGCTGACAGTTCATCAGCAAAACCCCTGACCCTTCCACCCTTAATCATCCTTGCTTGTCACTGACATAATTGCCTGATTACAGACTCCTCTCCCCCACCCCTTTCAAACTGGGTGCAATAGTGCATTTGAAAAACAAATGGAAATGAACTGTCCATGCTCTTTTCTTCTTTCCTTTTTTTTTTTTCCTTCCCCTGCATTGAGATGGATCAGGCTAAGGTTCAGTTTCTTTGTGCCTGAGCAGGGGCTGGGATAGGCTTTCAAGAGTCTTTTGCACTGGTGTTTCTTGCATGTGAATGGTAAAGCTGATGTCATTGTGTTATTGATTGGGATGACAACTTTGGACATAAATCATTAATGTCTGGGAAAGAGAGAGGGAGGGGAAAAAGGCAACCCACACTCGATAGTTTTCCATAAATCTGCTGTTCATCCCTGCATATGTGAACTAGAGGAGGAGACAGTGGGAACAGTTTTCCTCTGCAGCCTGAGGACGATGTGTGTTGTCACTGCTGCCTGAACCATTTACCCCAGAACATGTTGCCATATTCTGCAGAAAATGGATCATATCACCAGCAGTGCTGTTGTGCTGGAGCCTGTCTTTGTAGATGTGAGCCAAGGTCAGAAGTCTGCCCAGGGGAAGGTCTTGGGTTCTCTCATTCCCACAGACCTTGCACCCCTAGCAGCATTTCAGACCTGGGCCCTGGAAGGAGTAAGAGTGCGGTTCTTGGGAACTACTATGCCTCTCGCTCCTTGAATTGCCACCAGGGATTGTTTCACTGTTTGGAATTGACCATTTTTTCATTGATGATCTTAATTTCATGCAAAAAGAAGGTATTCAGGTCAGTTCATAGCAAATGTCTATGAGGTAGCAATGAACAAAGCATGCAGGGGGTAGCAGTCATTCAAAACTGCTTTCACAAAAGTTCTCAGCAAATCAGACAGCAAATGGCTCAGAGAGAGTGGAAATCTATAAAGTACTTGTACCATTTTCCTATGTGCTTTTGCCCCTCCACAAAGTTCATCCAGATGGGTCAGATTATCTTTTCAGACAGCAAGAAAATAAACAGTGTCTGTCAGAGGTTAGCAATAATGAAAGTATTGGTGAGCAGCTGATGTTTGAGGCGTAAATAGTTCAGCAGCAGTCTGTGCTGGTACCTGAGGGGAATCTTGTGATGCGTGGAAACTGGGTAGCCTGAAAACTGCCTCATAGAGGGGCAGAAGAGAAAGAAATTACATTCCCTTGCAGAAAGCGTGGCTCTGATTGTCCTGTTCTCCCCTTGCAGCCGAGCTCACCTCCGCCTGTGTCTAGAACGCTTAAAAGTTCTGATACCGCTCGGACCAGACTGCACCCGGCACACCACGCTTGGGCTGCTCAACAAAGCCAAAGCACATATCAAGGTAAGAGCTGCCTTTCCCTGCTGCTTTCAGTGTGGGCTCTCTGCCTAGAGCTAACTCCGTTGAAGGAAACGTGACACTATTAAAAAATAAACAAATAAATAAAAAGAGCAAGCAAGCCTTGCCCCCTTGGTTAGCCATTTATCATTGCCACAAGCCACATTGTTGGAAGAGTCCATAATGAACTCCTTAACTACAAAAATGGTGGATTTGAAGAGCAAGGATCTTGTTCTGTATTGTGATCGTTTGTTGACAGCTGTATCTCTTTAAAGAAAAACATACCTAGTGCTGAGTGACTGCATTTTGATGGGAAATGCAGCTTTTTTTTTCTGGTGTGCTACTGAATTTCCACTGCCAAAGCATTAGCACAAACCACAAGAGTGTGAGACAGGTTTGGTTTGCTGGAGTTCCATGTGTGAACCTTCCAGCTAGCCTAGCTCTTCCAGCTCCACTTTTGGCAAAGTGAGATGTGAAAAGAAAAGGTAGCATTGTCAGTATCTGGGAGAGGCTGAAATACTTTGTTGCAGGTCAGGATATAGAGAGGGAAGATGGGTGATGAAGGAGGAAAAGTGCTGCCAAAGGGACAGTTAGCCTGAAATGACTCCTCCTTATGCAATGTGCTTGTCGTAGGAAACAAAGAACAGTACCCTGGTAGATTTCCCAGCTGTGATCAAAGAAATCTGTAGTAGGTTATGTAAATCACTCACTGAATAGAAAACTGTTTCTGAGAAATCCTTCTAAACCATGCAGTAAGGAACACAGAACTCCCTGGCCACGTTTTTATGTTGGAGCAGCTGGTGACAAACCCTGGAGTGGATCGGTTTGGGGGTGCGAGGCCCCGCCGTGGGCAGAGGCGGTAATGCAGGTGTCCGATCCCGGGTGGAATGACCCACAGACTGCTGCAGTGCACAGCGTGTCCCCTGGAGAGGCTCAGTCCTCAGATACTCTTTGTACTAATGGGTATGATTTATCAGGACCTGAGAGGTGGAAAGATGTGGGGAGAAGGCATTGTGCTTGGAGACTGTGAGGCAGCTTGGTTCAGGGCACTTACAGCTTGAATCCTTTCGAGGATTTCAAGGAAGGTCTAAGCAAGGCAGGTGACAGGGCAGTGGAGGTGGGAGGGAAGGAAAAAAGGATAAAAGCAATTACTGAATTATATTTGGTCATGTCAGAAACTTGAAGAGGCTGAAAGGAGAAGCCAACACCAGCTTGAGAACCTGGAACGAGAACAAAGATTCCTAAAGAGAAGACTGGAACAACTACAGGGTCCTCAGGAGATAGAGCGAATACGAATGGACAGCATTGGATCTACCATTTCCTCGGATCACTCGGACTCGGAGCGAGGTGGGTGTTGCTGAACCAGCACGGAATTGCCAGGACTCTTAAGTGGGAGAATGAGATTCATCCATTTTTTATCTCTCAGCTTCCCCTTCTTATGGCCTTTGGTGTTGAGGTTGATGATTCTGCTCACACACAGGCACATACACACACATACATATGGAGTGTTTAGTATTTTGCATGAGTTCTAAGTCTGGAAGAATTGTTCTTGCTGTCAACTTGATCTCATTTCCATGGCATTGAAAGAGATGGTAAAGTTGAGATGCTCATTGTGATTTTTGATCTGCTGAATCTCTTGGTATCACAAAGAGGAAAATGTAAGAAGATGTTAGTAAGACTGGAACCAATGTTTCACACACCTACCCCCCAGCCCCCCTACCAAACTTCCCATTGAGTTCACCTTTTCAGTCAAAACTGGCTAGATATATCTGAATGGCTAACTAAATTAAGATAACTTCCTTTTTAAAAATATCCCTGCAGTGGACAGAACATTAGGCGCAATAGATGGTTTGATATTTACTGACAGACCAGAAGATGATGGATAGCTTGGGTGTGAGTCTGTAGTTTAAAACAAAATCCTTTGGAAAATTCCTGAACAATATGGGAACGAAGACACCTGCGTAATTAGATCTTTGCTTTTTAAATATTTCTTAAAAACAAGATGTCTGTTCCAAAATCCACTGAGCATGTGTAAGAGTAACCCAGATCCCCATGGTAATGCATTGTAATTGTGTGTGGTCCTGGCTTTGGCAATATAGTGTCAAGCACTAGCATGTTTAGGGTTAACTTCATGCTCCATTTTCTCTCTAGCACTCAATTTTATCTCTTCCTTCTTTTTTTCTAACACTGGAGTATTAGAGGTCCAAAGAAAGAGGTAGTGGGACAAGCTTGGGGTGTGGGGTGGCTCAACTACGCTGACAGTGTGGCTGGCATGTGGAGGAGTGAAACCCCTTTGCTAAATCCCTACAAAAACCTCCAATGATTTATAAAAATAATACTAATACCTCCCGGTATTAGTCTTTTTATAAATCATGACCCCAGCCCATCCCATTCCAGGGCGAACCTGCCAGATGACCACTTCATTCCCTGCGTTGGGGGAGCCCCAGGAGCTCACTGGCACGAAGGGAGCAGTTGGGTGTGTAATGCTAACCTGTGTGCATTTCTCTCATTTCCCTTTCCAGAAGAGATTGAAGTGGACGTTGAAAGCACAGAGTTCTCCCATGGAGAAGTGGACAATATCAGCACAACCAGCATCAGTGACATTGATGATCACAGCAGCTTGCAGAGTATTGGGAGTGATGAGGGTTACTCCAGCGCCAGTGTCAAGCTCTCGTTTGCTTCCTAGAAACAAGTGAGACAACAGTGCAGGGTGAATTATTTCACTGGGATGATCAAACTGGGTCCTAGATGCCAGTATCCTCTTTCAGAATTGACATATTGACAGCTAGGCCTGGAGAGACCTGTATATAAAGCTTTTTGGGTAAAGGATGCCTCCCCAGAAACCCATATTTGTTCATTTGGTCATGTTACCAATCCCAATTTCTGCTGGCAAAAAGTTAGGCCAAATACTAGTCCCTTTGCAGTCAACGAAATCCGTTTGTTTCTGTGGGACCTGGATCTAGACCTTAGTGATGAAACACTTTGTTTTGAATTTATTTGAAATTGTTTGAAAGAGGATACTAGAAACTCATCCCTCTCTTTCTGTCATGAGATCTGAGAAATGTCAAAATTTCTTACACTGCATTCAGATTGAACAACCTAATTTAGGCCCTTCTGAAGAGCTTTTGTGGTCCTGAAAGGACTGTATCCTACAGTTTACCACAATCTAATGCTGTCATAATGTACTAGGAAATCTAAGAAGGCTTTCGTAGCCAGGAATAACAGTGCCGATAATGATGAGGTCTCATTCTGTGCCCAGAGGGAGAGGGGCAGCAATGTTCAGGGGAGAACACCATTCAACTCAGCTTTCTGTTGGACATCATTTAAACAGTGAGTACCTCTGAAGCGTGGCTAAAGCGAGAGGTACACACCTGTAATCTACCAGCACAGGGTGGGCTGTCAGGCCTGGGGCTGTGCCAGCGCCAGCGGGTCCCCGGTAGATGTGTGCCCCTCGCAGGCACACGGCCAGCTGAGGGCAGAACGAAACCAGCACTCGAGAGGTGACACACCAGACAGTCATGCCCAGATACTGAGCCACTATGACCTTTTTATTTGAAGTGATTTTTTGATAAACATTTGTAAATGTGTTGGGAGGGAAAACACCCCAAGTCTGATGCATCTTTTTAGAGCTTGTCCATATGAAACCTTAGGTGTCTTTTATATGAATTTATGCCATGAAAAGATCTCTGTTTTGATGAAGCACTTGACCCAATGAAATGCAAAGATCCTTTTTTTGCCATGCACACAATGGATGAAGGCTGTGCTAAGCTGGAAGAGGCCAGGTTTGGTGGGGGTTTCTTCAGTTTTCTTTTTAGAATCATTCCCTTTGCTGACTTTTGAAGTTCCAGTCCAGTAGTTAACCTAGTTAAGCTCAGCACGTCTCTCATGTTAATGTAACTTTTTGACTGCACGTCCTGTTCCCGAGGGCCTTGCCATCTTATCTGTGCAGGTGCTGTTAAGAGCTGTTATAGCGAATGTTTTCTAATTTTCTCCAAGACAAGCATTCTAACCTGCACTTTGAGGGCTTTGCTTTTTTATTTTTGTCTTTTTAATGGCCAGGATTATTTTGTTTTCCAAGTTTTAAAAACCTTAATAGAGTCTTCACCTATGGCATTGTTTGAAACTTTGTATATCCTTAAGTAATTTAATTACCCCTCATTACTAAGAAAAAAAGAGGAAAAAATGCTTTATAAAATTCATAACTTATTGCTGATTTGAATGGGTTGTTAATTTCAGTCCTTTAGATTTTATTTTATTGTTTTAGATAGGGTTGGGTAAAAAGAGGTAAAATAAAGTAAAAAAATAAAGACAACCATATTTAGCAGTGCAGTGGAATTGTGTTTAAATGTTAGCATATGGTCCCCATTAAAGTAGCACTTTAACGCCATTAAACATTTCTGTATCTGAAATGAGTTGTGTTCTTCCATCTTGGTCATTCCTGTCACTTCAGCCAGCTGCTGTTCTTCTTGTGCCCTTCGGTCCTGCGGTGACATCCGGAGTGAGTCTCATGTAGACTTTTGCACTGTGATAAGTTGCCTGTGTTTAAGTACTCTGATGTTTCCTCCACTCTCCAAAATGTGTCATTCCCTGTAAGAGGCACAACACACATGCTTGAGTAGAGAAATAATCTTTCCATGGATGTAATGAATGATTTCTCTCCAGTATGGGTTTTTTTAAATTAATTTGCTTACTAAGTTTGCATCTGGTTGCAGTTGTTAAACGTGTTTTCACTTGTGTGCATGTAATCCAGTGTCTCAGTCCATCTGTTCTTTCTGGGAGGTTACCTGGCAGGAGCAGGAGTCTGCCACAGAGTGAATTAAGCTCGAGGCTACAAATGGAGCCCAAGGGCTTTGAAAGAAGCAATGCTGCTTGAACTTACATTTGGGGTCTATATGATCTCTAGATGACACAAGGCTTGAAACAGTCTGTAGAGTGGTGAAAGGTAGGAAACTTCAGCTCTAGCAAGGTCTTATTTATTCATTATTATACTCCTTAGAAGTGTTGACAACTGGCAGTGCTGGTGCTGAGCAGTTGGATACCAGTTAGATTTATTTATTTATGAGCCCTTTTCCGTAGCTCTCACAGCACCTCCTCTTTCCTGTTATTCCTGTTTGTGTTAAATGCCCATTTTGGAAAGCAATTCAACAGCTGAGAAGCACTGAAGTTCAAGGGGTGGAGAATGGCTGTGCTCTCCTAGTTGGTATAAAACAGTGACATGCCTATGGTTGGAATAAATGCATTTGAAATGTTTGTTTGTAATGCTCTGGGGCAGTTTGGTATTTCCTACCTTTTCTGGTGTTGTGGTCTCAAAGGGGTCCTGATCTCAAGTGCAAGTAAATGGGGAAAATGTCACAGGAGATGAACTTCCATCACCAGCCACCTGCCTGGCTGCTCAGCCAGCTGCAGTGGTCCAGCCAGGGGGAGGTCGAGGACGAAAACAAAACTAAAAACCTTTCTAATAACTCCAAAGACCCGTTATTTGTTGCTCTGGTGCTGGTGGGTTCTTTGTAGCAGATCCTAGCAGATTTCAGCTAGAGTTTTGATAATTTCTTAAGTGATGGAAGCATTTCTCTGGCCTTTCAAAGTTGTCCTCTCTGCCCTGCTTTATTTCTGCTTTGTGGACTCTGCCTTTTCTCACCTCACTCACCTGCCATCCTCCTCAAATCTCCCTTCACTGTTCTGATCTCTTGTGTTGCAGCGTTCAAGATGACCAATTTTTAGAGAAGTTGCTGTAATTTTACAAGAATATGGTGACTTTTCCTGTAAAAGCAGAATTGGATGCACTTTCCTGAGGCAGCCCTCCCATGCAGCAGGCAGACATGCACACGCACGCACAGCTCCCTCATAAGCTCATTCTGTCAAGTCCTCCCTCTGTAAATTAGATCCCCAGTGGGTCTCTTTGCTACAGACAAACCCATTAAAAAGACCATCCAGCATTTTCCTTCTTTTGACACAAGTGTATTATGGAATGTCATCTCGTGTCTGCAGACAAGGTGGAGATGACTATCTGGCTGCATTTGTCACGGTTATCCTGTGGCGAGTTGTCACTTGAAGGTCATTTTAATGTCCGTTCCATTAGCAGCATGTCAGTGACGAAGGTGGTCTCACATCTGTCTGTCTCAAGAAATCTGTAGGTCAATAGAAAGGGGGTTAACTAGACAGACTTATCATTTTCTGTGGTTGGAGATTGTGTTTTCCTTTTGTCTGTTTGTTTGCTTGTTTGCTACCATCTGTTTGTGAGCTCCGGCCTCCTGCTTTGCCGCTTTGTTCTCTTGTACTCACTGTTCCCTGTTTGTTGTGTTGCCCTGTTGGAATGGGTGAAGCATTTGGCTTCAGTGGAAATGGGATCCATTGGGTGTCCTGACTGGAGATAGTTGTTCTCTTTTCTCCCCACCCAGGATCGTGAGCTTTTCTTGTGGTATTTTTTCTGACACCAAACATGCATCATTGGAGAGAGAAATCAAGGTCACTTCCTGGAAGAGAATGGTAAAAACCAGGGCTTTGTTCTGTGGTTACAGAGGTGATAACAATGAAAAGCTATATAAAAGCAGAATAGTCCTATTTTTTTTCCTGGAACTTTCTCCCATGTATACATTGTCCAGTGAGTGAGAAATTCCGTGACTTGATAGTGACTGAAACTCCTCTGCATCAGCAATGCAATCTCTGAATTGTCCTGTGGGACCCTCGGGGAAGAGGAGTGTGTCCTTCTGCCCCTCTGTTCCCCAGTCCGCACAAAATACCTAAAAAACACTGATGTGCTGCCACATCTTCTTGAAATGTGCCAACATATGAGTGACATTTGGGAGGATGAATACAGGAGAGTGGTGTCTGCACAAAGTTTTCCTTTCACTGAAGGGCAGGTTGTTTAACTGGGAATAATACACCAGCACTGGCCTCTGCTTCTCTGCTCATTTCCTCCTGCAAAGAGGGCTGATCCCTGCAGTTGTTAGGCAGAGGCAGGAACAGGGAGTCTGTGGGTGCTGGTGTTGTGGCTGTGGTACTAAATACCTTTCATGGAGGGGTTCTGTTTGTAGAGTTGTCTCACAACATGCATGTGTTGAGATCCCTTCAAAAGTGTCAAGGATGGGGGATTGCTCAGCAGCCTCTGAGAAGGGTGGATGTGTCCTTCGAGGTGTGGGTCGTACAGAGCTGAACTGTTGAGTCACATGGTGCTGCTGGCCTGGCTGATGAAGGTGGAAGTTCTGAAATGTAATTTATTTTGGGAAAGTTCTTCAACAATAGCCATGCCGTAAAAGTTGTGGGTAGTAGTTTATTTTTAACACAATGGAAAAAATCAGCTCCTTGGTTTGTAGTACCCCAGTGAGGCCTGGAGCAAGTGGTGGGGTGACCTGGGTAGTTTGGCCTTTAGAAGTCATCCAACATCTTGGCTTGCAGACTTCTGGACATGTGATGAAGCTTTATTTTAATACAACAAGGATACAGCTTCAGCAAGGATTATTTTTGATCTTGAGGGATGTTGCATGAAGGAATTTAAAGTGTTTTATGGTGGTTTTAATATTGTGGTTTCTAGTTAAAATGTACAGAGGCCTAGGCCATGACTTGGGCTACCAGTGCTCTTGCTAATGCTCCATTCAGCTAAGGTTAGGAAATTCTTTCCATTTAATCCCCTTTCAAAAATATGTCTCAAAACAATTAATTGGTTTGGATCTCCTCCTGGAAGGCTTGATGGGGAAATACAAAAGCTCTTTTCTATCCCAGAGTGGTGGATAACTGTACAAAATAATATCCATCACCCCAGGAAATCCCAGTTTCAGCAGGTCAGTCAGACAGGTAAGGTGTAAAATGCAGCATCACTCATATTCCTCATGGATAATGTCTCTGGGAAGTAACAGTCAGCAAAGCCTGTGGGAAGGCTTTGCACTTCTGTACAGACCAAGGAGTCTGTGTGAGGTCAGTTCAGTGTAGAAAGGGAATTGCTTTACAGAAGAAAGCAATGCAAGTGTTTTTATGTAGCAGAGCCTTCAGCTCAAGACCAGAGCTGGCTTGGGTAGGTGGCACCATCATCCCAACGCAAATGCCCCTCCTTATTTTACCATCTAAGTGAAGGTTTTTAGAGCCCAGATAAAGATTGGACAAATTACAATGCAAAGAGCAGCACCAGCTGCCAGACAGCAATCCTTCTCTTGAGCCTGGTCTGGGAATGCTTTCCACAACCTCACTCTTCACATAAATGTTGCAAAGAGAGTGGTTTCCCAAGACCCTGCCACAGCTGCTGCAGGTGAGCAGAATCTCAAAGGGAAGCACAGAAGTTTGCTGTAGATTTTGCCTTCTAAACATCTCCACTCTTGCAGTGCAGTCCTCTCAGGTAGAGTCCCTTTTTGTATTAACAAACCTGTGAGACTGAGCAGCCACATAAATGCCACAGCACTCACTGGCTTTAGGGAAGGCGAAAGAGAAATGGATTGCCATGACCATGAGAATTTCAATTTGCTACTACTGAGACTTCTAAATACTTAAACTGACTGGGGCAATCCTAGATCTGAGTCAGGTTTATACTGGTTTAATTCCCACAATCGGTTTCAGTTTGCACAGGACTGAGGCTGTACTAGATAAAAGTAAGGCCCTATAGGAAATGGTTGAAGAGGAAACATGCAGCCCATACTGGTCATTTTGCACAGTACCCTTATCTGACAGACACAAATCTCTGTTCTCCAACAAATATCTCTTCCATCTCTGTAGCTTGGGGGGTTTGAACTCTTTCCTTTTACAGTAACTTTCCCTGTAATTTCAGTGTTTTTAAGTACTCTCTGCCTGTAGCAGGATTTGCTGGCACTGGGGTAGGTAATTTGTGTGCAAAGGCCCAATGCAGAGCATGAGTTCCCAGGCTTCTTGCTGTCTAGACCAGCTTTATAAAACTGGAAAATAAATTGAAAAAAAAAAAAAAAACCCGAACCAACTAAAACACCATCAGCCACATTTCAGGTGAACTCAGAATTTGTAATGCAAGGAACCTTGTGTTTTGGCAATTACCAGCATTGCTTCATGCAAGATTTATTTTTATTACATGAATTTCTCAAGCCACTTTACTGAGGCTGTGTTCCAAAGCCAGATTAAATGAACTGGTCCATCCTGCAGATGAGGCAAGAGCATAAAAAAACTTGATGTGTTACAAGGAATGGCTGTGTGGCCAACACAGCAGTTTTGGTGGGGCTGCTTTCTTGTTCGTGTAAGTTGTTCTCAAGTTTTCTCTTCATAGATGAGACCACCCCAGGCACAGTGGTCTCATTGCTTCACTTACTCCAGGTAAGGTGTTTCAGGAAAAAGCCAATCAAAACTTTCTTTTAGCATTTCTTTGCAGTGCCCAACAGAAGAGTTGCAGCAAAGTTCATGGGGCAACCCCATTACAAGAGGTGACAATTAAATACTCAGTGGAAAGGTACAAGTTTTGCTAAACGTTTTGAAAGGTTCAGCTAAAACAACTTGGGCTGGACTGTCCCTTTCAGGGGTGGCTCACACCAGCCATTGTTTTCTGATGATTTACTCTATTGCTCTCCAGAGCTAGTGAACAAATAAATAGCCCTGGGATGATCTATTCATTGTATTTATTACATTAAAGATAATTGGATTGAGCCTTCTTTTCTAAAGACTATTTTCTGTTAAAAGAACAGGTGGAGTTCAGAGTAGGCTTCCTGAAAACTCCAGTTCTGCCTGCTTTAGCATGTGTCGGTTCTGACTTCAAGATGCTCCTTTTGCTTAAGTGAAAGGGACACTGTATCACAGCCACCTGTGAAAGACAACAGGTGACCTTCCTCAGCACTGAGCTGTCAGTGTGGCACGACTGTCACCTAGTTAATGTCACTGCTGGGACACGTGTTTGTAGCTGCAGGCTGCAGTACAAACTCCCTTTCTAAAAAGCAGATTATTTTACTCTTCGACATGATTTCTGTGCAAAAGAAAATTTAACCCCCGCCCCCGCTACCAGTGAAGATAAGGAATTAAGAGAGATACTCTCTTATGTAATGTAATACTCAGAGCCACTTCTGAGTATTGCATTCTGTCCAGCAGATTCTGCTGTACTCACCCCTGTCCTGATGATTTACCATTGTCCTCCCCCCATGAATAATTCCACTTTACCAAATATATCCAGCAGATTTTAAACACTTTATTTAATAAAAGTTAAACATACAAAACTGAAATTAACACACTTTGTATTCATAAAAATCACCTTCTCCCATTACAGGAAGAACCTTTTTCTATGTATGGATTCTAAACTACTGCTTGTAGAGTTTAGCTTGAGTTGTGACTCAGGTAACTGATGGACATTTCCACCAATCAGTGCATCAACAATTGCTGACGTGACCTGATCTAGTTAACAAATTACAAAATGAGCTACATTAACATAATATACAGGGAAATAATGGTCAGGGTTAATGGACAAGACACACATTTTATTTAATGGGGGAAATAGCTGATGTACTCTTGTCCATTAACTCAGCCCTAGATTTTACAAAAATAATATCTACATTGTATACAGGGCTACCCATTAACTTCTTTAAACACATTACGGGTTCAGAGGTGGCATCACTACCGTAAGTGCGAGACAAGGAACAGAGGAAAGCAAATCACAGAGAGAGTACAAAAAAGCAAGAGCTTTTACACGTGGATTCCTGAAGAAAACTGAAGGGGCTCAGCAGCACTGTAATACAGCTGAAGGTACAATGGACACTAGGGCCAGTCAGTTATGTAAGGACAGAAACTCCCGGCTAACCTTGACTCACTCACAACTAACTAAGTGGGATCTAGGCATTAACATCTGCTGTGCTGTGGTTCTCCTACTCTGGATGGGGGCCCAGGCACAGGCTGTCACTGCTGTGACTGTACCAACACACCTACAAGATCTACAAGGGAGGATAGGACTCCTTTCCACAGCACCAGCTCTGATCCCTGGGGATGGGTGGGGACTCTTAAGTACAGTTCCTTGTCCTATGGTTTTCTGGTTACGTTTCATTAACTTCCTATTACAATTTGATGAGTATTTATAAAACAAAGAAAGAAAAACAGCCAACAAGAAACAGCATCTCCTCTGCTGAAATTCAAGTGCAAGAAATTTGGACTGGAATTAAGTCAAATTTATTGTTTCTAGAACGTAAGTGATCATTAGTAATAAAGATCCTATCAGCCCTGTTCTGCCCTCATTTACAGCTGTACAAACTGATCCACAGTGGATTTGTAAGGGAGTTATTTAAACTTTCTTAGCAATTCCATGTGACATGTCAGCTCTCTCCCAGAGCTGCAGCAGCTCTGTAATGCTGAACATGTCACAGACAGCACCGTGACTACAGAAACCAGGGAGGCTCTTAAGGTGCCATTTTTATACCACCACTTTTTTTGAAGGGAAAAAAAAAAACCTTCACTACTGGTATGAATGAAAAGATTCAAAGCTGCAGACAAACACTGCTTTGAAAGTAACAGGCAACAGCAGTTCATGAATGTTTACCTGCTACAAAAAGTTTAATGGTTGGGGGGGGGCTCAAATCAATAACTGGAGATTTAAGGCTCAAATCAGCTGAAGCCAAAGTGATGGTGACAAAATGGACTACTCACTATGTGCCAACAAATAATTTACTTTTAGAAAAATATAATGATAAAAAGGTAAGTGTAAAGCCCTGCAGAGATGAAGTTCCACCTTTTCCACCTGTTACTGAGGCATCAGATGCCTGACATTATATTTAGAGGTATCTTGATACTGTGTCATAGGTTTGTCTGCAATTCCACATGTTCCAACGCCAACCTTGCCAGTTACGCTCTCAGGGGAAGCAAAAATACTCCTTTTCACCTGCAAAAAAAAAAAACAGAAAACACCATTACTGAAGAATTACTAGCTGGATTTTACAAAAAAAAAAAACCCAAACCCAAGCAATCATTACCATCTGAAGTGCTTGAACATTCTCAACTTTTTCCCTACAGATGGGGACACTTTCTAACAGCCAGCTCAGATGTGTTGTCACTGAGTGAAGCAATGGGGCTGGGAACTTCTGGCGCCTCAGTACTGGATGTGATTGTGGTACTGAGGATCTCAGGTCAGGCCAATAAGGAATAAAATTCCCCTCTCATAAGGGCACCTCTAATAATTGCTCAAAAGGAAGACTGAAGTTTTACCACTATGTCTGGCAGCCCTTGGTCAAGCCATGACAGAAATGGACTAAGACTTCATGTCCTTGCTACCTTTTTTGCCCTACACTTGCTGTTCCAGGGCACATCTTCAGCACTGTGCCTCCTGGGTCATAAACACAGCAAGAAGCCAGACTTGGAGGTTTAGAGGGGCCCTCAGGTTCTTGGCTCCAACAAACACCAGCTGGCAACTGATGCAAGCCTAGTTCTCCCAGCCAAGTGCAAGCTCACCCTCTTAGAAGCAGCACTCCTCCAAAACAATCCAGTAAAAAAACAGGCATTTGAAGTGCACAAAATACAAAACTGCTCACTTCAGAATCCCAAAGACACCCAAATCCTCGTGTTGCATCTCTTTAAAAACCACCTCCTTCCTTCTCCCAAGGTACTGCACAGAAGTCTATGCCCTGTTGCTACTCACATACTGACAAAAAGTAAACAAACCTGGCCTTTTTTGTTTTTAGAATAGGCTCTGTTGTTAAACTGTTGCCACTTGACTTTCTGGTCCTCTCGTTCCTGTTCAAGTTCTTTAATTCTCTGAGCTTTTTTCAAAGCTTTCTTCTTTTTATACTCTCGTTGCTGGGCTATCATCTCTTTTCTGCAGAAACAGAAAAAGAAAACAAAAAACAAACTCCACATTTTATGTTTGTGCCTCTTTCTGTAACAAACTAAAATCTGACTGTAACACAGACATGCACATTAGTTTTCCAGAAGTAAATTACAGAAATAAAGCTTGCAAATCTTCACCGTTTCTAGGAGATCAAAAAAAAAAAAAAAGAAACCCACCCAAAAACCTAAGAATCCAAACCTAATCTTTCCATTAATAAGCATTACCTTACTTATTTGGCATAACAACAACCACCAAGCACACTTGAGGAGCCCATGCCAAACAGCAACCCATGGGATTGGGTGCAGTTCATTTCTGGGTGAAATGGAACCTGTCAGCTCTTCTACATTTCAGAAACATCTCGGGTTTGGAAAATGCGAATAACCAACTGGAGTGAAAAGCCCAAACTTTTTTGGAGGTCTGCAAGATTCTGTTGCTATCAATTATTGGACAGGTATGGAAGGAAAAGGACAAAGATTACTTCAAGGACAAAGTGAAGATAAGGAAGCTGAAAGAGTCAGTCTATGCCGCAATTCCCTTTTAGGGAAGGGATCACTGGCTATAACAAACTCTGATGAACTGTACCATTTTTTTTTTTTTCCAAAGTAAAAAAAAGTTTTCAGCCCTTACAAATACCTTCCTGTGTTAGACATAGCAGAATACTAAGTAAATGTAAATTTAAAACAAAAAGAAACCAAAAAAACACCTATTTCATTAACCAATTTTTATAGGTGAGGGACAAAAAGAAAAAACAACCAACCCAAAACCAACCCACAAAGCACCATTCAGACTTCTATCTGTGTATTACTTACTTGGACATGGGTTTGTTGCCACTGTCCTCTTTTGCTTTCCTTCCCTCTTCCACAGGCTTGAGGTTGAACAGAGGTGTGACTTCAGCATTGCCATATCCAGCAAATGTAACCGCAGCTGTTCCATTCTCCTCATCTATTTCTTCAATCTCAGCTTCGTAACACCTGTAAAGATATCATGGCTGTAAGCATGTGAGTAAAGCTTTAATACTCAGCCCTTCAACACCTACATCAGCCAGCTAATGCCACTAAGTGAAAAATATGCAGATACCAGCCTGCATTTTCAGGAGTAATACACAAATCAAACCAAGATATTACTGTCTTTAGGTCAAAGGGACACAGGTACAAAGATGGAATCTGCTGTTATTTGACCTTTAGCTTCAACAAGCAATGCCCTCACAGCTATCACAACTAATGATTAATGCTGAGGCCAATCTAATCAGCTATCCTGATTTGGTTTTAGTTCTGGCAGGTCATGGGATAGGAAAAAAAATGCTGCAATCACAGAACTCATTGAGGAGTTTTAGAAAATGTCAGCTCAGAAGTGCAAAGCTTTGGTTTCATTTTTCTCCATAACACAAAGAATTAAGAAAAACTGAAGCTTTCAAAACATTCCCTCTTCAACACTTTAAAGCTTAAAAGTTTTCTTATTGATTTAAAGCAGCAATTTTGAAATTTTCACAGAAATCAGTCCATTTCATATTTATGTGTATGAAACACTTTGGTCAAACTGATCTCAAAATGGGAAAAATAAAAAAAAGACAAGTGACATTTCCAAAAATATTTAAAATAACTGTGTCTAACTTAAGGACAAAAGGATATATCTAGAGCAAACACGGGAAAAAATGAAGTGTTTCACAGACAATATTCTAATTAACATTTACTAAATTAATTTATTGTGTGTTTTCAGTGGGCCAACATCTTGAGCTGAGTTAGGTGCAAAAACACATGAAAACCCAAAAGTCTAGCTAGCTCTTTATGAAACACTGTTCACTTATGAAATGCTGCAACAGAAGAAGCAGCATTTCTACTTTTTTAAAAAAAGCAGAACAATAAAGTCCAATAAGATGCATTTCCATGAACACTGACACACTCTTCCCCAAGCTCGGAACCTGTAACCAAGGGATGAGGCCAAAAAAGAATGACCCAATGGTGACCTAAGACTAAGAGATTCAGTTTTTAAGTTCTAACACAAAATATTTTACTCATTAATAAACAGAAGAACTGTTTACTTTTAGATTACTTTTCTACTTAAGATATCAAGAGCTACACCAAAATCTTTACATGGTTATTAGGTTGTTAAGAGAAGTGTGTTCATCCAATAATAGAGCCTCTCTCCAAGGGGTAGCAATTGCAATATTGGTCCTGCATAATCAGGTTTTTTTAAGCTGCAAGTTACACATCTGCAGTATGAAAAGGAATTTCTGAATGTTTGTTTCCAAGTTTATGGAGTCAGAATGATTTGCTTGGGTTCCCAGAACCACACAGGATAATATATGAGACCAAACCCAAAAGGTTGATTAATTCTATAGTTACATTACAGTTATTTTATAGCCAAACCCAGCATTTTCAATTAAAAATTGAACATTAATTTTCCATTAGAGGCCCAAACTGAGATACAGCAAGAATTTTTCTTCACAGTAATTGGTAACACACATAGATGAATGCAATGACAAATCATGAATTGCACATCCCAAAAGCTTTACAAGATTGTCCTAACAGACCAATTCTTTCCATCTACCATTTATTACACCAGCAAATGGATTTTACAAAAGCTACCCTACTTTTATAAGGTTAGTGAAAAAAAGGGCCCCCATCTCTTTGCTACTTAAAATACTGACCTTTAATAAAACAGTCCAAGAATACTTAATACCACATTTATTTCATAATTTCTTTTTGCTTTTAGTCACCCTGGTCAATTCAAACTGAATGAAAGTCTCTTACCATTGCACTATTTCATGTAACTGTTAGAGAAGTTTTCTACACTTACTGTCCATCCTCACTCCATATGGCCATACACCTGTCCCCAACCTTCCATGAGTGACTGGGCAGGGCGGACGCGGAGCTGTCAGAACTCGCAAGAGTTTCTGAAGGTTGTGTTGAAAGGAGGTCTTTGGTTAACTCTATGACTTCCTATAAAAGACAAAAATCCACAAAAAATAATTTTTCAAATTCCTCTTACCAAGCATATTTTTACCCCAAGCTTACTGGTTTTGGTTTGATTTTTTTTTTAAGTTACTGTATTATATTCATTGCCGATGTGTGAATTACACTCACTTTCGTTTCTTAATAATTTAATTAAACTCATTAATTACAGTTGTAGATAAAAAATGTATGGTCCTCACTGTACTGCTGTAAAGCTGTCCATGCTCTCCTCCAATTCTCAAAAAGTAGCCTATTATTTTTTATAGCATCCCGACTCGGGGTGGCAGAGCACCCTCCAAGCTGTGAAGCCCTCTCATTTTGCTACAAAGCACACTAAAGAACTGGCTTCCTTAGGTCATTTTCATAGAAGTGTTTGTTTTTTTCCTAAGTTCCCTGACTTTGAGATTTCAGGTCAGGCCTTGCTAATTCAAGATGACACAGTAACAACATTTCCCAGTTCCTTTACACATGATTCATTTGCAAGCAGGAGCTTGCAAAACCCTCTCCCAATTTCCTGTAAATGTTATACTAAAGACTAAGCAATCAAGACCTCTCTTGGATTTCACTAGGGTTAAAAGTCAAAGGAGACAGCACCTAAAGGGCCATGTAAACTTTCTGTATAATGCAAAGAAACTTTGCTGGCTCTAAAGAAGAAAAATTCTTCAATTCTTTGAGTACCTCAGCATCAATGAGTCACTCTCCTTAACAAACAGTAAACATTTAAGTCAGGGGAGGGTTACAGGCAGCGTTCAAAGCCTGAACTTTCCTCCCCATTTCACATCTTACTTCAGCTATGGGCATACAAAGACTCAGGAAAATGCAGTAAAGGAGCTGTTCATCATCCCTTAAGAACCTAAAGGATTATAAGCACTTCCCAAGTAAGTTTATACATCATAAACTTGCATGCGCTTTTATCTGATAAACTATGCATCTAGCATCAAAGGCCCAACAGTTTGTTTCTGTTGCAGTATTTAATGTCTGAATTTCCAACAGCTAATAAAAGGTTTGCTCTTTGCTTTGGAGGAGCTGCTGGTTAACAAGTACTCCAGTGAGCACAGTCACTAGCAACTGTGAGCACAGGAACACACAATTACTTCTACTACTTAGCTCACCATTTTCCTAATACCACAGCTAAAGCACAACAGATTTTGATTGTCAAGTTACCTAATTTGAGAACATACAGCATTAGCCTAATTCTTCCTCCCAGGTGCAAAATCCCAAACTATTCCTTAACATACAGGTAGCTGTATTCTGCAAATGCAGGAGGCATCATGGCTTAAGACAAGTATCTCTCTCAGCAGGTCAAGTACATCACATCAGGCACAAGGCACTCCTGAAAACAAGTGTTTCAGGTATTGCAGCTACCAGTAACACCAAACTGTTGACTAATTCTTGCCTCAGAGATGGCTTATTCTAGAACTTGGATGTGAATAGTTTCAGACAAGCCTACCAAGAATCCTTTGAATTTAACCAAGTCACTTACACAGAAGGCTATTAAAATAACCAAACTTTTGGTAAAAATCTTCATCCGTTATCCACATACTGTAATGCTCAGCTGATAAGACAGAGACATTAATTTTATTGCAAGCCATGAGACAGTTCTCAAGTCTTTAAGAGATCATTCCAAGAAAATTTCTGAGCAGGACTTGGACTACCACAGCAGCTCAGTACAGCCAAACAGGTTGAACAGCATGGCTTGGTGCCACATCCCCGTGATAAGGAGGTGTGACCCACAGGGAACACTACGTAGTTTGCCAAGATTTTTCCTGACCAACTGGTCTTCACAAAGCCAGACAGAGTTCTACACTCCAGAGCACAACACCCACAGATCTCATCTCCAATTACAGAAGATGACAGCTGCCATCAATCCTAGAGAAGGTAAGTTTGGGTCTTGGGTGCACAGATACTGTCCTAGAAATGCTTTGGTGAACCGAAAAGCTAATTACTTCTAACAATTTCTTCTAATATTTAGTCTTGAATAATCTAAGCATACAAAATGCATCAGTACTTATAATAGGAAAAAGATGTTTCAGTAACATAGTAACCATCTTTTTGAACAGACAAAAAGCTGTTTAGTTGGGACACTGATGCATCAAACCCACTCTTACAGCTGTTTGCTTAGTTGGCATATATCAAGTCTGCAAAACATTATGTCATTTTCAAGGTGGAACATACGGATAGCAAACCTTTTGGGGACGAAAGTGTAAAGATCTTCCCCATTCTGTGCAGAAAGCTTTTATTAAAAAGTTTGCAAGTTGTCCTTTCACATCAATGATCTCTGCATATCAAAGCCGAGGTCGTGTTGGTATCGGAAATATCATCCCATATGGGTTTTGCTGTGCATTTTAAAAATATAAAAATATACACATGCTTTTAACAGTGTACAACAGAGCACATTCAGATGATCTATAAAGTGCCTTGCGGGCACAAAGCCTTTGCAGTTTACAAGGAATTCTAAAGATCACTCTTTGGAGGCACTACTTGTGTTTTGGTTTTGAAGCCCCAATCTTTTACTGTTATTTCCACACAGAGCAGTGGTCACTGAACCTTGCACTGGTAGTTGTATATATTTTATACCTGATGGCTAAAGCAATCCACAACAGAAATGAAGCAGCATCTTGCACTCTCATGGCAGATTTTAACAGCACTGCTGGGATTTGCTATATGCCAATGTGTCTTTATATGAACAAGAATCTAAAAGACCACTCACATTTAAAATTAGGCTGGTGGCCTTCCTGTCACTAAACCACATCCCAAGGACCAGAAATGGGTTTTAGCTGTCAGGAACTCACTAAACTCTTGTGACAAATGAAAAACACAACTGTTTTCCTTTCTTATATAGAAACACAATCAAGACTCAGATGCACAAGGAATACAGAACTACACTCCAAAGCTTTTAACACTGCAAATGCCTTTAATGAGTAAGCAGGTTCTGGATCAAGTTATTTGATAACTCAGTAAGAACATCATGGTAAGCTAAACCATCAGGCTTCAGCATTAGTAAAAGCAATAAAAAATAATGACTTTGAGAAATGCTTCAGGGGAAAAAAAATTAAAACCCAGCACACAGTAAAGACAGCACTGGCATATCTTTCACCTCTCTGGCCAAAGTTTAAAGAAAAAAGAGTTCTCTGTATAAATTAGTACATCTTTTTAGCAATCCAAAAAAATATACTTAAAATAGGTCACATACTTTGGGTTTTTCCAAACCAAGGCTATCAAGCTATGTGGAATGAAAGTAACTAGCCCACCAAGTGTCTGGTTTTTTATTTGCAGGACAAATATTTAGGAAAGTCAAAACACTTGTAAAAGACCCTGATGTTTCACCTACCCTCAGGTTCTCACCTGTAAGTCTTTCTTCAGTTTCAGTAAATCCTCATTGTCTGCATTGCCAGATAAGGCAGCCTCGACTTGCTGGAGCTGAGCTTTGTAGCTGGCCAACTGCTTCGCAAGGTCTTCTGACATCTACAAGAAACACACACACATCCAAACCCCTCATCAAAACAACGGCTTTGCTGCTTTTTAATCACGCCTTGTGGTCCAAGTGAGGTGAAATGACAACAAAAATAAAAGCTGTTACTAACGTGTTAGAAACACAGCTCATTAAGTTTCAATGATGAGTTTTTGTTCAGTAATTTGACTACAGATACCCGCTTATTTAATTTTTGCGCAGTTCCGGCTGCTCTCCAGAGCCTTCAGAAGAACAGAGCGCCCAGACACGTGCCCGTGTGCGGGGTACCCGCACAGCTTACGGCGTGTGAGCAGCGGGGCCTTGAGCAAGCCCCGCAACTCCCCGGCTCCTTAAAAATGAATGCACGTCCCAACAAACCCCGCGCACTGCGGTGTGTGCCTCCGGGTGCAGCACATGCCGAGCCTCAGCGCCGAAATCCCCTGCGGCACCGGGAACCGGCCCCTGCCGGGCTCCCAGCGCGGGAGAACAGGCGGGCCTGGGCCTGCCGCCGGCGCGGGCCCTTCCCAGGCCCAGGCCGGGCCCAGCCCAGGCCCGGCTCGCTCACAGCGGGCAGGGGCTCGGCTCGCGGGGCCGGCGGGGCCCACCCGGCGGTCTCACCTCGGCGGTGCGGGGTGCGGGCCGTGCCCGGGCCGGGGGCTCCGCTCGGGGTCCCGTCAGGCCGCGGCCGCTGCGCTCCGGCTCCTTCCGCCGCCGCAGCCGGGGGGTGGGGGGGGCGCCAAGGGCGGGGCCTCGGCCGGCGCGCGCCAGCGCTCGCGAGAGCGGTCACGTGTGCTGCCGGCTCGCGAGCGCGTCACGCGGCCCCGCGGGTCACGTGGCGGGCCGCCCCGCCCACAGCCCCGCGAGGGGGCGGGGCCGCAGCTGAGGGGCGGCTGAGGGCCGGGGTGGGCGGAGCCGGGAATTTAAAGTTCCTCCCTTAAAATAGCGCTCTGTGAGTCTCGGCTCCGGGAACCGTGGTAGGTTTGTGCTTCGGAGCACTCGCTGCTGCACGGGATCAGGAGTCCCTGACCCTGCCTTCACCCAGGGGCTTTGCTTACTCACGTCTTTATTCCTGACAGTATCAAGCAGAGCAACACCCTCTGGCTACTTACACTACCATCAGAACCACGCGCAGAAACTTACTACCAAGCAGCTTAGAAGAGAGTAAGTTTCAATATTCGTCCTGCGACAGGAGAGAAAACAGAGGAGAAAAGCTCAGTGGCTTCTTCAAGCCTGTCACAGGAAGAAATATATATTTCTAGTGGAAAGCCAGTGATTAATTTGGCTGTGAGCCAGACAAATTAAACAGATGCCCAAAAATTTTCTTCATATTAGCAGGAGGATCAGTGTCTCCTGCAAACATCCTGTCCCTCATGGTCACAGGCACATGGTGCTGCACAGGAAGCTGACTTCACTCCCTGCATTTGTTTATGTATTATGAGGAAAATATATCTACTGTGTTCTATGACACTTGATGTATGTCCTCCAAGGATATCCTGATGCTGAATGAAACACACTCCTGTATCTTGGTGTAATTAAAATGCAGAAATTACTGGACACTGTTCAGAGATGATTGATGAGACCAAGTGTAACAATGACAATAGCAACAGCAACTTTTTGGTGTTTTCATTTTTATGCAGTCAAAAACTAAAAATAGTTAACGAAACATTTTCTGATAAGACTTTGTGGACAGATCAGCAACTGTTGAAATGCATACAGAGCATTTTTTTATACAGAGCAATCCTAATGACGTTGTGAGCACATCTATCAGTCAGAATGGGCATTTGTACAATCAATTTCAGTTTCAATTAGTACAATCAATTTCAACTTCACATTTCAGGACAAGAAATCTATGCTGTATCTGTAGGACTGAGAGGGTCTGAGAAGGCATCCACTGTCCAGCTATCTCCAAAGGCAGCAACAGCAAACAGGAGAACACTTCTGTGGTTGCATCAGCAGGAGCAAGCGTAAAGAGGCATTTATTTCTGTAAAAGTTTTGGTGAGAGTTAATACTGAAGTAGTTTTATGGTTGTATAGTAGAGTATGTAGTTTATAGTAGAGTATGGAGTTTTATGTGGTCTGCAGAAATCTAAAAAGAGGCACCAACATTACAAGATATATATATGTATATATGTTATATATAGAAAGACAAGCCAGATCTTGATATGACTGATCTTTAATTCCTACAAATTGAAAATTCTCATTAATTGCATCATTAACACCGGATTTATCTTCACCTAAAAATAGAGACCTTTTTTCTGTCTTTGACTAAAGCTCTTTTATACTACATTGAGGAAAAACGGTGTAAGGAGGACATCTTCCTGCTGTCTTACAGATTACACTTTTTCTAAAAATATGTTTTCTAGTTCATTAAATGTTGTCTGCTTGGATGGATACGTACATAGTAGCACATTAGCATTACTTATAGCAATACATATAACTTAGCAACAGGGGAAAAAAGGCAACTTAATTGCCTTTTACCAAAGGCAAACTCTGTTGCCATTAGCTTTGTGCTTTCAGCTGTGATTCCCAGGGGAAGCTGTCCGAGTGACCTGGCTGTACTTGCAGAACAACGAGGTAAAATTGGTGTGAGCGGAGCCCTTGTGACCGCGCTGGGAATGGTAGCCGGGAATGGCCCAGCTGGGTGGACGGTGAGGTTTGCGGCACCGGGGCTGGCTGGGCATGCCTTGGAAGGAAGGGGCTGCCTGCCTTCAGGGAAATCTGCTGGCGCGTCCCCCGGCTCTGCTTGGCTTGTCCAGGAGGTGGTAGTGGTGCTGCACAAGAGCTCTGCATCGCCAGCCGTGTTTAACTGGCTACTCGGAAAACAACTCTGCTGCGGGTCCACAATTCCGCCTCTTTTTTGCAGGCTGCTGCGTGATTTTTATGGCCAGATAATGGGAACGTATATAGGAAGTTGTTTCTGAGGGTAACTGGGACTATGCGGTCTTTTGAAACGCGGATGTGCTTTGGTAAATAAGTACAATTAAATCAGCAGCATTCTGCATTCCTAAATGTTAAATCTTGAAGCATTTAAGGATCAGAAATCCGAGTGCTGAGCAGCAACCAATGCTGTGAAGATGTTATTATGTCAAAATGATTTAATGTCCTGTTTTTCAGCTTTGTATGGATGTGTTGTTGTGCTCAGCACAGAGACCTAGCCACTAGCCAAAAATTGGCTTCTGCAAACAAACCGGTGTGTCCTCATGACAGAAATTGCAACCCAAGTCTAGGCCAGAATGGAAACTGAATCTTTTTAGGCTTTTCTGGTAGGCTGTCTGCATGGCAGACATTGGCCTGTATTTGGGGCAGTATGTCAATCTTGAAAGTTATTGGTATATTAATTTAGATTAAGAAAATATAGTATTAATATTTCAATTTTAGGATTGTTTTCCTGAAGGTGCAGGGGTTTTTTGTTCAGTTGTCCTGTGCCTCTAAGCAAAATCTGCTTTATTTTTGGGGAGGCGGTTACCATTTGTCATTATAAGCAGAACTGTCAACTTTGTCCATAGATTCCATTATGCAATATTTCCCATTATGAGGCATTTTGTTGTTGTTGCTTCTGCAAAATTTACTTCTACCACTTGATTTTGGTTTTTTTTTCTGCACCAGCTGTTTGAGTCTGACTGAACTTAGCAGTTCAAAGCTTGGCTCTTATAAAACCACGTTATAGAAAGAAATTCTGCTTTCCCAGACGCTTGATTAAAATACACACACTGGTGAGAGGTTCAAGTGCCTCTTTGCTTTAAAGCGTGGGCTGAACATTTCTCAGGGAAGTTCTGTGTGTTTTGGGTCTCCATTTTTTGCTGTTTTACTCTCCTGAAATTTGGCCTAATGGTCAGATTTTTCAATGCCCACTTACACAGAAGTTTGTGTGGAAGGGAAGTCACGTAGTGTGTGCATTCCTGTAGATAATTTGACTCTTTGCAGCCCAGGTAATCAGTACAAATTGTGGTGCTAAGCAAAGAAACTGAAAGTTCAAACATGTTCTGTCCTCTGAATTACTGCAGAAATTATTCCCATTGAAAAAGGCACAGTGAATAAAACTGTGGAGGAAAAGTGAATCAGAACTCAGTGAAGAATAAAATCCAGGGTGAGGCAGCATGGGGATAAGAAAAAAATATCAGAATTAGGAAGAATGGAGTGAAAACTTGCACCCTTTTTTATGTCATCCACTTCAAAGGGATTTGAGGCTCTTGGATTTCCATTCTATTGCAACTGACAGCTTGTGGGAATGCCAGCTTACATGGGAAATGACAGCCTGCCAGTGTGATCGTTTACTGGCACAAGCAGCAGGTCCCTTTGCTGGGTCTTGATCTGGCCTACACAACACAGACTGTCAGATGGGATTTGCAGCTTTGTGTGAGCCTTCAGTTTGGAGCAATATTTCAAGTTTTTCTCTGAGGCAACTCTGCCATCTGCATCAGGGAGGGTCAGCCCTGGAGACCTGGCACTGCAGGAGAAGGCAGCTGGACATGCTGGTTCTTCTTCTTGGGGTGCCAGGAGTTGTGCTCCTGAGACTCCTTACGTCCAGGTGACTGAATGGCAGGAATGCTGAGAAGATAAGGGAAGTTTGGAAAGTAGGGAGCAAGGGCCATTGCAGAGGGTAGAGGAGCCTGGGAGGATTAGGAGAAGAGCTGAAGCAGCAAGCCAGCAGTGTGGGAGGTTTGGGAAGCAGGAACTTGAGGTTAATATGGGAACAGCGTGGGGGTATTTTGGTTAGTATGGGGGGCGGGACCTGGAAGTAGGGAACAAGATGGACTGCTGGGATGGACTGTGGGGCTGCTGCCGGGGAGAGGAGACCCAAGTCCTGCCCAGTGAGGGGAGACAAACAGGAGGGTACTGTATGTAGAGGGAGAGGGAAGCTTGTAATGAGCACATGAAAGGAGAGGGAAGGGGATATGAGGTGCAGCTGACAGCAGTGATGACTGTGTGTGTTTTCCCCAGGACAGGGTTGCTGCCAGCTGTGTGCCACGCACTGGCTGGGGTTTGTGACAGCTGGTCAGCAGCCGCCCACCACGAGCTGTGTGGCCTCTGGGTGCTGGTGAGCTGCTCTGCTGTGGCCCACAGCTGCAGCTCCATGCCAGCAGTCAGTCCTTGGTGGTCCACCCCCACAGGAGCTGCACAGGCCTGGTCTGAGCACTGTTCAGAACACAGGATTTACAGTAAGCAAGAATGTACAGTTAGAAATAGGCAGTTGTTTGTGGGTTCTGCATTGCTGTTTGCTGAATTTTAAAGGAAAGTGAGCTGAAAGAAGAGGAAGAGAACCTTGCAAGACAGCACTGAAAAGCCCTGTAAAATACTGTGTTTATTCTTCTGTGTAGGACTATCTACATATTGAGTGATGTAGATCTGTGTATGGAATAAAAACTCAGAGTGTAACTTAGAGCTGATTGCCCCATGGGACTTGTAGTTGAGAACTGACCACAAAAGCTCTGATTCATCTGGAGGTAACTTTGCTACCACAGGGGCATGGTTAGATTGCTCTTAGGAACTGTCAGACCTTTCTAGGTTTTGAAAGTTCATAGCGTCTTGGCTTGGAAGAGCTGCCACTCCTGATCAGTGTTACTTAGGCAGTATGAGTAGTTTTGGGGGCAGTCAAAAATAGGAAGAGATTTGAAGCAGTGTTATATATTTATAAAGAGGGTTTTGATTATTTTCTGCCTCTTCTGAAGTTACATCAAAATTTTAATTAGTCACATGGACACCTTTGGGCCTCTGTACCTCTTGTTTTCTTTGCCCTTATGTTGTAGAAATGAACAATTAAAAAATGCTGCCGCATAGTACTGATGAATACCAAATGAAATCTAGTGACAAAATGAAGAATTCTCTTTCTAAAATAGAATTCAAGGAGTCCATGGCAAATAGTGAGATCTACTGATGCAGAAACAGATTGTGATTAGCTGGCGTCAGAGCAGTGTCAAGGACTGTTGTAGTCTGGCTTTGTCATGCCACATTGTACTTCCATCCTGTGAACCTAGAAGTTGCCAGCAGTTAACATTTCTGTTTCTGAACTATGGTAAGATTATTTTTGCTAACTGTAGTGTACATGAACCTTTAAAAAGGTTGACTATGCCATTGTAGCTGTAGAATTCACATGCGTCGATGTAATATAACATGTACAATTTACATAAAATGCAAAATATGTGCTCCACTGTTCCAAACTTTTCCATCCTTCATTTCCTGACAGACTTTCAGACACATTATCCTGAAGTGAGAGAATTTCTGAAGTGTGCACATAGTGGTGAGAGATGGCATTCACTCATCCTATTGCATGAACAAACTTGTTAAACATTCCTTCTACATCATGTTAGTCACTACTTGAGCAGCAAGACTGCTTTCATGTGGTTTAGCATCCTGTTCCTGGTAATCAGAGTTTTTGGTAATCAGAGAGTGTTGTCTGTGATCCTACAGCTGATCCAACACTTAGAGAAACTGGAAATCCTTCTAAAGATGTTTCCTTTGAAAATGAAACTGAAATGTCTCTTAGAGAAATTTTCTTGCATGTCATTAGGGCCGTTTACAGCTGAAGTCAGACTGGATCCTTGGCCAGCAAATGGCAGTTTGCAGAGGCTGCTAATAGAAGAAGAGTATATCAGATGGGCATTTAGAACTATTTTTATCAAAGTTCCTACTTATATGTCATTTGAAAGAAAAAATAGTGGAGCTACTGGTGGATATTTCTTTAAATGCTAAGCTTAATAAAAACATATTGTGGTTTCCATCTTAATGGGAAACCAGGACAACAGATTGCCAAGGGTATAGTAAGATATACACAATTTAGAGATATAGTAAGATATGCACAATTTCGAGATATAGCAAGATTTGGCTTCTTGTTCACACAGAGATGTCAACACCATGTTTGGGCTCTGGGATAATTTTTGCTTATTGTATATTGGCTAAAAATCTGTGGGAGAGGTCTGGTAGGATTTTTTTTTAAATTTTTCTTTCAAGTTTCATCTTGCACTGCCTAAGTGCAGTGCTGTCTGCATCTTTTAGTTACAAAGAGGAAAAGGTGTAGTTAATATGTTGTGCTGTTTCATACACTGGGATGAGGATGTCCATGAGGATTTTGATTGTTTGTACTATGCTTCCTATGTGAGAAGTTTAAGTTCTTAAGTGTAGTTATCAATCTGAAGTCTTACAAAGTTTTAGATATGCAGGAACAGTTAGCACTTAGCTTAGTGCTTTGTTGACTCAGGGATAGATGATGGATTCTGATTAGGTCCCCTGCAATTATGGGGATGTTTGTCCTCACCTTGGTCAATCCTATTCACATAATTTGGTGAGAGGGTGCAATATGCTGTTCAATGGAATTTGAGCCTGTACTGTTACCAGCAGAGAGAGCTTAAACAAAAAAGCAACCAATGTCCATGGGAAGAGGGTGACATTTTTTGTCAGTGACCATTATAATAGGTATGAATTGATATTATTATTATTGCACTATCTTTTGAATGAGGCAATGTGCCTATAACATGAATTATTGAGATGCATATGCTTTGCTCTGAGTTTTTGGTTGCATGAACAGTCAGGAATCTACTGAACTATTTCAGGAGAAGTGCAGGCAAGACCATGTGTAGACAAATACCTGTTCTTCCTGTGTTCGGAAGGAGAATTTGATCTGTAGTTTTTACTTCAGTATGAGAAACCACAGTGTTTTGCAGCGTACATGAGGATGGACAGCTAACCAGATAAGTGAAACAGAAAACTTCTCAGTTTGAAGGCTTGGTGGGTTTTCAGGTTTGGGGGGTTTTTTAAGCATTGGTTTCAAAATTACCAAGGGATTTGCCAGTCAGGCATATAAAATGAAAACCTAAATATAGATCCAAACTGCTGAAAGGAGTGCTGATCCCTACATTTTATCTAGAGACAGATGACTTATGTATCTTATTTTTTCCCCTTTTCTATCCTTCCTCCCACACCTGATGAAACTATTTAGATTTGAAATGTTGGAAGGCCACATACCTGAAGCAGCAGTGAGCTTGTTTAAACACCATTTTCCGGTATTAGTTTTATAGATCCAGAGATGACTAATAAGGAAGTTTCTTCATTCGGTATTCATGGATGACCAATTTTTGCTAGCATGAGGAACAAAGCTGGTATGAGAAGGTCATGTTGCCCAGGGAGCAATTCAAATCTCCAGAGTGAGTCATGACACTGGTATCTTAAGACACAGAGAGAAAACATGGTGCAAAACTCAAACACGGCTTTTTTTCTTCTGCCTTTTAAATTTTTTGAGATATTTCCTGGCAGACTTATTTCAGTAGCACTCCTAGTGTCCAGTATTCCTGGACTTAGGGCATTTATTTGTGTTCTCTGCCTCCCTTTTATTGTAATATAATGAAGAAGGTAGCTGCCTGGTGAATCAGAATGGTGACCATAAGAAATACTATTGGCATAAATCCAGATGAGTTTTCATAGTACATTTCTCCTTTTTTAGTTACTTTGGTGATTTGAATATACATTGCAGCAGTGGAGAAGGTAGAGGTGTTTCCTTTGGCAGGCACAACACAGCACAATTACCATATCAAATTATTGCATATCCTAAAATCATACTGGTAATGTTAGTGGTCTAAAGGTAGTAAATGCACCCCTAGATGTGATGTACCTCAGCAGTTCTGTTCTGTATCAGAGACTCCTCCACAGCAGAGTTGTTGTAGTGTACATGGACCACAGTTTGCTCCACGCTCTCTCCCAGGATCACTCCTGAAGTCAGAAGGGCAGGATATTTGCAGCTGGCAAAGCTTTTAGTGGCATCTTCAGTTAAGTCAGTGGATCTCTCCTAATTCCATTTCCTGCTGCACTAAAAACTCCCTACCAGCAGATGATGATGCTTTTCAAACCATGAAACCATATTGAAAGTTTAATCTGGATAATATGTAAAATAACAGAATCAAAGTTCAATAAAATCTAGGCTTGGTTTCAGACTAATGTAAAACAAGGCAAAATTAGGCTGCAATATAATTTTAAGGCTAACCTTGAGGGAGATCTTGTCAGGAACTGTGGTGCAAATTGGTTGAAGTATTAGATCGGCTATGTTAATACTTTATTTTTTTTTTTTCAGTGAAACCACTTGGGAAATAATCTTCCCTCACTTTGAGGCATCTGTACAGATCTAAGCATTATTGGTTTTGAAACTTTAAATCACTGTGAACTAGTCCTGTCATCAGTTGTATTAATAATACAAGTAATTTTAGTACAGAGTGTTTGGTAGATATTGATTCACTTCTTTTTCAGAACTCATCAAGCTTTCAGACAATATTTTTACATTTACAGGGTATTAAAGAACTGTCTGTCAAGGCCCAAAGAAGCTTCTACAAAAATGTGTTGATTTGAGAAATTTTTGAAAAGTTTCAATGTTTATTGGAGAAATTGTTGGAAGCAAGGAGGAAAATTTTGTCATAAGTAGATGTCAGTCTCCTTAGCACAGAAACAGGAAGAGAGGAAGGAGAATACAGAATAATAGAAGGAAGGAAACTAGGCATGGTTTAACCTACAGGTGAAAGTTAACAATTTGTGTTCTGCTGCAGGAAGAAATGCAAAATTGAGACAATGTTTAGCACATACCCAATGGACATGCTAAACCAGATAAAATGTATATTCACCTCAAAAGAACTGTCTCATGGAGCTATTTATTTTCGTTAGACAAATTGACCTCTATATTTGTCTTCAAAGCTATAAACAATGCAAGCCAGCATGGAGCAACTTCACTGTGGTTTGCTTTTGTGTAAAAATATATTCAACAGTGATTGTAAGTTTATTTAGGTGCTAATTCTGTAATAACATAGCCTTTAAGTGCAGTTTTAATAATTTTTACTTTACAATTATCTTTTGTTTTCAATGTTTTTTTCATTAAGATAAACTTTCACTTGAAGAAACTTCAAGTGTGTTTGTAGTTCTCTTGGCTGGGGACAATTCTCTGCGATGCAGAAAGATGTAGACATCCCCTGGGCAGAATGTGAACAGCCTCTTTGGAAACAGCAGATGTGAACAGCATCATTCACACAGGTAGCATGAGGATGTGGGCACCAGTGCAAGGGCTCTCCATGTCTAAATTCAACATATGTGTAAAAACTGGAGGTAAGGTGCAGAAACACAACTGTCTTAGGCTTCAAAGGCTGGTTATGCTCTTCAGCCATTTAGGAATCCTGCATTTCTGGTTTTATATAGCTGCTCAAGTGGGCAGGTTTGATCTTCCTTTTGCTTCATCTGAGCCTCTCAAAACAGAGGATGTGCAACCAATTTGTGCATGCACCCATGTTTAGGCTCTGGTCAAGCTTGTGAGGAAAGGTAGCAGGCATGCCCTGTATTTGTTTGGCAATCCGATGAAGGCAGTTATTTACAACTGTCATGGAAGAGTCAGGCTTTACAAGGTCAGATCCTTCAGGCAGAGGATTTTTAGAGATTACATGGAGAGGGTGACTTGGAACCTGGTTGCCTGAGATATTGGTAGGGGTTTTATTCTGTCAGGGATTTGCAATTAAACCCTGGGCTAGGTTAGTTACCTCTTGTCCTTGCTCCCCAGGTGCAGAGTTGGAACACAATGGGTAGAAGCTCACAGGCACAGAAGCACTGCCAGTTGCTCAGGCTTCTCTGCTGGAGCACGTTATGAAAGGAGTGTGCTGGGTCGCTCAGCTAAATCATTTCATTTACCCATTGTCGCCTAAAATAGCGTCAAGTGAGCGTGACGCATGCTCTGCTCTGCTGAGGCCCACAGAACATATGTTGGTGTACGGGCTGGGAGCCCTCTGCTCCTCTTCCCTACCCGGCCGGCAGCCATCGCCTTCCCCTCTGCATGCTGCCACTCTGGCCCTTGTCTTCGAGGCTGTGGTGACGTGGAGGCGGTGACGGAGCCAAGGCTCCTGAAGCACACATCTTCAGAGAGCTGCTGCTCGCAGGAGAAATTAATATACATCAGGTAAATCTGCGGCTGTAAATGAAACCTTGGGACTCTTCCTCAGCCGTGACTAATCCTGTGCGCACTGTGACTCAGCTGGTGAAGCATTTATCAGGAGAGCTCCCAGAGCACTCAGCTATAAGCCTGTAAATAAAAATATCTTGTTTTCTTGTAGCAAATGGAATCATTGAACCTAATTTCATCGCCTGTTCCTTACTCCTTCAAAAATAAGCCACCCAAATGTTTATAGCCGTGCAAGAGAGGAAACATCATTGATAGCAAACATAATGCCTTAAATTCACATGTGTTTGGCTCCTGATTTCCAAGTTCAAAATCTTAAAGCTCTGGAACCTGATTGACTCCAAATTATTTTGTGAAAATGTGCTTTTAGTCTGCTTTGTGGTTTATGAGCTGCATGGTGATGAAACCAGATGTAATTCATCAAATTTATATTATCGGTAACCTGTTGGCTGAGGTTAGTTAGAGGAGACTGTGAAACTCACAGGTTTTTTTGAGGGCCTTGGAAACAGAACTTAAAATAAGTATATTATTCATAGTTTGGTTACCCCACCAAAAAAAAACAAACAAACAACAAAAAGAAAAAAAACCACAAAAAAAAAAAAAAAAAAAAAAAAAAAAAACAAAAAAAACCCTGCTAAATTCTAGGCTGAATCCAAACTTGACATCTGATTTATTACAAATTCGTGCAAAGCTGTTAGGCTTATTATACTTTCCCATATTTCATTGTGGTTTTGTTGACTTTTTGACTAAGTCAACCCCTCAAATCATAAGTGCAAATTTTCTTTCTCATTTTAGCTCAGTTGTAGCATTTACTGCAAATTGTTATTTAAGCCTGCATCTTGAACTTTGGAGTTGTTTTGTTGTTTATAAACTGCACCTGCCCCAAGATTTTTGTGCACAAAATGTAGCAACCTCTGCTCCAGATAAATGTACTGGGAGTATTGCTTTTGGTGCAGCGCCCTGATTGTACTCAGGATGCTTCTCTTACAACTCTTAAAACCCTGAAGTGTGGCATTGTCACCTCTCATGTCAACTGATACTGTCAAACATGTTTTCTGTATTACTTGTATTCTGCTGGAGTCCAGCATAATTTTTGCTTACTCATTCTTTCATGACAAACTTTTCTTCTTTGAACACAATCAATGTCTTCAGAAATTGAGCATTTTCAATGTTTTAGATAAATGTTTTGGTTGCTATCATATGGCTGGCTTTGAAGAGTCTGTTTGAGAGAGCCTTTAAATCAAGTATGTCCCAAATAACCTATTTTCTTGCTGTTTGAAATCAGAAATAGGCAAACAGCAGCTGAGTACAAAGGTTGTGTTTGAGCTTTGAGGGCTGCTATAAAAACAGTATTTCACATGTTCTGTATTTTTCCTGTTTTTTAGTTACGGGTAGCATGGGTGGATAGAAACAACTTCATTTTATATGGTGATAAAATTCCTTGCTGTGAAAATGTAATTACTTGAAAATATCTCAGTCATGCTTCTCAGTTGTGCTTCTCACTTTTGTTGGAGACACTGAATCAAGCTATTGGGCAGGGTGTGATTAGCTGATCCTGGAAAACAAAACATCTCAGGGTGTCTCTTCATTATTTAGACTATTTGTCCTTAGGTCATCTGGATTATTCCAGCTGGAATATGCAGGAAGTAAAATTTTACAGTGGGAGCCTTTTGCTAAATGTGAAACAGATGGGAGAATCCTAGCCTGCATCTCAGTGGGCAGGGATTTGTGTGTAAAAACTGCATCAGTTTTGACAGACCACCTTACAGGCAACAAATAGTTCCAGGGCTAAAGCGCTGAGTTATACCAATGCTTTATGTAATCCATAGGTATAATACACCTCTCTGTGTTTCCTTTTAACATCTTGCCTGAAATCAGCCTGGTTCTGTCTAGCAAAACTACTTCATTTCTTAGACTTGTTCTTGCTGTAGGTTTGTGTCATCAGGTAAGTACCCACATGGTACTTGGCATGAAAATGTCCTTGCAAATTAGAAATACACCTGCAAATACATTTTAGAGATGCTAAAACATCTCACTGCATGAAGCTGACACATATTCAATCAATTTAGCATATTTCAAAGCCAAGAAAATGCAATTGCAGGTTCTTTCTTCTTTTCATGGTGTTCCTGCCAAGGAACCCAGCTGGGTAAGTTTTGGAAGATGGCACAGTGACACCTCAGGGTCTGTCTGCAGTGTGCCAGTCACACAGACACCTTGCTTGTCAGTTCCTCCCCCCCACCCCTCAACAGCAGTTGCAGTGTTCACACCTCCCCATTTTTCAGCTATGGTTCATTACAGGACAGGTAAACTGGCAGATTTAGCTCACAGTAAAATTCCTCTGCATGGTGAAAAGGTCAGCAGATACTAGAAAATTAACAGTTTTATTACTATGAACAAAATGGTATTACCAGGAACAAAATGCCCTGGATTTTCACTTTAGAACATCATGTCATTCTTGCTGTTTGATTATTGAATAGTGTGTCATACACCAATGGCACCTGCCAAATACCAAGCAGGCATTTGAGTTATTTGTGTCATCATTCTCAGTGGAGTAAATGGAAGAGGCTTGGGTGAGAGCATACAATGCAGTCTTCATACATCAGCCTGTCTCTTTGCAAAGCAGCTGTGAATTTAATGGGAATATAAATGAGAAGTGGCTGATAATTAGGCTGCTGGATGTTTTAGCATTATTATTGTTAATTTCTAAAAATCAACTAGATAATCCCGAGAGTTCCCTTGAGAAGCATATATTTTTGCTTTTTAATATCCTAAGCAGGGTTTCAGCTGGGTGACATGGTAAGTTACAGCTCCTGGTAGGAAGTGGTTATCAGAAGGGACTTAAGGGTCCCTCAGAGATGAAAGGAAGAGGACTGTGATGGGAAAGATTAAATTTCCCCTTGCTCCCTCCACCCCTGAATCCAATAATACAATCCTTACACGATTTATTACTGAAGTGATTTATATACTTTTTATAGTGGCTGTGAGAGTAGGTATGAAAATTGATTTCTGTGACAATCCAGTCTTACTTGCACTTGGAGACAGGCTGTTGCATGGTGCTAGTTCCAGCCTTCCCCATTTACCCAGGCAGCCTCTGCTGTCTTTACCCAACTGCTCTCTAGACTGCAGAACAGCATTCCAGACCATGCTTTGCTTCCCATAACCTCCATCCAAATCCCTTGGCCTTTTCTGCAGCATTCTCAATTAAACACTAACAATGAGTTGCTTGGGAAAGCAGTTGTGTGTTGGAGCTGAATGCTGTGCCAGGTCAGCAAGTTTGTGCGTGGCTGTCTGCACCTCCTTCCTGTGCCAACACAACAGGCATTCTCTTTTCCTACACTGTGAAACACAGAGGTGGCCAAGTGCACTTGCCACTCTGGAGGGTTGATTAGGGAAGGGAGATGGCAGTTTGCTGCAGCAAAATTGAGATTGTTTAAGGGTAACAGGGAAAGACTCTTTCTGCCCTTTGCAGCATGCTTGAGAGGAGCAGTACCTCACTACTCTTGGTTTACAAGAGTAAATTACAGCTTGTGTTGCTGTTTGGGATGCAGCAATAGCATTGTGAAATGCTAGATCAGGGATACTGCTTCTACAACATTGCCTGAGATGAAAAGGTGTGAAAAACTGAGATTAATTCTTTGAGATTTGTTCCTGAGAATATGGTCCCTGTGCACAGGCATCTCTGTAATGATAGATCTGACTTGGCATATGAATTTGGCACTGAGTGACAGCTCTATACCTAGTACTGTCCAGATGGTGACATCTTGTAAAGCTTTGCTCCTTTTCCTCTCAGACCTAGTTATTAGGATCTTTTGAATCCTCACATGACCAGGTGTGAGAGCAATGGCTCACTGACAGCAAGGTGAGGGACAGAAGAAGTGGGATGACTCCATAAATGGTGGAAAAAGAGGCTGATTCTTACTGTCTTTTCATATATGAGCCAGTACTTGTTGTCAAAACGAGGATCCTGGTGTAGTTGATCATGGTTTGTTGTGGCTGGAGCAGAGACACTTGCACAAAAAGAGGCATCATCATGAGTGGGAGAGAGTGGTGCAGTGGCTGAGTAGATCATGGTGAAAAGTGGGAGGAAAGAGAAGCTGGGAGAGTCATTAATGGAGTAATGGAGAGGCTAAGACACCAAGGCAAAGGATGTGACAAATCTATCTGAAGCTCACTCTGTCAGCAGCCTGCTATGGTAAGGTAGTAGCAGCACATCCATTTAGAGCTGAATATTGCCTCAGTAATTGTTTTCATAATCCTCTTTCTCCTCTAATACTGCAAATTATGCAAATGTGCCAGGTGCATGCTGGGTGCAGGATGCTGCTCAGAATCCCTCATGAGCATTCAAGACTAATAGGCAGCTTTTGTCCAAAGCACAGCTCTTCTGTGTGACTCACAGTACTGGCTGCTGTTGGAAAATCCAGCAGTCTGTTTTGTTTCTCCAATACGCCACCTGATAGCTAAGGTCATGTAATAGGTTCTTGGCACTCTGGAACTGGTATGGAAATGTTCACAAGTGAATAACTGATCACCTTCCAGATCTCATGCTGCCTGCTTTGATGTGGTGGGGAAGAGTGCAGTGCCAGTGCAAAGATGCTGATCCAAGAAGAGAACACCCTAGTTCTGTCATGGATTCTCTTCAGCAAGTCATAGCAACTTGTTCAACTTGTCGTACAGTGGGATCATCCTTTACTGTGGTGGTTTCCTTTCCATCATTATTATCCCTAAGAGCACAACAAAACCGTAACACCTCAGATGTTACTTGCTGGTGGCATGACAGATGCTGTTACTGTTGTGGTAATCTGCATGATTACCTGCCATGTAGGGGTGGCTCTAGCTCACTAAAATTAGAAAGAACTGATGGCTCAGCCCAAAGTACAAACATTGCTATTGTGTGACTTGCTTGTTTTTGACTTTTAGCTAACAGTTGTCCCATCAGAGTGAGAAAAATGCATAGCAGAAGAAGAGCAGTGATTTTAGTGAACTCTCCACGCAGGTGATTCATGTGTTGTTCTATTTGCTTTTTTCTCAGTTTAATTTATTGTAAAAGGCCAGCTGCTAACCTAAAACATATGCCAGGGAAAGAAACATAAAAGTGCAATGGTACAGAAGTCTTCCTTTTGGATTGTTTCAAAATGTTTGCTTACAGACAGGAATTCCTGCTGCTTGGGTTTAAAGAGTTGTCTTTTCCACTACCTCCAAACTGATTCACTCTCACTTGTGATGAGAGGCATTTAGCATTCAGCTCCTCCATTTTTCTGTTTCTCTATTCTCAGTGAGTAACTTCAGTCTTTCTTTGGTTAATTAAAGTTTACTGCAGGAGGAGCAGGAGTGGGTTGAGAGCACTGATGAAGAGATGACTAACAAAGTAATCGGCATGTGATTAAAGTGTGGGCTGACAGGCACAGATTAGCCCTCCCTGGACTCTGCTTTTATCTTAGCTCCATGTTTGAAATAATTCTGTGTAATAATATATAGAATTTCTATCCCATCTAGCTTATCACATTAGAGCAAACTAGACAAAATGACTCAATTTCAAACAACTCTGATTCAGCTCAGGCTGCAGCCACACATTGTGAGATTAGGTGACTGACTCCTCTTTTGTTTCTTTAAAATTCTTTCCCTCTGTGAAGTATAGGGGGGAGAGGGTTGGTCAGAGTGGAAAGTTGAGGTGCATTATAAAGCCTCATGAGATGCATTGGTGACAGTCATGTCACAAAACGCTTTGTGAAAATTATGTCACAGAACACTTTGTGAACTGGCAGCAGCTGAAGGCTGGGGTGGATGTAAAGGTTTGAGTAGTGAATAAATCACAAAGGGAAAAATAAAACTTTTCCCAGAGGGAGAGTTACCACCTACACTTGCACAGAAAGTTGTTTGCTCTGTGTGGTGACTCTAACAGATTTTTTTTTACCAAAAAAGAGCATGAATTAATTTTTTTTTTCTTTTTAAATTATAAATTTAATTTGTTGGGTTACTGACAGCTCCTGATGCAAGATGACAGAAAGACCTGCTTTAAACATTTAACACTTCCTCCAGCTACTCATATCCTTTTTCACCTCTGTAATTCTTGTATCCTGTGAGTGTAGTACTGAGACATTACCTGAGCTGCTGTGCAGGTAATAAAATTGTGTTTTGACAGAGGCACCGACATGCAGAGAGAGCAGTGAGATATCTGTTCCCCCTCCCCAGGTTCCTCCATCTGCCACTGTGGCCCCAGTGAGGACTGTTTGGAAGCTGAAAGGACCAGCATCCAAGCTGAAGGTACCAGAGGATGTGTCAGGGGAAGGAAAGGGAAATCCTATGAGGAGGTGGTGTCCATGGCACACCAGAGGCACTGAGGCTTCCTCAGTGGTGACTGCCATGCAGTGCAGTGCTCATCCCATGGAGAGCACAAACAACATCTGAACTGCCTGAGCAGCTGCTGCTGGCAGCACTTTCCATGAAGTACAGAAATCATTACCAAGAAAGGGAACTTAAACCACTAAGTTATTTGTGGATTATTTGTGGAATCTTAGAATAAGGGAACAAAAAGAAGAAGGGAAAAAAAAAAAAAAAGAAAAAAACCAGGAACCCCTGGGATCCTGGAGAGTTCAGTAGTTTTAGTATGTCATTTTTCTCTGAGTATAGGCCACAGTAGCCCTGTACTGCCCATGCTTAGGAGCTTTCTTTTGGAAGGTGCAAAATTGCCATTTCCAGCTGCTGCAGATGTTGGGGAACCATCAGGAGACTGCCAGTGCAGTGCCATCATACTCAGTGGTAATAAAATAATTTGCATAATTCTTATCAAGGAAGGGATAGTACATCTGAATAACTCATTCCTGATTACTGCTTAAGACAGTTGTGACAACCTGCATTCTTTTGTTGATGGAATATGTGTCAAACTAGTCTAACAAATTGATAATTTTTTCTTCTTGCAGGATAGAATTGGTTTACCTCTTTGATTTTAAAATGTTCTTTTAAAAAAGCTCATTTGTTATCTGCTTAAAGCTGTCAAATGAATGCTTGTTTTAGAAGAACTTACAAGTTAGAACAGTGTCTTAATCAGGTTTCTTGGCACAGCACTTAATGATGCTCTCTTTAAAGCCAAAACAAAAAACCCAGGGATGCATTCTTTACAATACAGAGTGAAAAAATTAGATGCTTCATGCCATAATGAAGCATGGGCGTTTACACATTAGCTGAACAATATCTACAACTTCTGAGTTAGTTGTTTGTATACAGAAAAACAAAGTCCCAAAAACACAAGGTCTGCAAAAGTCATGCTTGAGTTAGGTATGATCCTTCAGGCTCACAAAGCAGGTCACAATGATTTTAGGTGTTGTGTTCAGTTCAGCATAAAGACCTTGAAAGTGGCACAACTATAACCCAACCTCCTCCTTCTTCTGTTTCAATTCTTGTTTATTTAAATATGGGACTTCATGGAAATGGCCAGGAAAAAAGGGTGTTAAGCATTAGGTTGCTCTTCTCTTAGAATTGAACAGTTCAGCTAAAAGGGATCTTTGGAAGTATCCATTCCAACCCCTATATCATCTTTATTGTGATAGAAATTGGGGCCTGAATGTGAATAACAGATGAGGGTGGGAGGGTATTTGGAGTGGCTCCCTCCACCCTTGTTCTGGACCAGGCTTGGGCAGGGAGCAGGTTTTAGTATTGTGGGCTGTTGTTTTTAAGTCTGAAAGAATCTCTCTGAATGACTATGGAATCAGTTAAACTGACTGAATTGGTTTGTTGGTGGGGTTTTTTTTCCCTTAATCTGACTTCAAGACCATTATTGGCACTGTTTTTTAGATCTGAAAGCCAGATGAGTGTTAAAAAGAAAAAAATGTGAGGGAGGACTGTGTAATGCAGTTTGAATTGAAGCTTTCAATATTTTGAAAATTATCTTAAAAAAAAAATCATCAAACAACTTCCTAGACACAGCAGACTATTTGTCTGTGGTTTTGCTTTTTACGGCAAAGTTGCTGAAGTCATGTTGACCAGCTTTCATGCCAGGTTCGCAATGATACTAGCACAGCAAAAAATGACTTTTTTTATTTTACATCTGGAAGCAAAAACCATCCAATACATCCAGTCTGGTTGCCAGTGTGGGTGTCCAAATAGCCATGCCAGCTCTAGTGGGAATTATGTGGGAACTGGACTGCTACAAAGGAAATTTTGGGGGAACCACAAGCACAGTAACTTTTGAACCAGTAAGTCTCTGGTGTAACAGTTCTTGGTCTGGCCATCCCAATGAGTGACTAATTGGCCTCCTTGGAACAAGGAAGCGAAGCAGCTCTTGGCATGTGGTTATCAACCAGCAGCTCAAGACAGGCAGGTGATGTGAGTTCCTTCTTTGAGTTCTGTCTGGGTTTTTTGTATGACATCTGAGCACCAAACCACCAAGTAAAGCCTTTGTGTCTGACCTGGCCAGGAGATTCCTGGGGTCTCTGGAAACTGCAAGATGACAGGGGGCTTAGCTGGTAGCTAGATTCTATTTTATCATTTAGTCTCTCAGCTTGTAATATTATTCCTTCAATCCTGACTCTGTAATGAATGTTGCTTTGCTTAATGGCAGTAAACACAAAACAATCTATTTGTCTGTGCAGCTGCCTTCAAAGGTGTCAGTTTTGGTTGACATTTTGAATGTTGCTGTGTGTGCAGCTTGGAAACCTGTTGGTCTCTACATGTTCCATTGCTCTGTAATAAAGTCCATTGAGAGAGAAGTAGAGCTATCATATGTTACACCACCAAGGGAGACTATGAAACTGCTCACAAGGACAAATAAAGAGAGCTGAAAGTTGTTTTCAAGCTTCCCCTTTGCTTGTCCTGAGTGAGGGGACGGGGGAGGAAGGACCTGCCTTTTGCAGATGGTGGAATGATTCACTGGTTAATGGGATCTTAGAGCCTGGCAAGAAAAGATGTCATTAGCTGTGCTGAACGTCTGTGGTGCGCACATTTGGTCCGACGTATAGCGCGCTGCGTGCGCTCGCTCTGCCGGCTGCTCGCTCCACCAGCTCCTCTCTTACTCCTCTGCTTACGCACATCAAATGCTGCTTCTGATAAACTCTGATTTATGGGCAAGTGACTCTCTAATGGAAAAGTGCTCTCATCTGCTAGGATGACAAAGAGCTACTCTTTGCTTATTAATAGTGGCTTAAGGGAGAACTTGCTGGTTAATCAGTGGTGAGATACACAATTGCATTACAATTTTCATTTATATCCCCTTAATTTTAAATACATAATAATATGAGATCATTGTAGTAACCACTGTGGGCAGAACTTCATGAGTGAATGACAAAATACCAGTTTTGTTAGTGCAAAAAAATGCAATATTCACTAGCCTTTCACAACTAACTAACTAACTAACTTTCAGCCTTCAAGAGTTCCAGGAATACTTGTGCAATGGGGATTGTTTCTAAATCTTTCACACTAAAACCAGTGTTCATTGTCAAACATCATAGTACTTTAGCAGTGACTCTTCCCATGACCACAATTCATGGGATAGGCTTCAACTTTACTTGTGGGAAGTTACACAAAGTGGTAAAATAAGTATTAAACTTTAGATAAACTAGGATGTCACAGAAGGTAACTTTTGTTTTCAGGTTGAAGGTTGGTTATTGTCCAAAAAGATAATTTATTTTTTGTGTTATAACACTTATACTATGCCATTTTAAAACTTTCAATATTTCTAAGAAGAGCAAAATGTTAAAAAAAAAAAAAAAAAAAAAAAAAAAAAAAAAAAGGAAGACTGTATCTGTTTTGAATAGGCAAAGGTGAAAGTTCTTCAGCTGGAGAGTTCTGTGTCTGTGTCAGTCAGCTGAGTGACTCTGTTGTGATGCTAATGCAAGTCTGAGTCTGGATTTGAAGCCTAAATTTATATAACTGAAAAACTCAGTATAGCTATGTTGAAAGAAGTAATTTTTGTTCTCTTATGCATTGCCCAATTTAAAAGCTTTTTTCCTTCTCCATTATATTTCCCTCCTCTTCTGCTCTTGCATATTTGTTTTGACATGCTACCTCAGAAATAACTGATCCTCTCTTTCTTCATAGTAAAGAGTTGTGGTTTTTCAAAAATTCTGAGAATTTATCTGCACAACATTCAATGTAGTGGTTTAATATTTAATAATAATTTATTATTCTGGAGACATGGTACCTCCTTCAGCTTTTTGCAAGGCAAATCTTTGAAGAAGATATATCATAGCAGTCCTACCTTTATTCTAGTTAATAACATGAAATTATTGAAAGACTACTATTGTCTTTAAATCTTATCTATCTTAATCTAAATAAACTTCCAATAGCAGGTAGGTCCCTTCTTCTGAATTGTTTTAAAAGATAAGAGCAAGCATATGACTAATTGTGGAATCATTGTGGAATCATACAGAGCTATTTGCTTTCTTTGGCCAGCTACCTTACCTGCTTGGTGTGCATTATATCAGGGAAACCAGCATTATTCATAATGCACGAGAAAATAAAGTGATAGAAATGATAACAGGTGTTGAACAATACCCATTTTTAAGGTATCCCATATCTCAAAGGAGTTTATAGCTGCTGTTTGACTTCCAGCTGTCTACTACAAGTGATAATGTATTTGAAGACTGTATTATGTATCCCATGGTGAAAAATTTGCTCACAAGGTTTCCCTGTAGTGAATGCTGAGATTTGGATGTACCACCCTAATTTATTTGCTCATAATGCAGTTGGTATATATCAGACAGCATTGTGCAGGCAAGGGAAGTGCTTTTTTGCAAGAAAAGTACTCTGTACTAAAAACCCCAGCCCTGTTACATTGCAGGCTCTCCTGCTGCAGCGTGCTGCCAGTAGGGCTCCTGAAAACACCTCTCCTTGATTCCAAAGACAGCCACAGTTGGCAGCTGTCTAGCACAGATAAAGCTAGAAAGATATTTAACAAATTCTGTCATCAACAATCTGGGATAAATACCTCTCTAGTTCTGCTCTGCAGAATGTGTACTCAAAAGTGGAAGGAAGACAAACCTTTGGGTTAAACAAAAATAGGTCTAGCAAATTGTCTTCTAGGAAAGCACCTCCGTGCTGAGAAGCTGACACTGATAGCATGGCATAACTGATAACGTAGCATAATTGGTCTACTGTGCTTAGTAGGGGAGTGCCTTATTAGGGAATGACATTAACATTTCCCTTGTGTTTCTTTTTCTTAAATGTACTGACAAGATTATAAAAAGAATGTATCAATAAATAAGTGGCTTTGTAAAAACCTATAAAGAACTGAAGGGTAATTTGCAAACACCATCAAATTCTTGCTTGGCTGTAGAGATACAACCTCATTTTACACACAGTTTAAAGGGTTCAAGATAGGAGTAATAAGTTTCAGCTAACTGGAAGTGGAAAATGGGGGCCTAGGTCTTGGCTGTCATTTGGAATTAGCTGCCTGTACCAGCAGTATGCTTGAGATGTGCCTGGGACTGTCCTAGCTTGGCTGTGAAGGCTTTTTCTTGACTCACATTTTCCTCTGCCAGCAAGTGAAAGGCACCAGAAATACAAATGCTGGCTTGGCAAAATGGGGAGCAGTTTGTACATGCCCAGACCAGTCATCAGCCCAGGATATTGGCTCAAAGTCCTGGCCAGAGAGGTGAGAAATGTCATCCTCAAGTCAGACATCAGTTCTTTTGCCATCCTGGTTTTGGCTGAGATAACTGGTCCCCAGTCTGGTACCTTCTGAGACCAGCTGTGCCCAACTAGGCACAAGCTGTGGCCAGCTCCTTCTGCAGCACAGCATCCTGTGATTTCTTTGTTCCTGACATTCTCAGATTTCTAAATCATGTGCTTTGAGGGCAGGTGGGTTGAAAAATGTGAGTTTTCTGCAGTGCAGTGTAATATACATCTTATAGTTTGTTATATACAGTACGAGAAGAGAAGAGAAGAGAAGAGAAGAGAAGAGAAGAGAAGAGAAGAGAAGAGAAGAGAAGAGAGAAGAGAAAGGAAGTTAGCTCTCCCAACATTGGAATGTGAACAATTCTCTCCTATTACCCAGCAGCAGTCACCTCAGGAGCTGGTTATGTGTAATGCACCAGTCATAAAGCAGTGGGAGTATGTTAAAAATCAAGAAATGGAGTGAAAGGGGGGCTGGGAGGTAGTCTTGGATATGAGTAGTTCTCTCCCACTCAGCAAGCCAGTTCCATTATCTGAATTAGTATAAAAATACCCACCCACCCGTAGGAATGTACTAAGTCACTCCCTCCATGCCAGATATCTCTGATTGAGAGTAACTGCTTGCTTTTGAGAGCCTGGAGTGGATCTCTGTGGAGTGCTTGAGTAGGAGGTGAAAAATCAGCAACTAATGTGATGGCTTCTGGTTTTGTTTTATTTATTCTGAAACATTTTTTCAAGCCCAAACAGCAGCCTGCCAGGGAAGGTGTCTTTGCTTGGGATTCATTATAGTTATTAACAGTAGCAATATGTCTCTGGCTAATTATACTTGGTTTGTGAGTGACAGCCTTTGATTGGACAGTTTGCTCTGCCCTCCTGGGCAGGGGGTTTCTTCTCAGGTCACAGATTAAGTCATTGCTAGATGACAATTTCATGGTATGTTATGGCAGTGCATGCTTGAACCAAAGATTACCACTGCTTGACTCTCTCAAGCTAGCTTTTTCACACATCTGCTGGAAATAGGAGACAGGGATGAGATCCTGCTTCTTAGTTGCTGCCAGTTTTCCGCAGAATGAAGATCTACTTGCAGAAATTTGCTACTTCAAACTATCTCTAATAGGAGCTGGATATAGAGTTCAATGACTTGATGCAGTGCTGTCCAAGTTGTACATGTGCATGCAGGGACAGTGGAAGAAGGTTTATGGTTGGGAGCTTCAAGATGAAGCATGTAAGAGTGACTTCTCTGGACAATCTATAGGCATTTGGGTACAATTTCAAGACATTTAGGAGCTCTTAAAAAAATGGGTTGCTGTCAGTAATAATAAGAACATTCCCCTTTGTCATTCAGTCTGCTGGACAACATTTCTGACAATCATTGCTGTGGACCCTATGCCACCTTTGGCACTGAGTGTGGGGCATCATTCAAAGACCCATCTGCTCATTCATTAGCAGCTTTTGGTCCCCTGGTCTTTGCTGAGGCCAGTGCTTTGGAAATGATTTGAGGATTGTGCAATTCCTGTAGTGTTTTGTGTTTGCTATTTGATCTGAGGTGCTTAAAGAATGTTTGCAGCAATTGCTGATGTTTTAGATACCCATCTGCAACCCTTAATGAACACAGTGTCCCTCTGCTTGCCCTGACTGTGGCTCTCAGTTTGCACTACTGCTGATGTGGAACAATGATGCAGATAGCCTGCTATCAGTATTACTCTCTCTATTAACTGTGAAACTCTTTCTTGACAGAATGGTGGGACTCTCCCCACTTGTTGCAACACTTGACATGAAAGCTTTTTTTATTAATCTGGTTTGAAATGCACCAGCTCTTTTTCTGATCTGAAATTATTGATTCTCTTTGTCTAGGGGAAACCTAGCACTGCTTAACTAACTAACAAATGACACATCTCTAAAGAAGTCAGAAGACATTGCTTGTTTAGAAACAGCTCTAAAATTTCTACCTAAAATGATAGCTCCCTGGGGATAAGGCTCACAGCAGTTTTCAGTAATGGTCAAAACAGAAGTGGCTGGATTGTCCCTGCATTCCTTAAATGAAAGAGAGAGTGGGATTTGACAAATGACAAGTATTAGCAAGATACATCTCACAAAGATTTCCCTGAATTGTTGCGAAGAAATGTCTCAACTTTGGCATTTAGGAAGGGTTGGATTTCTCCAGTAGAGGGGAGGTGATGCCCTGAGGTCAGCTATGTCTTTCAGCAGCTCAATCACTCCAGAACTTCCTCTTCTGGCTACCTCATTTGTTAGAGACAGACCAACTGTTCTGAAAAGTAAAAGAAGAGTCAAGTCTTTCTTCCTGGAGGGTATATGAGTTATGGAGAGGCAAGAGAGGAAGGAAGGCAGGGAAAACAACTGGTCTCTTCATTGCTTTTCTTTATTTCTCTTTTCAAAAGGGTTATAAATGTCACTTCTCTTTTAATGTATCTGGAAGCTGAAGCGCTCATATAATGGAAATGGTCATATGGTTCTAGCACCACTGGGGGTTTTTTGTGCAGTTTTTAATCTCTCTTCTTGAAAGAATCATCTAAGGGCAGGGTAGGTAGGAGTTTATCCTTTTCCTGTTAGAAAGCTTGGGTTTGAATGTTTCCTGGTTTTGGTGGTTTGGGTTTTTTTGTTTTGTTGTTTTGTTTTGGTTGTTTTTTGGTTTTTTGGTTTTTTTGTGTTGGTTCTTATAAAGATCATCTAAAATAATTCAGTGGCATTTATTACTCCAATAACAAGCAGGGGGCTGCCTCATATAGAGTTTTTCTTTTTCTTCTCCCTTCCCAGCTATATTACATTAGCTGGTAGTTTTAGGACAGAATTGAATGAATGGGTGCATTCTTTCCTGTCTTTCCTGGAAAGTTCCTCAGGTTGACGTGTATTGAGTAGGAGTAAAATTGGCCTTGCTCTTGGACTGCTTTGTAAGTAAACCAAAGAATTGAGCTCATAGAGATGTCAGTCAGTTTTGGTCGAACGGAATTCACATAACTTTCTTTACAGAGATACAGGAGTATCTCTGATTTTGTTTCAACTTCAGCTTGGTAGGTAGCAGAGCTTGCCACCAGCTCAAGTATTCTTTTGGGGCTTTGTTTTTGGGACACAATATAAATAGGTAAATAGGTGAGAGAGGGAAAGCTGAAATGCCTGTAGGCAACACAGGTAAAAATAGAGCTGAAGCAATCTATGCTTCACAGCCTCTGATCTCCTGTGTTTGTAATGGACCTTGCAGGCTATAGGCAGTGATGACCTGTCTGCTAGGCTGGTTCCTCCATTTGCTGCTCTTTTCACATGAGTACCTTTTTTTTTTTTTCAGTAAAATTCTTTAAAAAGCTTTGTGGCAAATAATTCAATTGTATCCTATTGCACACGCTGACTGCCTTTGCAATAACATACCTGATTAATGTGGTGGTAATTACACCTCCAAAACATGAAAACATGCAGACAGTTTGCACATGGAGACTTTGTCATATGCTAATACTCTCATTTCCAGCGTATTTGCATGCGCTGATGAATGGAACTCCTCTCCAGCCTCTCTTTTATCAGAGGCATGATTTATAGCTTTTAGCCACCCACGGTCACAGGGAAAGCTGGGAACAGAATCTGACTCTGAGTTGACTTAACCATGGAACCATCCTTCCACATGTTGAGTGGGTTTGGAAAAATGCAGGAGGGTTGACCTGGCTGTTTTTCCTGAAGATCTGTATTTCATTTCTCACCAGAAGGTCAGAGATGGGGAAAAGAATTCAAAAATATAACTGATACCAATCTAAAAATTATGAAGTCAGTTTTGCAAGGCTGCTTTACTCTCTTGATATTCATCTGCCTTATAAATGGGACAATTCCAGGCTGTTGGTAGAGTTTTTCTATGTGTTTGATTTGCATGTCTTCCCTTGTTCCTTGAAAAGGAAATACATGAAGTTGTACCTTTCTGATATGGGTCTGACTTTTCTGTTCTGTCAGATTGCTGTTTATTTTATACTGAAACTCTTTGTGATTCATCATAGCCATTTCCCAAAATACTACTTTACATGTACATTTAGTGTCTGAAGTTAATTGACAATTATGCACATGTGCTCAGTGTCAACAATGTTGTCCAGCTGTCATTGTTTGAGTAAGATCTTTGTAAAAAACAACTCAGCTACTGCAATGGGGTCAGAGTAGTTAAGTAATGTTTGCTATATCCTATTAATCTACATCATTTCATCAGTGCTTTATAATCTCCCTCATGTGATGACATGAAAGAATTTTGCTAACAGCAGTTATCTGTTAATAGGACTTGGACTATGGCCCATTTTTAAGAACTTTAACCAATCATTTTGAAAATTGAATGAGAAAATGAGTTATGGAATGACTTTTAATGTTCTCAGTTGTGATTTCAGATAGATAAAAATTGTTCTTTGTTCAAATAATTGTTCCTTTTAATGTCTTTTAAAAACAGAAGTTAACTGATGGCTATTCTGACAGCACAGGAGAAAAGAGAAACAGAGTTCAGCTGAACCAGTTGGAAAGTGGCATAAGCTCTGTGCTTTGGTTTGCCAGACCTGAGTTGTTTTGAGTCTTTGGGAAAATTATCTGATCCCTTGGAGGTTCAGTCTGCCCCGTGGTGGTGATGATATGACTGCTTCCTACCTCAGCAGTGCTTGTGGTAATAAATACCTTAAAGATTATGAGGTTACTGTCACCAGTGTTGCACCAATTATCTTACAAGTAGAAATGAGTGGTAGTGGTAGTCACAGTGGTAGTGCTGAGGTTTTTTTTCTCTTTTCTCACTGTTCCAGCTTCACCTCAGCACAAGCAGAGGTGGAAAAATGTCTTGAAAGCTCTAATGGAGTGTCAGGAACTGAGTAGCAAGTATGTAGGCTAATGGGATATCAGACCCACCAACTTATTAGGTAAATAATATCAGTGATATTACCAAGGACAAGTTTTTCTCTTGTTCCCCCCACCAAGGTGTAGCTTCAGTTTTTAATTGTGACCTTCAGTATGGATTAAAAATAAGTCTATGCCTTTTCCCTTTGTTTTTTTCCACTTGTACAGGAAAATATCTAATCCAATGCAGCTTTTTCAGCCACTGAATATTTACAGGGAGATCAGAGACCTGGTTCTACATTGGCCAGTGGTTTCTTGAGTTTCTCTGCCAGTGCTTGGTGTAATGAGCAACTCCCTTTGCTATCTGTGTTTCTTTCTAAATCTTTTTGAACACAATGTTTTCTGCAAGTTGTGGTGACAGAAGACCAGTGAAGAAGATTCCTGTGTTTCTGGTTCTGCAGCAGAGCGCTGGGCAACCCGTCACCAGATTTTAATAAATACAAAGCAGAGGCCATGACCAGTAGTAGAAACTCCCATGAGTTGCATCAAGCAGCAATTTGAAGTTGTGTTGCCTGGCTCTTGCAGCTACCTGGAAGATGGATATACTCTGTAGCCTGAAAAAACAGCTACAAGTCAGACAGAGATGCCAAGGGAAGGGAGTAGAGAAGTCTCTGTCAGAGATGCTCAAGAGAGGTTTTGGAGCAGGATCATGTCTAGCAGGGTTCTTGCCCAGTACAACCCACACTGGCTACAGATTGGTATCACACAGTGCTGCAGTCACATAGCTGTAACTCATCTGGAGTTCCAGGAAGGGAAAAGAGAGGTTCTCTACAGTATAGTTTTTCTTATATTTATGTATCTTTTGTCTAGCAAAGAATACTTCAGTGTTTCTTTTTTACCCCATGCAGGTTTTCTGGCCATCTCACTATCATCTTTCTTCTGTTTTAACTTCATATAAAAAATAGTCATGTTAGCAGTGAAATTGTCATTAAAGCCTCACTGAAATTACTGTGATGTGTTACTGTCAACAGATGAGTTATATGTCTTCATTTACATTTCAGGCAAGCAGTCTCTGAAAATGCAAATACATGGTTTGGTGCAGTATGGGCTGTAAGGAGGAGGAACAGATGTGTGGGAAAGCATTTTACTACTGCTTCCTTTCATGTAAGTGGTGATGGTAATTAGCAAAGGAAGATACAGTTTTATTAACATGTGTGTATTGCAGTAAAAAGTATTAGCCAGAGCCTGTGTCTCACTGAAGAGAGACTTGGAAAATGCAAAATCTTACACTGCACAGCCCTTGGGTTCAAATCTAGCCCAGGGTGTTTGCTGGATACTGTTGGATTTCTTATTAGCTCAATCCAGCACACAGACACAAGGTGTTAAGCGCAACAGCAATGTATTCAGCAGTGCTCATGTTTTAAAAGGTTTACAACCTTAATGCTTCTTTAAAAACTAAACAACAACAGAAAAAAAGAAAAACAACAAAATCAAACAAACAAAGTCACAAACCGGTTTTAGGCACCCACATGCTGGGTTTTTCCTCAGGAAGACAGCCTCCCTTAGTATTCCCTTGTATTCTTGCAGCACCTGTGTGCAGCTCAGAGGACACTTCTTGTGGTTCTCCTATTCCACATGTCCAAGGCCCATGTAATTAATTGGTATCTTTACAGGATGCCAGGTCTGCAAAGTAAGACATCCTCCCCTCCTGACAGTGATTCTCACGGTTGGAGACTTGCAGCCCACCCGCTGACTTTTCCTGCTCTTTTTCAGCAGCTCCATTCAGACATTAGCTGGGCTGCCCTTAAAGGCCATGATGCTTCTCCTCACCTTAGGGGGTCCCCAGGCTTCAATGCCAAGTGTTGTGAGCAGGGCAGCTGCATGGCATTTAATTAACTGACCATCTTGCCTTTGGCAGCTGTGGTCATTAGTCAGGAGTGACAAAAGCCCTGGATTTTTCAAAGTACATAAAGCACAATTTCAGCAGTGGAATATCTTTACAGGGAGGGAAACTAGGAAGAGGATGCAGCTCCCATGTTTCTGGAATCTCTGGTTCTTCAATACCCTGCATGTTACAGTCCCTTCAGCCTCTATGCTTTCATCTATTGCAACTTTTTCTTCCTGATTATTTCTGCTAGGGATCTTCTTGTAGGATGGAAGGTGAGAGTTTGCCTTCATTTGCCCATTCCTTATTACAGTGGTAAATGTAAGGAATATCTTTAGACTGTTCCCTTCCTTTACACCACTAGTTCAGCAAATCCCTAAAATAGGGAAGCACTCCAATATAACGGGACAGACAGATGGAGAAACAGCATCCATGGTATCTACAGTAGTATAGTGTTTTTTGCCTCTTCCTCTTGTCTAGAATCCTCCATGTCTGGTAGATGCTGTTAAAGACAGGATACTGGAGTTAATGAATTTCGGGTCTAATTCAAAATACAGGTATTTCCCTGTGCATTTGTTTTGTTGTTTTTAGATTTTGCTTCTTTGTTTTATGTGTTTGTTTCATCTGTAGTACATCAAAAGAAAAGAACATACAGTTCAAGGCAGGTTCAGTAATGAAAATACATCAATATCAAATCCAAACAATATTGTAAAGCTCACGCTGAGGCTTCTCCATATGGTATGTTGATATTGCCAGCCAAAAACACAACATGCAACTTCCAGAACTGGGTTCGGTGAACTTTTAAATCTGTACAAAAATAACTGGTGACAGCTTTCCTCATTGCAAAATCCTTTCTACTCTCTCCCAGAAAGAGCTGTTCCCCTGCCGCTTTTCAGCACCTCCTCCTCCCCGTCTGCTTGTTCCTTCCTCCCTCTGTTCTGCTTTTTCTCACGTTTGTGTGAATATTCTCCTTCCCCAGTTCTTGTGACGGAGAGACGATGCTTCCAAGCTCTCTGCCCATCTTGCTTTCCAGAGACATTACATCACCTGCTGCTGAGCAAAGCTGATTCCCTGCAGCTCCCCTCTTCCCAAACATGGTCTGTCTTGGATCAGTCCAGTTGTCTGGGTGTGTGAATGAGTATTGCTGACCAGTCTGCAGAATCTGCTGGTTTCCTTGTCCTCAAATTTCCAAAACAGCAAGCAGTTCCCAAGTCTTGGAGCAAAACACAAACGTGTGGCTGAAACCTCAGCTCAAGCTGAGGAGGGCGCAGCTGTGGGGTGATGCTCACTGACACAAGCTGTGTGAGACAGGAGGTCAGAAGCTTCCCCCATCACAGACCTGTTCTCACAGGGCTCTGCAGCCTACATGAGAGTGGACTAGATGGTGCTGATTTTTCTCTCCGTTGCTCCTACATTTGGGAGCCTGCTACTGCTGTAGTTCACAGGAAGAGCCATGTATGATGTTAGTGTGCAATAATTTACCTACTCAGTGTTGTAGGCCAGTAAGAAGTGAGACTGATTACCTTCTTTGTAGGTCACCATGATTTGCTTGGTTTTTATCAGGAATTATTCTAATATTACACCTGTGGGTATAATACTCAGGAGATTTTCACATATGTGATTTCCAGGAGAATTGTGGAGACCTCTGAATCCGAAGTGTTGGTGGGAACAGCACAGGGGTTGTGATCAGAGCATGAAGTACTTGTTACACTGAAGTGGGAAATCAGGGAGCAGAGTGCTGAGCTGGGAGCAATGCTAATAGCTGCAAGGGCCACTGCTGATGGCAGTGAGATGAGGCCATAAGGTGATTGCAGGACAACAGGAGGTGACAACATAAAATGCTGTTTTCCTGTCGCTATTTCCTGGGGAGGCTATCTGTCCTCAGATTGCTGTTGCCAATGATTTGATTTGTCTCTTTTCTGTCTCCCTAAATAATGCCTTTTTATCACATCCTACTCTCTCACTACTCATTTGGGCTGCTAAGTACCACCTGTTATCTACTCATCTTTTTCATGTGAAGAAACCTTCCATCTTAGTGCATTCCTGTTCCTTAAAGCAGAGCTTATTGGGTTAGTCTGGCTTGTGGCAACCCACACAAGTATGGGCATTAATGTGATTTCTGCCAAAACCTACCAAGGACAGTGATGGGCAAAATAGATTCTATTAAACATGTCAGTGTAGCTATTTGTTGTTCTTTGATTAGGTCAATTTCCCTTAAATCCGCCATCCCTGAGGGGGTTAAGCCACCCTTGGTGACTGTCACAGTGGGCTCCAAGGCCAGAAATGGTGTGTGCACACATTTGTGCCTGGTCTGTGCCAGTGTGACTGTAAATGAGGGCATGTCTACATGGCATGAGCTGTCTGCTAACTGGAGCAGTTAAATGAGAATAGAGGTCCCTATATCAGTAGGACTTATTCCTGACATATAAGAACCTTTTAAAAGCTTGTGTTTGATAGACATTTCCTAGAGAAATGGCTCATCTTTAACCTCTAGTTACACAAATGCAAAAATGTGCATAGAGCAGCACTGAGTGGGAATGTAGTGAATTAACAAATGGTGATTAATGACATCCAGCTCAAGAAAGGCTGTTATTTTGGGGGAATAGAGGTTTCCTCCTGTGCTGGTGGGTTTTCTAATGAAAAATGTGTCACTGTGGAGTAACCAGCTGACATGAGATCAGTAGGAAAGTTCTTTTTTTTTTTTTTTCCCCATAACTTCTCTCTTTTGAGCCATATCTGTCCATCAGTGTAGAAGGGAAAATGCGTCATAATACCGTAACGCATGAATTAGAAATGACAGGACAGATAATAGTGGACATCACAGAGATGAGTCAATGCTGAAAGAGGTGAATGAACAATATGAGTACCAGAAGATGTTCTGAATGACCAAAAAAAAAATATTTTTTACACTGTGGAAAGAGCTGGAAATATCAGTAAAAGTAGGTTGAAATGAAACTTTTAAAAAAAGGGCATGTCCAGTCAAGGATTAAAAATTTTAATCCACTAAAAAGTAAGAAGTAGAAAGATGTTAAGTTAGCTTAAGTTAGAAAATAACTTCATAAAGAGACAAAAATGAGAAGGTGTGCTTCTTTCAAAATCTGCTATTTTCCATGTGTCAACAGATATTGTAGGTCACTTTTTGGTAAAAGCAAAGAAGTAGTAATATCACATTGCATTAATTATTTATAATTTTATGGGCATCCTATAAGAGTATTTCTGTGAAAAAAACAATTTTAAATAGATGCCTAAGGTTTCTTTAATAAGACACCCTTGTAATGGAGCTGCAGGACTGTGGAATCATTGTAATTTTGACGATTGTAATTTTACCTGTTATTGTCATTTATAATGCTACATGAGCTTTGTTTTGGCTAATCATAGCTAGATTTTGGTGCAAGGGTTTAAGAACAGTTGCATAGTTTTGAAGTACATCTTGGTAGTACTTCTAAGCAAGTTGTTTTTTTTCTATTTCTTCTTTCTGTCCTTTCTGTCTTTCATTGGTTTCTTCCTTTCAGGAAGATTGTGTCATTATGATACTAAAGTTGAACGAATTGGGAATTTCTCAACAAAAGGTCTAGTAAGAAAATTGAAGTAACTTAAACCAGAAATATATCATAAACAGAGAGTGGGTTTGGGATTAAAGGCAGAAAATTAAGGTTGTAATGAATACATGTTACTTGTCTCCTTGAGTCATGTGGGGATTTCTCCACTGAACCATGGCAGAGCCACACTCAGCACAGGGAATGTGCTGGTCAGCATCGAGGTTCTCTCTGTTCTCCTCCCTGCTTACTGGCATGGCAGGGAACTTTCTTAAGTAAAGGCAAGCTTTCAAGTTACTGCACCAAAGGATTCCCATGAATTGCTTTTAAGGCTATTTCTGGTGTTAAGTACCACATTTCTCCCCACCTGTGTTCTTCTCAAGAAAAGGAAAAGAAAGCAGTTATTTGCAGAATGATGCAAATTTCATTGCAATTTGGTTTAATATCTCTCAGGCTCTTCAATCATGTTACCTTACTTCATGCTGTGTTAGTCTCTGTCAGGGTACAAAAAAGAAACTGTGAAAGGATGCTCAGCGATGCTGACGAGTTGGAAACATGAATCTGTTGCTGCATACCCACTGCTCACTCGTGTTACAGCACAGTCTGAAAGTACATCCATCCTCTATGTGCCATTTTTAAGAGCTGAGCCTCAAATTTTCTTCCTGGGTCACAAAAGGAGCAAAACAAGACTGGGCACAGGTGTAATTACGCTCCAAGACTGGCATCCTCAGAGTGTGTACAAGCCTCCAACCTTAGCTCCATGGAGCCCATTCTTGCCCAGAAGATTTTGATAGCAGGTGTAGGCCAAGGACAGCTAATAGTAGATCACAGGCTGAATTATTTAATTCACTTGTCACCTTCATGATTTTAAGAAATATGTGCTTTCAAATTCATGTCATTATTAAGAAGGCTTCCCCTGACTGACTGCTGTCCAATAAGAATTTATCTAAGGTGCTATGTTTACAGCAATTTTGTATGTATTGGCTATTCAGAGAACAGGGCTATCATTGCAAGCATAAGTAACCCAAGGAATTTTTTCACATATAGCCTACACTGTGGGATTTTTGCCCCATTGTGTCTGGAGCAACAAGTGTTTTTTCATGTATTTAATTTCTTTTATAGGATGCTCTGGGTCTTGTTCCCATGGACATCTACAGAAATACCCTCTTTGATGGCACTTGCTGTGATTTATTAATAAAAGAAAAAGTGTTAAGTAGTGGTGACAGGAGACTTGGAAACTGAAACTCTGCCCTTAGCCTGAAAGCAGTGTTTGTGTTCAGAGGTACAAGCACAGCAGCAGAAGAAAGCTTTTTCTGATAAGTGAATCTGTGAAGTCTTTCCCAGCAGTGTAGTTTGTTAAGGATTTAGACATGTAATTATTGTTCTGTTGGGTGTCTGTTGTGCATGCAAATCTTGTATGAATCACTAAGAAAACAGTTTTGTCTGTCACATGCAACTTCCACTCTGTCATCTAGGAATGTCTATAGGGAACATATTTCCTGTGCAATGCCTTGACCCCTGAGCAGTCTGCCAGGGTCTTCTAGTGCCAAGCTGAATCTTTAAAATATTCCTCCTCTACCAGGAGCAAAAAGGTTAACAAAATGCTTAAAAGCTGGTCATGGCAAGATATGAGAGATTTTGTCACAACCACCATTGACAAATACAATACAAATTGATTTTAGAGGATTAAAAACATAGGCAGAATTAATACTGAGTTTAGGCTTTATCAGGCTTTTAACTCTGAGAAGAAAATAATTCAAAATTCATATTGTGCAAAAGAGAAATCTAGAAAATTATAAGGGCTAAAGAAAGCCAGAAGGGACAGAGAGATTAAGCAAAAGCAGCAAGAATGTCAAATTGGAAAGTGTTTGGAAGAGTGGCATGTCTGGGTCTTGATCAGGGGAAAGTGTTGAGTCTAGACCTGACTAAGACTTGGTCACTACCTTCCTTAGCCAGCACCTGAGGCAGCCCAGAAGGGTTTATGTGGGCCAAAATTAATGACAGGTCAATACAAAACATTACATTGCTTTAATTATCAGCAGTAAATGGAGTCTTAGCAGAATAAATCAGCCTGTAGAGAATTTCCCTGTGCAGGGAGATTATGTGTGCCCAGACAAGCTCCTTTATTGTTAAGGAAAAAAAAAAAAAAAAAAAAAGCATGAAGAGTTTATTCTTATTTCTTTGAAACTCTTATTTAAGCAAGCATGATAGTAACATATCTTAATATCATCTATAGTTATTTTGAATACACTGGTAGTCATTTTTGGTTTGTCAAAGGCTAGGTAGTTACTTCTCTTGACTTTCCTTCAGATTCTTGGGGTTTTTTGAGGGGAGGAACATAAGTCTTCACATTTCCTGCCTCTTTACAATCCTTCAGTGACATTATGGGCCTGTGGGTGGGAAGCAGTTTGCAATTTTGTTCCTGCAATCCGCTGTGGTTGCAGTGAAAGCCCTCAGGAGATCTGGCTACCTGATGCTTTTGGCACATTAGACAGATAATTGGCAATTATCATTTGTGACTTTAGTTATTTATATATGCAAAAGAATATAGCTGCAGTGAAGATTTCTGGGACCCTCGGAAAAATGTGATTCCAAAATTGATAACGTTTCTATTTCTCATTAGTAAAGTGTATTTCAAGTGAATCTGAAGTCAGGAATGAAGATCTAAAATTAGTTCATTGGGCCAATTAAAGTTGTTGGTCCCTTGCACAATGATTAAATGTACTCTCCAGGAGGAGAAAGGAAATTGCATCTTGCTGAGGACAAGAAAGAAGTGGCCCTGAGAGGTTCACTCAAGAACGCAGCTTCAGTGAATGTTAATGAATGAAAAGCACTTTGCACAATTATAAATTACAAAATCCCCACCCCTGCCTCACGGTGGGGACATTTTGATCACTGCAGTGGCATCCTTTTGTACAGGAGAAGCTCCTTCCACCACTGTGCACAGCCCCAGGCACATTGTGATGCCTTTATTTCAGATGGAAAGGTTTCCTGCACTGAGAGACGCCCATGAGCAGCATGTGGAGTCTCTCCACCTCAAGTCATGTGGTGGAAAAAGCCTCCCCCTGCACGTGTGCACGTGCCTTCTGTGTTCAGGGCTGCCTTGTAGGTTTGTCCTGGAGACTTACCCCAGCTCCAGATGCTAGAAAGCTTAGACCAGGAGTCCTTGTGCCAGTGCACACACACTGTTGGCCTGGGTGTTCTTGTCCATCTGATGAGGCAGATTAGAGCCCAGGCTGTGTTTGAAGGTGAGCTCTGGCCTGCCCACACTGCAGGAGGCTGTAGTTTAAGTCAGGGAAAAGAAGATCAGTTGTAATGTTCCAGCATGCTCCTACCAGTTACTGGGCATGGGTACTCCTCAGGTTGCTCTCTTCTTTCAAAGTGAGCATTTTGACCAGGAGGATTTTGAGGATTTTGCGTACTGGTTTGGGATTTTAGGATATCTCACAGTCCATCTGCAAGTGCAGAGCATAAGAAGTTCCAGGGCACTGAGTGAACTGTAAAAGTGTGTGCAAAGTGGAGTTCACACCAACATGGACATACCAGACTACTCGCTCCTCGTGTGATCACTTACATAGATATCTGCTTCCCTCTGAGGTGCCCTGTGAAAAAGTGGATATTCCTGGGCTTATAAGGAGCTCTTTCTGTGTGCCTGTGAGAGCCAGACCTTAGTGGTTCCTGACTTATCTGCTTTGGGAAAGGGTGTCGTGCCTCGAGTCTGTGTTCATATGGTTGTGAAGTTGGAGATGGCCCCAAGCAAAAAGTTCCATGGCAAAGCCTCTTGTATTTCTGTAGCTCCTTCAACACCTTGCAGGACACCAGGAGAAGCTTTCAGAAAACCACCTGTCCTCACATAAGTTATGGCACATCCAGAACTACATGTCATGTCCAGGTCTCCTGCCTTGCTGTACAACTAGTGTCCAAGCTCCTCTGCAGTCCTCCAAAAGTTTTGTGACAGCTCTGTACCCAGTCTCACAGGACAGATGTTCTGGGAACGACAAAGAATGAGGCTCTTGGAATCTTCTCCAGAGAACGTGAAGAAAATTTTTATCTTCAACAATTCACACGCCTGCTTTTTCCTCATTCTTTGTTTGACAAATTGTTTTCTATTTACAGCCAGCACATTTTAATGCCTTCTCCCTCCCCCCAGCCTACTGGGTTCTTTTTTCTCCTTCTGACAATGTTACCATATGGTTCTATTATTCAGAGATTCCTCAACATGTATTGCAACAGTCCTGAAAAATAATTAGGTGCTGCTGTGGTGTAAAACCACATCTGTGATCAATGGCTTCCTCTGGAAATTATGGGATAAAATGTCCCAACATTTTTTTCTGTCTTTCTACTTTCTCTCTGCCCTTTTCTGTCCTCCTGACCCCCCAAAAGTATTATAATAAAGGGAAGAAATTCTGTGTGAACTGCTATTTTCATTTTCTTTCTTAAAAGCACTGCACAGTGTGATTGGTAGATTTTTTGAGCTCTGACTAGGGAAAGAAATCTCTGGGGAGAAAAAGGTATATATTTAGCCTCTGTACATTTAGAATAGAACTTAATTCTATGGTAATAGCCAATGATTTACACCCTTTAATCCAAAAGTCCTCCCATGCCCTGTGGGAAATACAACATATGTCCAGCAAATTGGTAACCATATGCTTTAGTGAACACATGCTCTCTCAGCCCTTCCCCTGTCTCATTGCATTGATGATTCCCTGCTAAAGTGCTCTGGTCTCACAATTTATTCTGCCTTCATTTAAGTCTTTGTGAAGAGAAAAGTTATTTTCAGATTCCTTCTAGTATTGCACATTCTGTATTTTTGCAAGGTTTCAGGCAGTTGTTTTTGCCGAGGAATTTCACAAGTGAATCAATGTCTCAGCTCCTGATAAGAGTCAGGCATATCTCCTACACAACTTTTTCTCCCAAGTGTGTATTGGGAAAATAAATTAAAGTCAGGGTTATCATAAACAAGTTTCACAGAGGCTTTTCAAAACAGATTTGTTCCTAAATTCTTTCTTTCACCTCCTCACGTTATCAGCCCTCTAGTGCTGCCACTGAAACTGTAAAGATAGTAATGAATAATCCTTCTTTGTCTATTTGGCACATGGTGAAATAGAAACAAAAATTACACCTATATGGTTTTTTTTTTCCTCTTTCTGGTCACTTTTAAACAGAAATGCTATAACAGAGCAGGAACACTGGCTGAAAGATAAAACTAGTTCATGCTAAGGGGGACCAAATACATTAGCCTGCAGCTACCCTCCTCCAGCAGGAAAGATTATCCCAGATAAGCAACAGCAGGGTAATGTTGAACAAATTAGCTTGACTGATGAACCCTGAACTCTTGTCAGTATTAATGCCTGCTAAGTTAAGCAGGCCCAGGCTTTATTATGAGGACTTATCCTCAGAGGCCAATGCAATATAACCTATTTTTTCTTACAGATGTCATGTAGGAGGGACTCTGGGCCTTTTCCAGTGATCCCAACTGACTTTTACAGTTTTGGATTTTTGCCTAACCTGAAGGACTCATTGTACTGACAGTGGCTGGAGGTTTGTGGCTTTGGTCGTTCTCTGCTGCTGGTGTATCCTGTACTAAATTCTTTGCATAAGGATGAACTTTGTTCTGTGTTTGCACCATGTGGAGGAGTCTGGGCTGGCTCAGCCCAGGACCAGTCCTTAGGCATTGCTGCAACAGTGATAATCAAGGCAAGCCGGGCCTGATTACCTCCCTGATAGCATGGTGTCTTAGAGATCATTTGCCTTTTCCACATTTAGACATTTGTTTCCTCTCACTGCATACCCTTAGCCCATTCCAAATTCAGACTTAGAAAACCAGAGCCCATCAGTTCTGTGTCAAAGGGTGCTTCTGAGTGAGCATGGCACAATGAAAGTTTACCACCCACTCTTTCTCTCAGCAGCCAGGTGCTACGTGGTCATTTTGTGGAGGTTTTCTCAGAGGGAGGTAGAAAAATATATATACTGCAAATTGCCATGGCAGTAACCTGCTGTCATAGTGGGATTCATGGACTGGTGGATGGCTGGGTGGGAACAGATGTGCAGAGGTGAGTGTGCTGTGGGGACAGTGTGCCTCCCAGGGTGTCAAAGTTGAGAAGCCCCTCTTCTGTTTGTCTGGCCTTTCTCATGAAGGCTGCCTGCTCTTTATCACCAGCCAGGGGAGAGCAGTGAAAGGAAGGTGGCACAGGGGGCAGTGCAATGCCACCAGCCAGAGATGATGGGAGAACCTGGGGTGATGGGTGCCAACTGCCACGTTGGTGAGCTGAGACATCCAAAGGGGCACCCCTGGGCGCCTAAAGTATGGAACTGAGCTTTGATTTAATGTGTTTTAATGTGCTGAAAAATGGTTTCACAGTTCAGGACTTTAAATTATTTGGGAAGTGAGGTACAGGAGAACAATCACACACTTCTCTGACTCTTCATTTCCCCCCTTATTCTTTCATTCATGGGCATTTCTTTAAGCCACACAGAAAAGCATTTGCTAAAAAGGAAAACACACCTTAAATATTTACTGATACGTATTTGAAAACCACCTGGAGTGAGTGGTATGATTGCTGTTGGATATGAACTCTCCTGAGATGCCAGGAAAGGGATGGGAAAAGTTGGTGCTCTGGTTTTATTGCTTGTCTATGGGTTCCCAGTGCTTCTGAGGTACAAGAACAAAGATCAGCTTTTTCTTTGAGCTCCAGCATCCACTGGAAGGGGCCTTAGAGATATATGTTCCCATGAGGAAGAGAATATTTGTCCTGTCACAATGTCAAATTCTTTTCCCCTCCTCTTCCCAATTTGGCATGGTGCTTGCATATCTCCTTCCCAAGGGTACTTGTTTGGTTTTAGTTGCCTAAGGGGCAGATTGCGAGACAAGATATCAAGATTCTTACTCTTGCCTCCACCAGAATATTCTTGTGACCTTGGGCAAGCAGATTTCTGAGCAAGACTGAAATAATCTTATATAATGCAGACAGTCATTCCTTATTTCAGAGCAGTATGAGGAAGTTGGTTCACATTTATAAGATTCAAACCTGAGCTGAATTTGCTTATTCTGGTTAGGGGAATCTGAGGTTGAAACTTGAGTTCAATCTGTTCAGTTCATTTTTGAGATTCTCTTGGGGAAGCTGCTCAAACTGAAAAATCTTCCCAGCAGATTGGCTAAAATATCTATGTTTATTCTGGAGGAGTAACACCAATAGTGTATATGTATCTATATATATAGATAGACATAAAAATTCTCCAGAAATGTGTAGACTCCAGTGGAGGAGCTATTTTAATTACAGGAAAGGCTCAAAAAGAAAATATCCCTGGAAAGCTGTGCTGTGTTCATTGAATATTTCTGTGTCTTTGCTTCTCATCACTGGAAAGGAATGACAAACAAAAGCCCTTTTGTCATGAAAATCACCCACCAACCTCTGCCAACTGTCAGTCAAAGAAACAATAAGTTTGAGAGCCAGATGTGCCACCCACCAAAAAAGGGTATGTGAGATTGGGTTAAAGGACAGAGAAAGAAATTTGCTCTCATAATAGGCCACCACAACAGTGCAAAAGCAGCTCTGCCAGCACTGCTTCTCTCCCCCATTAAGGGAGTTGATGTGACCATCTGGCTTTCTCTGGGTTCAAGTTTTCATGGGCACAGTTCCCATCAACACCACAAAACGGAAATAATTTGTTCCCAGACCTGATTGCAACACAAGTTGTAATTGAATCCTTGACTGTTACAGTCTAGATTGGGCCATGGGCTAATTTGGGATGAACCAAGAATATAGATGGGAACAAACATGACAAAGGAATGTCATAGGTTGAAACTAAATCTGGCCACAGCTCATAATTAAAAATTGAAATCAAAAATCCCCAGGCAGGCACAGAGGGGTTTATGAGGCTATTCTTGTCACATGATGCAATCTCACAGTTTAATGCCACCAGGACTAATGACTTTTCACCACTTCCTTTCACCTTCCTGATATCAGCTGGTACTTTTGGGGCCTCAGGAGTCTCTGATAATGCTGCACCCTGCACACATGTGTCCCACTGAGCCTTCAGAATGAGAGCTGGAGCAATCACAAGTGCACTGGAGTGAGTTGAAGGTGCAGTTGAAGGGGACTACCCAAGAAAGCAGATGGTTGCTTTAGGTGCATACTGCAATCATTGGAGCAATATAATTTGATATTGATGCTGTAGTTCTGAGACTGACTTTAGGCTATTCAAACCAGTCATCTGCTCAGCAAGCTCAAAATTACAGTGCCATGTGCTTAGTTTGCCTGAATGGACAAGCAAGGGGAGTAATCACAGTGACAGTCAATTACTGCACCAGAGCAGCTTTAATAGAGTAGGGCATCAACAGGGACATCTCCAGAGGCCTCTCAGCATTTACTGGAACAGTGGTCATTTCAAAGAAGGAAAAATACTTCACAATAGAATTAATTCCCTTTTACCCTCAGGTAAATATGTACACCATAATAATGTTACAGGTATTATGTAATGCAGGGATACTTTTGTCCCTGGTGGCCAGCTCAGGATTCCTGCTATCCAGTAATTTCCAAATGCTTTATTTGTCATGCCAGATCACTGGTGCTCATCTTACCCAGCCTGCTGTCCTGTTGTAGGTGTCAGGGGAACATGGTATTGGTGTAACTGCGCTGATCAGGTGTGTGGTTACTTCTGTTTTGTTTTCCATATGAGAGTTACAAAGCTGCTTGTGACTATGCTGCTGTTCTAAGAGGAATTTCTTTATATAACACAACTTATTCCCTTCCTACTCTGCAAACTGCGCCTCTCTGCTAGGTACAGATGGGACTCCATCAGCAGCACTAGGGGACTGGCTAATGAATAATATAATCTCCCTGTATAGCAGTGTCCTGGGTACTTTTGGGATTCTCGGTCTTCACAACACTCAGTTGTACTTTTGCCTCACATAACCAGGTAAGAGTTGCTGATAAAATCCCTTTCTTAAGGATTGTGTTTAGAAGCCGTTTATGTGGCCTGCAGCTTTGACTGCGTAATCTTTGGGGTTTGTTCCATTACCCACAGATATCACATATATTCAATTAATTTCCTGCTTTCCAAAAACGTTGATTTAAACAGTTCTGTGGGGCTGAGCTGGCCATTGCCCAAAAATATTATATAAGGGCTGTACAGCTACTGACGAAAACAGCAGAGTATGTCCATCAAGCCCATAACAAGCTACAGACATATTTCTTCCCTGTCTCCCTCGAGAACTCCTCTCTGCCTCAAAAGAAATTTCTTGATATTTCCCATTGATGAAGTAATAATGTGCTACTCTTTACAAAGCCAAAAAAACCTTCCTGACTATAGCACAAAAAGCTGCAAACCAGGCTTTCAAAAGATAATAATGCTTTAGTGCAGCTACATACAGGACAAAAATTGTTTGAGGGAAGCAAGATGCCAGAATTAGAAATTCAATGCTGGAAAACAGCATGCATTTCCTGTCACTGTGATGTTATTATATAGTAAAGGCTGCTGCCAGGCCAGCTCTTCTGTGCATCTCTTTGATAAATAGAGAGAAGCTACCCAAATATCAGCCCCTCTCTGCAACAGCTCAGTGATCTCAGCAACTTGTGAATAACTGGCTCTAACAGACTTGCTCCAATATAGCCAGCATGTATAAGTGCTTCCTATATACATTCCTACCTAGTTTATGGTGTGACACCAAATTATTCCTTCATTTGCCATTTTGCTACCTGAAGTGTTGATTTGGGAAGCCTGATAACTAAATGGGTGACCAGGAGAGATTTCCAGGTTCTCATGTTGTTGCAGACCAGACTGACTCAATATTCACAGCAGAATCAGGGATACAGCATATCTCCTTCTCCTCCAATGGCATGAACTTTGATCGCTCAGAATCAACCCCATTTGTATTCCCTTTCTCCTGGTTTACAACACAGAAATTAACTGCTGCTGTTCAGACTTGAAACTTTTTTTAAGAGTTCATCCCAGTGCTGAGCTCAGTAACTTCTGGGTTTGTTTCTTTTTGTGGGTTTGTTTGGGGTTTTTTTTAAAGCACATTCCTCAGCTATATATTCTTGGTTTCTGTTTGAAAATCCACAGAAGAGTCCAACTCTGTCATGGTTAATGCAGGCACAGGTGATGCAAGAGTGAAACAAAAATCTGCAAATTTGCTGTCACCTTTGTGCCCACTGAGCAGTTGTATCAAAGTTCATGTAACATTGTGGAAGGTTTTTATCAGCATTGAGATCTGAAAAAAGATAGAAACACTGTGTCCTGTCAAGGGTTTCTTCACCAAGTTCTGACCTGAGGTGGGCCTGGACTGAAGATTTTAGCCTTTTGCTTTTCCAGTGTTTGTGAAAGCACAGATTCCAGTTTGGACTAAAATTCTTACATATTAAAATAAGGTACATTTACAAATCAAAAGGCCAAATTCTTAAATGTGTGATGGGTTATAACCCATGTAAATGATATACTTTTGCTTTATGCCGGTCCGATGAATCTTCTAGATGGGCTGAGTCAGACAAACTGGTGAAAGTTGAACTGTTACCTTGTCTCTCTGGAGAGATGTTTGGAAAAATCAGTCTTGTCCACATGCTGCAGTGAGGAAATTGTGGCCCCAGGGACAAGCAAATCTGGACATTTCAAGTGACTCTCCCATGACTTGGCAGTTGAGAGCTGTTTCCACGCTGCCAGGAACCGCCTGTGCCCTTTGCACTGCCTGGCATCTGTGTTAGGGAACTAGGGGGAAAGGTCTGAATGGCTCCGAAGTCTCTGCTGGGAGAGACCATCCCCTCAGGGTTGAGATATTTGCTAAAAGAACATCCTATCTTCAACTGGTGTTTATGCTGCTGCACAGAGAGCCCAAGAGGTAGAGGGCATCAAGCTCAAGTCTCTAAATTGATGTTTACAGTATTTCTTTATGGTTTGTGTTGTTTCCCTTGCAGTTTTCCCTGCCAAAGAAGGAAAGTGTTCATTTGGGAGGGATGTCTCACTTCAATGTGCATATTTAGGCTACAGTCTTCCACAGTCAGTGAACCAAGGTGGAGTACCTTGAGGCTGATATTCTTTTCAGAAGTGCAGAACACTCTTGAGATTATTTGACATTGCGCAGGTGAGTGGAATAGGGCTGCCACTCCCACATTCTCTAAAATTAAACATTCACAAATCATAATCTCAGAAACTCATTGGTGGGATGTTCAATGCTTCACATCAGCCCAGCTTTACAGAACTGCATGCATGGATATCCAGCATAATGTTTGCTAAGAAGGAAAAGTCTGCTGTCACAGAGCTTCCCCCACTAAAATTTAATGGCCTGTACCCACATGAGGCCAGAAGGAGTTGTGCAGTGTACTGATTCTCATATTTTAATGTAGAATTATGTATGTAATTTATCTTGAAATATTATTGGTTCAGTTAATATAAGTAAGCCACTCTACCTTGGAATTTATTTTTATTTGTATCGTATCAATGTTAAGGAGCCTCAGTACATGCAAAGCAGGTTGGTTTGCAGCTGATGAAGCAAATACCTACTTCTATTATTATGTCTGACAGATGCAGAATGAACTTTCAGGAAAAAAGGTCAGCATTTAAACATGTTGCCTTGCAGGTGGTGCTATTATGTTGCTACTGCAGTTCAGTTTTTGGTTTCCTCTACATCATCTTCAGTTTCACATGAAAGCTCAGCTTGGAGGTGAGCATGCTCAGTGCTGAGCATGTACTTTAGCAAGCTGTTCCAAATTAAAATGGATTTTCTAGAGTGCTTGGAGTGTGGATTTATGCTTTAGGTTTGCACTGTAGCCAAAAGCAGCAGTCCTGCCCTCCCCTGAACATCTGACTACATCTTCCTGCCGCCTCCATTCTTGGTGCTCGCACTTGGAATGGGGAGAAAGATTAGTTTCTGCCTGTCCCAAGACTTTTCCTTTTCAGGATTTTGATTGCCAGCTGGATCAGCAGACCAGTTTGGCACTGCAATTAACCCTGTGATGATCAGTACCCACACAAGAGACTTGATGTGAGTCTATGGCAGGGAAGAAGCAGACTCAGAGTGGCTTAAACTGATGATGGAAACAAATCTGTAATGAAAGCTGCTAACTTGTGTTAGTGCTGGTTCTCCTTCCACCTCTGTTGCAACCATCCTACCTTTGAGTTCTTTCTGGATTTCCTGCTTAGAGTTCATTGCAAATTCTTCCCTCTCAGTAAGGTCCAGCTTTGAGGTAGGTCAGGCCACAATATGGAGCCAAACAGAGACTCCAGCTCTCATCTGATTTGATCTGTCTGGGGATTTACACTGCACTCTCACCCTAAGGTTTCACTTCTTGCTTTTCATTCAAAGGAAATACAAAACCTGAAACAAAAAATCATTGAAGCCACAACAGTTCCCTTCCTATCTTTTTGCCTTTGGTAGCAAAGGCATGGAAACTCGGTCTCTGAATGGTGCTGAACATCGTGTTCAACTTAATTCAAGAGGTCTTTAGCAAACTTAGCGAGCCAAGGTGTAGGTTGGACCCAGAGCACCTGTGGGTGTTGGGTTCTGTGGTGAGGGGTTTGTGTTTTTAGGGATAATTTCTGCACTGGGGTTTGCTCTCCAGGGGCTGCTGTGTGTTTCTAAAGCACATTGGCTAGGTGGCGCTGGGACACACTTGTGTCCCGGCAGGAATGGGGCTGGCTTAGGATCAAGTAAAAGGATTGTTTGAGGGTGAAAAAAACACAGTCGACACTGTTTTTCGGTGCAGACATGACTTCATGAGTATCCCATCCGGGGCTGAAAGGCAACCTCTGCTACTTGTTGTGTCCTCCAAGCCCAAGATTTGGGACAAGGCACTGATGAAGTGCAGGATCATTCAAGGTGTCTGTGGAGGTGGGGTGGGGGTCTGTCAGCAAGTCTGCACAGGATGTCCCTTAGAGGGTCCCCTTGTGGGGAATGGCTCTGCTTTTCTTCTGCATGAGAAAGGTAGTGTGAGTAAATTCTCTTTAGTGACCCTGCTGCTTTCTTTGAAGAGCTGGGAGGCATGATTTAGGGGAATTAGAAAACTTACCTCATTTCTGATATCCAGGCTGTCTCATAAGCAAAGCCTGAGCTCTGTACTTTTGCAAACTGAGAACTGAAATGGGAAATATCTCTTCTGTGGTTGCTTTTATGAGAAGAGCACTTTTAAGGTTTTCTCGTCAACTCAAAGTTATACAAAGCTGCACTAACTGTGAAGACTAAAGACTTCACCTCTGTTCTGAGGGTACTAGAAGATTGTACATGTATTTTGTGACCTTCCAGTGTCTGATTAAAGTCCCAGTGCATCTGGGTTGAGCTCCTGCACAGGTTATCTATGATGGTTTCAGCCACTCAATGAGGCCCTGAACAGGTTCTGAGTGCTTGAGATGATCTCCTTCATCAGACAGCATCATGTAAAGCAACATGATCCATTCATGGCCCTATAAAACAATGCAAAATGGGAGAGGACCTCTAATGAACGTCCTTGAAAGGCATCTCAGGGTTTTTTTGCTTGTCACCAGTCATCCCTTCTGGACATCTTTTCCTGACGTGATGCTTGTCCCCACAAGGAGATGTGTTGGTTGCATGGCACTGCACAATGAAGGGTTTTTGTTTCCCGTCTGACAGTTGAGGGATGTCTGTAGACTGCTTTGAGGCTCTCCCTCTGTGACTTACTTCTCTCCTGAAGAGTGACCATTGGTAATTCACAACATTTTGTTCAAAGGGCCTATGACCAGCATTATTTTGTAGGTTTCTTTCACTTGCTGCATCCTGTCCTGCTCTCTTCCAGCAGCTGTGAGCAGATAGCAGGGTTGATCAAACCTACCTCCACCAGAAGCTCTTCTTTATATCTATCCTCCCCAGGTTCCCATGGGAAGACACACCTCTAAGCACAGATTAAATCAACATCTGAAGAACAGCTGAGTCTTGGGCAGCTGCTTCTCTCTGTTAGAAACTTGACTGGAGGAGGAACTGAAGGCACTAAATGAGCAGAACTGACTCTGGTCTGTATCCAGATCATGAAAGCTCTGCCTTTTTTCAAAACCCCTGTCTTATAAACAAGTAATGGAGAGTCTCTAGGGCAAAAGATAGCATTTCTTTCATTGCTATTAATAGTCGCTTGGAATTTGAAGTCCTGCAGCTATTAAGTGTCTTAATGCTGGACTCATAAGTGTGCTTTCTGGCACCTGCCTCTCTTAGGAACTGTGTGTCTTCAAAGGCTGAGTAAGTCAGACAGGAGAATAGCTAATTGGGCATGACTAGAAATAGCATGGAAAGCTTAGTAAAGGAAATGGCATTCCTCATGGGGATATCCATGAGGCAGCATTGTGAAGGAAGTGGTTGAAAGCCATGAAAGTTGTGTCATGGCAGGCTGAATTGAGCAAAGCGCTGAGGCAGGGAATGGTCATGGACTGCTCACAGATGACCCCTGGGTCCAGTGGATGGATGGAAAATCCTGGAGCCCCATGAAACACTCACTTTTCGGTGGCCTGGCAAGACTTGCAAGCAGGGGGGACATTGTTCAAAGTTTGGGTACAGCTAAAGTCTAGCACTAGGTGATCCTTCTGGAGTTGTCAGCAGGGATTTCTGCTGTCTCTGCCTCAGTTCAGCTCACTCCCAGGCAGAAGGGTTAGGGTCAGTTGTTAACCTCTGCTGGCCTGCACTCCTCCAGAAGGCTGAGAGGCACAGGCTGCTGTGTATATGAAATTCTCAGTCTCTGAGGAAAAGGCACTGCACAGACCAACCATTGCAGCTCTCCCACCCCCAGTTATCCCACAGCTTTGTTCCCACGTTGTAGTAGCAGAGAGGAAACAGTGAGCTAGACCAAAGGCATTGCTGCTACTTAGTCACTTCGGCCACCAAACTCCTCCTTCCAGACTTTTGTGGAAAGGTGGATTTTTCTGTAAGTCTCAGCTTCTTGGTTCTCATCTGAGGGAAGCTCACCGGATGTGGGACCTGCCTTTTTGGGTGGATGTGCTCTTTCTTTTATCTGCAGGTCGGAGATTCCTTCTAAGATCAGTGCATACAAGGAACCAGACAAGCAGTGAGGTTTTTATTAATGAGGGAAGGGAATTTTACCAGAATAATTGTACTTCATGTTACACATGTATTTCCACCCTATGTGGATTTTCTTATTTTGAAATAAGCATGTCCAAACAGAGCTATACTGGTATTTTTAGCATTATAATTATGTTCGTAAGTTCTGAGTGAAGACCAACTTTTAGACACCAGGGTTATTTTGTAGGGTGAAAAGCATTATTACAGATAACCATTATCTTCTGATTGCTAGCAATCTTGTGTATTCTTATTCTATTACTTTTTTTCACAGTATCACTTTTCCAGACTCTTACAGAGTTAATTATTTGAGAACCCAAGAACCTTTTTCTTTGTCTCACATCTGAAACACACAGCTTTCTTTTACAGGCTGATTTTTTTGACAATCACAAGTACAATCTGAAAACATGGCAGCTCTGAAAAGCAAGTGCAGAATTTCATTACACACAAGGCCCCTCAGAGAGAATATACAACATGTAGCTGTCCCCACAAGCCCAGCAGCACTGCACTTAATAATTTAGGCTCAGCATTACTGTCAATATTTTTTGCAGATGGCAACAGCTTATGCCATGTGAGAGGGAAGAGACATTTCCTAGCAGAGTGCCGTTATGTACAAGCTTAATAGAGACACCTTTAGAAGGACTCTGTCATTAATTAGAATCACAATTCCCCCCAGGATATTGATGCAGGCTGTGCTTGCAATGTGTGCAAAACCACGACTCTTGGAAATAGGTTTGGTGAAGCAAACAAGAGACACGCGGCATCCTGAAATTCTCCACCTGAGGAAAAATCAATGTTGCTTTCCTTAAAGTGCTTACAAACATCAGCACCCAGCAGCCAGGAAACCTTATGAAAGGAAAGAGCAATAATTTAACAGATAATTATCTGTATTCCAGTATGGACAGAAGGTCAGTTTAGCTGGGCAGTGTACACGCAGATTAATGCCCAGCAGCACCAGGCCAGGGTACATCTGCACAGTCACATTCCCTGCCCAGGCTTAAGTGAACCTGAGATGGTCCCTGCTGATGCATCTAAATGGCTTCAGGAGCCCAGCAGCCCCCAGCCCTCTGGCAAGGCAGAGGTACCATATGACTGTCTGCATCTGACCATGTAGACACTTCCTGTGGTATGGGACGGGCTGTGCTGGCATCGGTGTACAGCACAGCCTGTGATGAATGCAGCCAGAAAAGTCAAGCAAAGGATCTTTCTTTTTCAGAGGCAAAGGCTTGTGTGTTGTCTCACAGTTGTCTCATTTCCCACCCATTCCCCTTGGTCACTGTGGAGCCCTAACAGGGAGCTTGGGCTGCACAACCAACTGGTTCCCAGTATGCAGCCATCTCATCCTTGGCATATTTTTAGTGAGAGGAGAGGCAGTTCATAGCAAAGCCACAGGGTCAGTAGTCTGATTCTAAAATTCTTGTGAAATAGAAATCTAAAAAAAGTTTCAGTTACCCAAAATTCCCTGCTTTTTTTCCCAGTTACATTCAATGGCCTCAAGGAAAGTTTGTTACTTCTCTCCAAAATCTGCCTTCCCAAAGGGCAAAGGAAAATCTCCACTCCTCTAAAGAGCATCTACCAAAAGCCCACATTGAACAAAGGAGTTTTTTTTAAGGGAGTCAGTAAGAAACTAAGAATGATTTAAATTTACCCTGTCCTGTGCCCCATGTGAGGCTTGCTGGGCTTTGCAGCACTTGAAGGTCAGTGTTGGTGCCATTTCTTTCAAGAGTCTGGCAAAAAACATTTCTTTCCAGCAGAATCCATGAGACAGGACCCCAGTAAGAAACTGCTGCCCACTGGGCTCTTCTCAAGAGGAGAGATGCCTTTCTAGAGCCCTGATTCATCTGCCGAAGGGCTGTCCTGGCCATCAGACTAGAGTCTGCTTTGTGGAAGAAGGGAGTGTGCAAGATGTGCTCTTGATCCATCTTGTTGGAGTTGGCACACTGCATAAATACATTCATCACTGAGCCAGAGTTCTGTTTCTGCAGTCCAGTGGCCCAGAGACTTTATGAGGGACAGAGGTGCCAGTTTCAGTGACTGCTTCAGGCCCTTAGACAGAGCTGGGAGAAATGATGGTACTGGAAAAAGAAATCGGATTTTAGCCCAAGTCCATATTGTGAATGCTGGGGCTCTCGTATTTGGCCCAGTTGCGTATCTGCTGAAGTAGAGATGGGCTCAAAACAAAAGGCAAGATGAGTTGTGAGAGGAGCCCACCACCTCAGCAATAGAAATGACAACAAACAATGGTTATTTCTTCCCTGTTACAGGTTTTGCAGGATGTCCTAATTACCTTGACATTATTAGTGCGGAAGTTGTGCTCTATCCACCCACTAAGTACAGGAAACATGCCCAGTGTGTAATTCTATCCTTCACCTCGCATGCCTCCGATGGGCTGGAGTCTGAGAGGAAACTGAATAGCCTGGAAAGGTTAGCCAGAGACAGAGAAATTAACCCTTTCATTTTCACTGACTACCCTTTATTTTCTGAGAGTGGAGTTGGTGGGTGGAGCACAGGTGTTGCCTTGGAGGGGATTAGAGAAATCTTGTGGTATTAGGTCCACCAGTTTCACATAATCACAAGGGGTGCTTGTTGTGCAGCCTGTTTGTTTCAGATATGTTCAGTAATTTAAGAAAATGTATTATGGTTTATTTCTTACTGGTTATTTACTATCACGTCACTAAGGCTGAAATCAAGATTGGAACTTCATCATGTCAAACTGAGAACAGAGACACTGACAGAGCAAAGAGTTTGCTGTCTAATGTGTGACACGTAACATGTGAAAGAGGAACAGCTTCAGAAGAGAGGCTGTGGTCATTATCTTTATTTTTCTCAAATATGCAAATTTAAAAGAAATATTAATAATCAAAAGAGGCCTTGCAGTTGTGGACTAATTATTTCCTCTCCATGCCCTGGCTGGAATGGGTGTCCAGCAGAGCAGCAGCTCATGGAGCCTCTGATTATTCTGAGTGGGTATATACAAACCCACTTGTGGCACATAGAAGGGTGGTGCAGTCTGGGTAGCTGGTAAAAGAGCAGACACAGGTGGAGAAGGTAATATGGGGAGGCACAGGATAACAACAGGTGAATTCTATTGGTGGAGATGAGTGTTTGAGTTTTGGCATTGCAAACAGTAGGAATATATTCATTAAGGCAAGAGAGGCCACAGAACAACAAGCAAGAAAACTGTAAGTTAAACACAAAGGTTGAGTTGGCTTATGTGCATTTGAAATGCTGCTCTAATTTGTATCTATAGGACAACAAGGATTAAATGGAGATAATCCCTTTACAATGGTGTAATTGGTACAGGTGAGTCAGTTAGCATCAGGATTGTGTAAGTGTAGAAATAATTGTTTAAGTAAGTCATGGCAAAGGGATTGAAGGAAATACTGGAGAGTAGAGCAAGATGTACTCATAGAAATGTTTATTCCCTATTATAGCCACTTGGAAAGATGTAAAGAACAAGTCAGAATAACATTGTACTGTCTTATTTGCGCACTGAGTTCAGGAACACAGAGTCTCTGCACAAGAAAAAAAGAACTGGCAACATTTATATTAATAGAGTGAAAAAGAGCTTTGCTTTTCACTGTTCATCCAGCCTTGATTGTCCATGAAGGAAAGGACAGGTCTATAAATTTTGTGCATATAGCTATGAAGTGTTATTGCAGTGCTCTGAAGTCTCCCATCTGTGAGGGGTCTGCAAGGGCAGGGATGCTTTTCATGGTCCATTTTGAGGACTGCCATAGGAGGGACTTGTTATGCAGGAGACTTGGCTTTTGCTCTCATTTGTTCTGTGTGTTTCTCAATCAGACATAAAAATCATTCTCCTTGAAATTACCCATCTGCTCTCTGTGATTCAGGACAAAGCTACTGAAAAATCAATACAGATCTTTCTCCTCTCCCTACTCATTACTGTGTACTTGAAAACTACAGTCAGCTTTGAAAGCAGATTTCTATTTGCATGTAAACACTTCCCTGAAATTCTTGCTGTAACAAAGTAGGAAATGAGGAAGGGGGGAAATGCAAAAGTCTGAAAACAGTATGAATCCTGAGAACTTCAGGTCTGAAAGTGTTATAATTGAGTTGTTTGTGGCTTAGAGCTTTTCTCAGGAGCAATTTAACAGAATTAGACATTAGATTTACATTAAATGCTCACTTTGAAACTATTATTTGGATGACTTGTCATGTTATGATTTGTGGGTGGCTTCTTTATTTATTTGTTTCTTAAGGAAAATAAGTTAGAATTTTTTCTTTATCCCACTTGAAAATATTCATGTTGGAAAATTAAGAACTTGATAGAAAAAGTGTAACATTTCTGAGCTTACTGAATTCCTCTGTTATGTTTTCCATACCTCTGCTGATAATGCAAGTAAGGATGCTTAGAAAAGGGGTAGAAGGAGACAGCTTGTTTGTAATCCTCTTCTCCAACTTTTAAAAATATCCCAGTATTGTTTTGAGAAATCTGCAGACTAAGCACCTTCAGATGATTCAGCTGACAAATTTATTTCCGTTTTCAAATTTGTTACTCTCAAAGGAAAAAATGCAATTTTGTGGTTGCAAATTTCTTTTAAGGACAACTGACTCTTGTTTATTTTGTAACATTTGTATTTGCATTTGGGATCAATTGCCCTTGTCATCAGGTGTCTGGCAGAACTGGAATAACAGGCTCCCTTCTGCCAGTTCCTTTTACTGATCTGACAGAAAGAGCTGCTGCAAGTAGCTGCAGCAGGTCCTGGAGAAGCACAGGTCACATTTGTTTTCCTGCTCTTCCCTTCCAGCAAAATGGGCATCACAGGAATGAGTGCTGAGGAAGTGGTGTGAGGAGGTGACACGGCAGCTTCTTGATGGCACCGAATGAGTGCCCTGGGATTATCCTCTAATTGAGGCCTCTGGGCTGGAAGAAGATGAGGTGGTGCAGGAACAGGAGTATGAAGGAGGCATGCAGGAGGTTTTGAAGGCTGATAATGCCTTCTGTGAAGCCTGGAGAACAAGCATAATAGGTTTTGACCAGACACCAGGGAAATAATATTTTAAAGCCAAGCAAACAGCTGGCTGGCCCAGGAAGGATAATTAGCAAAGCTGAGCAAGAGCAAGGTGCACTAAAGGCCCAGCTTGCATTATGCTTTGACAGAGACTGGCTTAAATTTCTCCACTTCACTGTTTCTGTTCTCTTGTCTTGGTCATATGTATTGTGGGGCTGGTTTGAGCTGCCAGATCTGAACACAGCCTAGTTAGGACATTTCAGCACAGATCAAATAAAATTCCCTACTTTCCCCTCCCATGACCCTTGCTGTGACATTTACAGCATTGAAGTAAATTGTTATTTTAAGCTGCTTCTGTACTTCCCTGGAACCCAGTAAGGGGAAGGAGCCTCTTTATGCTGGCAGCAGGGAAGTTAACTTTCCAGTAAAGCCACAGAGATTCAAATAAGTCCAAATTTTTATTAGTCACCTTAGGATCAGATCAGCCAGTGGCCATTTTGGGAATCCACAAGGGATTTTTTTCCAACCCTCTCTCCACTCCAATGGTTAAGTCACAACCTGCTTGAGGCTGTGATGCCTGTGCACAGTCTGGGCTCAGCACTGGCTCCTCAGAGCCTGACACATAAACAAGAAATACAAGATTTCACTAATTCCTTACAAAAACTAGATTAGCCCATCCCTCTTCATAGCTACCAAGTGCTTGAAAATATCAGGGAAAAAACAAATAAAGTCTTTATTTACTAGCAATTTACATCCCAGAAAGAGCATTTAGTGGGCATGCAGAGAAACTGTGGCACTTCTGGCTGGAGGTGAGATTCCCTATTACTGGATTTTTCTCTCTTCTTTTTGCCATGGTCTCACCCTGGGGAACCTCTGAAGGCCCAGATTCTGCAAAAGGTGGAGAATCCTGTTAAATCAGCACTTGTGTAAAAGCCTGGCCCTGGGCATCATGCAGGACATCCAGTTGGTCTTCACTGCAGTCCAGCAGTGGACTGAGGGGTGTGTGGGGCTGTGCTGTTTTGAGCTGCTTTGAGTTAAACTGAGCTCTAGTAGAAACAGAAGCCATTTCCTCCCATCAAACCATGGTCCCACACTTAACCTCTGTAGCAGTGAACTCCCCAAATCTCCTGGAGCCATGCTGTCATCTTGGGTGGTCTGCCCATTTATGTCCTTCACCTTGCAAGTGGACAGCTGATAGTGGAGTTAACTACCTGCTCCTAATTTTCTCATATTAATAAATTCCTGCTTCCTCCCACATCAGTTTTTCCTTTGTCGTCATCGCATTCCCCACTCACTGTCCAGCCTAGTCCCAGCCCTCTGTTTATCAATATTCTGCTATTATTAGCTGGCCCAGAAATGCATGTTATAGCCCTGGTGCCACTAGAGCTGCAGGGTGCATTTTTCTGTATTATTGACGTCCTTCTCTCTGCTGTGAAAATATCACCTTCCTATTCTCTGGCACTTTCAGTCTGTAGTGTTGGTAAGGCTTTTGACCAGTCCCCTTTCCCTGCCATTAGGAGAGATGGTGATGGCTCAACAAAGAGTGTGATGGAAGTAGAAGTGGGTTCTCATACCTGGTTTGTGGTGTCTGGGGTAGATGGACTCTAAACAGGCTGAGCTGGCCACAGAGTGCACTGGCCCCAAAGTTGACAACTAGAAATAATTGTGTTTGTTCATGCAGGGCATCTTATGCTGACTGCCCTAAAAGTGGGCTAATCCCCCAGGGTTCAGGAATGCAGAGAAGAACTGAGAAACCTTTATTACTTTGTTGCTGAAGTAGGTATTTTCAGTAGTAGTTGTATTTCTTTTCTTATTAAAGGTACATGTAATAATGTAACCAGCTTCCTTGCTAGTGGTATTGAGGAGAGCTGAGATCAGAATAATTATTTTTAAGTAGAACATATGGTCACTTTTACGTTTGAGCACTGTTCCATTGCTGCTTCTGTTTCATCCACTCTACTGAATTTTGCTCTTGACTTCTCAAACACTTTGCTCTAGCAGTTCTAGAGCTGTTGTTTAGGCAGGTTAATTGTTAAAATCTGCCCTTCTAGACTTATCTAGCTGGAAAAGTTTCTCTCCTGCATGAGCTTGGCTGCTGGAAGCAGGGGCTAGAGGCTGAGACTTGATTGCCTTCACAGACATTACAAACCTGGTTGTTTTGATTTTCTTTTCTCATCCTTTTCAAACCCTGTTCTGTTCTAAACTACACCTATGGGAAAAATATTTACACTTGGGGCTTTCCTCAGTTAGGGGTGTTTTTCAGAGCTGGTCATATCTCTGGTAATACCTCTTCTTCAACTGAAAAGGAGAAAATTGCTTTTCAAATGAAAAGTCCACAGAATGTAGTTCCAGAAAGAGGCCTGACAACCTTCACACGCTTTATAAAATGTTTCTCAGCAAGATATAAATCTTTCTTCCTTGTTGCTGTTAGACTCCTGCCACAGCCATATGGCACACAGACACTTGGATCCGGTGTTAATCTGTTCTTCCCCATGCCAGCATTACTCTGGAGCAGCCCTGTGGCTGTGGGGACACAGGGTACCACTGCAGGGAAGGCTGAAGGAGGGAGCCAGGGAGGGGGCAGTCACTGCCTGTCTTACTCAGATATCTGCAATTTCAAGTGGCTGTTCCCTCAACACAGCCTAGAGGTGTGTGGCTCTTGTCATAGTGCAAGGCATTTTAGCAGCTACCCATCACCAGATAGAAAATCTTTTTTCCTCCCCCAATCCTGGTCTTTGTCACCTTTTTCAGCCATTTACAACAACTCCTCAAATGGTGCTCCTTGAATGCTTTGAATGAGCTGGCTAAATTGTTATGCTGGAAAATATCTGCTCCTCCCTTTTTATAAATTTTATTTTATATCACATTGTTCTGAACTTGCAGGGCTAGCAAGCTAGATCAGTTTGAGCATATATCTGGGGACTGAGAGAGGAACAGGATCTGTTCTGTTTGGGCTCACCCCACACTGTGGGGCCCCACAGGACACTTGTCCCTATGCCTTGGGTGTCAGGTGATGTTACTGCAAGGCTGTGGATCCTTGCATGAACCAAGCAACAACTGAGGTAATTGTCCCACTGGGGTTTGGTTCTGCTTTGCAGATCCTCTCTGACAGCAAGGAGCAAGTGTAGTGTATGCTGCTGTCTGCTTCTCAGAGTCTGGGCCCCAGAGAGCCCATGGACTTACACTGGCCAGTGCTCTGCTCCTTGGAGACCTCAAGGATGCAGGCTGGCCAGTGCTCTGCTCTCCAAGAACCTGTTGGTCATGGTGAATAAGCACTGTCTGGGACATTGGCACCTTTCCTGTAGACCTGTAAGATTCACAGTGACACCAAATTAATGCCACTGTTCTCAGATGCTTATGTTGCACTAATCTCACCTTCCCTTTGACATCCATTCCTGCAGCTCTCTGGGCACATGTGGCTTCTGCAGTCTTCTGGCCTATTTCTTTTTTCGTAGTGTAGCCTCAGGATGGGGAGCTCAGCACATTGCGCAGCTCTGTGAGACTCTGCTTGGTGCAGGATCCTCCGTCAAGCATGACAGAAGTGGAAAGCTGCCACTTGATAGTTGCCTGGAGGAACAGGTCTTACTGAGCCAGCTGACTGTGCAGCTGGAAGAGGTTAAAAATTAGCCCTGCAATAATATATGTGAGTATTTGACTTTCTGCTGGTTTTGTAAGTAGTACCAGTGTCATTCCAAGCGACCTGAAGTGGGAAAGGGCAGGGGGAGAGGGAGGAATGAGGCGGAGATGGGCAGGAACTGGAAATATTTGTGGCTTATTATATCAAACAAAGAAAGCCTTTGATTTTTGTAAAGGCAGACATGCTTTGGTCACGCTCTTCTGCATGTCTCTCTTGAGAGGGTTTTATGGATGTTTTCTTCCATTACACCAAAGATATACTTATCTACTTAATTTACAGTGCCAAGAATATTGATTCTTCTCTTTACCATTCATGCACTGAACTGTGTCCTCAAAGGACACAGACATGAAAAGAGGACTCTTTTGAACATCCCTGCCATGCAGGGACCAGGTGACTTCTCCTTATTTCAAAAACCCTTAACATAGTGAGGCATCTTAAGCAAAACCATCAGAGATGTGGCACAAAAATCAGTTCCCCCACCATGTTTTGATTTTACTCCACAGGTAACCTGGCCCCTTCTCAAGCAGACACCTGCCTATATTTCTGTGACCTTGATGATGCTGTGCTTAACTGTGTGTCTCTGGTCACAGGGCCTCTGGTGCTCAGAGGCTGTGTGCTTATTTTGCAGCCACTTGGCTACCACGCAGGAGCTACAGGAGGTGAATTGGAGAATCACCAGAATTTAAATTATTTTCATTTCATTTTCCTGTCTGCAGTCACAGGGTAAAAGAGGTTTGGTCCAGTCTCAGGTTCTGCACTCTACAGCCAACCAGGTCATCTGGTCTGGACTAGGAGCACACCCTTGCCTGTCAGAAGTTTCTCTTCTGTGTATGGCAAGAGCCACTGATTTTAATTTGAGTCAGAACATGAGTTAACAGTGCAGTGGAGAAATATCCCCTGAGCAGCTTCTCAGGATGTCATCATAAGTCTACAATTGTGGGAAACAGGGCAGTAAGACTTGAATTTCTGGTGTTAAAATTGGAGAGGAATGATATTGCAGGTTTGGGTTTGGTTTTTTTTTTTTTTTTTTTTTTTTTTTTTTTTGGGGGAATTTTTTTGGGGGTTTGGGTTTTTTTTTTTTTTTTTTTTTTTTTTTTTTGGTTTTTTTTTAATTCATCAAAAAGAAGTCACCTTGAAGGTCACCTTTTAAGAATTCTTTGGCTGGTCCTGACCAGATGATGTGTGAGAAGCAATACTGTTTTCTGTGAAAACGGCTCTGTAAAGAAGAGAAGAAGAGAGATATAAGTTCCTGTGCTGAAAGACCTGATTATGCAGGATCAAGCACAAAATCTACTACAGAAGTATTAATTGCTTGCACCATTTATGTAGTCACACATTACACCTGCTCTTTCCTGTGGGAGTCAAACACCCGTAGTGTTTTCCATCCCAAACTGGATGTGATGTCAAAATACCAGGAATTTGCAAGGAGCAGGACTGAGCTGTGTTAAACCAATGACTTAACACGACTTAAAAAGAAAAAAAGCCACACCGGAAAACCAGATTATGAGATTTGCCACCATTCAAATAAAAAGTTATCCTTTCCTGTTGTTCCTTGAGCACTGGGCTTTCCAAGTTCACCATTCTTTCCTGGGACAAGTGACTCATGAACCTGATAGGAAAATGCACCTGTTTTTAGCCAGAGGTTAAAGCAGCTCTCCAGTTACCAGAGTAAACAAAGGTTTTATTTCTGTCCTTAGCAATTACCCTGCAAAGTCCAGGAACACAGGAAGGCTGGCAGAAGCCATTAGGTTTGAGCCAAGTTTGCTGAAGTCAGTAGAAGGTTTGTGACATCCGTAGTAAGATGCTCCTATATGCCAGTGGGATTTGGCCCATGTCTTTTGCTAGATGGGAAATGGGGAAAAAAAGCCGGTGCAGTGATTGTGTCAGCAGCCAAGGACTCCAAGGAGCTGGAGGGTGTCTGCCATGGTGTGGGATACACATTCCCTTCTCTGGCCCAGGGTTGTCCATCTGTACTCTTGGCAAAAGAGCACCTGTCAGTCACAGAGGTGTGATGGGAATTGACACATTCAAGACTGATCAGACACTGCAGTAGTAGCAACCATGCAAGTGGCTAAAATATTTGGAAATCAGAGTGTTGGATTTATTGGCATCATGGAAGTGGAAAGGTTTTATGAGCCAGGAGTCACTTATTAATCCCAGCATGAGAAATGGGATGTGTTTGTTCTCCACTGTGGAGATCACCGAAAAATGCAAATACAACATTAGCTTGTTTCAGGTCAGCACTCAACACAGTATAAAAACAAGATGGATTTTAGCCTTTATTTAACTGGACTTAATTACATGCATGAGCTTCAAAGTGCCTAAGGCCTAACGGATGGTGACCTAAGGTCCGATTAAAAAAGCAACAACACCCTAAGCCTTAAGCTTGTTTGTTAGACCATATGGCATGACTGGACCATGCAATGTTACAGGGAAACATGCTAGGAATAAAGCACCCAGTGCATCCAAAGCATTTGCAAAATTTCTACCTTTATTCAGAAGAATCTGAACACTGATCTTCCCTGTCCTCTGTACCAGCATGGCTCAGGAGCTTGGCTAGGATGGAAAGGTGACAGTGTTTCCAGCCACACTTCCCTGAAAAGTCTGCAGTGCCCTGATAGAGAGCATGTTGACACTTGGAAAAGAAATCGACCACTTGACTTCTCAGTTTGGGAGATCCATGTGGCTAGGAAATTCCAAATAACCAAACTTCAGGATAGTATTAGCATGACAGATATTGTGACAATCATCTATTTGTATTTCTGTGATTGATTTCAGCCTATTCTTGAGTCTGGATAAAGTACAAAACCTCTTTTTTCTTTGGATAGTACAACACAACTTTGTGTCATCTCTGTAAAGGATACCAGCCCTTAGCAGCCTCCAGGAATCACCTCAGTGGGCCAACTGATGTCCACCTGCTTGGTCTCTGAACCACACAGCTCAGAAATGTCACATCCACATCCTCCTTGCCTGCTGAGTGCCACCCAGACACAGTGTGGCGAGGACACCTGATGGGTTGTGCTGGCTCTGTGCTCAGCAGGGTGAGGTTTGCTGCCTGTTGTGTGCAGCACTGCACCCATCTATGGCTGGGGCACAGTCCTGGGGTGCCTCCAGTGCCTGACCATTTTCTGGCAAGGAGATCCAGTCCAGGGTCCATTGATGTTGTGTGCTGCGCTGAGATTCCAGCTGATGGTTTTGCTCTCCACACCCCTTGATCTTTGAAGACCCTTATCAGACTTCTCCCTGAGGAAGCTGGTAGTTCATAACCCTGAGGTGGGGAGTCTCTGGAATGCCAGGCTGTGTGCAGTGTGGCCCTTACCCGCAGTGACTTGCTTGGGTCTGCCTTCAGTGCCTCAGCCATGGGATCAGGGAAGGACATCCTGAGCAAGTCACAGTAGCCTCAGCCTGGTCCTGTTGAAGGTGCCATGAAATTGCCCTATAAGTCTGATCCTCCTTAAAGAGTAATTCAGCATTCCAGAGGGAGCAGCTAAACAACAAAATTAATTTGATTTTCTACTATGTCCTCTCTCTCATGTGCTCCTATTCATCCATGGACCCCATTAACTCTCTGCCAGCTTCCTGCTTCTGCTGTGGTTGAAAGTGTCCCATCATTCCATTTTATGCTTTTAGCAAGTTGTTTTTTATTTTCTTGCTCTTTATTGTTCTTTCACATCCACTTTGTCAGACTGTGTTCTTTTGCATCTTCCTTAACTCCCTTTCTTATAAAGAAATTATTTTTATATATCAGAAGTGTTACATGGTTTAATCACATTAGCTTACATTTTCTTTCTGCTTTGAGTATTTTTTATTTGATGAGGAGTCTGCTGTATAGCGTCTCTAAACAATCTGATGCCATCTAAAAGTGCTTTACTAGTTTTAGCTACTGATTTCAATGAATTTCATCACTTCTATGTGATTTCCCTTTTTAAAGCCAAACATTTAGCTTGATACTCAATCTATGTAGTTCTTCTGAGAACCTGAGTCACTTTTATCTTTTTCTCTCTGGCATGAACTGCTCTGACATTTATACTGTTTAAACCTGGTATAATAGTATTTTACTAATTAGTTTTTTTCTAGAAAGTTTCCCAGATATATATATTGCCCATACACTTATTTGAATTCCAGCATTCTAGTTCATCATCTCTTGTTTTCAGATCACTGCCCGTTGTACCAAAATGGTTTTAAGAGTGGTTGAGGACTAGCAGCAAATTTTTGTGTGCTTTGTGTGTGTATGTGCATGTGCATATTACTTAATTAGGGCTTCATTTACAGAGACCTGTTTTTTCTGTTTCTACTTATCTCCATTACCTTCTGTCCTAGCCTTTTTCTTAAGAGAGGTTTGAGGGCTTCAACCAAACTGTGAAGTCTTCCACCTTTCCCTTACCCTGTCTTTAATTTAAAGTCTTTTTTGCTCAGACTCCATTAAGTCCCAGATCCTTTCTGTCTAATTTACATAGATGCCTTTTTTTTTTCTACATACACTTCACTTTTCTCTATAACTTTCCCCTTTTCTGATTAACCCAGCAATGCCTATAACAATAGCCTTGCAAACTTCAAACATTTATTTTGCATACATAGAACTATTTAATATCACTTATCATTCATCTCCAGGTTTTGAAGTGCTCTCCCATGCTGCTCACTTGTGCTCTTCCCCTTGCCACAGTTAATAGCACAATCAGTCACGCTGGAAAGTTACACCCAACCAGTATTAGGAAATGCTCCCTCCTGCCTTGTAAATCCCTGGTGCCACCAGCAGAGTGGAGGAGGAGGCAGAGGAGGAGGAGGAGGTGGAGGGGGCAGCATTCCAAGCATATGGATTCTCAGGCAAGGGAAATGAAGCCGGGTACGTCACACATGCTGCTTATCATGGTCACATTTACTCATGGTGAAATCTTTCCCACTGAACAACGGCTGGGATTCTCACCATTTGCTGTTCCAGTGGGAATTTCGTGCTCCTTGAGGATTTCACCCTCATGCTGCATTTTCACAGTAGCGCTCAGGAGATGGAGCAGCCCCTTCCCCCTGCCCCAGCTGTGCGGTTCTTCCTGTCCCTCCTTGGTGCAGGCACAGGTACTCACCCGGCCCACGAACAGCAAGGACCAAAGGATCACACCATCATCTCTGTTGTTAAACTGAAGCTCTTCCACACCGTGTGAGGTGGGCTCTGCAGCATAGACAGGCTTTGTGTTTACAGCATTCTCCTGTCCTTTAGATGCTTTCCTGCTGTAATGCATGGGACTGATCACAACTGGGATGCACTGTCTCATGAACAGGACAAGCACAGGTTGAGGGACAGAGACGTGATACACACTCAAGGAGAACAGGTGTGACACCTCTCCTGTTATCCTCTCTAGGTGCTTCCCAAGGCTCCCACCATGCCAGCTTCCCTCTGATCCCTGGCCACAACGCTGTGCGTCAGACGTCACCCCAGAGCAGCACAGCTCTTTCCCAGGAGATAAGTGAGGGGTTTTTTTGACTACACAAGAGCTCTCCTGAGCTTTCCCATGCTGGGAGGGAAGGTGGGAGGGAGGAGATCCGGCTTCCTCCCTGTCCAAGCGCCAGCCCCGTGGGCCTGCCACAGTACTGCTGGGAATATCCAGGGGCATTATGCAATTTGCAGAGGCGGTTTTTCATGCAGCCTGGTAAGGCAGCGTCTGATAATGGCTCTCCCTTTGTTTGTAGCACACAATCGAGCTCGTGATCTTCTCTCCAGTGCAGGCAGCCCACAGTGTTATGTCCTGTACTGCTGTGATGACGAGAACAGAGTTGTGCACAGGACAGGGAGCCCTGCAGCGCTTTCATCAGTGAATCACTGCTCCAAGTGCTCATTAGGCACAAATCATTAATGGTCTAAAAGGACTGGAATAATCTAGCTAGGCTCCCGGTGAAAGTGCAGTTTGTCTCTTTTTCAGGAGGCATGGGAAACCCTTCTTAAATCTGTTTTTAAACTTTGAATTTGGCTTCTGAGTAATGTCACTGATTTCATTTTTCAAAGGTCACAGGAGAATTCTCTTCTGCTATCTCCAAAGGGCATGACAAATGTTCCTGTAACAAAGTAATGAATTGTTCAACACAGTGCTCTTAGCAATTACCTTGCCATAAAGGTATTTGCAACAGGTACAGTAAGATAAACCGGTTTGTTTTCTATTGTCTTTCAAAGAAGAAAAAATTGGGGTAAGGCTCTAGCCATTTGGTGGTGAGTTTGAGGAATAAATATAATTTTATGTATTTGCTGAATGTTTTAGTGGGTCTTAAAAGATCCTTTAATAGATTTACAAGTCTATTTATAGACTATCCCTTTTAGAGGTTGGAAAATACATTCACTTCTTTATTCTATGTACCTATTTAAATTGCATCCAAATTTAAAGTTTTCCATAACGTTAATTTAGCACCCTTTCTGAATGCTTCCTCTCATGTAGTCTTTATTTACAAGATCCTATGTTATTTTCCCCAGTATCATTCTGCCTCCTGAATGAGAGCTCTTTCACGTTTTGGACTCAAATTCCTTGGTAACACGGTGGGCAAAGGAGTCAGCCATGCAAGAAATTAGAAGCAAAGAGTACAGTATGTTACTGAATGCAAATCTGGGTTTGTTTGGCAGGAGGGAAGCCAACCCTGCATCACCAGCAGCAGCGTTCTGGCCTGTGGGTGAGAAGTGTCACTGCAAATCCGGTTATACAAGTGCACGCCTGCCTCCCTGACCTCTCACACTTGGCAGTCTCTTCTCTGCATTTCTGTCTGAGAGGCTAATGTGGGAGTGAACAGTGGGAACAAAACTGCCCCTCCAGCCCCAGGCTGAGCCCAGTACATCCCAGTGCACATGCACTGGCTGGTTGGCTGGATGGGGGCAAAGAGAGATTTCATAGCTCTGGCGTGTGGGTAAGTAGAGTCCAGTGCAATCAGCCGTGTTTTTTCACCAGCCTGAAATAAAAATGAGACAAGGGAGATGCAGCCACATTTGATGTAAAGGCTGTCTGTGGCTATGTAATGGGCAGATGTTCACATCTACTTCTGCTGCAGAAGGGGAAGCAGTGTAACAGCTCTCTGGAGTGAGTATCCCAGGAGAACACCTATTTTCTTGGGGCTGGTGGCTGAGATGTAGCCCTTGGCTACATGCTGGATTTCCAATTTCTGTTTGAAAATCTGGGTGACCGTTACTGCTCCAGCAATGCCTGTGCAAACAGAGTTTCCCACCCTGAACTTTGGTTTACACTCAAATAGTAAAAACAAAGATACTGTAGTTAAAGCATTAAGAAATAGATACAAAGAAGAAAAGTGTCTGTAGCTCTGCAACCAAGTTCAGCTGTATATTCTCAGGTTAATATACAGAGTCTATCCCCATAGGGCACTTTTTCTCCTGCCTGTTTCTTGGTGTTGTTTCTGGGCTTTGCAATAACTGTTGTGTGGGGCAAACCATTACATCTTTGTATTGCATACATTTGTGTCCAGCCTCAAAATATTATTTCATTCCCTGAGGTGAATGCTGTTATCAGGAGAATGAAGCGTCCCAGTCCCCTGGTAATTATTCATTAGGTAAGATGTAATGTGTGTGTGCAGAGCTCACAGCTACCAGTGGATCCCACAGGAGAGGTCTGTGAGCCAAGCTTAGGTCAGCTTTGGGGCAGGGATGGGTGAGTAACTGGAGAAAAACAACAAAACTAGAAGATCAGGAGCAGTTTGCCCAAAACTTAAACCAAAACCTTTTCATCTCAAGGGCAAACTTGCCCTTCAGATCAGAAGATTGGGAAGACTCAAGGTCAATTTGCACCCACATCTAGAACAAATCATAGACCTGTACTGAGGCAAAGCAATGTTTGGGATCACAAACCCGTGACTGTTCTACCCATACTTCTTGAGGTCTGAAAAATGCTTTAACTTCCTGCCTTTTTTTATACACTGGCCATCTGGCACCAAAATTCCTGTTTTCCTGTTCAGAAGACTGCCTCTGCAATATTTACTGCCTGAAAAAGAATTGTATGCAGCCTTAGTTGCATAAGTTTTGCATGGTGAGAGTCTGTTAGTGGACATAGGAACAAGCTAAGGAACGGGACACAAAACAACAATGGACATTATACCAAAGAAATCAAGTAAGTGGGAAGATATTAACTGGTTGGAAGTTAAGAGTGGGGGATTGATGAGGCACAAATCTCAGACAAAATCCTGTTCCTCTGGGTGGACTCCCAGAGGAGAGACCTATGACTAGACTGGTTGATGCAGGAACTTGACATTGGTGGGATAGACTGGATTTCAAGGTTTATTTAAAGTTAGTCCAATACAGTACAGGTGCTTGGCAGCTGTGGGGAGCAAACCTTTTCTTGCAGGCTCCAGCAGTGAGGATGTAACAAAGGGAAGAGCACTGGTATTATTACAACTCTTGGGGCTCTGGACATTCTGCCTGTTTGGCTTCTCTTTTCTGCTATCTTCTGTTCTATCTGTCTGTTATTCACCCACAAAATTACATAATATATTACCAGCTAGAACTGCATCTGCCTGCTTAATGGATGGCTCATTATCCAGGGAGGGAAACAGAGAGGGCAAAAGCTTTTATGTGCCAATAGCACTGCTGAGATGTTCACGTGCTTTACAGGAGAAGGAAAGGGTGTAACACGTCTGTCCTAATTTATAGCCAGATGGCCTGAAAGAGTAAAGGTGTAATGAAGGTCAGCATAGCTGGAAGTGGGGTGGAGGCAGTGGAAGTTACTCTCTTGACATAAAAGCAATTAATTCTCCAACAAAGTCTCTCTCTCATGCAGCAGAACAGAGTGACGCAGCCCTCTCTATATTTAAAAGCACTCCCACAGCTTTGATCTTTTCCATTTTCTGGAAATGTAAGCTTGCAAAGAGGGTCTGGCCTCATCTGGGATGATGTATTAGGCCATGTGGTGCTGGCCTTGCAGAGCAGCATGGGCATGCTGCTGATCCCTGTCCTGCCTCATTCTGGAAAGGTCTCCAAACATTCTGGTTACTGCAGTAAAGGCAACATGCTGCTGCACTGCCCAGGTACCCTGCCTGCCTGGAAATGCCAACACTTCTTCTCATAACAATGGGGTTTGTCCACTGTCAGTCACACAGATGATATTTAGCTATGAATGAAAATGAAAAAGCATATGAGAGGAAACACAGTCTCCTACCAAAAATCCATCTCCATGTACCTTAAAATGTGGAAGGATACAACTGTATGAGATTGAAAACAACCCTTTAGCCCTGCATACTCTTCAGTGTCAGATATATGTAATTTCAATCAGTAGATTATGGCAATCAATGTGGGTTTTTCTTTTATTGATTGTTAAAATAAACACTTGTTTTGAGCTCAGGATAGAGCTGTGTTGGCACCAGGTATCAGACCCAGTTTCAGCAGAGCTTGTGGCAGATATGTACTGATTGAACCATGTGGTGGGGGGGTTTTGTGCTGCCTGTGCTGGCAGGAGACCAGAATGCTGCTTTGGGTTCCCCCAGACATTAAAATCCATGAAGTTTTGCAGCTGTAGTTTCATTTCATTTCACTGTCTGACTAACCTTCTTCTTACTTGATTTTCTTTTATTTCCTCTATATGTTTCCCACACAGGAAAGTCAAAGATTCCAAGTTGCATTTTGAACAAGTTTTAAGATTAACTTCTTCATTTATGGGAAGTGACCCTGGGTTTTGGTAATAAAATGTGCTGGGATTGTGAGTAGAGGGAAAAAGAAGATTTCTCAGAGGGGGTGAGTGCTGATGACTTTAACAAAGTCATGGTGTAATATGCTATTCTGCTGACTTTTGCCTTGTTTAATCACCTTCTGAATCCCAAGAAGCTGAACAGTGCCTCACCAGCTCATTATGTCCCCTGGGTTTGCTCTCCCCAGCAAATAGGTGCTTTCCCTGCAGTCTCTAGAGGCTCTTTGTTGCTGTTCTGATACATCAAATGTGTTTGTTTTGCACATTGATGTTTTTGTTTTCCTGCATTGCTTGTGTTTCCAATTCCTTGGAGTACTGAGGATGCTGCTGAATTGTCAGAATCATGGTAGGATGCTGACTTGAGATTACTGTCAATGGCCTCATTACGTTAACAAAGGATATTTTAAGAAATACAAAAGATGTGGCATTTACTTTCTTGGGGGGGGGGAGGGGAGAGAGAGAGAGTGAATGTGTGTGTATGAATGGATTTACGCTGCAAGTCCCCCCACTCTTCAGCTGGAAACGACCATCAGCCTCTCTCCACATTGTAGTCAGAGTAACGATGGCTACTGATTTGTATTTTGGGGCTGCTCTCGGTGTGCTTGGCTCACCCGTGCCTGCAAGGCACTTACTCTTCCTCCTGAAGAGCTCCTCACCTCTGTCGTGGCACATCTGAAGCAGGCAGAGCCCTCACAGGCACGGCAGTGGGACTCGCAGCATCACAGCATCTTTGTGCAGCCACAAGTCAGAGCTGCTGTGGTCTCATTCCCCCCTTCGAGCCAGCACTAGCCTTGTTGTGGCTGGAAAATTAGTCACATCGGGAAACTGAGCTGAAAGAGAAGTAATGCAGTGAGGAAAAAAGTCATTAATTCCCTGTCCACTGCCCTCTGGAGGAACACAGCCAGGTGCGGCCAGGACTAGGGAGGAGTTGGCACTTTAGTCCACTCTGCTCCCTCCAGAAATTCTTGAGGAAGAATATCAAAGAGGAGGATATTGACTGCAAATCTCCTGTCTTTAATGAAATGGAGACTTGTGCACAGCCCGTATCTCTGAATCAAAGGGAGCAAGCTCTCTCCCTTCCTCCCTGTTGTCAGGCCATCAGAGGGTAGTTGGCGTATCCCTAATTAAAGGAAGTGTGGTCCTTCCCTTAAGCTGGTCTGCTGGTGGCAGTTCTGTAAACACAGATCAGTAAGGTGTCGCAAATCCTATCCTATTACCAGTGTTCAACAGCAAATGAAACACCCTCAAGCTTAGCATGTTATCATTTCATGAATTTACAATTAAGGACCTAGATAAGATTAATTACTTCCAAGGTGACTCTTTACAATTGTCTCTTTATAATGGAGTTTGTAAGCAACCCACTGTGGCTTTGTCACCAGGAGAAATCACAGACAATTTAACAGTTGGATAGAAAAGTTTATTTAACAGGCCTTTTTCCTTTATAGTTCCCTTAAGAGAAAAAAAATCCCTAGCAAAAAGCACATCCAACTGATAGTGAACGAAAAAAAAAGAACTGTCTACAACTGCAGTATTTGCTTTATTTCTGTTGCACCAAGTAAAAATATTTTAGGCATCATGTTCTTCCAAAGCCTCTGAGTCAATGAAATGTAGCAATATTGCAACAGAAAAGATCTGTACATGCTGGATAGAGTGACCAGATCTCAGATCTTTTTTTTCCATACAAAATGCTGAGACAAGAGGAAGAAAGGAGACTGTGAATTCTACCACAAAACATCTACTACAAAGCATATTTAATTATTTGTTAATCTGCCTTATGCCCAGCTGAAAGGGACCAACCTGGGTCCAACAAATTGCTGGCTCCCAGCTGATGGGAAGACTGTAAAGCAAAATGCAGCATGCCACAAGGAACAGATACAGATGGGTGGGATTTCCCTAGAGGAGATGCCACTGCCTGAGAAAGAGCCTTGTTACTCCTGCTCAGGCAAAATGCTGATGTCAATGTGAGAAGGAGACAGACTCTCTGCTATGGGCTGTGTACCTCAACCACAGCTTGACCAGAAAGGCTACATCAATTCTGTGGCTGTTCCTGGCCTTCCAATATACAGACCAGGAAGCATTATCTTTAGATGTTCATGCTAAATTTTTCCTACATGAGACAATGATTTATTTTTTCTTTCCCAAGGTAGCATTGAAGCTGATTAGTAATCACTATGCTTGGGGGTCAAAGTTCAAGCAATAAAAGCCCTTAGCTACACCCTTCAAAACCAATAAAAGCTGAGATTTCAGGATGGCTGTTTTTGAAAGGTGGCCTGTTCTGAATTTTGAGCATTCTTATTGTCCACATTTTTCAGTCTGTGAGGTAGAAACCTGTGCTTTTACTTTTGGTATTAACTCCTGATGGTTTCAGCTCTTGGTCAAACTCCGGAGAAAATGGGCTTCCTGGAAGACACCTTATATCACAAGATCTGTGGTAGAAGCCTCAATTAAGCTTCTGAATTGTAATGCAAAAGCCCACAGTAGTTAGGTGGGAATTGTGCAACTCCCTCAAAATCCTTTCCTATTTTCTAATGAGCTCTTGTCTGCTCCCTAGTTACAAGATCACAAAGCAGTTCACATTTCTGAAATATCAGCAAATCCTCCTCCACAAAACTGAAATGTTTTGAATATTAAAACGAGGGTGAGATTTTTCAAGTTTGTCTGGGGGAGCAGAATGACTTGGCCCCACTATGATGAGAAGAGACTGTATTGCTACAGTGCCTGGGCAGCTCTGCTGGGGACATCATAACTGGGACTTGTCAGTCTGTCACAGGCTGAGAAGGGGCAGCAGCAGAAGATTTGTGCTGTGAATGCTGGCCATGAACATAGGGAAATCAGAGACCTCCTGAGCTGATCTTCTGTGGGTACCTGACTGCAGCTTGTTCAAGTGTAAGTCAATCGCTGCAGATAGCAGCTCTGCCTGAGAAGCATCTGTAGGATGGATCCATAACTGGGTTTCATAATGCATTGGCAGCATTTTTTTACTGCATTTTGCCAGAGCACTTGCACTACATCATTCCCACGGCATGAGCTGTTTATCTCTGGATGAGGATTAGCACAGCACTGTACCATGGTCTAGCATAGCTGAGTAAATGGGTTAGTGTAATCCTCCTGAGGACTGCTGTCCTGAAGGGATTCCTAGGAAGGCTTCATGCTCGTACCAAGCTTTTAGATGATTTTAAATGAGATTTTTGAGGAGGCTTTGTGGCATTTTATGTGATGCAGTCTGTCTCCAAGACATCTGGGCAGTTGCTGGGTCAGCAAAGGCCATTGCAGAGCTTAAAGACAATTAGTATTGTTGCATGAAGAAAACATTACTGAGACAACAGACGATCAAAGTATGACTGACAAATGGGCATCCCAGTATAGAATTCAAGCAGGGTTCTGGCTGGGCAGTTGTGTTTGCTGTTGATGTCTGGCACTTATTTGATATTGCTCCTCAACATACTCTTGTTTTGCATCAAAGCACTTGCAGAACAGCAAATCTTGTGCAGCACTGCTCTTCAGTAGGGAGGTAAGCATGCTGCCATGGCACTGTCCATACACTTAGAAATCTGTAGCCTAGTGTTTAGAAGAAAGAGCAAACTGGACTTCCTCAAAGCCATAGTAATTTGTATCCTATATCTTCTTTTTTTTTTTTGCTATTAACTACTTGGTGAAATTCTCTATTCTGAGTTATGTAGGAAATTTGATCCCAGTTCATGCATCTCAAGTGCAGAAGAGACCTTTGAATTAAAGTTATTAAACAATGTTTTACAGCAGGAAAAGAAAGCAAGCAGTACCACTTTCTTAGAGGGACATTTCTAGACTAAGAAGGTCCTACACAATAAGCACACAGAAATTACAGTAGCTGCCCCAAAATGGACACAAAGAAGGCAATGGGAACTTCTCCCAGGAGTGAGAATGGGAACAGGGACAAGCAGGGATGGGAGGAGGAAGAGCATTTCACGCTTTTGGCCACAGCAACTCCATCATGAAGTGTCATTTCACCCTCTGTTGTGCCATTGGGGTTGAAAATAGCCCCGCTAAAATAAAACAGGCTGTGGTTTGGGCTTGGGTGGTTTTCAGTGTGCACGAACCTGGATCGGCTCCAAAGCACAGTTCCACCACTTCTTGCACTGGTCGCAGCAGAGGAAGTGATTTTGGGATGCAGAAAGCAAAGAGGGGGGAGTGAGACAGCAAGGGGGGATACTGAGCTGAAGGGAAAGGGAGTGGGATTTCTCAGCCTCGCTCAGCCAGCAGTGACTTCAGCCGCGTTGTACAGACCCCTTTCCTGCCGCAGCCTTGGCCCCCAGCCCCACCCCGCTGGAGCCGCGGCCGTACGCGGGTCCCGCAGGGTCCGGCCCGGCGGGGCCTGTCCCGCAGCAGCCGCGCGGCTCCGGT